>NC_064628.1:300060006-300683756 GCF_023864275.1 Schistocerca cancellata
GCAGTATGTATGAGAAATGGTAAGTATTCTTATAATTAATTATTAATTACGTAAAGCACAACAAACTACAATTCTTTAAATAACAAATGTGCCTTCATAAGCAGTCTTTTTGACCTACTCAAAAGTATAATTAGCTGTGCAAATGACAACACAACATTAAATTCAAGTTCAAACACTTTCTCATAATAAATTAGGACACTCATAATTAAATTCACTAGGATAGGATTCCTGTGCAGGTTTGCGATTTGGGATCAGGAGTGGAAGACAGAGTTTTCAACAACACCATAGTTATTATTATTATGAAATCAACCAGATTTCACAAGTGCCTGGTCAATTTACAGAGTGCCAAACATAAACAATTTAGTGGAAGGCTGGAGGCACTGGTGGTGCAATTTGCAGTGACTATTAATCTGGCGGCGATGCAATCATAGTAATACTGTTGGTCCCGTCCTGTTTCATATATTCTTGGCCTAAAAATTAATTTTTATAGGGCCAGAAACCATGCCATGATAATGGTATCAACAAATGCAGCATCCGATGCCCATAAATACTGCCCTTAAGGTCTTCTGGCCTGAAAATTCCAGGAATATGAGTCACAATGATGCGCTACAGCTAACGAGATTAGATTAGATTAGATTCAGTTTCGTTTCATAGACCCAAAAAATGAGAATTCTCGTGGGTGTGGAACATGTCAGAAAGTATAACATAAAACATAAACATTTGAATACTTACTACTCTGATCATTTGTCAGGAGATTGTCGAAATAGGTGAATACAGTGCGGTAAAGTGGAACAGCTAATATTTACAGAATTAACAAGCTGTCAGAGTTATTAATAAATTTATCATACACAGAATACCTAATCTTGACTGTTGTAACCAAGTGCTGTCGAAACTGAAATCTAACAGATATTTTTACTTAACCTGGCTTAACAGTCTCTGCTAAGATATTCATGTATGGGGTAGAAGGAGCTGCCTATCAAAAAGTCTTTCAAACTCTGTTTGAACCGTGCTTTATCCGAAACCACGTTTTTAATGGTACTGGCAATTTATTGAAAATATATGTTCCTGAATATGGAACCCTTTTTTGGACCAAGGTGAGTGAATTTAGGTTTTTATGTATATTGTTCTTATTCCTAGAATTGATACTATGTATGCTATTGGTTGAAAACAGAGGTGTATTACTTGCAACAAATTTCATTAAGGAATAAATATACTAAGAAGCAGTGGTTAGAATACAAAGTTCCTTGAACAGGTTTCTACATGATGTTCTTGAATTTACACCACAAATGATTCTTATCACAAGCTTTTGCACCCTAAAAACCTTTGCTCTGTTTGATGAGTTGCCCCATAATATGATCCCATATGACATAATAGGATGAAAGTAAGCATAGTATTCAAGTTTTTTTACGTTTATATCTCCTACATCTGACATCATTCTCACGGCAAATACAGACTCGTTAAGTTCTGTGGTATGCGCTTCCCAAATGAATTTAGTATCGAGTTGTAATCCCAGAAATTTAACACGGTCAACCACAGCACCGCTCAGCCCAGACACCTTACTCGTCACAAAGGACGAGTTACCATTTGGTCGCCAACCACAGCTTTCCCGCTTCACCGGGCTACTTCCATAGCTGCGGGGCTTCCCCACATCTTTTACATTCAACCCTATATTCCCTAACTATGGACCAAGTCATTTACACTACATTACAAAACAATCATTTCAGTAGTTATTTAAATTCACAAGCATAATTTAAACAACCCCGTTCAAAAGTTCACATAACTCAAACATGTATACATAGTCAAAGAATTTACTTGACAGATACAACATTTTATATACAAGCAACACTACAAATTGACATAGAAATATCGATACAGATACAAAATAGGTCAAAAATAGGTGTTGCAAGTGAAATGAATCATCAAATGAGCGGATGACCCCTTCTGGGGATTTCGGATGCCTGGTGCCAATCTCGCTCTATGACGACACATCGGTGACTTACTCGACGATGAAATGATTAGGACAACACAAACACTCAGTCTGTCGAGGGAAGAAAAACTCCACCCAGCCGAAAATCGAACACTGGACCCCACTATCCACAGAAATCGACGACAATCAATGGATCATGAATTGCGAACACGTGGAGAATTTTATGTAGTATTTATGTGCTGTATGATAGGGCATCCTACCGGAAATGAAGGAGGGATTAAACAAAACGGAATGACGCACACAAGAACAAATGTAATCTTTGCAGAATTATAGTCATTCACACAGTGTACAAAGTGACAAAAAAACGCAAATATTCCTATCCAGTGCAGAGCGGATTACTTGCTGCTGTAGAATACAGGGTGAGTCACTAACTATTGCCACATAGAATAACTCTGAAAGTATGATAGTAGCTGAAAAGTTTAAGGAACAAACGTTGCGTGCGACAACGGCGGCCACAATGTGACGTCGTTTTTTTGTTGCTAAGCGGGGTCGCCTCAGAGATATGAAGGTCAACTTAGTTGTTTTTTTTAATGGAATACTATAGTTTGGTACTTATTTTCTGATAGCGGCTATCGAGACGAATCCAATGATGTGTAACAGTAAGGTCTTTGAAGGTCAACGAAGATCACAAAGGTGGCATGAACGTCTATTTATAGAAGCTGTTCGAAGTGATGACCATTGGAATCAATCCAGTGTTACAATCTTCTTATCATGGATTGAGTGGTAGTCCTTATTACTTCGTCACTTATCGAAGTACATGCTTTGACAATTCTCTCTCGTATATCGTGCAAATAGTAAATATTCGCCGAATATGGCGTATCCTTCAAACGTTCCATTGACATGTAAAGACCATTCGACGGTTTCGCAATACAACTTCATTAAGAAAGGTAAGACTAGTATCGTCGAATAGAGCGAATGTGAATGATGTATTCCTTCGAAGAACAAGTCTATTTGTTTCTCGTTTACGGAGAATGCCAACGAAACTCAGTGAGAGCTATAGACTTATACATTGAAAGATATCCTCAACGTACACACCCTGCACATCGTACATTTAAATATGTGTATGATAAATTGAGAACAACTGGATCTTTAACATATCGGAAACATGTCAGGCAAAGGAAAGTTACTGACGAGGAAACGGAAATTGGTGCTCTTGCCTGTATGGTTCGAGATCTGTGTTTTAGTTCGCTTCAAATCGCAAGGGAATCTGGCATGAGCCAGAGTAGTGTGTTTGCGTTCTGCATCGCCATAAATATCATCCTTACGATATCAGCCTCCACGAAGAATTAAGTGGTACGGATTGTATGCGTCGCATTGATTTCTGCCGATGGGCTCAACTTCAGATTTAGAGAGATGACACATGTATTAATTTGATTTTGTTTAGTGATGAGACTACTTTCACGAACCATGGAAATGTCAAGTTTGCATAACACGCAGTATTGGGAAAGTGAAAAACCATGTTGGCAGCAGCAAGTTGCACACCAAAAACTGTGGTCGGGGAATGTATGGTGTGAGATTCTGGAGGACATAGTTATAGGCCCTTATTTCATCGAAGGAAATCTTAATGGTAGGAAGTACACCACATTGATGCAAGAAACATTAGGTCTGTTATTGGAAGAAATACCTTTAGGAACAAGGAACAGAATGTGGTATCAACATGATGGGTGTCGGGCATATTTTTCGCTGATGACTGGAAATGAGTTGCAGAGATAATTCCCAAATCGTTGGATTGGATGCCGAGATGTGTCGTGGCAGTCTCGTTCGCCAAATCTGACGCCTCTGGATTTTTTCTTGTAGGGATTCACGAAAGACATTGCTTATAAAGATGTTCCAACTACACTTGAATGTATGCAGAGAGAATTGTCGGAGCATGTACTTCGATAAGTGCCGATATGATAAGGAATACCACTCAATCCATGATATTGCAGCACTGCATTGATACCAATGGTCATCACTTCGAACACCTTCTGTAAATGGACGTTCACGTCATCTTTGAGACCTTCGTTGACCTTCAAAGACCTTACTGTTACACGTCATTGGATTTGTCTCGATAGCCGCTATCAGAAAATAAGTTCCAAACTATAGCATCCCATTTAAAAAAACAAAGTTGACCTTCACATTTCTGAAGCGACCTAGCAACAAAAAACCAACCCCCGTTGTCCCATGCAACTTTTGTCCCTCAAACTTTTCAGCTCATTTCATACTTTCGGAGTTATTCTTGGTGGCAATCGTTAGTGACTCACCCTGTAAAATGCTGTAGTAAAGCAAGATCTGAAAATGGACATAATAGCCTGTAACTGGTAACTGCAATAACACTTCTTTGTGTATATATATGCACATTATGTGCATACAAAAATCATCGTGAGGCACAATTACAATTAAAAAGACGTTGTCTCATATTTTGTTTTCGTTGTAGGGCACCACCACCCCAAGGAAGTTTATTCAAGTGGGGAAACAAAACCCGAAATGTAATGTAAAACGTTAAATAGGCGTCTGAAGATGAACCTGTATGTTCGAAACAGGTAACGGCGATGTTTAAATAAATAGCATTGTAAAAAGTGGCTGGTTGCTGTAATCTTCTGTGTAAGAGTCAACCTATATTTTGTGCACATCCACGGGCTCAAAATGTCAGTTTTTGACAAAATAGCAATAAAACAAAGCTTTTTAAAAGTATTTGTGGATGACTGTGTTCTCAATGAACGATCCTTAACAAGACTTGTTATGTGGTTAGAACTTGTACCCTCGGTACTCAGTTATCTCCAAGACTTTTCATGTCTGAACTGTCTAGTTACGTTAAGAGAAAAGAAACAAATGAACATGGCCCGTTCGACTGAAGGAACACTCTCCCAAAAACAACTATCCTATTTTCAGTTTCCTATAGTCATACATCAGTCAGCATTATATCGATATTATATAGCTGTTGCTTTTTCATGATTATTAAATAAAATTCATTGCACTTGCGCTGTATAATTTCCGACTGCTCTGTGACCCATCTGGGCGGTTTTTGCACCTATATCTGGCCTCCCAGTCCTCTGAACAACCGTTACAGAGCATCCTGCTCTTTGTCCCACACCTAAAACACCTGTTGTTGTGCGACGGGAGTCTGCCCGCCTGTGGTGAATTCCCAGAATACTGGCGAGGGGGCGGCCGCCTGCTGACCTCGTACGGCCAGCGAACTTCTGCTACCCTCGCCCAGCCTACTGGAAATCAGCCCCGAAAGAATTCACATACCATTTCGAAATTCAGTCTCTCATTTTTATAAATGCGTGGGGGCTCGCACCTCCAAAGTGCATAAATGAAGAGTATTAAATTAAGGACGTCATTCGAGAGTAGCTGAACCGTTGTAAATGAAGTAGCATATACGGCAGTGTTTGCAACTGCAGTAAATCAAAGATAAAATTGTGTAAATCAGTAAGGTCCATTTTTTCATACTTGTAAATATCACGCTTTCATATGTTTCTACATTTTGGTTGTTGTGGGATACAATCTGTAGACTGGTTTGATGCAGAAATGCATGGTAGTCTATCGTGTACAAGTATCTCCATCCCTACATAACTACTGCAACCTACATCGATTTGAACCTTCTTACTTTACTCAAGCCTCCTACAATTTTTACCTTTCCATTCTCTCCTCCATCACCAAAATGACTATTCTGTGATGCTTTTGATTAGGTCTTAATAACCAATCCCTTGTTTTAGCCAAGTTGTGAAAAACTTTTTTCTGTAGTTCGTTGAAGTAGTAATCCAGCACCCAGCCTTATCGTAGAAATAGTGATGTAACTTCCAGAAAACCATCTGAAGATGAACCTGAAAAGATTCGAAAACCAGTTTATGAAACAATAAACAACTATTCAAAATAGCGACGGTTGCAGTTTTATGTATTTACATTCAGTTAAGAGTCACGGGATCTAAAATACCCGTAATGGATAAGCACAAGCTCCTCAGTAGTTATTTGGTCTATCCATCGAATCTTCAACATTCTTCTGTAGGACTACATTTCAAAAGCTTCTATTCTCTTCTTGTAAGAACTGTTTATCGTCCGCAATTCACTTTCATACAAATCCTTCACGGAGACTTCCTAACACTTAAATGTATATTCGATGTTAACTAATTTCCTTTTGCACAAATGCATTTCTTGCTATTGTTAGTCTGAAACCCATCGTTAGATATTTTGCTGCCCAAATAGCAGCACTCGTGGACTGTTTTTAGTGTCTCGTTTCCTAATCCGCTTCCCCTCAGCATCGGCTATTTTAATTCGGCTATACTCCATTACCATTTATTTTAATTTTGTTGATGTTGATCTTTTAACTTCTATTTAAGGCACCATCCATTTCATTCAGCTGCTCTTCCAAGTCCCTTGCCATCTCTGATAGAATAAAACTGCCATCGGTGAAACCAATAATTGTTATTTCTTTTACTTAAACTTTAATTCCCTTTCCAGATTTGTCCATCGTTTCCTTTACATCTTGCTCTATGTTTACATTAAAAGACATCGGGACGAGGTTAAAACTCTGTCCCATCCGCTACACAAGAAGTGTGACAGGACAGACACCAGCAATTACAGAGGCATATCTCTACTTCTAGTCACCTACAAAATTATATCCAAAGTTCTACTGAATAAGATAGACCAAGCAGAACACACGACAGGCGAGTACCAAAAGCGGTTAAAAGAAAAAAAAAGAAAACCGGATCATATCCAGAGCAAATTTTTAATTTGGAAACAATCCTCAGGATCAGAACAAAGTGGAAACTTATTTATTTCAAAAAAAGTCCACGATTCTGTAGATAAACAGATAGTAATCCTAACACAGGAAGAAGCAGGTATCCACAAAAAACTACCAGACAATTAATCGAGCAGAAACAACTTCACAACTTATATTTCTAGATGAGGTTTCCGAACCCTTCAGCATTAATACAGATGTTCGGCAGGGGAAGGGTTCTTACCAATTCTCTTCAAAATGGTCTTCGACAAGGTGCTGAGAGAGTGGTATAAAGAACTACAAGAGAAAAACATCGAAAGAATCCCTCTGGGACAAGGAAGAGAATATAAAGAACTGCAAGAGAAAAACATCGAAAGAATCCATCTGGGACAAGGAAGAGAAACATTTGAGGTGAAATGTCTCGGCTTTGCTGACGTTATTGAAATAATTTCTAAGAGCTTGCGAAGATAATGACAGAAACACTTCACGAATAGGAGAAATGAAGATATATACAGAAACATAGAAACAATCATAGGCATAATAAAGTGGAGAATGTACTGGTATTACGGTCTTATTTACAGAATGAATGACAATAGGCTAAAGAAGAAAATTTTTAATTTCAATTCCGTATTAAAAAACAACATTGGATGGCTGGAAGAGACAAGAAAGTATTTGCTAAAACATGTCACGGAAGACATCAAACAGGACGGAGCAAATTTCAGCTTACTGATCAATGCAAAAATTTTTTTGTCCAACAACAAAAACTACAACCTAGAAGAGTGATGTCAAATGAATAGAGGCAGGCCATCAGCCAACACATGAAGTTCTGGGAAGGTAAGAAGAAAAAGTTTGTTCCTTTGTTTTAGGCTCTAAGCGATCGATAACTGGCCAAATTCTGTAATAAAAGAAGAAAAATTATTTATGTCTCTACATGACTAACTGAACATGCAATTCAGTAAAGACAGATGAAATCATTATCCCAATGCGCTATTTTCGTATAACCACATGTTATTGTAAGTGTGACTCTATTGTTATCGATAGTAAATTATCATTTCTTGACGATAATTCTGTGACACCGCAGTTTCGCAAGTCTCACAGGTCTTGAAAGAAAGACATTTAAAATGCGTTTCGAATGTCATACCATACAAGCGCTCCCTTAATTCTCAGAAGAAATTTGCGCCATCAACAAAAGAGATGAGTAAAACCAGGAGTCTATTTGCCCTTTGGAGCTTTTTATGAAATTCGTTGAAACCCAAGTCTACCTGAATAAAATTTTCTGTAAAGTCTAGAAAGGACAGATAACTCACTGGGTACATACACCAAAAGCTACAGACGAGAAACTAGAAAATATTTGGCAACAAAACAGTTTTAGCTCATGGTTCACAAACGGCAATCAAATGTTCAAGACATAAATAACTGTCACAAAATTCGCACCTATATTTAGTTCGCTTATTATCTTTTCTCGTAAGCTTGCATGGCAAGCATTTCTTCCTTTTTATTTTTGAAATTACAGAATTTGGAGCGTCAGCTCTCTTCCCAGTTGTTGGCCGCACATACTGTTCTTGCCGACCAGGTCCTGTTGCTGCTTCTTCATGGCTTGGACGTATTTCCAGATCGCCTACATTATCTCCTGTTATAGCTTGAGTTTCTTCTATGGTTTGGTTTCTATCAAATGTTTCTGCAAGTTCTTAGATTTTTTTGACTGCTTTTTGAGCTTCTTGGAGATGTTTCAGCTACAATAATTATTGAAGATTGATTGGTCGTGTCCGTCTGTTACTGTTTCATTTGTCATCCTTCTGGAAAGACATCTTATTTTTTGCTGAATGGGAAAAGGTAAACCCCTCGGATGCGCTGCACGTCTATATAGCTGGTTTTTCACCAACTCATCACCACGATTCTTCAAAAAACATCGCTCTCTCCCAAATGTTATGTTATTTCTAGAGAGAATGATCTGTACATTGATTACAGAATGTTTAGCATGGAATGAAAAACAACCATGGACCATCTTCTGGTATTCCTATTAACACTGTACGTTTCACACATCTGGTCGTTAGCGTCAACGCGACCTTTGAGTTTATTGTAGTGTGTAACAATTTAGTTCTGCTTTTTTTTTCATCCGCATCGTTATAAATGGCAACGTCATTATGCACGCTACAAATGAGAAACACATTTTTTTTTCAGTTTCGGGACATAGGAAACCGAAGTGGTTTTTGGACGAAAACCAAATATACTGGATTGTACGTCGCCGTCTATGACAGTCTTGAAAGCTTCAGGAATCTGTACTTTATTTTTTTCAGTGTTGGAACAATGCTAAGGTTTTTGTCCAAAATTTCTTCTGCCAATTATTCATCGTGACGTTGCGACCTGTGTTGTGCAAAGGTGCAGAAATTGTTCTAACCACATCAACAGCTAGCGGTATTACTTGGGAACGTGTATCAGAGCTGACGGGTCTTTGTGACAATAACAAGCATTCACACGTCGAGGAAATAATAGAGTATAGAAAATCCGACATAAAAGGTAACAAATTTGGAAACCAAAAGATAGCATCTGTGTGACGTCTTGGCATTCGCAGATGACACAACAGAAAGGAATCGTTACACAACCTGCAGAAGGCATCAACAGAAATCTCCCCCTCTCGCAGCCAGCGCAGGAAAGGACAACAATTGAAAATGAAGACGAAAGAGACCTCACAGGCCGCGCTTTCCCGTGATTTAATTTTGGGGCTTGGTTTTTTTAGGTTGAAATTTGGCTTTGGTTTCTGTTAAAAAGTGGTCAGAATCTATGCGTAGTACTCTTCTGACCCATACGTTCATGGTTTCTCTGTGGTTTCATTTGATTATTGCACCATGATTCAGTTGATATGGGCCTAAATTTGTATTAGGAGAAAACCATGTCTTCTTTTTCCTTGGTAATTTTCTGAAAAAGATTGACATTAGTTTTAAGTCGAATTGTCTACAGAAGTTGATGAGCTATTCTCCATTCTTATTGATGCTTTGTGTTTCTGTTGTCTGCCGATCTGTGCATTGAAGTTTCCTACGAGTAGTATTATGTGGTGCTTTGGTACGTTTCTATGTAGATACCGTTCTTTTTTATTTATTCAGTTTACTTTATCCGTGCATAAAATTTGAATTTTGTAGAAACAAGGCATATAGATGCAATAATTTATCCAGAGTCTGCCATCAGATGAATAGGACAAAACTCTCGAATACCTGTGCTTATTTTAAGTCCAACAGTAGCTAGAGCGCTTATGTGTTCTATCTGTTATGGGCATAACAGTCCAGTAGCTTCATAAAATAGATAATGCACCTATCTGGCAAATAAGCGTGTCAAGTTGTGACTGAGGTTTTGAAAAAGCCACAAAATCGCTACTTGAGATTTCGTCGCAGGATAGTGGCACGTTGATAGCGTTATGTGTTCGCGCCACGTTACGACCCAATACGAAGATATGAAGGAAACTGAGCGCCATGTTGCATGTGCATTCTAGCACACACCACCATCATCGTCATGTAGTTTCCGGCTAGCCACTTTTTACATCTACATCTACATCTACATCCATACTCCGCAAGCCACCTGACGGTGTGTGGCGGAGGGTACCTTGAGTACCTCTATCGGTTCTCCCTTCTATTCCAGTCTCGTATTGTTCGTGGAAAGAAGGATTGTCGGTATGCCTCTGTGTGGGCTCTAATCTCTCTGATTTTATCCTCATGGTCTCTTCGCGAGATATACGTAGGAGGGAGCAATATACTGCTTGACTCTTCGGTGAAGGTATGTTCTCGAAACTTTGACAAAAGCCCGTACCGAGCTACTGAGCGTCTCTCCTGCAGAGTCTTCCACTGGAGTTTATCTATCATCTCCGTAACGCTTTCGCGATTACTAAATGATCCTGTAACGAAGCGCGCTGCTCTCCGTTGGATCTTCTCTATGTCTTGTATCAACCCTATCTGGTACGGATCCCACACTGCTGAGCAGTATTCAAGCAGTGGGCGAACAAGCGTACTGTAACCTACTTCCTTTGTTTTCGGATTGCATTTCCTTAGGATTCTTCCAATGAATCTCAGTCTGGCATCTGCTTTACCGACAATCACCATTATATGATCATTCCATTTTAAATCACTCCTAATGCGTACTCCCAGATAATTTATGGTATTAACTGCTTCCAGTTGCTGACCTGCTATTTTGTAGCTAAATGATAAAGGATCTATCTTTCTGTGTATTCGCAGCACATTACACTTGTCTACATTGAGATTTAGTTGCCATTCCCTGCACCATGCGTCAATTCGCTGCAGATCCTCCTGCATTTCAGTACAATTTTCCATTGTTACAACCTCTCGATACACCACAGCATCATCTGCAAAAAGCCTCAGTGAACTTCCGATGTCATTCTTACCAAAGGAGAGTATTAAAAGACCTCAGTGCCTCAGAGTGAAAATTCGGTATTATATTAACGTCATTGACAGAGAAGTGCTCAATTGTTCAGAACCGAAACTAGATCCATACCTAGTGGAATATCATGGTAAAAACCATTCAGTAAATGAGAAAATTGACAAACAAAGATGAAACCCTCACCTTTCTAGATTTCAACAAATCGTATAATTCCACTGACAGAAAATCTCTCATCAAAATTACGAAAGAATTTCGTTTAGCTCCAGAAACTACCATCATTATGACAAATTAATAAATATTTCATCAAAAGTCGGTTTCTATGTAAAATTCTCTAAAAACTTTGAGTGAAAAGCAGGAGTCAGGCAGCGTCACCAATTCCTTTCAGCTACGCCGTACAGAAAGTGAATAGAAAGTATAGAAAATTCGACATGAAAGGTAACAAATTTGGAAACCAAAAAGATAACATCTGTGTCGACTTCTTGGCATTCGCAGATGACACACCAGAAAATTCCAAATTCTAGATAGAAAATATAATTGTGCAAGCAGTAAAAATTGGTTTATCAATTTCTTTCCCGAAACAGAGTTTATAAAGGACGTTAAAAATCTTCCACAGAAATTACTCATAAATAAAAAAAAGGCTGTTACCTCATTTAAATATTTAGGTGAACTGTTACGCATCAACAACAATGAGAAGAGCAGTCTAGAGATAAGGGTAAATAAGATGAAGATAGCATTCTATAACACTAGAAACATACACAAGAAGAAGGCTTTATTGTAGGATGCCTCAATTAAACACTGTAATACAGTTGTGAGGTCTGGGGCTCTGTATGATGCCGAAACACTAAAACTAGTGCGGAAAGGCGGTATAAATAAAATTATAAGAACACAATGAAGACTAGTTAAAAGCGTACTTGGCCCAAGGACAACAGAAACAGAATACAACAGGCCACGACCTAACAAAGAGATCTATGGATCTGTAGAGAACATGATATACACAGTGCCCAAAAGAACTATCTAACTGGACAATGAAAATCTTCTTTCATTTTTCAAGCTTGAACATAGATCGTTAACAGGATAGTTCTGCATGTCTTAGGGTAGGCGTCTAGTGTATTGTGGTGTATATTTATGGAAGTGTGGAAGTGGAAAGAGCAGTTGCAATTAAATTTTAATTTTGTTATGTGTGGCGCTATACAGAGTAGACACAACCCATCAAACTACAGTATTGTCACTGGAAAGACATATTAACTGACAGAAAGTTGCGCAGCAAATCACACTTACGAATCACAGCTGTGGAGCTAATTCTTACTACACTGTGCACGACAGATTAAGTAAAAGAAGTCGTATCGTTGACTTAGTGGAATTTAGTTGTTTACTGTTCCATAGTCCTTTACTAGTCTTGGTCCTACTGGTGGTGGTATGCAGTTGTCTTCGTCCGTCCTTCGAAACGATTTACTAAGTTTATGGAGGACGTAGAGTTTAGCATGCAGTCAGAGCCACGGTGCCTACATCACATCAACAAACGTTGGCACAGATGAAAGAAGTGACACGTGATCGATAGAGATCTTAGGACTGACCATGAATCGAACTCAAGACATGCGGATCTACATTCTGGCTTTTATCACAGAATTCTCGAGACAGAAGACTTGGGCACAAAGAGCCATAAATCTCCCCTCCCCCACCGCCTCCCCCGTTTTCTACTTCTCCCAAACTAATCTCCTGCCCGTACAAACCAGATTCCTCCGTTTGTTAGATAAATGATAACTTGTTATGAGCCTGCTCTCGTATCTCCTCCAACGGTCCAAACTCAGTTAACATCACTTCAGGTGACGCTTCACCCCTTCACCTGCATTACTTTTACAAGTATTTAAAGCTCTTTTGTTTATTGCTAAATGTAACCGTGTAATTTAAGCGATGTGCTGGTTTATGTATTAGTATGTATATGTTTCAAAAATTGTTGTTAACACCTGAACGCAACGTTATTGGTCTTGCACAACATGCGGTTGTGCAACGTTTATACAAAATTCAGCTGTAAACGTTGCGGAGCCAGCTGTGCCTAAACGCCATCGAGCCAAATTAAGTTTTAAGCAGATTACATTTCATTCCTGCTAAATCAGTTCGTACCAAAAAGTCATATATTTCAGTGTAGACGGCTGCAGACAATCTTAAATTTGAGCCTAGGTTTATGGTTTTTGTTGATATGGACATAATGCTACTGTTTTGAGGCAGCTCTTTCTGATCTCACTTGCTAACAGATATAGCGAATAAATTAATGTTCTCATCGAGGTGCAGCAAAATAACGAATTTATGTTATGTAAGAAAAAAAAACTTACAGCTCAGACATAACACGGACACATAAAGTAACACATGATTTTGTGTGTAAGTAACACAAAATAATTCATTTATTTCTTTAGAAAATTGTTACGTTATTTTATTTCGCTGTTAGGTCCATTTACAGTAAAATATTGCTTGTCCTTGCTTTTTTTATGGAACCACAATACCAGTAACTCTTGCTACAACGAATATGAGCCATCGTCGCAAGTAAAGCAAAAGCGAAACGTAGTTTTAATCGTGGACAGCTGTTTGACGATGAACGTGTCGGCTCTAAAAATGTAATGGTACATTTGTTCTTAATGAATACAGTTATTAACAGTGGTTGATTACTGTTTTCAAATTTTGTAAGGTGTGGCGGCGCGTCGTGAGTCGTGTTTGGAAAGTTCAGCCTGTGGAACACTTCCCGCGAAATTCAAAGGTCTCAAGTGTGAGTCCTGGTTTGGTACACAGTTTTAATCTGCCAGGATGTTTTAAATAGCGGATACTCCACTAAAGAGCAAACATTCGATCCATAAATAATGCCCCAATCAGTGGCAAGGCGATTTCTCCGCAACATTCTTTTTAGGAAAATTCCTATGAAGAGCAGTAACGTCCCGCGCCGCTTTGGTGTCTCTCTTGTCACGTGACTACAGACGCACCATTGGGAAAGGCTACATTCGGCTACACTGAGGTGAAAAAGTCATGGGATACCTCCTGATATCGTGTCGGACCTCGTTTTACCCGGCGTAGTGTAGTTCCTCGACATGGCCAACAAGTCGTTAGAAGTCCCCTGCAGAAATACAAAGCCTTACTGCCTCTATAGACGTCCATAACTGCGAAAGAGTTGCAGTGCAGGATGCTGTGCACGAAGTGACGTCTCGGTTATGTCCTATAAATGTTCGATTGGATTCACGTCGGGCGATCTGGGTGGCCGAATCATTCTTTCGAACTGCGCACAATATTCTTCCAACCTGTCTCGAACAACTGTGGCGCAGTGATATGACATGGCTGTTTGGTAACATGAAACCATGAATGACTGCGAATGGTCTCCAAGTAGCCGAACATTGCCATTTGGAGTCAATGATCGATTCAGTTTGCACCAGAGGACCCAGTCCATTTCGTGTTAACACAGCCCACAGCATTATGAAGTCATCAGCAGCTTGCACAGGGCCTTATCGACAACTTGAGCCCATGCCTTCGTGGTGACATCGCCACACTCGAACCCTACCACCAGCTCTTACCAACTGAAATCAGGACTCATCTGGGTAGGCTTCCGTTTTCTAGTCGTCTAGGGTCCAACCGACATGGTCACGAGCCTGCGACAGGCGCTACTGGCGACATTGTGCTGTTAGCAAAGGCACTCGCGTCGATCGTCTGCTACCATACACCATTAACGTCAGATTTCGCAGCACTGTCCTATCGGATACTTTCGCCTCACGTCCGACATTTATTTCAGCGGTTATTTCACGCAGTGTTGCTTGTCTCTTAGCTCTGACAATTCCAGGCAAACGACGCTGCTCTCGGTTTTCAAGGGAAGGCCGTCGGCCACTGCGTCTTCCGTGGTGAGAAGTAATGCCAGAAATTTGGTATTCTCGGCACACTCTTGTCACCGTGGATCTCGGAACAGTGACGATTTCTGACATGGAATGTCCCATGCATCTAGCTCCAACTGCTATTCTCCATTCAGAGTCTGTTAATTCCCACCGTGCGGCCATAATCACGTCGGAAACCTTTTCCCATGAGTCACCTGAGTACAAATGACAGTTCTGCCAATCCACTCCGCTTTTATTCTACCGCCGTCTGCATACGTGCATTCCGCTATGTCATGACTTTTGTCACCTGAATGTACAGTAATGGGAGCTCCATTGGACAGGTGCCCGGGTACTGCGGCGCGGTTTGACACAAATTCCTCGTAGCATTTATGACGCTTGTACAGAGTGACAGTTGTAAGTAGGTGGACTGTGTTGACATTTATACCGAACCTGGCGCCTTCTTCTGCAGTTCGCATATCTCCTGGCATAAGATCGTTATCGAGCCGCCGGTCCGGACTTAGTCGCTGCGCTGAGCGCTTGGCGCCTTCTGATTGGCTGTCTGGCCTGTGGCGCGCAGTACGAATCGTGGCGGGCATTCAAATCCGGGCAACACGGGCCCTAGTATTACTAGGCCCGTGTTCCTTGAAAATCAAGTTGTGAGGTTGCGCAACAGGAAGCGATAAGGCGCGCGTTATCGGGACTTCCGGCGCGCTGCCGCCGGCTGCAGCTGTGCAGCAGCACGGAGCGTCATTCGCCTGGCGGACGTCGTGGAGTGCGTACGCTTAGCTCTGTGTGTCTCGCTGGGCGTTGGCTTGCTACGTTCACTTGTGTTAACGTGCCACAGCAATGCCTCGGCGACGTGCTTGGCTACGTCGATTGCGGCACAGCGTTCCTGTGTATCGTGCTTTGAAGGCAATAGACATTCATCTGGCTGGACAGTTCAACAAACAACAATTAATTGGATGCCCTAATGTATTTAGAGGCCTCCGTCTGAAATTCACATGTGATGTACAGGCTCTGTTTGGAGGTAGTACATGGCTCACACTTGCTGTAGTGTGGGGCAATCACTGTGACTACGGTGGCCTTGAAGCATTTCCAGATGCGAATATTCTGTGTTGGAGAACGTGGAGTATAGCAGAGACAACAGGGCTCTTGGCTAAGGTTCCATATGGTACTCTTGTTCCCAGTATGCCATTTGTATTGATTACCAGAAGAAAGAAGAAATTGAATGCTGACGAGTACCTCTTTATGTGGGCTAAAGTTGGCAGAAGTCCCGAAGCTTTTGATTTTCAGGCGTGCTCTTCTGAGTAGGCAATCAACCATCGTCCAACATTTCCTGGGCAGATACGCTAGAGCTGAACGCATTCTTATGTAACAGAGTTTTTCTTAAGTGAGATTTTCACTCTGCAGCGGAGTGTGCGTAGATATGAAACTTCCTGGCAGATTAAAACTGTGTGCCGGACAGAGACTCGAAATCAGGACCTTTGCCTTTCGCGGGCAAGCGCTCTACCAACTGAGCTACCCAGGCACAACTCACGCTCCGTCCTCACAGCTTTACTTCTGCCAGTACCTCGCCTCCTTCCTACTTTCCAAACTTTACAGAAGCTCTCCTGCGAAACTTGCAGAACTAGCACGCCTGAAAGAAAGGATATTGCGAAGACATGGCTTACCCACGGCCTGGGGGATGTTTACAGAATGAGATTTTCACTCTGCAGCGGAGTGTGCGCTGATATGAAACTTCCTGACAGATTAAAACTGTGTGCCGGACCGAGACTTGAACTCGGGACCTTTGCCTTTCGGGGGCAAGTGCTCTACCAACTGAGTACCTCCTTTCTTTCAGGAGTGCTAGTTCTGCAAGTTTCGCAGGAGAGCTTCTGTAAGGTTTGGAAGGTAGGAGGCGAGGTACTGGCAGAAGTAAAGCTGTGAGGACGGGGCGAGAGTCGTGCTTGGGTAGCTCAGTTGGTATAGCCGGCGCGGTAGCTCAGCGTGTTCGGTCAGAGGGTTAGCTGTCCTCTGTAATAAAAAATCGATCAACGACGAACTTAAACGAGTGTCTTACGACGTCCGCCACGAGCAGATGCAACGAAAGAAAGCGATCAAAATGAGATTAAAAGAAAAAAAAAGTTTGTAGAGCACTTGCACGCGAAAGGAAAAGGTCCCGAGTTCGAGTCTCGGTCCGGCACACAGTTTAAATCTGCCAGGAAGTTTCAGTGTGTTTCTTCATTTGCGTTACAGGCAGGAGAAAGCCCGCTGGTGTAATACCACCTGTGTGTCGTTACCTGCAGCGTACTACTGGGAAAGGTCACTTTCTGCATTAAGACCAGTATTACCCCGCAAAAGATCTTTGATGATGATGTTTCTCAAAGATTTTGTGAAACTTATTTGACGAAAGTGCTTCACAGAAACCATTACGTTATCGCCAAATTTTTCGTCATAGTTGATCGAGAATGGACAACGAACGGTTACTCGTTTGTGCAGCAGCATTTAATGTAATGCTGGCGGCGAGCGCACCAATGACAATCATTCCACTTGGGACCTGTGGAAGATACATTAGCTTATTTGTAAATATTTGTCATGTATTACTATTTTTCTGACATGTTCTACATCCTGGAGGACCTCCTCACTACGGATCAATTGGAATGAAAGTAAATCTAATATAATCTAATCAATTATATCATGGTACCACACATAGTTCAAGAGATATGATGACATAAACACATAGGTGCGTGAAAAACTGCAGCATCATGCACGACTTCTAAATTATTACTTCTTTGGTACCAACTCTATTCTCAACATATTTCACAGAGACTACCCACATATACCGCTGAGTATACCTACACAAAAATATCGTTGTACGCCAGATAAGTCAAGAGGTATGACTTCATAAACACTGACATGCGTGATAAAGATGTCACATTACGAGTGAAGTGTTAATGCACTTATTCTTTAGTACTAAGACACTCCAACAGTCGAGTCAAGTAAATCCCTGACACCTAGCAATGCTTTTGACAGCTTTCAACTGTGAAGCGGAAGTGGCTGCAGGTAAAAACAATGACTATCAAAAGGCATTGCCATAGAGACGTTTACAAAATCGCACTGTAGACACGAGAAGCAGCTGCACCCAGCGTACGGAAACTGTCCGGTATCATCTCACATCGAGTCTACTGCGTAATTTCAGAGGTGGTTTCACGAATACATGGAAATGAAATTCTTTTATATTACAATACAAAGACAGCTAATCTTTTGTTTTCGTTTCAAAGAGAAAATTGACAGGATGAACACTTCGGCCATGCCGGGTTTGTCAGCTACAATGCAGACATACATAGCCTATGCCCATAAGAATGTTTATTAGCGTAAGGTGTAAGCATTTGAAGCAAATCGGTGAAGAAGTTTTCGAGATCTTTGGAAACAATACTTCCCCTTTACATTTTACGTGAATATTTATATATTATACACAGTGCAGGGAAAAATAGTGCACCATTTTAGGGGTTTCTAGTTCATTCAAGATTTATTGCTGCAACGGTGCATATGGAGTACATGAAATGATTGCATTTACCGATCAATAGCACAAGCGGTGTTACCGCCAGACACCACACTTGCTAGGTGGTAGCCTTTAAATCGGCCACGGTCCGTTAGTATACGTCGTCACTATCAGTGATTGCAGACCGAGCGCCGCCACACGCCAGGTCTAGTCTAGAGAGACTCCCTAGCAATCGCCCCAGTTGTACAGCCGACTTTGCTAGCGATGGTTCACTATCTACATACGCTCTCATTTGCAGAGACGACAGTTTAGCATAGCCTTCAGCAACGTCATTTGCTACGACCTAGCAAGGCGCCATATTCTTCAAGAATGTATTCTGAACAAATAATATTGTGAATCATGTACCGTCAAGAGCGACGTTCATCATTAATGGATTAAAGTTAAGTATCAAACTAATTACGCCCGCTTTCTGAATTCTAATTCCTTGTCATGTTCCAGACCTCACGTCAGTATAGTTCTTCCCTCCTCACGCCAGCCTGCGTGAGCTAAAACGCGTGCCTTTCGGCCTCCTCTAGTAACACGGTGTTGGCTCTTCAGCCAACACAACACAATGTATCGACCTACGTTGAAACACCCATATTAGTACATGGTGTAGGCTCCACGTGCCACTGGCGGCAATGCAGGCACCGAATCTGGCATTCAGTCGACCACACACACGGCGAATACTTTCCTGGGATACGTAATTACTCGCCTACTCGACCTGTTCACGAAGTTTTGTAAGAGTTGTCGGTTGATGAGTCGCAAGACTCACCTCTCCCGTCCCATCATGTCCGCCGGCCGAAGTGGCCGTGCGGTTAAAGGCGCTGCAGTCTGGAACCGCAAGACCGCTACGGTCGCAGGTTCGAATCCTGCCTCGTGCATGGATGTTTGTGATGTCCTTAGGTTAGTTAGGTTTAACTAGTTCTAAGTTCTAGGGGACTAATGACCTCAGCAGTTGAGTCCCATAGTGCTCAGAGCCATTTGAGCCATTTTGACCCATCATGTCCCACACGCGCTCGATTGGAGACAAGTACGGGTACTGAGCTGGCCAGCGAAGTTGCTGCACGTTTCTACATCTACATACATCTACATCTACATCTACATCTACATTTATACTCCGCAAGCCACCCAACGGTGTGTGGCGGAGGGCACTTTACGTGCCACTGTCATTACCTCCCTTTCCTGTTCCAGTCGCGTATGGTTCGCGGGAAGAACGACTGCCGGAAAGCCTCCGTGCGCGCTCGAATCTCTCTAATTTTACAGTCGTGATCTCCTCGTGAGGTATAAGTGGGGGGAAGCAATATATTCGAAACCTCATCCAGAAACGCACCCTCTCGAAGCCTGGACAGCAAGCTACACCGCGATGCAGAGCGCCTCTCTTGCAGTCTGCCACTTGAGTTTGCTAAACATCGACGTAACGCTATCACGCTTACAAAACAACCATGTGACGAAACGCGCCGCTCTTCTTTGGATCTTCTCTATCTCCTCTGTCAACCCGACCTGGTACGGATCCCACACTTATGAGCAATACTCAAGTATAGGTCGAACGAGTGTTTTGTAAGCCACCTCCTTTGTTGATGGACTACATTTTCTAAGGACTCTCCCAATGAATCTCAACCCTGCACCCGCCTTACCAACAATTAATTTTATATGATCATTCCACTTCAAATCGTTCGGCACGCATACTCCCAGATATTTTACAGAAGTAACTGCTACCAGTGTTTGCTCCGCTATCATATAATTATACAATAAAGGATCCTTCTTTCTATGTATTCGCAATACATTACATTTGTCTATGTTACGGGTCAGTTGCCACTCCCTGCACCAAGTGCCTATTCGCAGCAGATCTTCCTGCATTTCGCTGCAATTTTGTAATGCTGCAACTTCTCTGTATACTACAGCATCATCCGCGAAAAGCCGCATGTTTCATGGGCAGTGTGTGGGCGAGCGCCGAGCATTGCTCTTTTGGTGCAATGCATCACCTACCTATTGCAAGAACGGCAAAGGAATGGGTCTAACAAGATTCTGCACGTATCAAACACTACGTAGCGTCCCTTCCAGAAACACTAAAGGTGAACGAGCGTTGTAGCTTACTGCATCCCAGAACATTAGGCCTGGGTTGGGGCCAGTGTGTCTTCGACGAACGCGCTCTACGAGATAGCGCTCACCATGTTTACATGGTGCGCGGAAACGACTATTAGTTGCGCACAGGCAGATCTGCTTTCATCGCTGAAGACCACAAAGCGCCATTCCATCTTCCAATTAATTCTCTGACAGTACCAGTCGAGCCGTGCATGTCGATGCTGTCGCGTGAGTGCAAGACGGGCTAGAGGTGTGTGTGCCCGTAGTTCCGCTGCTAATATACGGTTCGCAACGGTTAGTGTTGTCACGTGTGGCGTTTGCTGTGTTATTCAGTGGTTTGGTATTTAACTAATTTGTAAATGGAAATGATGATCTTATTTTATTACATTGAGTAATGTAGTGGTGTGGGTTCCTGTAGTCATGTCCTAGTTCATGAACCACGGGCAACGTATGAGTGGCCAAGTAAGTGGTCCCGACAGTCGGGATACCCGTTACTTTGGAATAAGGCTGGGCATCTCGGACATATTCTGAGTCGTGGTCACCTTTGTGCTCATACGGCAAAAACTACCAAATCCACCGGTTAGTCCCTCAGCCGTTAGGGGTAAAACCCAATGGGACTCGGGGCAAGTAAGGCTAGCAACCTGCTTCCCTGGTACTTTAAATATGATGCTGGCAATAATCAGAGCAAAATGCCTCGGACCTTTGGAGGTGACGGAGTCCCACCTCTAACTGACGAACCAGGGACTCCTAAGATACGACTTGGCAGACAAGTGGTAATGAGATGAGGAGCTATTAATATCAATGGGGGCTACTCTGGGAAGAAGGTAGAGCTGGCAGAGGCTGCAAGTAAGATGGGGCTGGACGTTTTAGCTGTTAGTGACATTCGGGTAAGGGGTGAGAAAGAAGAGGAAGTGGGAGAATACAAGGTCTACCTGTCAGGAGTCGAAGCAGGAATAGCACAATGGGGTGTAGGGCTTTACATCAGGAAAGAAATGGAACCCAGCGTAGTTGCAATAAGGTATGTAAACGAACGACTGATGTGGATAGATTTGACAGTGTCTAGCAAGAAAATTAGGATTGTGTCAGTATATTCGCATTGTGAAGGGACAGATCAAGATAAGATGGATAGTTTTTATGAGGCACTCAGTGATGTAATTGTTAGAATAAAGGACAAGGACAGTGTTCTGCTCATGGGTGATTTTAACGCCAGGATTGGAAATCGAACAGAAGGGCATGAAAAGGTTATGGGTAAATTTGGAGAGGATATGGAGGCCAACAGGAACGGGAAACAACTCTTGGATTTCTGTGCCAGTATGGGCTTAGTAATCACAAACTCCTTTTTTAAACATAAGAACATTCACCGGTATACTTGGGAAGGCAGGGGAACCAGATCTGTCATTGACTATATAATAACAGATCAGAAATTCAGGAAGGCTGTGAGGGACACACGTGTATTCAGTGGATTCTTTGATGACACTGATCATTATTTAATCTGCAGTGAAATTGGGATTGTGAGGCCGAAAGTGCTGGAGGTCAGGTCCATATGTAGGAGGATAAGAGTGGAGAAACTTCAGGATAAGGAAATCAGGCAAAGTATATAGCAGCGATCTGAGAAAGGTAACCAGTTAGTTGAATGTAGTCAATTACAGTCATTGGAAAAGGAATGGACAAGGTACAGGAACACAGTACTAGAAGTGGCTAAAGAATGTCTTGGAACAGTAGTGTGTAAAAGTAGGATGAAGCAAACAGCTTGGTGGAATGATACAGTCAAGGCAGCCTGTAAAAGGAAAAAGAAGGCGTATCAAAAATGGCTACATACCAGAACCCAGGTAGACAGAGAAAGTTATGTTGAAGAAAGAAACAAAGCCAAACAGATAATTGCAGCGTCAAAGAAGAAATCGTGGGAAGACTTTGGAGACGGGTTGGAGACTATGGGTCAAGCTGCTGGAAAACCATTCTGGAGTGTAATTAGCAGTCTTCGATAGGGAGGTAAGAAGGAAATGACAAGTATTTTGGACAGGTCAGGAAAACTGCTGGTGAATCCTGAGGATGCCTTGGGCAGATGGAGGGAATATTTTGAAGAGTTGCTCAATGTAGGTGAAAATGCGATCAGTAATGTTTCAGATTTCGAGGTAGAATGGGATAGGAATGATGATGGAAATAGGATCACATTTGAGGAAGTGGAGAAAATGGTCAATAGACTGCAGTGCAATAAAGCGGCTGGGGTGGATGAAATGAAGTCGGAACTCATCAAATGCAGTGGAATGTCAGGTCTTAAATGGCTACACAGGATAATTGAAATGGCCTGGGAGTCGGGACAGGTTCCATCAGACTGGACAAAAGCAGTAATCACACCAATCTTTAAACATGGAAACAGAAAAGACTGTAACAGCTACAGAGGTATCTCTTTAATCAGCGTTGTGGGTAAAATCTTCTCAGGTATTGTTGAAAGGAAAGTGCCAGTATTAGTTGAGGACCAATTGGATGAAAATCAGTGTGGGTTTAGGCCTCTTAGAGGTTGTCAGGACCAGATCTTTAGCTTACGGCAAATAATGGAGAAGTGTTATGAGTGGAACAGGGAATTGTATCTATGCTTTATAGATCTAGAAAAGGCATATGACCGGGTTCCTAGGAGGAAGTTATTGTCTGTTCTACAAGATTATGGAATAGGAGGCAAACTTTTGCAAGCAATTAAAGGTCTTTACATCGATAGTCAGGCAGCAGTTAGAGTTGACGGTAAATTGAGTTCATGGTTCAGAGTAGTTTCAGGGGTAAGACATGGCTGCAACCTGTCTCCACTGTTGTTCATATTATTTATGGATCATATGTTGAAAACAATAGACTGGCTGGGTGAGATTAAGATATGTGAACACAAAATAAGCAGTCTTGCATATGCGGATGACTTAGTTGTGATGGCAGATTCGATTGAAAGTTTCCAAAGTAATATTTCAGAGCTAGATCAGAAATGTAAGGACTATGGTATGAAGATTAGCATCTCCAAAATGAAAGTAATGTCAGTGGGAGAGAAATATAAACGGATTGAGTGCCAAGTAGGAGGAACAAAGTTAGAACAGGTGGACGGTTTCAAGTACTTAGGATGCATATTCTCACAGGATGGCAACATAGTGAAAGAACTGGAAGCGAGGTGTAGCAAAGCTAATGCAGTGAGCGCTCAGCTACGATCTACTCTCTTCTGCAAGAAGGAAGTCAGTACCAAGACTAAGTTATCTGTGCGCCGTTCAATCTTTCGACCAACTTTGTTGTATGGGAGCGAAAGCTGGGTGGATTCAGGTTACCTTATCAACAAGGTTGACGTTACGGATATGAAAGTAACTAGGATGATTGCAGGTACTAGTAGATGGGAACAATGGCAGGAGGGTGTCCACAATGAGGAAATCAAAGAAAAACTGGGAATGAACTCTATAGATGTAGCAGTCAGGGCGAACAGGCTTAGATGGTGGGGTCATGTTACACGCATGGGAGAAGCAAGGTTACCCAAGAGACTCATGGATTCAGCAGTAGAGGGTAGGAGGAGTCGGGGCAGACCGAGGAGAAGGTACCTGGATTCGGTTAAGAATGATTTTGAAGTAATAGGTTTAACATCAGAAGAGGCACCAATGTTAGCACTGAATAGGGGATCATGGCGGAACTGTAAAAGGGGGTCTATGCCCCAGACTGAACGCTGAAAGGCATAATCATAAATGATGATGATGATGATTGAGTAACTACTAAATAATTTTTCTCCCGGCTAAAGATTTGATTAAGTTGCTGATGAACTTCAAGTTAACGTCGTGTTAAAGTGTTGTCTGTAGGTTGTGTAAGTGTCACTAAACCACAGTTCATACAACAGAGTCTATACAACTATGGATTATGATGGAAACAGTTATCTTCAGCAAAATAATCATTAAAACCACCGAATATCGGCCTCGCACAACACTCACGTATGTTACCTGAAACAATATTCTTCGCAACGCGTGCGTAATTAATTTCGGCTCCATACATTAGCTAGAAAAGTTTTGTTATATCGATCGTGCTATGAGCACTGTTTTTAAAGAACCAATCTGATTCGAATTATTTTCATTAAAATGAGTTCGGGACCACCGGTGCACATTTATTTTTACACATTTGTATTACTTCAGCATTTATGTCTGCAGAGTTGCGTAATTTGAATTTGCCGCTGTGATAATTGTGAAGATGGCGGCAGACAATTGATAGAGACTTTCTATTGTTAGAGCAAATAAGTATTTTAAATGCTTATTGAACTTTACAGAATCTGTACTTTCGTATTGTGCACTATTTAGACTTCATCAAGCACACATTTGATTTGTTTATAAGGAAAACACAGACAAAAACGCGATACAAATCGCTATCGTCAATGGCTGCGCCCATTGCAGCGGAAAGAAACAATTAACACAGATAACGCTTACTGAGACCGAGCGAGGTGGCGCAGTGGTTAGACACTGGACTCGCATTCGGGAGGACGACGGTTCAATCCCGCGTCCGGCCATCCTGATTTAGGTTTTCCGTGATTTCCCTAAATGACTCCATGCAAATGCCGGGATGGTTCCTCTGAAAGGGCACGGCTGACTTCCTTCCCCATCCGATGAGACCGATGACCACGCTGTCTGGTCTCCTTCCCCCAACCAACCAACCAACCAACGCTTACTGAGAGAGGAATTACAGTTACAAATAATTATTCACTCATGTTTATAATAATAACGAACTCTATTTTCAAGTAATAATTAACAAATAATTACAATTTCTTAACAGACCTCAGTTTGATATGCGTCTTGCGTGCTGAACCTACAAAAGCCAACCAACCAAAGGTGAAAACAAAGGAAGACAAGCGCAGATCATAAAAGGAATTTACAATTATCATTGCCTTTGTGTGATACACATCGATATGTCCAATTACATCATAGAAGATTATATAAATAATTAATTCAGTATTTTTTCATATGTCGAATAGACAATGTTTATAACTGCCAGAGGCACAATTTCCTCTCGTCACACTGTAGCCAAAAATTTATCACGTGGATGTTACACACGCCAGGGCTCAGAAACCCTCTTATCCGCGCTGTGGCAGCTGTACGATCAGCCAACGCTGCTCTTACAATACGACGATCCTCGTGGGCGTCTTTGCCGCGTGGACGTCCAGATCGTCGTTTACGGGTGTGAGAATATTCACGTTACTACTGATAGCATCATCGTTACACATCTGATGCAGTACGCCCAACTTGCGTAGAAATTTTCCGGAGAGACCATCCCGCCACTCGGAAGGCCCAGCCTGACCCTTTTGAAGCTTGCTGAGTTGGCTGTAGGACGTACGAATGCGTCTCTGTGGTACGGTTGCTTGCTTGCTTTACATGTTTGCAACACATCGAGCCTTGTGCCTGTGAGCACTCCGTATTAAAGGGTACATACAGAGATAGCTATGCCACTACACTATCTGTTGGCAGACGATGGTGAAAGCACTATCATTATATCTCCCAGGTGACATATACTGTCGTCGGATCAAATTCGACGTCGTCTTTCCAGGCGCACTAATCTTTTTCCAGCAACGTATGTTAAAAATGTATAGTTTTATCTGTAGGAATGTCGTACAAAATTTGGACTAAGTCGACCAAAAAGTTTTCTAGATGTCAGGAAATGTCGGTATACAACGTCTTGTCGATATGTAGTAGTATAGAAAACCTCTTATTAGAGGCTGGATTTTATAAAATTTGAGTACGAAGTAGTGTCAGTATTTTTGTTGTGACAGTAGCTGAAGCTATGTCGTTATCAACAAGCCTTACGCTTCAAAGTATCAAATGGGCATTTAGAAAAATGGTTCAAATGGCTCTGAGCACTACGGGACTTAATATCTGAGGTCATCAGTCCCCTAGAACTTACAACTACTTAAACCTAACTAACCTAAGGACATCGCACACATCCATGCCCGGGGCAGGATTCGAACCTGCGACCGCAGCAGTCGCGCGGTTCCGGACTGAAGCGCCTAGAACCGCTCGGCCACCGTGGCCGGCGGCACTTAGAATAATCGAAAAATAAAGGCATATTTATTCTCTACGTTTACCAAAAGCGATGTTTGGTGTCCTAGGATACGTTCTAGATACCTACAGCCTTAATTCTGGGAGAATGTTTTGGTAAAATGACTTAATACTACACCGGAAAAACAAATGCCTCTTTCATGGCTTACAGAAAATCGTGTATTAGGTTCTGACACAGACACGACGGATACCTGACGCAGTTACTTAGATCTGAAGATGATAAAACGAAATTTAAACATGCGATGTATTTAAAAATGTGCAAGTAATACTGGAAGAATAAATGAGAATTGTTTTAAATTATGAAAAATGCTTGAAACATACAAGTTGTATAGAAATGCAAGGACAGAATCTTTACGGCGTATTAGGTGTGCCCCGATGGAGAGGCTGGCAGAGAACAGAGGAAAGTGAACTACTGAGTCAGTAGAAAAACTGTTGACTAAAAAGATGAGGAATCTAGAAAACAAGTTATCTGGAATAAATGAAAGGCGGTGTTGGGGAAAAGAATAACAGCGCTGTAGGGCTCGAGCAGGCAGAGAGTGAAGGAAGCGGCTTATTCGGCGCAGCTATTTCGCCAGGTAGTGCAAGTGCGTGTCATGGGGACGCGGCGCGAATGACGCAGCACCGCCAGTACCTGCCGTACCCGGAAGATGGCTCAAAAGGGGACACACGCGCGGGGTCTTCAACCTGGGGCTAGTTGGCCATTGCCTCCACTGCTGACCGACAAATGGAAGGGGACGGAATATTTGCGAACATCCACGCGGGTGAATCATCGCACCACCAGGGCTACTGATTGGCTCTGGCAACGAGGCCAAGAAATTACCATGCTCTCGCAGCCACAGGTCTGGTATGCCGGGCTTGGCACAGCGTGTGTTCTCGCAAGAGCCACTGCCTGTATAACTAGACCTTCTTGAATGACAAGAGCGCCCCTTATGAACTACTGCACCTGGCCATTCTAAAGGAAAGGATACTCCATACGATGCAGAACTAGCCAGGGTTTTAGGAGGTTTTCTCTCACCATGAGATGAATACTAGACCTGTCCACAATAATTTCATCAAAAGAATTTCCTATTTGTAAGTTCCCTCCACATATACAACAAAAAAGAAATTCACATATAAATATACAAATATAAATGTCATTTTAGCATCGCTGTTCAGAAACTGCAAATAGATACATGTTGTGTTACGGTCTTCAGCCTGAAGACTGGTTTGATGCAACTCTCCATGCTACTCTGTCCTGTGCAAGCCTCGTCATCTCCGAATAACTACCGTAGCCCGTATTTTACCCCTGCCACCTTCAGAATTTAAAAGAGAGTATTCCAGTCAACATAGTCACAAGCTTTTTCTAAGTCTACAAATTCTAGAAACGTAGGTTTGCCTTTCCTTAATCTATTTTCTAAGATAAGTCGTAGAGTCAGTATTGCCTCACGTGTTGCAACATTTCTACGGAATCCAAACTGATCTTCCCCCAAGGTCGGCTTCTACCAGTTTTTCCATTCGTCTGTAAAGAATTCGTGTTAGTATTTCGCAGCCGTGGCTTATTAAACTGATAGTTCGGTGATTTTCACACCTGTCAGCACCTGCTTTCTTTCAAATTGGTATTATTATATTCTTCTTGAGGTATGAGGGTATTTCTCCTGTCTCGTACATCTTACTCACCAGGTGGAAGACTTCTGTCGACGCTGGCTCTCCCAAGGCTATCAGTAATTCTAACGTAATGTTGTCTACTCCCGGGGCCTTGTGTCCACTTAAGTCTTTCATTGCTTTGTCAAATTCTTCAGGCAGTATCATATTTCCCATCACATTTTCACCTACATCCTCTTCCATTTCCATAATACTGTCCTCAAGTAAGTCTCCTTGTATAGACCCTTTATATATTTCTTCCACATTTCTGCTTGCCCTTCTTTGCTTAGGACAGGTTTTCCATCTGAGCTTTTGATATTCACACAGATGGTTCTCTTTTCTCCAAAAGTATCTTTAATTTTTTTGTACACAGCATCATCTTTCCCCTACTGATACATGTTTCTAAATCGTTGTATTTGTCCTTTAGTCATTCCTGCTTAGCCTTTTTGCACTTCCTGTCAATCTTATTTTTTAGATGTTTGAATTCCCTTTCGCCTGCTTCATTTACTGCATTTTCATATTCTCTCCTTTCATCAGATAAATTCAGTACCTTTTGTGTTACCCAACGATTTCTACTAGCCATTGTCTTCATCCTCTGCTACCTACATAACTTCGTCTCTCGAAGCTACCCATTCTTCTTCTACTGTATTCTCTTACCCTGTTCCTTTCAATTGCTCCCTAATGCTCTCTCTGAAACTCTCTTCAACCTACAGTTCTTTCGGTTTATCTAGATCCCATCTCCTTCAATTCCTACCTTTTTGCAGTTTCTTCAGTTTTGGTATTCGATTCGTAACCAATAAATTGTGATTAGAATCCACATATGCCCTGGAAATGTCCTACAGCTTAAAATCTGGTTCCAAAATCTCTGTCTTATAAAAGGTATGAAAAACTGTAATTAAGCGGGAAACAAATAACAATGGAAGACGAAGCACGAATGGCAGAAGGTCAGAGAGGGTGGAAGACAGGAATGTACCATTTTGCCCCCACCTTTCGGACCGTACACTGAAGACGAAAAGGCGTAAATAGGGGACGTAAGACAGTAACTTACACGTTGTTACGACAGGACAAGTAACTTTAATTGAATGCTGCATTGCATTTCAAACTGACACAGATACATGGCACTATCTTCCAGTAGAGTTACCAAGTCTCTGTAAGCAATGGTCGGTACGCTATGTTTACATGTAAACAAACAGTGAAGAACATTCCTTATATTTAACAGCCATAAAATAAAAGCCCACTGAGGATGCTGCAACTGCAGTGAAACATGTATGGGATAAAAAGCACAATTGTGTTATGCTAAAGGTGGACCCCATCCAGAAACACATGTATTGTTAAAGCAAACACGGACAAAAGAGCTTCAACTCCATGATGATTGCTGCTTATATTCCCCTGGCAGTAGGTTGGGTTTTGATCTGTGAACACATGGACACAAAACAGTTGGTCTTTACTGAAAGGCATAGTCCACCTAGTTGTGCAGCTATGACTGTGAAGAAAACATTAGGCAGCAAATTACGCGACATTTTTACTGGAAGACTGCTAGAGACAGCGAAAAAACAACTAACACACTGAAATGGGTACATAGTAAGGTACCAACGGTCACAATATCTGCGCTAATACCCCTAACGCATTGTATAATCTGTCACAGATGCTGATTCTCTAAACGTCATAAATAGCTTTTTGTTAAAAATTCTGCTTCCCTCCTAAGACTTCCATCCGTTGTCATGGAAAATTTTTGGCCGGCTGTTGTGGCCGAGCGGTTCTAGGCGCTTCAGTCTGGAACCGAGCAATCGCTACGGTCGCAGGTTCGAATCCTGCCTCGGGCATGGATGCGTGTGATGTCCTTAGGTTGGTTAGGTTTAAGTAGTTCTATGTTCTGGGGAACTGATGACCTCAGATGTTAAGTCCCATAGTGGTCAGAGCCATTTGAACCATTTTTGAAAATTTTTGTGACACTCTTTTACTGATCGAAAGGACTGGTAAAAAATCTAGCAGCTCTTCTGTAAATCGGTTTGTTGTCTTTCTATCCAAGCAGTCGAGCAGTGTTCAAGAACGGGTCAGACAAGTGTTCTCTATGGTTTGCGGATGAACAAAAACAGTGCATAATCAGCCATTCACATTTCCTGCAACTGACGTAACACGTTGTTACTTTTCATATCATTTCACAACGTTGTGTATGGTTACCTAATAGACGGGACTGAGTCAAACAACATACTATTAATACAGTATTGAAGAATTACATGAATGTTTACGCTAACCATTCACGATCCCCTGCATACACGTACATAATATATTTACTTACTTGAGTATCTGACATTAATTGTACTAAATATAAACTCCTTCCAAGCTGTCCTGAATCCTCTTACAGTCACTCAGGGTGACACTTTCCCCGAGGAAACGGTCTCAGATTGCTGCTGTATCCCACAAATCACTGATATACGTAGAAAACAAATGTGGTCCTAGCACATTTCCCTGTGACTATTCCTTTGTCTCTGATGTGGCCCGATTCAATTTCTATCGCCACATATTCATCTCCCCTAAGGACGATCGGTCGTGTACGCGCATATCTCACATATTTCTAGTCTTACGTTCTCTGTTGGCACTAAGCATGCCTTGTCCATTATATTAAGAAATAAACATACACACAGTCAGCTGCATTCGGAATAGCGACGTTTCACTCGTGGACGTGTGACAAAATTTCATAACGTTGGTCGATATGTGGAGGTCAGTTTGCTGCAGGCAATTGCACTCCGTCACTCCAAGAGTTTCGAGACTAGATTAAAAAAATAAATAAAAAAAAATAAAAATTGAGACTGTGGTTTTAATGCTTCAGGTGCTCTACATGGTCCTCCCTCCCCCCTCCCCCCCCCCTTCCACTTGACCACAACTCACAGAATTTTCACATAACCTTGTGAAACTCTAAGTCCTTTTTTGGGATATTGTTCACCACGCGCCTCACATTTGCTTGAAAGTGCATAACTTTTTCGAATCAGAAGCAAATACTGTGCAGTAAAATTAAAACACGAAACACAGATAGATTTATTAAGTTTCAGTATTGCTGCTCATAATCTTGTAACGTCAATTGCGCTTATAGTCGCGAGCAGGAGATATTCTTCTGTGGAAGATGCAGGGCGTAGTTGCCCCATGGTGTGTTCCTCTCTGCTGTCACAGTTGGTGGTGTCCACAGGGAAGTGCCATTTCTGGAAGTTACTCCTGGATCTGGAGTACTATAACACTGCCACTGCTCTTTATTTACGTTCTGAAACTATTTTGGTGACCAGTTATGGTATATAGAAATAGTGCAGCCTTACCCTCTGAAAGGAATTTTGTTGTGTTGACCGTGATGTACCTAACGGAGGTGGCTTATCGGAAGTGAAAGAATTACATAAATATTTCAACAGTAACCAACAATATTTTACCTATCCACACTGTTCAAAGAATAAATAAAACGATCGCCAGCCTAATCAGGCATGAGAATGATTAACATTCTTGTTCAATAAAATAGATGTGAGTAACTTTAATGGACAGACACAGCCTATACTTTTTACACAAGAGTGCAATGAACTCTGTCACTAGCAGGTATTGACGTTAAAAAAAATGCTAACAGTTAAAGAAGAAAAAGGCTATTTGCATAAACACAACATATAATGACACACAGTTTTGCAATCAGGACTTAGTCAAAGCGAATAATTTCAATAACATTACTATTAAAGATTACTGTAGAATTATAAAATTGGGCATGAATTTAGTCCCTCTTTACCAAATACTTTTCTACCTGACATGAAATTCAAAAGGAGTTCACTAGCAAACAATTCCTCACTGTCCTCTGAACAACACAAAATACTATTTTCAATGAAAATGATCTTTCTGTCAATAATTTTCTGTCAGTGAGCTCAACAGAGAAACTACAGATCCTGTTGCACTGGTAATAAGCACTTTCAGCACATATGAGGATCAAGAATTTAGCAAATATAGGTATATAGCTTTCAACAGTTTTTAACTTTTACTGCAATGAGACACAAATTGACAATGTTATAAAACAATGACTCACCTTTTTGCACTATTTCAATAGACTGCACAAGAACATTTTAAGCCGAACTTTAGTAGTATTTACTTTTGGAACTAACCTCAAGATGGTTTAATATCTGTCTTTATTACCACAGTCTTTTACTTTAAAGTCAATGATTAAATAGGTAACTTTGAAAGTCCACAAAACTTTAAACTGGTCTGTTTCAATCACTGGGAGGCTTTCACAAAGCTACATTTACTACCTTCCACAATTTTACCAAATCCTTCTTACCAAATATCAAACAACATTACTTAAATAACTGTTTGGCTTCGAGACTTTCATCTTTCCACAATAAGGACACTTGGTAAACATAGTTCAAACGGAGAAGAACCTGAGACGTATTGTGATAAGGAAAAAAATCAAGGTAGGTACACAGATTCAGGTATAAGTTACTTTATATTTGAGCACACTAAAACATCCATTGGGCTGATCTTTTATTTTACATATCTAAAATTCCTCCATTCCGTTACAGTGACTGCGCAATGTGGTGGCGAGTACATCTTGGCAGGTGGATTTACAGTTGGTAATGATAAAGCTCTGTGATTTCTTGGTGGCGATACCAGTTACTTTGGAATAAGGCTGGGCATCTCGGACATATTCTGAGTCGTGGTCACCTTTGTGCTCATATGGCAAAGACTACCAAATCCACCGGTTACTCCCTCAGCCGTTAGGGGTAAAACCCAGTGGGACTCGGGGCAAGTAAGAATAGCAGCCTGCTTCCCTGGTACTTTAAATATGGTGCTGGCAACAATCAGAGCAAAATGCCTCGGACCTTTGGAGGTGACGGAGTCGCACCTCTAACTGACAAACTAGGGACTCCTAAGATACGACTTGGCAAACAAATGGTAATGAGATGGGGAGCTATTAATATCAATGGGGGCTACTTTGGGAAGAAGGTAGAGCTGGCAGAGGCTGCAAGTAAGATGGGGCTGGACGTTTTAGATGTTAGTGACATTCGGGTAAGGGGTGAGAAAGAAGAGGAAGTGGGAGAATACAAGGTTTACCTGTCAGGAGTCAAAGCAGCAATAGCACAATGGGGCGTAGGGCTTTACATCAGGAAAGAAATGGAACCCAGCGTAGTTGCAATAAGGTATGTAAACGAACGACTGATGTGGATAGATTTGACAGTGTCTAGCAAGAAAATTAGGATTGTGTCAGTATATTCGCATTGTGAAGGGACAGATCAAGATAAGATGGATAGTTTTTATGAGGCACTCAGTGATGTAATTGTTAGAGTAAAGGACAAGGACAGTGTTCTGCTCATGGGTGATTTTAACGCCAGGATTGGAAATCGAACAGAAGGGTATGAAAAGGTTATGGGTAAATTTGGAGAGGATATGGAGGCCAACAGGAACGGGAAACAACTCTTGGATTTCTGTGCCAGTATCGGCTTAGTAATCACAAACTCCTTTTTTTTAAACATAAGAACATTCACCGGTATACTTGGGAAGGCAGGGGAATCAGATCTGTCATTGACTATATAATAACAGATCAGAAATTCAGGAAGGCTGTGAGGGACACACGTGTATTCAGGGGATTCTTTGATGACACTGATCATTATTTAATCTGCAGCGAAAATGGGATTGTGAGGCCGAAAGTGCAGGAGGTCAGGTCCATATGTAGGAGGATAAGAGTGGAGAAACTTCAGGATAAGGAAATCAGGCACAAGTACATAACAGCGATCTCAGAAAGGTACCAGTTAGTTGAATGTAGTCAATTACAGTCATTGGAAAAGGAATAGACAAGGTACAGGGACACAGTACTAGAAGTGGCTAAAGAATGTCTTGGAACAGTAGTGTGTAAAAGTAGGATGAAGCAAACAGCTTGGTGGAATGATACAGTCAAGGCAGCCTGTAAAAGGAAAAAGAAGGCGTATCAAAAATGGCTACATACCAGAACCCAGGTAGACAGAGAAAGTTATGTTGAAGAAAGAAACAAAGCCAAACAGATAATTGCAGTATCCAAGAAGAAATCGTGGGAAGACTTTGGAAACAGGTTGGAGACTATGGGTCAAGCTGCTGGAAAACCATTCTGGAGTGTAATTAGCAGTCTTCGAAAGGGAGGTAAGAAGGAAATGACAAGTATTTTGGACAGGTCAGGAAAACTGCTGGTGAATCCTGAGGATGCCTTGGGCAGATGGAGGGAATATTTTGAAGAGGTGCTCAATGTAGGTGAAAATGCGATCAGTAATGTTTCAGATTTCGAGGTAGAATGGGATAGGAATGATGATGGAAATAGGATCACATTTGAGGAAGTGGAAAAAATGGTCAATAGATTGCAGTGCAATAAAGCGGCTGGGGTGGATGAAATGAAGTCGGAACTCATCAAATACAGTGGAATGTCAGGTCTTAAATGGCTACACAGGATAATTGAAATGGCCTGGGAGTCGAGACAGGTTCCATCAGACTGGACAAATCACACCAATCTTTAAACATGGAAACAGAAAAGATTGTAACAACTACAGAGGTATCTCTTTAATCGGCGTTGTGGGTAAAATCTTCTCAGGTATTGTTGAAAGGAAAGTGCGAGTATTAGTTGAGGACCAATTGGATGAAAATCAGTGTGGGTTTAGGCCTCTTAGAGGTAGTCAGGACCATATCTTCAGCTTACGGCAAATAATGGAGAAGTGTTATGAGTGGAACAGGGAATTGTATCTATGCTTCATAGATCAAGAAAAGGCATATGACCGGGTTCCTAGGAGGAAGTTGATGTCTGTTCTACAAGATTATGGAATAGGAGGCAAACTTTTGCAAGCAAGTAAAGTTCTTTACATGGATAGTCAGGCAGCAGTTAGAGTTGACGGTAAATGGAGTTCATGGTTCAGAATAGTTTCAGGGGTAAGACAAGGTTGCAACCTGCCTCCACTGTTGTTTATATTATTTATGGATCATATGTTGAAGACAATAGACTGGCTGGGTGAGATTAAGATATGTGAACACAAAATAAGCAGTCTTGCATATGCGGATGACTTAGTTGTGATGGCAGATTGGATTGAAAGTTTGCAAAGTAATATTTCAGAGCTAGATCAGAAATGTAAGGACTATGGTATGAAGATTAGCATCTCCAAAACGAAAGTAATGTCAGTGGGAAATAAATATAAACGGATTGAGTGCCAAATAGGAGGAACAAAGTTAGAACAGGTGGACGGTTTCAAGTACTTAGGATGCATATTCTCACAGGATGGCAACATAGTGAAAGAACTGGATGCGAGGTGTAGCAAAGCTAATGCAGTGAGCGCTCAGCTACGATCTACTCTCTTCTGCAAGAAGGAAGTCAGTACCAAGACTAAGTTATCTGTGCACCGTTCAATCTTTCGACCAACTTTGTTGTATGAGAGTGAAAGCTGGGTGGATTCAGGTTACCTTATCAACAAGGTTGACGTTACGGATATGAAAGTAGGTAGGATGATTGCAGGTACTAGTAGATGGGAACAATGGCAGGAGGGTGTCCACAATGAGGAAATCAAAGAAAAACTGGGAATGAACTCTATAGATGTAGCAGTCAGGGCAAACAGGCTTAGATGGTGGGGTCATGTTACATCTACATCTACATCTACATCTACATCCATACTCCGCAAGCCACCTGACGGTGTGTGGCGGAGGGTACGTTGAGTACCTCTATCGGTTCTCCCTTCTATTCCAGTCTCGTATTGTTCGTGGAAAGAATGATTGTCGGTATGCCTCTTTGTGGGTTTAATCTCTCTGATTTTATCCTCATGGCCTCATAGGAGCAATATACTGCTTGACCCTTCGGTGAAGGTATGTTCTCGAAACTTCGACAAAAGCCCGTACCGAGCTACTGAGCGTCTCTCCTGCAGACTCTTCCACTGGAGTTTATCTATCATCTCCGTAACGCTTTCGCGATTACTAAATGATCCTGTAACGAAGCGCGCTGCTCTCCGTTGGATCTTCTCTATATCTTCTATCAACCCTATCTGGTACGGATCCCACACTGCTGAGCAGTATTCAAGCAGTGCGCGAACAAGTGTACTGTAACCTACTTCCCTTGTTTTCGGATTGCATTTCCTTAGGATTCTTCCAATGAATCTCAGTCTGGCATCTGCTTTACCGACGATCAACATTATATGATCATTCCATTTTAAATCACTCCTAATGCGTACTCCCAGATAATTTATGGTATTAACTGCTTCCAGTTGCTGACCTGCTATTTTGTAGCTAAATGATAAAGGATCTATCTTTCTGTGTATTCGCAGCACATTACACTTGTCTACATTCAGATTCAATTGCCATTCCCTGCACCATGCGTCAATTCGCTGCAGATCCTCCTGCATTTCAGTACAATTTTCCATTGTTACAACCTCTCGATACACCACAGCATCCTCTGCACAAAGCCTCAGTGAACTTCCGATGTCATCCACCAGGTCGTTTACGTATATTGTGAACAGCAACGGTCCTATGACACTCCCCTGCGGCACACCTGAAATCACTCTTACTTCGGAAGACTTCCCTCCATTGAGAATGACATGCTGCGTCCTGTTATGTAGGAACTCCTCAATCCAATCACACGATTGGTCTGATAGTCCATATGCTCTTACTTTGTTCATTAAACGACTGTGGGGAACTGTATCGAACGCCTTGCGGAAGTCAAGAAACACGGCATCTACCTGTGAATCCGTGTCTATGGCCCTCTGAGTCTCGTGGACGAATAGCGCGAGCTGGGTTTCACATGTCCGTCTTTTTCGAAACCCATGCTGATTCCTACAGAGTAGATTTCTAGTCTCCAGAAAAGTCATTATACTCGAACACAATACGTGTTCCAAAATTCTACAACTGATCGACGTTAGAGATATAGGTCTATAGTTCTGCACATCTGTTCGACGTCCCTTCGTGAAAACGGGGATGACCTGTGCCCTTTTCCAATCCTTTGGAACGCTACGCTCTTCTAGAGACCTACGGTACACCGCATGGGAGAAGTAAGGTTACCCAAGAGACTCATGGATTCAGCAGTAGAGGGTAGGAGGAGTCGGGGCAGACCGAGGAGAAGGTACCTGGATTCGGTTAAGAATGATTTTGAAGTAATAGGTTTAACATCAGAAGAGGCACCAATGTTAGCACTGAATAGGGGATCATGGAGGAATTGTATAAGGGGGGCTATGCTCCAGACTGAACGCTGAAAGGCATAATCAGTCTTAAATGATGATGATGATGATGATAAATGATGATGATGATGATGATGATGATGATGATGGTAGATGCCATTTCCAAAACAGAGCTAGCTTACAAATCCATCCATCCGAGACTTTGGCACATTGGAAAGCGGCGCAAAAGGCCCTTCTCGGCACCATCGCAATACATGACCTTTACATAAGCTGTTGACAGTTTGGTAACTCGTCCCCGACTGACTCTTGGTTCACCTTTTCATTTAAGCCAACCACATTTTGCGCACGCTACACGATTCCGTTCCGGAGGGGAACCACAACACCTTTTATACATATAAAGAACTAAGAACCCTAAGTGAGGATCAGTAATTACATAACAGCAACCAACCATATTAAATAAAAGGGAACGTTTGCACATATTGTCATTTCCACAAAAAAAGAATTTACACAGATTACAGTTATATTTGATAAGTTTTGTCTCCCTCCAATTTAGGCAAAGAATCCAACTAATAAAAACAGGACATTACCTAATATTAAACCAGGACATCAAAATTTTTACAAAGAAAAAGTACACATTTTTATACAGTACCGAATCAATCATAGAATAATTACAGAAGCTCAACGATGGAATGTTGAACAAAACAGAAAGCAAAATGAATCAGCAAAAGGTATGTAGTGTCTAAGCTATGGTGTTACAATAATAATGGGATGATGATGCGATATACAAATTCTCCCCTGCAAGTTGTGTATCCTGCCAAGCAGATGACGCTCTGACAGCCGATTGTAGGCGGTATAATCATAACATCGAGTACAGAGGAAATTCTGTACCATACTCAGTTATGTGAGTTACAGGCTGTGACTGGTAAGCTCAGAGACGGTAGTCCCATTACAAGTCTTACCTGCAATGGGCCAGAACCACATCCACGGGCTCAACAAACGTACTTTCAGTATTCATATTTTCGATCTGAAGCCCTTGTCCTTTCAGCACTCAGTCTGTCCTCGGAAACAGGAGCGATTACTGCGATACGACTTGGGAAAGAAATAGGAAGAAGACTAAATGGTTTAAAGGAGCCTAGAAAGTTGCCACTGGATAGTTAGGGGAATCGCTCTTAAGCAAGTCTAATTAGCTAACCGTTTGAAAGAAAAGGAAGTAGATTTTTCAGCAGTTACACAAATCAAGAAGAAAACATCTCGAAATAAATATAAAGACGACTATATTACGATCTACTGCGGAGTAAAGCAGGAACACAGAGCAAGTACAGGTGTTGCCATCTACATTCATAAAAAATGGACGCATTGTACCAGTAAGAATTAAAGGCCCAAGAGGAAGCCTAAGAATAACAGCGACTTATGCCCCAGTTGAAAGAAAATTTGACCAGTCTAAGGCCTTTTGCAAACAGTTACAACTGGTCTTAAACATATACAACAAAAATCAGATTTTACTTATGGAAGTTCTCAGTTCTAGAATTGGAAGTATACCAATTCCAAAAATAGTAGGCACATTTGACCAATAGTCTCTAGGAAAAAGACATACACAAATTTACATGGTCAGCAAGAGAGTATATATGTATTACAGATTATATAATAATAAATGAGGGATTCCATGGGCAGATTAGAGACATCAGAGTTTATCGAGGAGTGGATATTGGATCAGATTTCTTCTTATTGGTGTCAATAATTGACATCTACGCAAAATAATGGAGAAAACCTAAGAAAACAATTAGAGATCAAAAAGAAGGTCAGGTTCTTAAAGTTTACCTTTTAGAATACAGCATCATAAGAGATATCTATCAAAAGCTGTTGCCAGAAAGATTAGCAAATTTAGAAACGGTAGAAGACTTGGAAGAAGAATGGAAAAATTTAAAAGTAGCGTCACCGAATATAGCTAATGAAGTTCTGGGGAAGAAAAGGAAATATAGGAAACGTAGAGGAGTAAGGATTTGGACGCCAGGGATGAAAAAAAAAAGCTTTCAAGACCTACATAAGTAATCCCACTATTGAAAAGTATACTGAATGTAAAGAGGAGAGAAATAATGCGAACTGCATAACTCGGAAAGTGCGCGTAGAATCATGGGAACGCGTTTTTAGCAGTAAGAAGCATGATTTACTTGGCAGACAAATTATCGATCGTAAGGTGATACAATCACTCAAAAGATCAGAAAATAATGTATACATGTTAATAAATAGGAGAGAAACAAAATACGATAAAATTAACAGGGTCCCATACTTTAAATACCTCGAAGAATTCATCGAACCGTGAGATATTGAAATAATCTCACAGCAACATCGCCTCCAGAAAATTAGAAAAGGATTAGGGTTAACGAAAACTCTCTACAACAAAAAATCAGTGTCAAGAGGGCCAAAAAATCTGCACTACAATACTGTCATAAACCCTTAACAGAAAACAACAACTTGAATACATCAAAAAAGAAGAGAGAAAGACCATCAGGAAAATTCTAGCAGGAAAACATACCCAAGACAATCAATGAAAGCAACATCGAAACTGATATTTGGAAAAGAGAATGAAATTCTTTGGCCATCTCAACTGACTATCAGAAAATCAATTGACGAAGAGAATAATAGGTTATGTTACCTTACTTAAGAATTCCACACCTTGGCTAAATGAAATTCGAAGGAACCTAAATAATACCAACATGAGACCAGCCAACATTCTAGAAAGAGACACCTTCTGACACAAAGTAGATGATTGAGAAGTTATAATAGAGCAACCAAAAGACAAACAGTACAGACCAAAGTGATGGGATGAGAGTAAACAAGCCTTTTCGTAAGGAATGCAAGCCTGTTGGAAGAACAAGAAGAGCTCAAAGAAAAATTTCGAGTTATTTACTTAACTTCTTCCATTTATGGAGAGGATTCGCCAGTAATAATAATAATAATAATAATAATAATAATATAGGAGAGAATGAATGAATAGCTCATTATAAAAGATTGTAATATGATGATACTTTAATTCAGATAACTATACGATACAAAAGGCCCGGATGATATTGATGTAAGAAAATTGACGGGAACTATAAAAGCTAAAAAAAAAAAAAAAAAATCCACGGGTTTAGATGGTATTTATACGGAGCTCTGGAAGTATGGAGGACTTTTCCTGCATCTAAGACTTCTTGGCATGTTTAATCAATTTTGGAGAAATAAGAAGGCACCAAAAGACAAACTGACAGCTAAAGTAATATCTGTTTTTAAATGGGACGATAAAAATAAATGTAGTAAATGTCGAGGTATAAGCCTCCTGGATTCAGCCTATAAATTATATGCAAAATTCCTGAACGCAACACTTAAAAATATCGTAGAAAAGTTAATACCTGAAGAACCATCAGGTTGCAGAAAACGACGACCAACTAAGGATAATGCTCTTACACTGCAACAGGTTACTGAAAACAGACCGGTGTTCATTAGGGAAACCCATCTTCCTTTGGTGAATTTTGAGAAAGTTTTCGATAATGTGCATACAGAAATGTTATGGAATATTATGGCTGAATGAGGTTATCCATCTCTTCTCATAAATGCTATTAAGAGTCTATACATCAACATCGAAATTGTTATAGATATGGGAAACATAACTACAAAGCCAATTTACACAAACAAAGGAGTACAACAAGGATGCTGTATTTCTCCACACTCTGCAGTATATATATATATATATATATATATATATATATATATATATATATATATATATATATATATATATATATGTGAAGTTATCAGCAAATGGAAAATGTTGAACATAAATGGAGTTCTTTAAGATCGTGACATTAGACTAAACGTAATTTTGTACTCAGGTGAACTAACTCAGATTAAAAAAAATGAGGATGGCCTTGAAATCAGAATCTGTAAGTTGCAGCAGATAGCCTCAGATTGAAACCTAACATTGTCATTAGATAAAACAGAAGTGATGGCATTTCGGAACAGACAACAAGTAAGATTTAACATCGTCCTGAATAATAAAATCTTGGAGAAAGTAAAAACTTATAAATACCTAGGATGGGACATCACGTACGAATATAACCATGATATGGACCAAAAATTAAATAAATTTCCTTCCTTATGAGGAACCATCGTAAAGAGCTCGCAGAACAAAGCCAGGAAAAACACCTACCTGAGTTTTATAAAACAATAGCATACCAAACCTTACTTACAGAAGTGAAGTATGAGCAACAACGAGATGTCAGGAAAGTAGAATACAGGCTCAGGAAATGAGATTTCTAAGAACAGTGGAAGGATGTACAAGGGAAGGTACAAGGAAAGATTTATTAATATGTAACCCAAAATAGAAAATAATGGAAAATAGGAGAAAATGGGAGAAACATTTAGACCCGATGGGCGGAGAAAGAATCCCAGTAAAGGCTTTAAATTATAAATGTTCTGGAAGCAGAAATATAGGAAGACCATGCAAGATATGGGTACTGTAACAGGCAGTTTGCCTAATACGTGAAGTGAAGAAGACGAAGAAATAGACTCCTGAATCTTCCATCTCCAGATCGAAGGCGGATGAGTGGCCTCCACAGGATCCAGTTCTGTTCAAGCGCAGGTTTCCAGATCGAGTTATTCTCAAGTCGAGAGATCCACAGTTGTTTCCTTGCTGTAGCTGCTGTTCTTTGCATCACTGAAGTAGCCTTGATGACACGTATTTTGGGCCTCAACCTTTGTACTGCTGGAATGTTCCCATATAATAGATGATTTTCTTGATAAACCTGATTAGTTGTCTCCTCATTGGCAAATATTTCACGGCGAATGTCTGCTGGCACTGTGCATGCTAGGTGGTAGAGTTTTGCAGGTTGAGTAGTTTGTAGACATAGTGTAAGAAGCCTACACGTTTCGCTTAGTGCCTTGTCAAACTTGCGTGGGTAGTTTGGTACCAGCATAATTTGCAGCACTGTGGGTAATGTCGTCAAAGCATTGACTGTTCATATAAATTTCGGATCTTTGTCGTTCTGACTTTGGTTCGTATTGATAATATCAAATCTGCAACGACGAATTTTTCCATAAAAGACTTGTCCACAGTCTGGATTTCAGTCAAGTCACGGTCGCTGTCCATACTTCGTTGTTTTTGCTCGAGAGTAGGAACAAACTTTGCACACGCTTCTCTCTTCTTCAAAAGTTTCTGGAGAATGTCTTGAACACTTGATTTAGAGATGTTACTCCATTGAGATTTGTGTCACATCAACCTTGACGCAGTACGGTCGCACGTTCACTAGTTCAGGCTGTCTACCACACTGTGGTCGAATTCTTATTTGTTATTTACAATTGTTAGCTCAAGCTGGCACCGTACTTACCGCGCCGACGTTGCTTATACGCCAGGAATAAAACCAGCCTCGGAAATTTTTCGACGGACGGTGTACAATTTCTGCTGAACATCCATTCTAGCGGACCCACTAAGGACTTCATTTCACTAGACCACAGTTAAAAGTCATGTTTTAGATCCTCTACCTATAGGTAGGACTGTGACATATCTCGAAGAGCATCGGCGCAGCTGAGAGTGGGATAAGAACTGATCAATATGGTTCATCACATTTAGAATCAAATTTACGTAATACATCAACAGCTTCGTGCGCCGTGGCACACGCTTTCCCGCGCCGTCGGTTGAACATGAGGCTGGTTCCCGAGAGGCGAGCCGGCCGTAGTGATCGAGCGGTTCTAGGCGCTTCAGTCCGGAACCGCGCTGCTGCTATGCTCGCAAGTTCGAATCCTGCCTCCTGCATGGGTGTGTGTGATGTTCTCAGGTTAGATAGGTTTAAGTAGTTCTACGTGACTGATGATCTCAGATGTTAAGTCTCATAGTGCTCAGAGCCATCTGAACTATTTGAACCGAGAGGCGACGAATCCCATACATCCCTCCAGGACAGGCGGAGTCGTCCGCCCTATGCACAGGAAGGCACCGTGGACGCCTTGGAGGTTACAAGATGACCGAAACTGTGAGTGTTCTCACAGTTCTCTCCTGCACAACAGCCTCCCGGTTATCTGACCAACAGAGGGTGAAACACAACTTAAATAGTAAATATTTGGACGTAACATTGGACAGGACCCTAACCTACAAAGAACACCTTAAAAATGTTGATCAGAAGCTCAAAAAATGGAATAATATTATTAGGAAATTGGCGAGTAGTTCCTGGGGCGCAGCTGCATCAACTCTACGAACAGCAGCAATCTCAATAGCCTACACCACTGTAGAATACTGTGCTCCTGTCTGGCAGAGAAGTCACAGTACCAACGTGGTAGGCTTGCAGCTCCACACTACCATGCGTATTATCACCGGGACATTAAAATGTACCCTAATACCATGGCTCTCCATCCTCGCCAACATAGCACCGCCAAAACTAAGAGGGCAAAAAACATCTGTTAAAGAATGGGGAAAAATAACACAAACAGATGACGCACAATGCCTACCTATTCAGTACGTCATTAGAAACTTACCGAATCACCGACTGAAGTCATGATACCCGATATGGAATAATAGCTACGTGAGAGGAGAGGATAGCTTCAACCTTACAGACGCTTGAAAAAAGCAATGGGAGAACTCAGTCAGTAATTATCAGCTTATAACTGACCCCTCAAAAGCACTTAAATGGTTCGACTTTCCTCGGAAAGACTGGGTTACGCTATATCGTATTCGAAGTGGCCACATTAAATGCAAGGCCACGCTCTATAAATGGGGATTCGTAGATAACACAAGCTGTGATTGTAGAGATCCTGAGAAAACTCTGGGCCACATCACATAAGTGTGCACTACTAGCAGATTCAGTGGATCAGAAGAGGACTTCATAGAAGCCAGACCTCGAGCTATGAAGTGGATCCAAGACCTGGACAACCAATAGCTTCTAGTCTTGCATGATACATGTCATATTTCTGTATAACATATCATATTGACGACTTGTATGTGTAAGAAATATTTTATTCACTAGTTCGTTATTTTAAATATATTTGAATAAATTTCCTTTGCATTATAATGACGATTTTTGTATATACGTAGCTGGCATGTCATACGACAGCCGGCCGAGGTGGCCGAGCGGTTCTAGGCGCTACAGTCTGGAACCGCGCGACCGCTACGGTCACAGGTTCGAATCCTGCCTAGGACATGGGTGTGTGTGATGTCCTCAGGTTAGTTAGGTTTAAGTAGTTCTAAGTTCTAGGGGACTGATGACCTCAGAAGTTAAGTCCCGTAGTGCTCAGAGCCATTTTTATCATACGACAAATAAAATAAATAAAGCATGGTTCATCGACTGATAGACTGTCCGATCCATGACTATGTCACAAGGCTGTGAATTAAGAACGGCCTCTTCGTTGCAATGTGAGATGTGATCAGTAAAGCCAGGTTTATGACGAGGTCGGGAAGCTATTAGGCACAACTTAGACCCCACTCCCAAAGACTCAACGAAAGTACCTGACATTTAATCTAGGCTTCTGAAGTACAGTCCGATAGTTAAAATGAATACGCCACCATTTCTCACTTCGTCTATCTCTACGTCTACCTATGGACACTACAATAATCTCGTTGGTTTCGCTCCTGGTCTAGCCAAAACAACACTCTAATGACCCTAACCACTGAAACGAGTGAAATGTAGACGCTCCCGGTAATCTACAGCCAATGACTTCACTCTATTTCGCACCGTCTTTACCGTTGCTGCAAGGGCGGCGCTGAAACTGCCGCCTGCGCCACCCACGCGCTGGAGAGCGATGGGAGTCGAGTCGTGTCCCGTGTCGCTGGGCGGCGACACCCGGAAGCACAGCAAGTGGGTCAGCGCTCCTGGTGACGGTGGGTTCACAGCCCGCCACTCCCCCTACCTCCCCCCCCCCCTTTTCCCGCTTGCCACCACGCGTTAGAGCCTTTTAGCGCGCCCACGCACTCTCCTGCTAGCACAGCCGCCTCTGTAAACAGGGCGCGCACCTTCCCGGGAAAACACGACGCGCAGTCAAAACAAATTTCGCTCTTTGCCGGCGTGAGGCTAACGTGTCTCGACCACGCTTCTAGTTACTGGGGCTTCAGGTCCGTGGCAAGGCTGTCCACACGACAGCTTCACTCTAGAGGCCGAAGTTTGAGCATAATCAGGGAAAGGGGAAAGACGAAATGAAAGCAAATACTATAAATTAGCTTAGAGATTTAGACAAAAATATAAATTGTTAAGATCCGCTTCAAATGGTATTAAACTTAATAACCTTGTATTTTGTTCCGGGGATCTTTTGAAGCTTCATACAACTTCTAACGGAATTGTGACGGATCGACTCATTCCTGACACTTAACTGTTGTTTATCATGCTATATATGAACTCTTCGCTGCATTTTAAGAAATGATGCCTGGCTACATTAGAAGATAGGACCCTTCCGAGCACACTGCTAAATGCTGCGTAGTTTTTCGTTAGTACTATTTTGTTTTAATTACGTAATGTTCCTTGATTACATACTACAAACACTGTGTACAGTATTTAGAACCTGAATTCAGTAAAAACAGCAGAGCTGTAGAACTCTGATACGCAGTGCTGCCGTATTTTATGCTTTATTTTACACAAAATCTAAGTACGGATTACACATTTCAGTTTGTACAATAGTGCTTTAGAAAGAAGTTTTGTTTAATAATGTAAAAGGCTAGTACTACACTGTTCATTCAGTTCTCACTCCCAGTCACTGCGGACACAGCCGGCCGCGGTGGTCTCGCAGTTCTAGGCGCGCAGTCCGGAACCGCGCGACTGCTACGGTCGCAGGTTCGAATCCTGCCTCGGGCATGGATGTGTGTGATGTCCTTAGGTTAGTTAGGTTTAAGTAGTTCTAAGTTCTAGGGGACTGATGACCACAGCTGTTAAGTCCCATAGTGCTCAGAGCCATTTGAACCAAGCCACTGCGGACACAATGCACACTGTGTTTCAAACGTTACACCAGACACAGTGCCAAGTGAAGTCAGGACCACAGCGACGAGGTCTGATTTCCATTTTGCGTACTGCGACTTCCGATTTGCTAGAATGAAAAACTGAGTCAGCATCACGCTGTAACAAGTGAGATGCTGAACGCAGAAAGAGTGTAAGGTAAAATGGGCTGCACTTCACATCGTGCAGAGGTACTCAATATTAAATGTTACTAGTGCAAATTTACCCAAGTGCAGTTATAAAATGTTGATCTGTTGCGCATCTATTGAAACTCTATTAAACAATCTGTGCGCATTTAACTGTAATTGTATTGAAACTGTTTGACGTCTGAGGCGGCGTTTGAGAGGTATTTGATTAGTTTGATTGGTTGGTTGGTTGGTGGATTCGGAGGAGGGGACCAAACAGCGCGTCATTCGTCCCATCGGATGAGGGAAGGAAGTCGACCGTGCCCTTTCACAGGAACCTAATGTAATTTAGGGAAATCACAGAAAAAATAAATCGGGATGGCCGGACGCGGGTTTGAACCGTCCTCCTTCCGAATGGGAGTCCAGCGTGCTAACCACTGCACCACCTCGCTCGGTGAACTGAAACTGTAATGTGAAACAGTAGTAACAGAGATCTAACGATGTGTACCTAGACATACATGTGACTAGTGTGATCTTTCATAAGATAAAGAAACGCGGTTCGCAGCTCGTGGTCGTGCGGTAGCGTTCTCGCTTCCCACGCCCGGGTTCCCGGGTTCGATTCCCGGTGGGGTCAGGGATTTTCTCTGCCTCGTGATGATTGGGTGTCGTGTGATGTCTTTAGGTTAGTTAGGTTTAAGTAGTTCTAAGTTATAGGGGACTGATGACCATAGATGTTAAGTCCCATAGTGCTCAGAGCCATATAGCAACGCGAAGGCAGAAAAGAACTAAATGGCTCTCAGCACTATGGGACTTAACATCTATGGTCATCAGTCCCCTAGAACTTAGAACTACTTAAACCTAACTAACCTAAGGACATCACACACATCCATGCCCGAGGCAGGATTCGAAAAGAACTAATCTTTAAGTTATGTTAACAGAAAACGCAAGAGTTTGTAACGTACTTACAACAAATAAAGCCTATGTTCGTCTGTAAAACTGGACTATATAAGCAACCTGAGCTATCATTAATCGGAATCTAACCTGCACAACGCTGTGTACGTGTTGCATGAGTGTCAGTTTCACTGTCATTTAAGCCCTCAACAGATCGTTACATGAAAAACTTAAAACTAATATTTGGATAAGCTATCTGACTGCGTATTTCAATAAGAATTTACAAGTGATACAGAACCTGTCATGTGCAACGGAATTTACTGGATTAGCATACAAGCCATGTTGTGATGTGTCAATGTCTCTGTTTTGGCCCTAATTTTTGCATTCACCTCTTTAGATGTCTGCCCTTTTCCAAGTGGTTTACAGCAATTCGCAGCTGCATGCAGCAGCAGCGGCTAAAGATTATTGTTGTTGTTGTTGTTGTGGTCTTCAGTCCTGAGACTGGTTTGATGCAGCTCTCCATGCTACTCTATCCTGTGCAAGCTTCTTCATCTCCCAGTATCTACTGCAACCTACATCCTTCTGAATCTGCTTAGTGTATTCATCTCTTGGTCTCCCCCTACGATTTTTACCCTCCACGCTGCCCTCCAATACTAAATTGGTGATCCCTTGATGCCTCAGAACATGTCCTACCAACCGATCCCTTCTTCTGGTCAAGTTGTGCCACAAACTTCTCTTCTCCCCAATCCTATTCAATACTTCCTCATTAGTTATGTGATCTACCCATCTAATCTTCAGCATTCTTCTGTAGCACCACATTTCGAAAGCTTCTATTCTCTTCTTGTCCAAACTATTTACCGTCCATGTTTCACTTCCATACATGGCTACACTCCATACAAATACTTTCAGAAACGACTTCCTGACACTTAAATCTATACTCGATGTTAACAAATTTCTCTTCTTCAGAAACGCTTTCCTTCCCATTGCGTCTACATTTTATATCCTCTCTACTTCGACCATCATCAGTTATTTTGCTCCCCAAACAGCAAAACTCCTTTACTACTTTAAGTGTCTCATTTCCTAATCTAATACCCTCAACATCACCCGACTTAATTCGACTACATTCCATTATCCTCGTTTTGCTTTTGTTGATGTTCATCTTATATCCTCCCTTCAAGACACTATCCATTCCGTTCAACTGCTCTTCCAAGTCCTTTGCTGTCTCTGACAGAATTACAATGTCATCGGCGAACCTCAACGTTTTTATTTCTTCTCCATGGATTTTAATACCTACTCCGAATTTTTCTTTTGTTTCCTTTACTGCTTGCTCAATATACAGATTGAATAGCATCGGGGAGAGGCTACAACCCTGTCTTACTCCCTTCCCAACCACTGCTTCTCTTTCATGCCCCTCGACTCTTATAACTGCCATCTGGTTTCTATACAAATTGTAAATAGCCTTTCGCTCCCTGTATTTTACCCCTGCCATCTTTAGAATTTGAAAGAGAGTATTCCAGTCAACATTGTCAAAAGCTTTCTCTAAGTCTACAAATGCTAGGAACGTAGGTTTGCCTTTCCTTAATCTTTCTTCTAAGATAAGTCTTAAGGTCAGTATTGCCTCACGTGTTCCAGTATTTCTACGGAATCCAAACTGATCTTCCCCGAGGTCGGCTTCTACTAGTTTTTCCATTCGTCTGTAAAGAATTCGTGTTAGTATTTTGCAGCTGTGGCTTATTAAACTGATTGTTCGTTAATTTTCACATCTGTCCACACCTGCTTTCTTTGGGATTGGAATTATTATATCCTTCTTGAAGTCTGAGGGTATTTCGCCTGTTTCATACATCTTGCTCACCAGATGGTAGAGTTTTGTCAGGACTGGCTCTCCCAAGGCTGTCAGTAGTTCCAATGGAATGTTGTCTACTCCGGGGGCCTTGTTTCGACTCAGGTCTTTCAGTGCTCTGTCAAACTCTTCACGCAGTATCGTATCTCCCATTTCATCTTCATCTACATCCTCTTCCATTTCCATAATATTGTCCTCAAGTTTTTGTTACTAAGAACGAATTTAATACAAAGGAGTTTGCCTGGGTCCTGATGACTACTAAATAACTTGTAAGAAGGGACTTCATAAATTAAGTCTATTTAAAAACTTCAGAAATCATCAAGATCAATAATAGTTTAACAAGTATTAATAATGGAGAGATGCCTGACAATGACCTTATAAGTATCAATAATGCCTGACTGCCAGATAAACAAATTATTTCAATTTCAAAGTTACATTAACATTTAATAACAGCAGAACACTTATGAACTAGATGTGGAGAATAATTATTAATATTTGGAGAATAAGGAGGCTTCTTTAACTGACCAATAAAACATGGGATTATTGCAAACTCGGACTAACGATCACAAGCCTAACCCTGCAATTGCGCTTTACGTTATGCTTGCCAATTTTACCTTTAATTCCATCTTCAAGCTTAGTTAAGCCATCTAAATCCCTCCTGGCCATATGGATGAATCAGGCCTCGAGTGTGGTAAGATCTGCCATCACCGACGTGAGGACAGCGTTACACGTCTTCTGACTCCGAGCTCTCGACCAACACTACTGAAATTTTACTCTCGCAGACAGACCTCGTCTCACAACAGTGCTTAGAATCGTGCTCCCATGTTTCGCCCTCAGTTGTTACTACCGATATCTCAGTGCTTATTTGTTTCCATAGACAATCGCACAATCTTACACAATGCAAAGAATAGCCTTAAACTGGCTATATTGTTTTCGATAAGCAGTGTAATACTTAATTAATGTAACGGGGAGTTCTGACAACTCCTTACAAATTGATTTCATTTTCTTCTTGTCGGAAACAAGTTTTTCCTGCTTGAGTTTTCTGAAATCTGTCACTGTACACAGCTGCAAGTAATAATTTAAATTAACCCCCAGAATAAGAAAAATTGGGTTTTACTTTTAACTTTAGGAATAACTGACACTGCTCTAATGTTCTTTGCTGTTAGCTATGTTCAAATATATGTTGAAATACTGTCACCGCATATTGCCATGGTTTGGCTTTGCTGTTGACAATTGCAGTGTTCGTTTTAATGCTGCCATATCAGCGGGTGTTAAAGATAACTAATACGGTCTCTGGTGTTCAAGATAAGAAGAGGTAACCGCGCGAAACACTTGCTGTTGCTGCATCAGGCCAAAATAGAGTGCCTACACACTCGTCTCGTTGTTATTAAAATGCCTCCTCCAGAGATGTACACCTCTATCTCCCTCCTGTCACTGTAGCACTGAAGAGCGCTACTAATTTCTGCGCTGCAGATATCTACGCTGATCTCAAAAGCTGGTATTCCAGCGGAAAGTACTATCCTAACTAAGAAAGTTATGTGAAAAAAAAAGTCAAGCTGTTGCTTCGTCGCACAGCTCTACTGATAAATCCTGTTTAAATGCACGAAACAGGATATTCAAATGGGATCCACTGGATTAATTCACAAATAAACACCGACTTTGTTCCCAGCAATGGACGCCAACGCTATAATTTATCGCTTAGTGCGGCGTCAGTTTATTTAATATTTTCACTCTCAAAGCCGACCTGTGCTTGACCCTCGCAATAATTGTGATAATGATTACGTTGTTTCAAGCTCGCCTTCCTTACAACAAAGATAGAGTAATTACCACTTTCGTTTACACAGTCCACTCCTCCGTTGTAGTTCATCGTCTCTACTCTTCTCTCAGCCACAATAAACAGGTTTTATCTTCTCTCTGCCCAGCCACTGCTGTTCTTCCACACATTCAATTTTCTTTGACGAGAACCTGCACAATTCTTGTTCTTCTTGTATCTTGATTTCCTCGTTCACTGACGATCTTGTACGTCAGCTCTCTTGAGGGTCTTCCGGGATAGTAAACACACGTTCAGTCTTCTGTTCGTTTCCTCTTCGCCCTCGTCAAGGCCTCTTCTCAGTTGAAAACTTTAAAACCTCGCTATTTCGTTGTAGAATTCGATGACTCATTATAATGATGACGTCATAAATCATCTGTGGCGGCATCTTCATTCCACTCGTTGCTAAACTTCCAAAACTCCTTCCCACTCTCTCAATACTTCGACTGTCCTCTCCACGCTTCGCCATCTGACCATTAGCACAAATAAACAACTTCCATTCCACCAAATACACCAAATTTCTCTGGTAACAGAGTCCGATGTCCTCTCTGTCCACCTTTCTACTAACTGAGCATTGCATAGCACTGTCATTTGAATGTAAATGAAACGGAATGAACATTTATTTACATATAACACTGCACTTGGGTATACTAAAGTTTACGCTGCATTATAGGATTGATATTTAAGGAAAAACAGATATTACATTTGAATTTGCATAAAAATCTTGAATCATGAGTGGAAGATATTACATACAATTACAGTAAAGTAAAATCTCTCTTACAGTGTATGTAGTGCGACAATAAGAGAAGGGAGAAGGTGAAACCCGTTGGCAGCACTTAATCTGCACCTGTCAAACAGGATGAAACTGGTCGTCAAGCGTAACGGATCACCATCAACAGTGTGAATTTCAGTTGGATTTTATATTGCTCCTTTGCCAACGCATCTTTTTAATTTATTTAGCTTTCAGAGTGAGCATTCTATTTAGTAATCTACAACACTGTAACCGTGTGTTGTAGATTACTAAATATATATAAGGGCTCAATCAGTCACAATTTTGTCCACCATAGAATAATAAATACATCGAGAACTGAATGAGATAGTTGTCATTTATCAGTTCACACCACTACGGGAATTGCATCACAAGCAAGACATAAAAACGCATCCAATTACACTCTTCAGATTTTTGCTAATACTCTTAAGGAAACTATCAACCACTTCATACAGTCTGATGACTTCGGGAACCAAATTTCTTGAAAAAGTCCAACTTTTCACCGTCAAATTTGGGACACGGAAACAAGATGTAGTTTATATCAGTTTCCACTTCAGGACCTCATTCACGTGTAGGAGAACTATAAACGTTGATTTGATATAGATGGAGCGGAAAAGAGGCGATGTTGAAGGGTAATCGAACGCTGGTGGAAATCGTTGAACGGTCCAAAAGTCTTCCCTTAAACCATGGCTTTGCACGAAATCGAGATTGTAACACTGTATAACAACGACCTTCCGTTTGTTGCGAGACGTTCCACATCTCTTGCCGTTGATGTTTTCCATGGCTCTTAACCTAGCTTAACAAATCAAACTATACGACAGTTTCAGACCAACAACAATGCCTATAGAGGCGGCTTGCTCGATAATATGTCAACATCCCCATTATAACGGATGCCAGCTTGGGAATACACCCATAGCAAATGGTTGATCTACTCCAGGGAGGTGGGGCGTGGGGGAAAGGATTATGCATGCGAGTCGTGCCCTACATAGCTCTTTGCCTGGCCCACACTTTCCCACCACCAAGTCCCACTGTCTAACCCTGAGGCAGAGAAAAAGGGCGAAAGTGCATACGCACCACATTTAAATTTCGAAGCAGTCGCACTGCATATAAGTTGTTTTTATACTTCACATTCCTCAACAACATAGATCACAAAGTAAATAAATGTTCGTTATTATTTAATTTTTGTTCGGTAAAAATTATTGGCGTACGGGCAGACACAGACAATATCACAGATTTTCGCATTCAGGTTACCATGGAATCGTGGATTATTTAGTTTCATGATCTAAAAATTCCTTTCATAAACATGTGTTGATTGAAATGAGTGTATCACGTTTGCAACCTCTTAGAGAGATGTACAAACTCTTCCTGAGGAAAATAACGTATACCTCCTGGACAGTGTTAACGTTAAGGAATTTGAGTTTTAAACGGGAATTACACTGCAGATCAATACGTTTCATCTGTATATGTACAAAAGCGCTGTCAATTGAAATCTCAAACGGTCTCGAAAACACGTCAAATATAAATGTAAGATTTGCAGTGTCATGAAAACGTTTAGAAAATTATTCTTATAATTATTTCAAGGCCATAACAAATCTTCAGAACTGTCCTTTTCTCTGACGCCGGCGAGGTTTGAGAAGTGGGCGGTATTTTTTGTCAGTTGTTCCTTCCATAATGCGATTTTCTTTCTAAGTTAATTTCTTCTGTGGAGGGTAAATGAAGCCTCGACTTCTGTGGACAGGACTGCTCATGAATGCCACGCCTTGAATGTAAAATTTATCTGACAACATTTGGCGTCTAATGCTCATGGGCATCTCTCCTGCATTCAGGTGTCGAATGAATGGCTCTAGTACATGTAAGGTAGGAAAAGCTCTGTACTGAAGAGAGTATAATTTGGAGAGATCAACCTAAGGTGGATTGCGATACAGTAGACAGCCATGATCTAGTCGAGATCCAATAACTCCTCGCTACATAGCCAGTAAGGTACTCTGATGCACCCCCCCCCCCCCCCCACCACACATGGGTGCGTGAGCGAATTACATTTAAACTTTATTCACACTTAGAAACAGTAATTCGAATAGGAGGCGCCCAGCTTAACCGAGAGTCGAACACCCTTTCTGGAAATCGACCATGATTTGGAAAGTGCCTGGAAAGTGTACTTTCCAAACATTACATGACCATCAATACGCACAGCAATCGTTTTGTAAAAAGGGACTATCACCGACTTCTCATCCGAAACCTTCAGCCTGTTTATAAACATCCATTCGTCGATGTGTGCTATGTAGTGAGCAATGACTTTTTGGTCTGAAGATATCTCGGCAGTGGAATAAACACACACGTCGTCTGCATACTGCAATATTTAAGTGTTTGCATGTGTATGGGGAAAGGGGGTGGGGGGGAAGGGGAGGAGAAGTGGGGAGTGATCGAGCGTTCTAAATCATGAATATACAGAATGTACAAAAGGGGGCTTAAAACAAGCCCTGGAACACTAGAAAAGGCTCAAGGATGCTGCCTTTGAATCTGACGAAAATTGTTCTTCCAGAGACTATACTGCCGATCCATACACAATCCTTTCCGTGGTTTTCCTAAATCGCTTCAGGCAAATGGCTCCTTTGAAAGGGCACGGCCGACTTCCTTCCCCACCCTTCGCTAATCCGATGGGACCGATGACCTCGCTGTTCGGTTCCATCCCCCCAATCAACCAACCAACCAACCGTCTTCTCGCACTTCCAAGAAACTGTCTAAGGTAGAATTGTGGTGACAGATTTTCAAAATAAATCGGCGTTTTACAACTTCTCGAGAGCATTAGGCATTCCACCAAGGCGGGGAACGTCGCTTAATAAGAGTGAACTGTTTTTCTTAGGAATGTTGAGCTCCGCTGAGAATTCCATAGTGTTGGTTAAACATTGGTCCCATCTTCTTGCCGTAAGTCACGTCGCATTTTTTTCGAGTGTCTGTTGTACTGTGCCCCTATATTTGTCTCATTTGATTTCATAATTTTTTCTGACTATTGGTGTGACATATATGAGTAGTATCAACTTCAATATTAATATGGAACTATACTGGGAGATGATCGTATCCCATTGCGTCTGTTGTAACAAGCCAGTATAACAGGGAGTACTTTACGTTACATCTATTGCAGAATGTCTAGTGAAAGGTGATTATACCATAGTAGAAGTTCCATCATTGACAATCACTAGGTTATTATCTCCAACAACAATGGTCAAGTCCGCCCCGATAGCTGATTGGTCAGCGCGGTGGTCTGTCACGCCAAGGGGCCCGGGTCCGATTCTCGGCTGATTCGGAGATTTTCTTCGCTCAGGGACTTCGTGCTGTGTTGTCCTCATTATCATTTCATCATTATCAGTGGAAGGCAACGGGAAACCATCTCTAGAATCACTTCCCTACGCGCTCATGCGGTGGACTTCCCCCATGACAAGACCTGTCGTAAGGCAGAACACAAAGTTTTAGTTACATTCATCAAAACCATGCCGTTTCTGTCATGAATCGTCCCCAATCTACATGGTGGGGCTCAAGTCTTGACCCACTACAAAGGAGGATCGAAGCTGGTTTATTATCTTCAGCCATATTCTGCGATATCATGGTGGGAAGCTTTATACGCCTAGGTAAGTGTAAAAGTTTTGTCAGTAGCAACTTACCAATATAGAAAACCACCTTTGCCATCGAGACGGTCCTGCCTTTTCATTAAATACTTTTTAAGCGAACATTTGCTCAGACCTGAACCACTTTCCGCATAACAGGACTATATCCGGTCGACTAATTAACAATCTTATTGCAAAGTTCCTGTATTGGGTTAGCTGATTTAGCATTCCGCTGCAATACTTTTAAGCTTTATAATTTAGGCAGAAAGGGAATTAATTAAACTTGCCTGCTACGAGATCTGGGATACCGATATCTTTCACAACACTGTTTGTCGCATATTCTGAATGACAGCGGCAATAATATTTATTACTTTATCGATGAGTTCGACGAGAAGCAGAGGTTGTTGTTAATGATACACTTTTGGAACTGCTAACCCGTGGACGTGAGGCTGATAGAGATTGTAGCTTATAGGCGTGTCTGAATGTTGCGTGGGGTATAGCAGACTGCAATACTGAGACCACACATATACATTAATGATTTCCCGTGCTTCTGCCGTCACCGGTAAGACCGTGTTTACCTGGTGAGGCACATCCACACATTGAGTACGTCCCCAGTTTCGTGTTCTTGACCCTGCATGCTAGTGGCGTGCAGCGGCGGGAAAAGTTGTAGCTTCTGCTGACATTTGTCGGAGCGGCAGTGGTCGGTGTAGGCAAGAACTGTTGTTGCCCCCAGTGACGGACTCAGAAGTTGCCATACGAGCACTTTTCAAAGCCTCTTTCAAGTCGATTTATAGACAGTATCTAGTTCTTGGGTTCGTCGCCGTATATGATATTCAGGGCAGGACCGATCGGTGTATGGGTGTTGTTCCCCGCAGAGTGCGAAAAGAGCATTGGGAGAGGAGCACGATTCAACTAAATGAGGCCAACTACATTTGACGTGTCTCATCTGTAGCAGACATTGTTTACTTATATGCCAGTAAAAGATGCAATTAAAGTACTATCTGACAGTTGCCATATTAAGATCTACGGGACATCTAGTTCCGTGGATAGATATAGCTTCCGGTAAAGTTTAATAGTGAAGGTTAACAAGCATATCTTCAGTTTGACAGTTTATTCTTTACCATATATCTCCGTAAACCTGCGAACACCAGAAACAGGGCAGACAGATAGTATGACTTCCAAAATCTCCGCTTCTTCAAGTTTGCTCTTTACTTTTCTGATTACAACCTGTCTGTGAACAATGAAAGACATCAAGCTTCGCCGGCCGGGGTGGCCGAGCGGTTCTAGGCGCTACAGTCTGGAACCGCGAGACCGCTACGGTCGCAGGTTCGAATCCTGCCTCGGGCATGGATGTGTGTGATGTCCTTAGGTTAGTTAGGTTTAAGTAGTTCTAAGTTCTAGGGGACTGATGACCTCAGATGTTACGTCCCATAGTGCTCAGAGCCATTTGAACCATTTTTGACATCAAGCTTCTGTATTTTTAGACTTCAGTACTTCGCTGTTTACTAAGGAATTAACCTTGTCTGGAGTTTTCATATCGACCTTCACTTTGATTTCCCCTACGGAAGAGACTTTCATTGCGTCTTTCCTGAGTTCTGGTAAGGAAAGATGCAAGAATTGCCCTAGAGCTATAGAACGCAGATGCCCTACTTCTTTATCCAAAGGTTTTAACAACATACATCCAACTATCTGTACGTTCGTGGAAGTTATAAGATCGCTGAGTCGTTTAAGCTACCCAGGGAGGAGTGTTGGTACGTTTTGTTGTTTGGGAGCAGAACCAGAAACTGCTGTGGCAATGTGAACACCTACATTTGAAACATTAGTGGCGGATTAGACTGGGTGAGCTTTTGCAATGAAGATTTTTGGATTCCTGAAATCCAGACTAAACTTACTTTTCCGCTAGTTCTCGCGCTGGAGAAGCTGGAGGGGTCTTTTTCTGATAACTCCATCTTCTTTTCGTCACGATGTATTCCAGATCCACCACGAATGACCACTAAGGAGTGGCTGATAGCATCTATCGCGGTATCCAAAGTAGTTCCTGGAGGAGTTGAACAGGGAACTACATCTTGATGTAGGAGCTGGGCAGGCGATTGTTGTTGATGTTGTTCAAATTATTTATTTATGAAAATACAATGTACAGTCACCAACAAATTTTACATATTCACAAGTACCTTTGCCTTTGATTCAAATAAATACAGTTTCATTAGATGAAAGCTTACGTCTATTACGAGTATATAATGTAAAGGGAGAGGGTGACATATAGGTAGATTTGCCAAAGTCTTTATTAGCGTTCTCAGTAACATGGTATGTTCTATATGCAATGACATCACGGTCCACAAAACTCTCCAGGCCGGATACATTTGGTACTCCAGATCCACCTCGTACTATAGCAACAGTTAACCATCCATTCCCATGTGTGAAGGAATCATTGATGTCAATGCTGAAGTTGAGTCGGCATCCACAGAAGACTGCTGGTCCATCCAGTAGAGAGTGTGCTGCGACAGACTTTATAGTATTCTTCTTCTTGTCAGCAGCAGAAGTTGTCATTTCAACGTCTTCAATAGTTTTATAGATGGTCTGTCGTGAACGTCGACGATATCTTCTGGGACGTCGAAATCAACACTCCATCCACCATATATCGTACCATACGTGGCGAGGGAAGTCAAATGTTAAAGTTCGTTACAGTGAACTTAACTAAACGTAAAACCAGTCTTCACACACTATAAGGAAAGGCCGTCACTTGGGCACTAGACGGACACAACTTGAGCTACAACTTCGTGGAAGTAACAACATGTCCGAACGCCATCGCGTCTCATATGAAACGGTGTTTCAAGTTCATATTTATCGAGAATATCCTGTGCATTGAAGAGTTCCGTGCGACTGAAAAAGAGTGCAGATCACTCCTGCCTACAAAAATGATGGGATCGCAGAATTACAGATCAATATCGTTGACCTTGTCATTGTATATTCCAAGCTCTAGCATTATGAAATTTCTGAAAAAGAAAAGCTTCTCTCAAACCATCAGCACGATTGCACGAAAAAAAGCACAAGTAGGACACAGCTTGTCTTATTCACACAGGACATCATGCAAACGATAGATGCAGATGAACAGATATATTCCGTCTTCACATATATCTGAAGTAGGAACACTGTGGGCATACGGGAATAGCAAAATCAGCATTTTCTGAATTGATGTCATCAGCATCAGCTTTTCCCGATTTTGCTGACGCCGGCATCCGCTGCCCGGGAAATGGCACTATTCCCAGAATTTCCTCCCCCTGTCCCTCCCCCTCTCCCCTGTGGACAATGGCATGACATCATTACATATTTTGTGGGAACGCGAAGAGGTTCCTGAAGCACCTATGGCGAGAAAGATTGCCACCGCCCCCCCCCCCCCCCCTCCCTTCGAGCAACATTAATTTTTGTAGTTCGATTACGTGCGTGCGTGCTTTCATTTACCACCTTAACCTCCTTCCAGTATGAGTTGCTACCAGCAACAGTGATCAGCCAGGAAGACGAAGATAATCAGTCAGTATACATGTATCTATAATTATTATTATTATTATTATTTCTATTACTATGTGTATATATGTTTACACTTACGGCTTTGTTACTATTACAGACGACGACACTCAGAAAATCCTACCTGAACCACAGCAGGAGCAACATAGTCTCACCCCATAGGATGTAGAATGTTGTCAAATCATTTTTCACAAAATCAGGGAAATTCTGGTCATATGTGAAGGTTGTTAGTTGCACCAAAGTTAGTGTTCTGTCACTCATGGACGAGACAGAATCTGAAACTGGAGTAGCAAAATAAAATCAAAATTGCTTAACTCTCTTTTCAAATGTTACTTCACAATGGAAATCCCGGAGTATTGGCACAATTTAATTCTCTTGCCACTAAAAAGATTCCCATGACGACACATACACATAATGCATCAACTGACGTTGTGTTGAAAGCTCCTGTCAATCTAAGTAGGACACTGCTTGTCCGCGACGTACAACGGTTCTCTTGGGTTGAAGACTCAATCAGTATGCCCGCATACTGGAAGCAAAGCTTAGTATTGACTCGAAGAGAGCACAATGGTATGTTTATGTTACTGACAGGGGTAGTCTGAATTGTTCCGAATTTAGCCTTGCCAGTTTGTGTAACATCTTTTCTGCTTTGTCTGTGCATATTCGCATGTATTCCCGATTTTGAGTGTTGGGTTCCTATGCAGGATACCTTTAGCAATGTGCAAGTTGTTTTGTTCTCTGCTATCTTTAGTTTGTTGTTTGTGCACCATCGGGTTATTGTTTGAAGTGTTGCATTGGCTCTGTCTTCTAGCTGGGCACGGTTGCTTGCTGAGACCACCATAAGCAAGCCATCGGCATGAGCGACAACCCATCTATAGGTGTGCTCCTCTAGTAACTGTAGGAGCGGTTCTATCACTATGTCCTAGAAGATGGGGCCGCAGATCGACCCTTGTGGACAGTCTTTTGTAATGCGTTTGATTACTTTCTGGTTGTCCATGTGCCAAATGACCGTTCAGTCTCTGCAGGAGTCCATGAAACTATTGTACAGAGACTCCGGCACCTGCAGGTGTGTGACCCTCTTAAACAAAGCCGGCCACCATATCGAAAGCACCTGATATGTCTATCATAATGGCAAGTGTATGTTTGGCCGGTGTGTTATGTACTATTTGGAGAGCTCTGTTTATTGTGCCATCTATGGATTTCCCTTCTCTGAAGCCGTATTGATGTGGTGTTAGTCCCCATAGAGTTCTATGTGCTTGTAGCGCTTTGCAAAGTAGTTTTTCTTGTATTTTGCCGCGTGTATTGATGAGGTAGACTGGTCTGTATGATTTGGGATCCGAGGGGTCTTTGTCTGTAGCTTTTTTGACGATGACCGCCTTCGAGGACTTCCACACTGCAGGCACTCGGCCCAGCCTTAGTGCGTCATTTAGCAGTGTTGTAAGATATGGAGTGATCTGCGGTGCAATTTGTTTAAGTACCTCAGAGACGATACCGTCCGGTCCAGGAGCCTTTTTGTTTTCAAGTTCTGAGATCGCTATTGCCAGGAACAGTAAAACACTAAGAATAATCAGTACTCCAGTATCCACTGTGCAGCGCTTCAGCATGGCGGTGGCAGTCAACGGGGACCGAGCGGTACTGTCGATGCTGGAATATTGGCTATTCTTCGTGTTTTACTGTCCCCGTTAATACACATCGATAAAATAAATGTCGCATTAGGTTAATTTGCGGCTGATCTGATGAATGGAAGTATAAAATTCCAAGTTAAAAATGATTTTGTTTGTAATCGGAAACAAAACCGACGCTTTCCATTGACACTGGGCGTCGTACGAAAGAGTGATGAGCAGTATTTGTTCGGAGTGACTCCAGCTACACTTTGCAAAAACGAAACTGCAAATATCTGTCGAAACACCAGAGATGAAGCTGGTTCTCTCCTTATTTACATGTAAATGACAGCTTAACTGGAGATATTTTGTCCTCTTGATCGCGGGGGTATCGGAGATAGAACCTATGGCAGGTGTTTCAGCTAGAAAATGTAGTAGAATAAGCGACAACGGGAAGGCCACAAACGCGTAACAGATATATGTATATTGAACTATTAGACACAATGGAATGTGAGACAGTCTTTACAGAATGGGGCGACACCAATCCACAATTCCGTGGTGTCACTAGCACTCTACGGGAAAAGGAATTTACAAGAGAAATTTACAATATTTAATCATGACACATATATCGTCAACGCGACTGCATCTGAAGATGGCCACAGGCGGAAAGTGGCCAGTAATGTAGTGTAACACATGATGCATTGAAGGTCATCTTGTATAAAGAATTTGACAGCCTATACTCGATATTTAAAATGTTTTAAAGTTCAGAAGTTACTTCGAGGACGTAGACCCACACGTGAAGAAACTAATAGAAGTGTAATAATTCGAGCAGAGGCTTAAGTATAAAAGTCTCGGTCTGTACGGGCCGGTGCCAAATCATACTGGTTAGCGTGTCGGTAATGGCCTCATGGCACGGTCGTTAACCACCGCGGAAGCCTCCGCTCGTCCCACTTTGCGGGCGACGCGACACGCGAATGGGCTGCCGCAGGAGGCACCTGCTGGGCTGTGACGCAATGCCCGGGGCGACGGCGACACGTGATGAGCGTGGAAAGCTCTGCGGACACGGAAGACTCTCGCACTGGGGCACTGCTCTCTCCCGGAGGCCATTACCGCCTCCGCGGTCACCAGTAACCGACTGACTGACGCAGCAGTCTGCCCACCGCCGACCCCAGCCCCGCAGGCAAAAAGACTCACACAAACACACACACACACACACACACACACACATACACGCACAGAGAGGGACAGAGAGAGAGCACGGAAAAACTTTTGCAGTGGCTATGCTTCAGGGAAAAAAAGCGTAGGTTCAATCTCTCCGTTCTTTTTTTTTTTTTTAATTTTAAATTTCAATTGAGTGCCCATTCAGCCATCTTATTAATGGTAAGGCGATACGGTAGAGTATCGTGAACGAATTTCTTGTCATTTACGACGATACAAACGTGAGGACAACACAACACCCGGCTCCTGCGTGGAGAAAATCTCCGATCTGGGCGGGAATCGAACCCGTGTCCCTACGGTTAGCATTTTGCCACACTGACCGCGCAGCTACCGAGACGGACGTAACGTCTACTTTGCGATGCTCTTCAGCGTCAAGGACTCGTGGAACTTTGCTTTTCTTCAAAAGTGAAACTACCGGGTGGTTATACGAGGGTTGTCCAGAAAGTAAGTTCCGATCAGTCGTGAAATGGACACCACAGTGAAAACCCGATGAAGCTTTGCACAGATGTGTTTCGTAGTGCCTCTAGTATGACCGTCGATCACATCAAGACGCTCTTTTCAGTTTTGAGAGCACTGTGAGCGAGTAAAGGTGCCTAGAACAACGATGTCTCCCACGAAATAGGAGGGCCTGATGAGAGGCTTCGCCTTAATGAATGCAGCCCTCCTAACACAACTTCCACGCACTTCCTTCTTCATGGGAATTCTCAGCCACACTCTGCAGGGGCAGTGAAGACGCTACTGCAGCCTTTTCAGTGGGAAGTGTTCTATCAAGCGTAACACAGCCCTAATTGGCTCGTCCTGAGCGTCATCTCTGTCCTCATAAAATGCTGGATAGGAAGACAACTCTTGGGCGCAGGCTACGCGCTATAGACCAGCGTAGAGAATTGTCGGAAAACACAGGTGGCCGCCTTCTTTGACGATGGTGTTGGAAATTTGGTATAACGCTACGACAAATGTCTAAGTCGTAGTGGCGACTATGTAGAGAAGCATCTGGGAAGTGCAGCTAACGCTTGCAAATAAAATGTTTCTGATTTTCACTGTGGTTTCCATTTAGCGAACGATCGGAACTTACTTTCTGGACAACCCTCGTAATTAAACTGACGATGTTCCGAGTGATGTAGTGCGCACGGCATACATCACAGGACGCCGAAACATCGTGGGTATGTTTATTAATCGGCGCGCTCGCGGAATGTGCTGTAAACAATAATACTTTCTCTTCCTGTGACCGGGTGAAAATGTGGCACTGTAAGCAATCAGAATGTGGTGTGGGTGCAATGAAAAGCGAGGAGCGATCAAACACATGAGAACGGTGGCTCTGGTACGTTTATTAGGATATTTTCACAACTCAAAAACATGTTTTTCAGTATGGTTTCCCGGCTCAACAAAGTTGAATCAATAACACTGCATGATGAACAGTTGCTAGCAGCATATCCGGTGTAAACAGATTGATATGTCGTCGTATGCTGTCCTTCAGATCGGTAAGAGTTTGGACACACCCTCGATAGACACGATCTTTCAGTTATCCCCCTCCCAGAAACCACATGGAATCTGTCGAAGGATGTGGAAGGTCATACATGTTGAAATTGTCAATAGACAATGTGGTCGTTCTCGATGCGAATCTTCCACCTTGCACGTGATATGGCGTGTCGCCCCATCTTGCATGAAAATAATGTGTGGAGACAGCTGCGTTTTCGCAAAGCTGCATAGGGAGGTCCTTATAACTTGAAGATGTCACTGAACACCTTACAGCTCCGTGAGGTGTCATCCTCGAAGAACAGAGGACCGAGAATGAAGGCTCTTACGAAATCGCACCACACAGTCACCTAAGATGCGTGCAGTGGGTGTTCCTGCTCAACATGTTGCTGAGCAGAATCTCATATGCAGCATTTCTATGCATTCACAGCACCGTGCAGGGTAAAATGTGTCTCATGTGTCCAAAGAACATTCCCTAGCCACTTTTCATCCATTTCCATGAGAAGAAAACAACCTAGGTATCTTCATTTGGTGCAAGTTCTTTATCACACGGATACCAGTGTAAAAGGCGCCCCAAAATCTTCTGAACTGTTATCTAGGGGAGAAAGTTTCCCTGACACATCTCGAGCACTGGCTGCAGAATTTGAGACATGTGCTGCATGATCGGCTACAGCTACAGCAACTTGAAAAACAACTACCATGGGAACGGGCATCCTCCCTCTCCCTTCTATACCACCTAATTCACTTGTTTCTTTAAATTTCTTGATTGCATTTTTCAGCCCATTTCTTGATATGGGTCTCTTAGCAGTCATTTGTGTCGGCAATATTCCCGCAATGCAACACTGCTACTGCTGCCGTCCTCATTAAACAACTTTACCAGCTGTGCGCGGACTTCCTTCTCTACGTGCTTTTCACACGGAAAACTTCAACGTTTGTAACATTCTAAGCCAACAGTCACTTCATTAATGAAATCACGACGCCTCACCAAGTGACAAACAGCATACTCATGTCAAAACAGGAAACATTACACATTCTGACTGCTTACAGTGCCGCATTTTCACTTGACGGCAGGAAGTGGTACCAGTTAATGAACATACCTAAGATATTTGAACGTCTTGGGATGTATACAGCCTGCACTACAGCAATCACAGCACAGTCAGTTTAATCATAACCAGTCGGCACTTTTAGAAAAATGCTTGGCTATGTTTCTTAAAAACAAATAACCTGCCATCAAGGTTTCTTTTTCGTTTGCTGAAATCCACACTATAGGCACATGAATCTGAAAGTAATGGAAAGCCAGAATAGAAAAGGTTACTACAGCTCCGCATCATATTTAGTATTTTCAACGATTCAGTCTGGAAACATGCCACATTTTGAAGTTTTACAAATCCGTAACACACCGTTTCTGACCTGTAGGAACAAGTCTTCGTGAAAAGTTGTGACTTAATTTGGGTTGTAATAGGGGCAGTGATTTTGACGTCTATTTGACAATGAACCGATAGCCACACCTTAGGATGACATAACTGTCACAAACGCTGGGTATCTGCGAGTCGTTCCAGGGCCTAGGAGCTGGCAGGAAAACAATTTTGTCTGTGGATGCGGTCCTGATTATCCCTAAGGTGCGTGGAGCGCGTTGTAGGTGATTCACAGTGTTGATTTCCGACTTCGAAAGGCTCGCTCATTGTTTTTACTGTGACGAGGTATTCTCCCACTAATATCAAGCGGGGAAAACAATTCGATTAATCCTGCTGAGAGGTTCAATTACTATAATTGTTCTGCTGCTGGTAGAGAGAGATAACCAGTGACAGTGTCCAGGTTTGAGTCGAAACCTTTAGGCTCGTTGGTTTAAAGCCTCAACACTGCCAATATTCTGGGAGTTTGCCTGGCAGCCCTTTGTAGTGCAGGAGGCATAATAATGAGCCCTCTGAAGGACTGGGACAAGATGCTATTAGAGCCTGTTACTTGTTTCCGTGGTCGTTCGACAGTGGTTTACGGTGAGCAGCAAAGTTATTGTTCTCCCAATAAAGAAGATTACAAAAAATGTGTGTTCCCATGAGCGGGCGTGGAGTTATTATCAGCTTCTCTTCCTATTACTGTAGAAGAGTGCCGCAACGCAGTGTTAGAAACACTCAGCCTTTTATTATATCATGGAAGTGTTGTTTACTTCCATAGTAAATTTACTATTTACAGGGAACTTGTTGGAAAGTGCGTTAACTGGTGAATCTGGTGAATAGATACGATTTTACGTCCTCCAGTATTCCCAAAGCAGACAGTTGCATTGGTACGATGCTAGATGACGTTTGCTCTTCCGCAGTCCATGGCTCGTTTCACGGTGTATGTCGTGTTCGTCTTTTATCGTTTCACTCATTGTATGGTTATCAACAGGAGGAAATCGTCTTCACGTCCAGAAAACATTCCCCATAACCTTTCCGGCACATAAAATCAACTTGGATTTTTTTTTCTAGTTTGCTGTTTTCCGCTCTGCACTGATTGCTGTTTCTTGTTGTGCGTGCAGTGACTAACCAGTATCTTATCCGTAGTAACAAACCAGTGCAGAAAATCATTGATTTTTTTTTACGAATTAAATATTTCTGAGACATTTACTTCACATTTGCTAAGTTAATCATTGAAAAGTAATGTACCATGCGTTTCCTACTTAGGCTCTCTCTTCTCGCTGTTGATCATTTAGCCGACTATCGTCCAGTTCCACATGGCGCACCTTCCTCATGTTACCATCCGTGATAGCAGTTTTGCGACGTACTTCAAGGGGAATCCTATAAAAGAGAAGGCCTGTCACGCATTTCTGGAAGAAGGAGAATAATGATTATAAAATTTCACCAACTGTGACTGGACTTCCTCTGACGAAATACCTTCTGAGATGTAGAATTTTATGACGGCCCAATATTCGATTTGTTGCACATCAGCGAGACACACATGAAACAACAGTAAAATCTATTAACACAAAATCAGCATATCAGAAACAAAACTCAGTTGACATTGATATCTCGGCTGGAGATACTTTCTCCTTACCCCGAAAAGTTTTAGCGCCATCTTGAAGTCAGCCCAGAACATACACATTAGGCGCTCTCTTCTCGCTGTAGATCTTTTCATGCACACAGGCCGAGAATATTTATAACGTACTTCAACGGTGAAGTTCGCATAATCCTTAGCGCAGCCGAGGATATTATTATTGGTGTACCAAAAACCAAACTGTTGTTGCAACGGTGTGAAGAATGACGTGTCATATTGTATTACAAACTTCCAGTCATCGTTGCTCTGTCTTTCATAGCTCAGCATCATGTGTGTCACGCTAACACGGTCCTAATTCTGACCACTGATTTGGAGATGATCGCTCATCTGTAGTAGCTTAATCTTTGGAGATTACATCCGGGTGTTGTGTGCTGTCCTTAGGTTAGTTAGGTTTAAGTAGTTCAAAGTTCTAGGGGACTGATGACCATAGATGTTAAGTCCCATAGTGCTCAGGGCCATTTGAACCATTTTTAGATTGCATCGGGATGTGGCTGTAGATGTCGTTCGAGATGTTAATTGAGTCCTGGTAACGTTTCTGCCCACATAATGTTTGTCACACAGCTCATTGTGTGCTCGGTTACTACAATAATTGAATTTATATTTCGTATAGTATTACCTTTCACCTACAAAGTGCTGTCAGAATACTTCTCTGGATAAACGTAAAACGTTGTTGACTATCAATACATTCTCTCCCTCCTCCCCCGCCCCCAGTAAATGCATTTCTATAATTTTTTTCTCACGCCCATCAGTCATTTAATACCTGAAAACAGGGCCTTCAGGTTTTGACACCTTATACCTAAACCGTAGTCCACCTGCACTTGACTTGCGTTCCATACATGTAGATTCATTGACTGAAACTTTGTATTCACTAGGCCCGATCGTGGTGCCAATTTGCCCCCCCCCCCCCCCCCCACGTTGTTCATATACCATCGCTTTCCTTTGATCTGTCCATTATGGGAGCCACTATTCACGCGCTTCATTCATGAATGGAACGGAAAGAAGCTGGAATATGTGATACATAAAAAGAATGCTCTGCCGTGCACTTCGTAGCGATTCGCAGAGTACAGATGCAGATGTAGATGTAGATTTATAAATGCATACACAGCCAACAAATGTGTTCTGTTTGTGCTGTTATGGATTACCCTGAAAATGAAAGGAAGAAAGAGGGTGATTAATGTTCTCATTCGATAGATGGATCACAATTAACAGTGTCACCTGACCTCAACCCAGAGGAGCTGAAGAGGACTCTGAAGCCCAATAAATGACCAGATACTGCAGCCGACAGGTTTAGTACCTTTGTCCTCGAGAGGTGTTGCAACCTCATTGCCGATTTTGCTTTACCTTATCAGGTATGTGTGCTATATTATGTAATAAATGCTTGATATATCAACTCAAAACACTGTTCAGAGATTTTATTGTCCTACAGTCGTACTGTTTATAACCTCAAACAATTTTGACTTTCATTTCAAAGGAATCGTTTGTCAACGTTCTCAAACAGTATACAGTCTCCATTTTTTACACGTATTAATTATGCTTTTAAAAATGAATACGAATTCAGCCACTAAGAATACAAAATGTATCTGGTTAATAAACAACAATATTGAACAAAGAGAAAGGTATTTCGTTTACAAACGAATTTTTTCTGACTACAGGATCAAATTTTCAATGTTCACTATATTATTCCGTATTTCTAGATTTCCGGAAAGCTTTTGACACCGTTCCTCACAAGCTACTTCTAATCAAGCTGCGGGCCTATGGGGTATCGTCTCAGTTGTGCGACTGGATTCGTGATTTCCTATCAGGAAGGTCGCAGTTCGTAGTAATAGACGGCAAATCATCGAGTAAAACTGAAGTGATATCAGGTGTTCCCCAGGGAAGCGTCCTGGGACCTCTGCTGTTCCTGATCTATATAAATGACGTGGGTGACAATCTGAGCAGTTCTCTTAGGTTGTTCGCAGATGATGCTGTAATTTACCGTCTAGTAAGGTCATCCGAAGACCAGTATCAGTTGCAAAGCGATTTAGAAAATATTGCTGTATGGTGTGGCAGGTGGCAGTTGACGCTAAATAACGATAAGTGTGAGGTGATCCACACGAGTTCCAAAAGAAATCCGTTGGAATTCGATTACTCGATAAATAGTACAATTCTCAAGGCTGTCAATTCAACTAAGTACCTGGGTGTAAAAATTACGAACAACTTCAGTTGGAAAGACCACATAGATGATATTGTGGGGAAGGCGAGCCAAAGGTTGCGTTTCATTGGCAGGACACTTAGAAGATGCAACAAGTCCACTAAAGAGACGGCTTACACTACACTCGTTCGTCCTCTGTTAGAATATTGCTGCGCGGTGTGGGATCCTTACCAGGTGGGATTGACCGAGGACATCGAAGGGGTGCAAAAAAGGGCAGCTCGTTTTGTATTATCGCGTAATAAAGGAGAGAGTGTGGCAGATATGATACGCGAGTTGGGATGGAAGTCATTAAAGCAAAGAAGTTTTTCGTCGCGGCGAGATCGATTTACGAAATTTCAGTCACCAACTTTCTCTTCCGAATGCGAAACTATTTTGTTGAGCCCAACCTACATAGGTAGGAATGATCATCAAAATAAAATAAGAGAAATCAGAGCTCGAACAGAAAGGTTTAGGTGTTTGTTTTTCCCATGCGCTGTTCGGGAGTGGAATGGTAGGGAGATAGTATGAGTGTGGTTCGATGAACCCTCTGCCAAGCACTTAAATGTGAATTGCAGAGTAATCATGTAGATGTAGATTACAAGAAGTGAAGAAAACGAAAATTTTATTATTAAAATTTTCTTTGTTTGTCTTATTTCATTTCTGAAGCGTCCTGAGTTGTAATTTTGTGTAATCCTTTCTTCTAATCTTTGCTGTGATGGAAGTGATTCAGAAATGTAATACAACAGCAAGTACGGTAGTGAAACAAACACCCATTAATTTAATGACAGAGATGGAACTTGTACATAGTAAGAAGATGACAATGATTTAGTTAATCATGAAGGAACGGCAGAAGATACAGGAAATGAAAGAAAAATAAAATTCATTCAGTATAGGAATGAAAAAATGCTAATATCTTAGTTTTAATAAAAATAAAGAGTACTTCATACTCGTGTGTGGAGCTTAACCCGAATAATTCAGGACACTGGAAGAAGAAGAGTGAATTTTTGTGAGTGTGACGTGATACATGTATGTGATAATAGCTATAGATCCAAAAATTTTCTATTAACTATTACGTATTGTGCATTATGTGTCTTTGTTGCTGTCTGTAATTATTTCCATAGTCGGTACTGCATTGTAAGATTCTTTGTTAATGAAATAAAAATTTTAATTGCGCAATAAGTAGCATTCAATTCGAAGTATTAGACTGAATTTGTGTTATTTTCACAATGCTGTCGTGAGAAATTCTCTCGTTTGATGTTTAAACACATTCATTGTTAACGCTATAAACAACTGCAGCATTATATCGCAGATGTTAGTTCCTAACGGAAAGCACCAAATGGACGCTAGCAAATCGCAGAGGCAGGGAAACCCCGACAGCACTTGACACAAATTCCGCTGCACGCGGCGCAGTTGCTGCTCTGTTCCGTGAGTCTATGTCCATTAGCACCCCCATCGCCTGAAATGGGTCATTTCTCGAGTTAACGCGCGCCCATGTTAGCACGGAGCCCCTGCTAACTGCAAAGGCAAGCACTAACCGAGTTATTGACTCAGAGCGCAACCCCATTTACTCTTCAGAGCTGTCGCCTCTGCCAAACCACGTCATTTTTCGCAGAAAGTGGCAAACACACATACACACTCACACGCATTTGCACACAGAGACTTTCTTTGCTCTCACTTCGAGGGACTGAGATACTGTGTAAATAATGACTACATTTTGTCTTGCGCGGGGTATATTCGGAGATACAGAGGGAGGTTCCTTTTGCCTCAGAAATGCGGTGCAGAAATTTACGTTTTCTGGAAGCCAGAGTTTGTTTGCATGTCCGCCAAGCATTACAAACATGCATGAATGCACACGGGTACCTGACAAACTGACTGCCAAAACCCGATATGACAGGCAGGCACTTGTTTTTTAATAGTAAGTTCAGACATTCTGCAGTTGGTATTTTTTAACGGAATTTGAAAAAAAAAAGATCGTGTAAAGATTTAGTTACATATAGACAATACTGAAAAGTGATACAAAGATCGGAGACATTTTTAATTCCTCAGAAATATAAAATTTGACGCCCCACAAACTGCAAGATCAAAGAGTGAGAATTGTGGATACGTAACGAAAGGTCAATTCTGCTCAGTGAGCGAATAAAATACGCGATTTCTCTCTCTCTCTCTCTCTCTCTATCTCTCTCTCTCTCTCTCTCTCTCTTTTTTTTTTTCAGTCATCATTCACTGTATCTTAAGCTGACGGAATGTATGTAGATTGATAAATACATCTTTCTGAAGTTTGGCTGGATTACTCCTCCTTGGACAAGTACGCAACGAGTAGAAAGCTAATTTCTTATTTTACTATATTCATTAGTAACTGCAAAAAACGTGACCAAGAACACGAGACAAAACTACATTTTTTATTATTTATATTTTTGTCAAATTTCAGGAAACTATGCTGTTGCTTCGTGTACAATATCCTATCGATAAAAAAAATGTTCGCTTTTTTTATTTCAGATAAGATTCGCAGATTGCAGGACTTCCGTCATGGACACAACTCATTTTGGGCAGAGCCGCTTTAGCTCCTGAAATGTCAGTATGATTCGGTTGTATGTAAAGCAGATGGTAGACCTTGGAGAATTGGTGGACTACTGGTAAAATACAGTCATTGTACAACGGAAATGCTGCCAATTCTAGAGTACTGCATAGATGTGTAGGGTGAATGCTAAAGACAGCTGCCGGGGGATACTGCGTGTAGACAAAGAAAGGCCAGCACGAATGCTGACAGGTTTGTTTGACCGAGGGGAGAACGTCACGCAGATACTGAAGATAAACGTCTATCACTCCACGAATACCTACTAACAAAGTTTACAAAATCAGTATTAAGTGAGCAGTCTGCGAACATACTACAACCCCCTACGTATTCATTCTGTAGGGGCCGCCAAGAGAAGATCAGACCAATTACAGCACCTACAGAGAAATTTAAGCAGTCATTCTTCCCGCGATCCGGAAGCGAATGGGAAGGGATGAAACTGCAATACGTGATTCCATGGGAAGTACGGTTTGCTATTCATTTTATGGTGGTTTGAAGAGTATAATCGGAAATGTTGGAATGAGAACTGTATCTGGTTTCACACTCCTTCTTACACTCTTCGATGACGTTGTCTTTGCCTGTTGTTGTTGTTGTGGTCTTCAGTCCTGAGACTGATTTGATGCAGCTCTCCATGCTACCCTATACTGTGCAAGCTTCTTCATCTCGCAGTACTTACTGCAACCTACATCCTTCTGAGTCTGCTTAGTGTATTCATCTCTTGGTCTCCCTCTACGATTTTTACCCTCCACGCTGCCCTCCAATGCTAAATTTGTGATCCCTTGATGCCTCAGAACATGTCCTACTAACCGGTCCCTTCTTTTTGTCAAGTTGTGCCACATACTCCTCTTCTCCCCAATTCTATTCAATACTTCATCATTAGTTATGTTATCTACCCATCTAATCCTCAGCATTCTTCTGTAGCACCACATTTCGAAAGCTTCTATTCTCTTCTTGTCCAAACTATTTATCGTCCATGTTTCATTTCATACATGGCTACACTCCATGCAAATACTTTCAGAAACGACTTCCTGACACTTAAATCTATACTCGATGTTAACAAATTTCTCTTCTCAGAAACGCTTTCCTTGCCATTGCCAGTCTACATTTTATATCTTCTCTACTTCGACCATCATCAGTTATTTTGCTACCCAAATAGCAAAACTCCTCTACTACTTTAAGTGTCTCATTTCCTAATCTAACTCCCTCAGCATCACCCGACTTAATTCGACTACATTCCATTATACTCGTTTTGATTTTGTTGATGTTCATCTTATATCCTCCTTTCAAGACACTGTCCATTCCTTTCAACTGCTCTTCCAAGTCCTTTGCTGTCTCTGATAGAATTACAATGTCATCGGCGAACCTCAAAGTTTTTATTTCTTCTCCATGGATTTTAATACCTACTCCGAATTTTTCATTTGTTTCCTTTACTGATTGCTCAATATACAGATTGAATAAGATCGGGGAGAGGCTACAACCCTGTCTCACTCCATTCCCAACCACTGCCTCCCTTTCATGCCCATCGACTCTTACAACTGCCATCTGGTTTCTATACAAATTGTAAATAGCCTTTCGCTCTCTGTATTTTACCCCTGCTACCTTCAGAATTTGAAAGAGAGCATTCCAGTAAACATTGTCAAAAGCTTTCTCTAAGTCTACATATGATAGTAACGTAGGTTTGCCTTTCCTTAATCTTTCTTCTACAATAAGTCGTAAGATCAGTATTGCCTCACGTGTTCCAACATTTCTACGGAATCCATACTGATCTTCCCCGAGGTCGGCTTCCACCAGTTTTTCCACTCGTCTGTAAAGAATTCGTGTCAGTATTTTGCAGCTGTGACTTATTAAACTAATAATTCGGTAATTTTCACATCTGTCAACACCTGCTTTCTTTGGGATTGGAATTATTATGTTCTTCTTGAAGTCTGAGGGTATTTCGCCTGTCTCCTACATCTTGCTCACCAGATGGTAGAGTTTTGTCAGGACTGGCTCTCCCAAGGCTGTCAGTAGTTCCAATGGAATGTTGTCTACTCCCGGGGCCTTGTTTCGACTCAGGTCTTTCAGTGCTCTGTCAAACTCTTCACGCAGTATCGTATCTCCCATTTCATCTTCATCTACATCTACATTACCATAATATTGTCCTCAAGTACATCGCCCTTGTATAGACCCTCTATATACTCCTTCCACCTTTCTGCTTTCCCTTCTTTGCTTAGAACTGGGTTTCCATCTGAGCTCTTGATATTCATACAAATGGTTCTCTTTTCTCCAAAGGTCTCTTTAATTTTCCTGTAGGCAGTATCTATCTTACGCCTAGTGAGATAAGCCTCTACATCCTTACATTTGTCCTGTACCCATCCCTGCTTACCCATTTTGCACTTCCTGTCGGTCTCAATTTTGAGACGTCTGTATTCCTTTTTGCCTGCTTCATTTACTGCATTTTTATATATTCTCCATTTATCTGTTATGTTCAATATTTCTTCTGTTACCCAGGGAGTTCTACTAGCCCTCGTCTTTTTACCTACTTGATCCTCTGCCGCCTTCACTACTTCATCCCTCAGAGCTACCCATTCTTTTTCTACTGTGCTTCTTTCCCACATTCTTGTTAATTGTTCCCTTATGCTCTCCCTGAAACTCTGTACAACCTCTGGTTTAGTCAGTTTATCCAGGTCCCATCGCCTTAAATTCCCACCTTTTTGCAGTTTCTTCAGTTTTAATCTACAGTTCATAACCAATAGATTGTGGTCAGAGTCCACATCTGCCCCTGGAAATGTCTTACAATTTAAAACCTGGTTCCTAAATCTTTGTCTTACCATTATATAATCTATCTGATACCTTCTAGTATCTCCAGGATTCTTCCAAGTATAGAACCTTCTTTCATGATTCTTGAACCAAGTGTTAGCTATGATTAAGTTATGCTCTGTGCAAAATTCTACCAGGCGGCTTCCTCTTTCATTTCAATTCCAGTCATCCATGACTATTAAATTTTTGTCTCCCTCCACTACCTGAATAATTTCTTTTATCTCATCATATATTTCTTCAATTTCTTTATCATCTGCAGAGCTAGTTGGCATATAAACTTGTACTACTGTAGTAGGCGTGGGCTTCGTGTCTATCTTGGTCACAATAATGCGTTCACTATGCTGTTTGTAGTAGCTTACCCGCAAACCTATTTTTTTTATTCATTATTAAACCTACTCCTGCATTACCCCTATTTGACTTTGTGTTTATAACTCTGTAGTCACCTGACCAGAAGTCTTGTTCCTCCTGCCACCGAAGTTCACTAATTCCCACTATATCTAACTTTAACCTATCCATTTCCCTTTTTAAATTTTCTAACCTACGTGCCCGATTAAGGGATCTGACATTCCACGCTCCGATCCGTAGAACGGCAGTTTTCTTTTTCCTGATAATGACGTCCTCTTGAGTAGTCCCCGCCCGGAGATCCGAATGGGGGACTATTTTACCTCCGGAATATTTTACCCAAGAGGACGCCATCATCATTTATCCATACAGTAAAGCTGCATGCCCTCGGGAAAAATTACGGCCGTAGTTTCCCCTTGCTTTCAGCCGTTCGCAGTACCAGCACAGCAAGGCCGTTTTGGTTAATGTTGCAAGGCCAGGTCAGTCAATTATCCAGACTGTTGCCCCTGCAACTGCTAAAAAGGCTGCTGCCCCTCTTCAGGAACCACACGTTTGTCTGGCCTCTCAACATATACCCCTCCGTTGTGGTTGCACCTACGGTACGGCCATCTGTATCGCTGAGGCACGCAAGCCTCCCCACCAACGGCAAGGTCCATAGTTCATGGGGAAGCTTTGCCTGTAGCTGCCCAGAATTTTGACTGCTAAGATAATCTTCATCATTTGACACTACATTAGCAAAACACATTTGCATGTGTTGCTTGTTGCTATGGATCACCAGTTACATAAACTTGTAGCCACTCATTCTTCTAATTCGACTTCCATATGTTCAGCTCATCAGTTACTTAAGAACTATCATACTGGTTCATCGAGTGACGCAATTAGTGGTTCATAAGCGTAGTCAATATTTTTTGCTACCGTTTTCAACACTAAACAGATTTGCTTATAACATCCTACTTTTGAAAAAGAACATATGTGTTATCTATCGTAAGAAGCTAACTGACCCTTTCTCGCTAATGACATTATGTTCCGAAATATTTGGGAAGTTAATGTATTATAGAGTTGGTTGAAATGGCTCGGAGCACTATGGGACTTAACTTCTGAGGTTATCAGTCCCCTATAACTTAGAAATACTTAAACCTAACTAACCTAAGGACATCACACACATCCATGCCCGAGGCAGGATTCGAACCTGCTACTGTAGCGTTCGCGCGGTTCCAGACTGCAGCGCCTAGAACCGCTCGGCCACCCTGGCCGGCGTATTATAGAGTAGTATCCCACCTGAGCACCAATAATTCCCCAAGTAAATCGAAATTTGCTCTTCAGAACAGTTGATCAATAGAGAATGTTATAAACACGTTCAGTCAGCAAATTTAAAAGCTTAAAATAACAGAATATCACTAGTTGCTATTTTCTGTGACCTACTAAAATCATTGCAAATGAGACAAATCAATAATCTGAAATATTTTGCTTATTTTTATTCAATAATGAGGTATGGAATAATGTTCAAACTTCTAACTTTCAATTGTAATCAAGACTTTAACAAAAATGGTAAAGGTAATGTTAATCAGAACACTCGGAGGAGTAGTGATTTAAATAACAATAGATTTATTAATTCTTAACATCACAAGACAAAAAAAAATGGCAAAATAAATGACACAGAAACATTTTTTATTGGACAAACGATTTCAGTGATATGCGGTCGACGGTGAACAAAGTGACCAACTGGAAATCAATACACGACACTTAGCAGAACTAATTGCTTTACCTGACTTCATACATGTGAATCTGTGGTATGACCCAGAAGCTACGCTACTATCAAGCATCTATACTCTACTATTCCATAAAGAAAAATATGTTTCCAAACAGGGTGCTGAGAAGTATATATTGGAGCCCTACGCCGTAGCAGCGAATACTTTACCCTTCATCAGGTCAGAGCACCTCACCACAATGCGCTCGGCGACTGGAGTCATGGATGGCAGCAATCTGTTATTAATGGAGCACGCCCGAAAAATGCAAGTACGCGGTCTCGTGTTCGGCTAATTCGGAATGCAGGTACTTCCCTACAAGCCTCTGAAACCCCAGTGGATTCCAGTGTGCAGGTGGACCCATTTGCTGGTCTGCCAAACCAATTTGATTCTGTGCCGCGACTATGCGTGACAGAATATGTCAAATGTTTAGACAGCCACCTCAAGACAAATAAGTGCACCCACACATCACTCACTGTTTGCGTGATGCTAGAAGCAGTACCTCTGACAGTTCAGATGGTAACTGGCACAGGCTCTAAGTGGCACACTAGCAAAGGACACAAGTCTCACCGTTTAGGTAAAGACCTGCAATTCTTTGCTAGCGAAACGCCAATACAAGAGACACCTCTTTCTCTCCGTTTTCCTTGCCAGCTCGGTAGCCTAGCACATTTACGTATTAGACTACTCCTACTTTAGCCCAAGCCAATCACGAGCTGAAGCATGGCACTCAAAGTTGGGAGACTGCCCCTTGCTCTGCATAAAAGATTTGACCAATCAGCAGCTTTAAAAATTAATTGGAAGAAAAGGAAAAAAGATTCAGCTTCACGGCCTCATTCCCATAAGTTTACACGTGTTTTTGCTAATAGCATGACCTGGATGGAATCACAGCCCTCCTTAAAAAGATCGTTATCTCCCCTGTTGCGTCCATAAGGAACTTCCCTAAGAACGACCATAAACTCCTTAAAAGCCTCGTGCCTTCACAAATACGTTTTGTACCAGAGACTGGATGTCTGGGCGCCAGTGACCTGTCCCACGGAAATTCGCAGAAACACACGGTCATCTCATCGACTTCCTGCCTAACAAGGGCCCATCCTCTGCTTTATTGCCGGTCATCAATGCACTGTCCATAGCAGCGGCGACTCCTCGGCGCTAGGCAGCCTACCTGGACGCGGCCGCCGACCGACTGGTGCAATCCAATGTGTCTGCACAATGAAACCGAGGAACTCGGCAGTCCGGAAAGTTTTCACCCAGGTTCCGCAGAAAAAACGCTCCCCTCGGCCTTCAGCCACCGTATACTTTTACTGCAATCGTTAAAATCGGCACCCTCTTCCTTTGAATACAGGTAAAAGCTTACCACTATTCCTTCACTAGAGCTCACAAGCAAGAGCGTTAACTACTGCCAAAGATTTCATCCTATGAATGAAGTAGTTCGTACCAAGTAATAAATATCAACCTCCCTAAGAACATTTCACAACATAACACCATATCAGAAGTGAGAGTGTCCTGCAATCTCTCACTTCTGGGCTAACTCCTCTTCAAGAAAGAAAGTCATTATTCTTTAAAAACCTGCTATAGGAATACTATGGGGGTTGACTCACAATCATCTGTTTAAAGAGTTAGGTATTTTGGCTACTGCTTCAAGGTATATTTATTCCCCCGTGAAATTTGTTGAAAATAGTTCACTGCAGTACAAAGGGAACAATGTTGTACGTAACTGCAATACCAGAAGAAAAACTGACATACATTACTCCACTGTGCGGTTGTGTTTAGCACAAAAGGAGTGCACATTGCTGGAATTAAAATTTTTTATCTCTTGAACAGTAATAAAATGTCTGGCACACAAGGGAGTAAAATTTGGAAACAGACTGAAAAACTTTATACTTGACAACTACTCCTGTTCTGTAAAAGAATTTCTATTTTTATAATGTGTAAAAAGTGGTTCAAAGTGACTAGTGACTCATGTGTAAATCCAAAAAATTTAAAAAATAAAAAAAATCAATAAATTGTAGAAGGTCAGCATGTAACCATACTTACAAATGAATGTGTGATGTAAATATAAAACGACTCTTTCGAAATCGTTACGAACTGTCATACTGATGATCCCTTGAACATCAAACTAAATACCTAATCCAATACACTTCTTAAAGGTATAGGTGCCACGTTATTGATTCACATACGATAATGCTGTTTGTTTAAAATAAAAACACTTTCATGATCACCATAATTGATATCTGGTACACACACAAACACACACATACACAAACGCACACACACACGAAAATCATATGAAACACGTGGACAAATTTTTTTACGTAATTCTGCCAGAGAAACATACTAATGATCTACCTGTAAATCTCTAACATTATTGAAGAATATACATACGTTCATGGAGATCGTATTGACAGATTTGTTGAGTCCCATTTTGAGCAGATTTTTATGTAATGAACTTCGTGATTTGCAGAAATTGGGAATGGAATTGATGTGACGATGGATTCCTATAATACAACATGAGAAGCCAATTTACCTTAATTATATTTATTAATTATGAAAATTTCATTTGAATGGAACATAGACAGTCACTATTACACAAAATTATAGGTATTCGAATTACAAGAATTTAGTTACATTCGATAAGAATTGGTTTCATTCACACAAGATATTATGTTTGACGCAGGTACATCTTAGAAAATTCGTTGCGACACAATATTTTTACATCGCATGTTGTAAATTAAAACGAAAACTCAAAAGTATCTCAGGGTCGCTACAGTGGGCGTTAGTTAATGGTTTGAAACAAATGATACATTGGATGGTGAACTTCTACAGGACAGTAGTATTCCATTTCGTTGTCAGACTGTGCGTGGATGACAGTGAGAAAAGTAGGCGGCGTTTCTGGGTGGTTGATGTTGCAGATGTGAAGAAATTAACCTGAATGGATCAGATGCTGCACTCTGGCTGATAGTCATACCTCACATTCATGAGTGAATTCTTCAGTGACGATGTAGCGCTTATGTGACAGCACTTGTGCAAATGCGTGTTGTAAATTGGTTCGTATCACATATGCAAAATGAGTATAAGATACGAAACGGAATATTTGGAAGCCTTGGAAGCATAAAATGAGTAGAAAGCACAAAACCGAATATGTAATACACATTCAATGTACATATCTCGCAAAGTTTGCGACGAATGAATCATGGGACCACGTGCCTGCAACAAAAGTAAAACAAGTCTAGAAATTAAATGTGATTGGAATTTGAAATTTTGTGGTAAGGTCTTATGGGACCAAACTGCTGAGGTCATCGGTTCATAAACTTACGAACTACTTAATCTAACTTAAACTATCTTACGCTAAGGACAACACCCACACAACCACGCCCGAGGGAGGACTCGGACCTCCGATGGGTTCGTGACAAGGTATGTGTGATTCAGCTTATCTACATCTACATGTATAGTCTGAAGAACAGTGTCATATGAATGACAGAGGATACTTCCCACTGCAGCATGTAATTGGAGTCAGGACATAATCATCTTTGCTTTCTTATGGGAAGCCTGGTGGCTGTTTATTGTTAAATGTGTTTTTTTCCTCTTCCCCTGTGTGGGAGGAACTGCGACACCCAGACGGGGGGGGGGGGGGATTTCTCCTCTGAAAAGGAGGGAAGGTGGCTCACTAGATAATGCAAAAAGAATCTGTAAGCGGGACTTCAGGACGCCATTTCTAGAAATTTTACATGTTGTGAAATAGCCCATTGTGTCACATGGAAAGATATCTGAGAAGTGGGAGTTTGGTGCTCGGTTTTCTGAGCATGAACAATGGACGTTGACGTTCGTGGGAAGGCTTGTGTGCCTCAGTGTTACGGATAGCCGTACCGTAGGTGCAACCACAATGGAGGGGTATCTCTTGAGAGGCCAGACAAACGTGTAGTTCCTGAAGAGGGGCAGCAGCCTTTTCAGTAGTTGCAGGGGCAAGAGTCTGGATGACTGGCTGATCTGGCCTTGTAACATCAACCAAAACGGCATTTGTGTGGTAGAACTGCGAACGGCTAAAAGCAAGAATTTTTCCAGAGGGCATGCACTTCTACTGTATGGTTAAATAATGATGACGTCCTCTTGGGTAAAATGTTGTGGAGGTAAAATAGTCCCATATTCGGATCTCCGAGCAGGCACTCCTCAGGAGGACGTCATTATCAGGAGAAACCAAACTGTCACTCTGCGGATCGGAGCGTGGAATGTCATATCCGTTAATCGGACAGACAGGTTAGAAAATTTGAAAAGGGCAATGGATGGGTTGGATATAGTGGGAATTAGTGAAGTTCTGTGGCAGGAGGAACAGGACTTCTGCTTATAAATTCAAAATGAAACAGGGGTAATGCAGGAGTAAGTCTAATAATGAATAAATAAGAATAGGAACTTGGATAAGCTACTATGAATATCATAGTGAACGCATTATTGTAGCCAAGATAGACACGAAGTCCACACTCACCTCAATTGTACAAGTTCATATGAAACTTGCTCTGCACATCAGGAGGAGACTGAGAAAATGTATGACAAGATATAAGAAATTATTCAGATAGGTAAGGGGGACGAAATATTAAATAGTCATGGCGGAATTCATTAGTAGGAAAAAGAAGAGAAGGAAACGTAATAGTTGAATATGGTCTGGGGGAAAGGAATGAAAGAGGAAGCCGCTGGGAGAATTTTGCACAAAGCATATTTTAATCATAACTAACACTTGACTTAAGAATCATGAAAGAAAGTTGTATACGTGGAAAGGGCCTGGAAACACGTGAAGTTTTCAGATTGATTATATTATGATACGGCAGAGATTTGGGGAACAGGTTTTAAATTGTAAGACACTTCCAGGGGCAGATGTAGACTCTGAAAACAATTTATTGGTTATGGACTGTAGATTAAATCTGAAGAAGCCGCAAAAGGCTGGAATTTAAGGAGATGGGACCTGGATAAACTGAAAGTACCAGAGGTTGTTGAGAGTTCCAAAGAGAGCATTGGGGGAAGGAATACAGTAAAAGAAGAACGGCTAGCTTTGAGAGACGAAATAGTGAATGCAGCACAGGATCAAATGGATTAAAAGACTAGGGCTAGTACAAAACCTAGGGTAACAATAGAGATACTGAATTTAATTGATGAAAGGAGAAAATATAAAAATGCAATAAATGAAGCAGCGGAAATGGAATACAAACGTCTAAAAATGAACTCCACAGGAGTGCAAAATAGCTAAGCGAGAATGGCTAGAGGACAAATGTAACTAAGTTAAAGCATATACCGCTAGGGGTAAGCTAGAGACTGCCTACACAAAAATTAAGAGGCCTTCGAAAAAAAAGAGAACCACCTGTATGAATGTCAAGAGCTCAGATAGAAATCCAGTTCTAAGCAAAGAATGGAAAGTTGAAAGATGGAAGGAGTATACAGAGAGACTATACAAGAGAGATGTGCTTGAGGGCAATATGCAAGAGGAGGTAGAGGGATGTGAGAAGGAAGACATGATATACTACGTGAAGAATTTGATAAAGTACTGAAAGACTTACTTCAAAACAAGGCTCCGTGAGTAGACAACAAGCCGTTAGAGCTACTGATAGCCTTGGGAGAGCCAGCCATGACAAAATTCTTCCATCTGGTGAGCAAGATGTAAGAGACAGGCGAAATATCCTCAGACTTCAAGAAGAATATATTAATTCCAATTCCAAAGAAAGCAGTTCCTGACAGATATGGAAATTACCGAAGTATCAGTTGAATAAGGTATGGTTGCAAAATACTAATACCAATACTTTACAGAAAAGCGGAAAAACTGGTAGAAACCCACTTCGAGGAAGATCAGTCTGGATTCAGGAGGCATGTGGGAACACGCGAGGTAATACTGACCCTACGAATTGTCATAGAAGATAGTTAAGGAAAGGCAAACCTACGTTTATAACAGTTGTAGACTTAGAGAAAGCTTTGGACAATCTTAACTGGAATACTCTCTTCCAAATTATAAAGGTGGCAGGATTAAAATACAGGGAGCGAAAGGGTATTTACAATTTGTATAGAAACCAGATGGCAGTTATAAGAGTCGAGGGGCACGAGCGGAAAGCAACGGTTGAGATGGGAGTGAGAAAGCGTTACAGCATATCCCCGATGTTATTCAATCTGTATATTGAGCAAGCAGTAAAGGAAAGAAAACAAAAATTTGGAGTATGAATTAAAATGAAGGCAGAAGAAATAAAAACTTTGAGGTGATTCTTCAGTTTCTCCCGGCGTATTTGTTGCTCGAACGGTATACTGCCGGTTCATAGCGTCCAACGGGATCGCAGAAATATGTTCCCGTTGGACACTATGAACCGGCAGTATACCCGTGGACTGTTCGAGCAACAACTTTGTGGTTTGCCGATGACATTGTAATTCCGTAAGGGTCAGCAAAGGACTTGAAAGAACAGTTGAATGGAATGGACAGTGTGTTGTAAAGAGGATATGAGGTGAACATCAACAAAACCAAAACGAGGATAGTGGAATGTAGCCGAATGAAATGGTAACGAGACACTTAAAATAGTAGATAAGTTTTGCTATTTGGGAAGAAAAAAAAATGATGATGGTCGACGTAGAGAGTATATGATATGTAGACTGGCAATGGCAAATAAAGCGTTTCTGTAGAAAAGAAATTTGTTAACATCGAGTATAGATTTAGGCGTCAGGAAGTCCTTTCTGAAAATATTTGTATGGAGTGTAGCCATGTAGGGAAGTGAAACGTGGACTATAAACATTTAGTACGAGAAGAGAATATAAGCTTTTGAAATGTGGTGCTACAGAAGAATGCTGGAGATTATATGGGTAGGTCACGTGACTAATGAGGAGTTACTGATAGAACTTGGGGGAAGAGGAATTTGTGGCACATTCTGACTAGACGAAGGGTAAGACACATTCTGAGACTTCAAGGGTCCCCAATTTAGTACTGCAGGGCAGCATGGCGGGTAAAAACCGTGTAGGGAGACCAAGAGATGAATACTGTAAGCAGATTCAGAAGGATGTAGGTTGCAGCAGATACTCGAAGATGAAGAGGCTAGCACAGGATAGAGTAGCATGGAGAGCTGCATCAAACTAGTCTTTGGACTGAAGACCGCAAGAATAACAGACTACGCCAGAAGACTAACTTACAAAACATTGTCTAGATAATGCAGGGGAGTACTATTTGAAAGAACTGCCTCTTTGGCCAATGTTTCGCAGAGCATTCTCATAGGCCGAGTATTTTTTCTGTGATGTTTGGGTGTAGCAGAGAGGAAAGATCGAATCTTTTGGACTGTCTGGTTGGAACTGGATGCTTGGGCCTTGGAAACATGGAAAAACGAACGTTCTGACTTCAGTGGCGCGGCAGAAGCTGGACTTCGAGTTTTGAGTATCAGCCTATCACATAGCACATGGTGACTGGTGGCGGGTAGCTGGCTCGGCCGTATACAGGAGTCGACTCTCCGACTCGTCAACTACGATGACATTATCTTGCAGCAGAGGCTACCCAGGGAGGAAAGCAGTCCATTGATTCTAAACTTTATTGCGTCCTCTGATTTTACACCTGATAAGGGCTTATAGGACTCATCCATGACTGAGCAGACTTTATCATATGTATGCCGATTTCATACTGGCACATTCGGGCTAATCACTTCACACCCTTCCACGGTTTAGCATTTTGAAAATTGATCTGTAGAGATGACACTCCTTCCTTGGGGGCTTTGCCAAACCAACCAAGCTCTGACTTAATATTGTTTCAGTTACTTTGCAATTTATTCCTCATTTTAATACACTACTGGCCATTAAAATTGCCACAGCAAGAAGAAATGCAGATGATAAACGGGTATTCATTGGAAAAATATATTATATTAGAACTGACATGTGATTACATTTTCACGCAATTTGGGTGCATAGATCCTGAGAAATCAGTACCCAGAACCACCACCTCTGGCTGTAATAACGGCATTCATACACCTGAGCATTGAGTCAAACAGAGCTTGGATGGCGTGTACAGGTACAACTGCCCATGCAGCTTCAACACGATACCACAGTTCATCAAGAGTAGTGACTGGCGTATTGTGACGAGCCAGTTGCTCGGCCACCATTGACCAGACGTTTTCAGTTGCTGAGAGATACGGAGAAAGTGCTGGCCAGGGCAGCAGTCGAACATTTTCTGTATCCACAAAGGCCCGTACAGGTCCTGCAACATGCGGTCGTGCATTATCCCACTGAAATGTAGGGTTTCGCAGGATCGAATGAAGGATAAAGCCACGGGTCGTAACACATTTGAAATGTAAAGTCCACTGTTCAAAGTGCCGTCAATGCAAACAAGAGGTGACCGAGACGTGTAACCAATGGCACCCCATAGCATCACGTTGGGTGAAACGCCAGTATGGCGATGACGAATACACGCTTCCAATGTTCTTTCACCGCAATATCGCCAAACACAGATGCAACCATCGTGATGCTATAAACAGAACCTGGATTCGTCCGAAAAAATGACGTTTTGCCATTCGTGCACCCAAGTTCGTCGTTAAGTGCACCATCGCAGGCGCTCCTGTCTGTGATGCAGCGTCAAGGGTAATCGCAGCCATGGTCTCCGAGTTGATAGTCCATGCTGCTGCAAACGTCGTCGAACTGTTCGTGCAGATGGTTGTTGTCTTGCAAACGTCCCCATCTGTTGACTCAGGAAACGAGACGTGGCTGCACGATCCGTTACAGCCGTGCGGATAAGATGCGTGTCATCTCGACTGCTAGTGATAAGTGGGCGTTGGGATCCAGTACGGCGTTCCGTATTACCCTCCTGAAAACACCGATTCCATATTCTGCTAAGAGTCATTGGATCTGGACCAACGCGAGCAGCAATGTCGCGATACGATAAGCCGCAATCGCGATAGGCTACAATCCGACCTTTATCGAAGTCGGAAAAGTGATGGTACGCATTTCTCCTCCTTACCCTAGGCATCACAACAACGTTTCACAAGGAAACGCCGGTCAACTGCTGTTTGTGTATGAGAAATCGGTCGGAAACTTACCTCATGTCAGCACGTTGTAGATGTCGCCACCGGCGCCAACCTTGTGTGAATGCTCCCAAAGGCTAATCGTTTGCATATCACAGCATCTTCTTGCTGTCGGTTAAATTTCGCGTCTGTAGCACGTCATCTTCGAGGTGTAGCAATTTTAATGGCCAGTAGTGTATGTAATTATTGGTTTCTTGTTTATGTACTTCGAGGAGTAATTTTAATAAATCTGGGTTAAATTGGGCAAAGAATTTTAATTCAGTAGTTTAATAAACCTCCCAATTAATGAAAACCTTCATGTTTTTTCGAAGAACCAACATCAGGATGTAATTTGCGACGACCATTCTATTCGTATTATTCAGTCCGTTGCACGACAGATTTATTTTTGTATCTGCCTGCGTGGGAGAAGTGTGTCTTTTGGTCGGCCCAACCGGTGCAGATCATAATAGTAGCCAAAAGGCCTATTAACTCTGTTAGCATCATATAATATGTTCTAAAATTCGATGAATGTCAGTGGTAGTACACAGAGGTTTTGTAGATAACATCTGCTACCTCTCTTGTAACTTTCCTCCCATTACTGGACGCAAGTTCTTGCTCATGGAGTCTTTAGTATATTGTGGTTAAATGAGGGGCTAATTAAGCCACTAATTCTTTACGGAACCTGATTGTGATACACCCTCCCCCCCCCCCCCCCGGTTCTGGAGACTTGCTGAATTTTAATAAATTCAGCTGTGTCTCACCGCTGCTGATAATAATATTTAAATCACTGCCTTTTGCAGTGGTGCATAAATTTAAACAAATCTGCACTCCTGGAATTTGCTTTCTAGAGGAATATTTGAATGAGCGTTCCAGTATTTCTAATTTTGTTTTAATGACATTAATTTCAGTTTCTGTGTCGTCGACAGTGTCTGGATACCTACTTTACGCCACTGTGTGGCACGATTTACATGTGACCAGAGTTTCTTTGAGTTCTGTATAAGATCTTTCGATAAGATGGTACTCCGGCAGTCGTTGAAGGCACATGGATTGCCATTAAATGGCCAAAGGCATTTCATTTAATGACTTCCTATCTGTAATGCTATTATACTACTGGCCATTAAAATTGCTACACCCCGAAGATGACGTGCTGCAGACGCGAAATTTAACCGACAGGAAGAAGATGCTGTTACATGCAAATGATTAGCTTTTAAGAACATTCACACAAGGTTGGTGCCGGTGACAACACCTACAACATGCTGACATGGGGAAAGTTCCCAACCGATTTCTCATACACAAACAGCAGTTGACCGGCGTTGCCTGGTGAAACGTTGTTGTGATGCCTAGGGTAAGGAGGAGAAATGCGTACCATCACGTTTCCGACTTAGATAAAGGTCGGATTGTAGCCTATCGCGATTGCGGTTTATCGTATCGCGACATTGCTGCTCGCGTTGGTCGAGATCCAATGACTCTTAGCAGAATATGGAATCGGTGGGTTCAGGAGGGTAATACGGAACTCCGTGCTGGATCCCAACGGCCTCGTATCACTAGCAGTCGAGATGACAGGCATCTCATCCGCATGGCTGTAACGGATCGTGCAGCCTCGTCTCGATCCCTGAGTCAACAGATGGGGACGTTTGCAAGACAATAACCATCTTCACGAACAGTCCGACGACGTTTGCAGCAGCATGGACATTCAGCTCGGAGACCATGGCTGCGGTTACCCTTGACGTTGCATCACAGACAGGAGCGCCTGCGATGGTGTACTCAACGACGAACCTGGGTGCACGAATGGCAAAACGTCATTTTTTCGGATTAATCCAGGTTCTGTTTACAGCATCATGATGGTCGCATCCGTGTTTGGCGACATCGCGGTGAACGCACATTGGAAGCGTGCATTAGTCATCGCCATACTGGCGTATCACCAGGCGTGATGGTATGGGGTGCCACTGGTTACACGTCTCGGTCACCTCTTGATCGCACTGACGGCACTTTGAACAGTGGACGTTACATTTCAGATGTGTTACGACCCGTGGCTCTACCCTTTATTCGATCCCTGCGAAACCCTACATTTCAGCAGGATAATGCACGACCGCATGTTGCAGGTCCTGTACGGGCCTTTCTGGATACAGAATATGTTCCACTGCTGTCCTGGCCAAGACATTCCCCAGATCGCTCGCCAATTGAAAACGTCTGATCAATGGTGGCCGAGCAACTGGCTCGTCACAATACGCCAGTCACTACTCTTGATGAACTGTGGTATCGTGTTGAAGTTGCATGGGCAGTTGTACCTGTACACGCCATCCAAGCTCTGTTGGACTCAATGCCCAGGCGTATCAAGGCCGTTATTACGGCCATAGGTGGTTGTTCTGGGTACTGATTTCTCAGGATCTATGCACCCAAATTCCGTGAAAATGTAGTCACATGTCAGTTCTAGTATAATATATTTGTCCAATGAATACCCGTTTATCATCTGCATTTTTTGTTGGTGTAGCAATTGTAATAGCCAGTAGTGTATTATTTTACATATATTGTGCAGTTCTTCATGTTTCTTTAGAAGCTTCCTTACAGAGATTGTATACCAGGAATACCACCGTCACTAACTACTAGTTACACTATCTGATCAAAAGCATCCCGAAACTTCTATTTAATGTGGAACTGACGACTACATAAAACGAGAAGAAGATCCGCCAGTACAGGAAGAGGCAGAGAGTACACTCCTGGAAATTGAAATAAGAACACCGTGAATTCATTGTCCCAGGAAGGGGAAACTTTATTGACACATTCCTGGGGTCAGATACATCACACGATCACACTGACAGAACCACAGGCACATAGACACAGGCAACAGAGCATGCACAATGTCGGCACTAGTACAATGTATATCCACCTTTCGCAACAATGCAGGCTGCTATTCTCCCATGGAGACGATCGTAGAGATGCTGGATGTAGTCCTGTGGAACGGCTTGCCATGCCATTTCCACCTGGCGCCTCAGTTGGACCAGCGTTCGTGCTGGGCGTGCAGACCGCGTGAGACGACACTTCATCCAGTCCCAAACATGCTCAATGGGGGACAGATCCGGAGATCTTGCTGGCCAGGGTAGTTGACTTACACCTTCTAGAGCACGTTGGGTGGCACGGGATACATGCGGACGTGCATTGTCCTGTTGGAACAGCAAGTTCCCTTGCCGGTCTAGGAATGGTAGAACGATGGGTTCGATGACGGTTTGGATGTACCGTGCACTATTCAGTGTCCCCTCGACGATCACCAGTGGTGTACGGCCAGTGTAGGAGATCGCTCCCCACACCATGATGCCGGGTGTTGGCCCTGTGTGCCTCGGTCGTATGCAGTCCTGATTGTGGCGCTCACCTGCACGGCGCCAAACACGCATACGACCATCATTGGCACCAAGGCAGAAGCGACTCTCATCGCTGAAGACGACACGTCTCCATTCGTCCCTCCATTCACGCCTGTCGCGACACCACTGGAGGCGGGCTGCACGATGTTGGGGCGTGAGCGGAAGACGGCCTAACGGTGTGCGGGACCGTAGCCCAGCTTCATGGAGACGGTTGCGAATGGTCCTCGCCGATACCCCAGGAGCAACAGTGTCCCTAATTTGCTGGGAAGTGGCGGTGCGGTCCCCTACGGCACTGCGTAGGATCCTACGGTCTTGGCGTGCATCCGTGCGTCGCTGTGGTCCGGTCCCAGGTCGACGGGCACGTGCACCTTCCGCCGACCACTGGCGACAACATCGATGTACTGTGGAGACCTCACGCCCCACGTGTTGAGCAATTCGGCGGTACGTCCACCCGGCCTCCCGCATGCCCACTATACGCCCTCGCTCAAAGTCCGTCAACTGCACATACGGTTCACGTCCACGCTGTCGCGGCATGCTACCAGTGTTAAAGACTGCGATGGAGCTCCGTATGCCACGGCAAACTGGCTGACACTGACGGCGGCGGTGCACAAATGCTGCGTAGCTAGCGCCATTCGACGGCCAAAACCGCGGTTCCTGGTGTGTCCGCTGTGCCGTGCGTGTGATCATTGCTTGTACAGCCCTCTCGCAGTGTCCGGAGCAAGTATGGTGGGTCTGACACACCGGTGTCAATGTGTTCTTTGTTCCATTTCCAGGAGTGTATTATGTTGTCACTAGAGAAGCAGTAACTGCATAATGCGTGGGTCAGGAGTGATTTTGAACATGGACCAGTCTCTGGATTTTGCAGGTGTACAGTGTGAGGATGTTAACTGGAGATACGCAAAGTGGCCCTGTCGGTCTGACATAATTAATCCGTTGCCCTTCAAAATAATGCACAAGGAATTCGTTATTTACAGAATTACACAAGAATCACAATTAACTCAGTTCATTGCATTAAAAAGCATGATAACAGTTTTGACACATGTTGAAAATGTTGAATTAATACCTCGACAAATCTGGTTAACGAATTTGGGGCGTGATTGTAGCAAACGCATATCAGGATAAAGCAGCTAAATTCTTAAAGTCATACTGTGATTGCCGGGAAATTAGTATTAAAAGGGAGATAGCACTACACTCTGATATGCATTTCATCTACGGCTGGAGTTGAAAGCATGTTGACTGTATAATTTCAAGCAAGTTTCCACAACGAAATCTGAAATTACTGAAACTCAGTAAAAATAACTTGTCCGTCCTGTGGTTCATCCTGCAGTCACAGCTAGCTCTCACCCCGTTAATCTGCAGATGAAGTCCGAAGCGACTGCAGAATCAGTCATTGGTTTTGTACCTACAACTTTCATTTGTAGTTCACAAATCAGTCGGAAAAATTTCTAAGTCCACAGCTGATCAGGTCCGATCAAAGAAGCACCTGGCTGTTAAGACGGTCCGCTGAAGAGATCGTCCCGTGACGGCTTCTGGCTGCAGAGGTCTGCCGGAGAATTAATTTTGCGATTTTTGGTTCCTAAAAGTAAGATACATGTCTCAGCAATTCTTGTTCATCACGTGATTATGATTGGTTGAACTACGTGTATTCCGAGTGTCGAACAATCGAAACATGTCCTTAAAGAAGCTGGTTCCCATCCCTAACTGTCATTTCAGGTGGCGGCTACGGCGTGTTGAGTCGTGAGGGCAGATCCACCGCCCATGGTGATTTGGTTGTCCTAGAGGTCGGAAGGACAAGCTCCTTCGAGTCTGTTATAAGCCACGCCGGCTGATTGAATTGGAGTCGCCGAGTTGCTTCGGTGGGTTGCGTGTGGCTTAATTGAAGATGCCAGTGTACTAAAAATCCTTTGGAATTGTTTTAGTTGCTTATCACTTACCTCGGTGTCGAGACTAACTATCTTGACGGCAGTTGATGAAGTGTGGCTACGCCCAACCAACAGACATGAAGCGTGGTTAAAGACGTAGCGAGAAGTGCAACGAGTAGTGAGTAAGTCCGGCTCTGGCGTTACAAGACATGCCGAGATAAGTCCTCTATTCTACCTTGTAGTTCATTTGGTAGTTTGGTCAAAATTAAAGTACCTCCTTAATCGTTTTAGTCATTTGTATATAGTTTCGTTTAGGCAAGTTGGCTAGCCGAACCTTAAAAGATCGGTGTTCTTAGCCTTAATTTGTTCCTCAGCTGATTGGAAGAAATGAGAGTTCTGATGGGAATTGTATGGACATTTGTATTAGTTAAGTAAAGCTTTACCTTAGTATGTTTACCTATTTATATTTAAATTTCAAGTTTTATGGGTCTTGTTCCGGTTAAAGAAAATTATTTGTTATTTGTCCAAGTGATCTGGCCTTGTGAGGCAGTCTCCTGTGTTATTGTGATTGTGATTTCATAATGCTTTTGATGGTAATAAAATATGTAGCAACTACAACGGATTACTATTGTGATTTTGGTGTGTCACTACCATTATACATTTCACTGCCTAACACTTTCTGATGAAAAACTATGTCCTTCTCACTCTCTGTCTGCCTATGGTCAACCAGGTTGGACTTCCGCAGCATAATCATGCTTCACTAATTTCTAAATTATTTATGTTACCCAATTGTAGCAATTCTTGCAGTGTGTAAACATTTTTTGTCTCCTCAGCGGCATCCCACATCTTCAAAGGTGTACTAACTCCTCAGGTCGTCATTCCACTATCAGATGTTATATACAGATCGAAGAACAACTTCTTACTACTGTTCCGTTCACAAAAATTTTGTTCTGAATCTTGCCAAATGTGACAGATCTCCTTCTTCCACACGCAGGTTGTTAAAACAGTGTCCGCTTGTTACCCACCACTATGGGAGCCAGTATCTGCATTGCGAATCTTGGCGCCTGGCTCCCTGGGACTCTTACCACAAAGCACATGCTGATCTGACCACGTGGCATTAACGTCCACAGTTGTCAGTGAGTCCCTTCCGTGAATTCTAGTAAATAAGAAGCATTTTGCGAAGTACTGACGACATCCATAACCCGTGCAGTGTTCTACCAACGAATAAATAAATAAATCATGATATAAATAAATCATGGCTTAAAATAATTAAAAGGAAAACAAAGGTATTTGCAATTAATAAGCATCTTACCTATAATGACACATCCAATTTCTTCTCTCTCTCTTGGGGATGTTACCTACCACCCGTAATGATGTTCTAGATACAAAACGATAAGTGGATTAGAGGGCTAATCTATTTACTCTTCTCTCAAAGGATAAAACACAATGATCTTCTTAATTAAACTGATAAAGTAGCATACATTATTTATTTTTAGGACTTGTAAACATTAATTAATGGTAATCTAATAATTGTTATCAGACTTAATGTGATACAATAAACCTCAAAACTTGCTGTCCTGTTCATTTTCGAAAGTACGTCTCGATTATCTTTAAACTGAAAAATGACCTCTCTGCTGTAGCAGTAGTTGTTGATGGTTGTTGATACTTGAAGGTCATTGGCCAATTGCAGATCAAAATCTGACCTCTTCTTTCACAGATTTCCATATCTAAAAACATGATTCAGTAATAATATCGTTATCTCCACATTCTATATATTCAGTGTAGAATTCAGTTAAGGTATTGGACTCTCCTCATTCTTCACTGCTCAAGAGTACTTCACTGGTTGTAATCGGGAACAGTGAAGTAAACCCAGACAGCACTTCCTCATGTTCTGAGAATTTCAACTTTAACTATATTGTAAAACAATCAAAAAATGGGATAAAGGTGGGCCCTTGATAGTACTCGTCAGGATCGCGAGTCAAGAAGTTTGGTTTGTTCTTTTGGATCTTAGCTATCCGAGAAACCAACACAGATGTTTCCAGTTGTCTACAAATTTCAGTTCTTCTCTCGAAAACAATCCTGGAAGTTTATTTAGCATCAGTCCTCAGAATTTCCACATCTTATCTTATGACTTCATCTACTTCCATGGCTTGTCTCAAACACAGTGTTGGTTTCTGAAGTCACGTTCCCTCTCTTACAGTGTTTTTCCCCCCACAATTACGTCTGCTGGAGGGCTACCATTATTTTTAATGCGTTTAAAAGACCACTAGAAACATATTATTTGTGGTTTATTTAAATGATAACACTTAAACTTATTATTGAATGGATGATGCAAAACTTACATTTACTGTCACCTGAGATTAACATGTTGAAATTAACACAGCTATGTAATAACACTTCTCCTAACTCGATCCGAAACGCCCTCGGTAGGCCCAACGGTACCGTCCCATAGTCGTCACTGGATGCAAATGTGGAGAGGCATGTGGTCAGTATACCATTCTCCCGGCTGTTGTCAGTTTTCTTGACTGGAGCCACTGCTTCTCAATCAAGTAGCTCCTCAATTGGCCCCAAGAGATGAGTGCACTCCGCTTGCCAACATCACTCGGCAGATCCACACGATCACCCATCCGAGTGTTTGCCAAACTCGACAATGCTTAACTTCGGTGATCTCACGGGACCGGTGTTACCATTGCGTCTTAATAACACTTCACTCTTCCAAAATATAAATAAGGAACTTACCGTGAATTATTACTCCAGGTGACCTGGACAAACAACACATTATCAGTTATGCTAAGTATTGCCACACCCTTCTTGCTATGAGTGTGACGAAACTTTTTGAAACTTCCACAGACTGTTCGTCGTTTAACCCTCATGTAAAAGAACATGCACATTGGTCAATGATCCTAAGATGCAGCCACTGTGGATCGTTATGCCGTTGGAAAGAGGTCAAATTTATCCATTAGGTATACCATTGTTACATCACTACGAATGAAACTTAGAGACATTCTAAAGTCTAAAGCATTAAAAAGCCATCAAGTCTTTGATAATCACTATGTTGTTTAAACCATATTTCTTGCATTTCAAGTTTTAGTGATCTTGAACGAAACTGATCCGGTGCATTGATATCGACAGTTGTCGGTGCTAACTTGAGCTTCGATCTCAGTGGAGTGTGAGGTACGGAGAAAGTAGAAAGGTGAATTCTGTCACCACTCTGACGAGGTATGTCACAGGAGGAATGTTGTTTGTCTGCTGTAAAATGATGCAACTTTAGACTTATGTGAGTGCAGTTAATTATCAGCTGTGGTATAAATTATTACACACAGAAATAACAAGGTTATGCGAAAACACATCATAGAGTTGTTCAAGTTCAAACAAACTCGTAACACTATTTACTTGTCGCTTGACACGGAACATGATTTTGTCTCTTTACTACAGTGCACTGAATTTTGCAGCACTCATAAAACGTAAGACAGTGGACAGGAAGTGTACCGACATGTACCGATAGCGAGTAGGAAGCTGAAAATCAACTTAGCATAGGCAACTTATAGACATCGTGACATTTCTCTGTGCCGCCAAACATTGCAATCTAACAGTCATTGTGTTCAACAGGAAAAATTTAATATCACATACATTACAATTAATAATGCCAGTATTTTAACGGATGACTTAAAATCCAATTGAAAAAATAAAAAATTCATGGCTATTTTCTGAGCAGGGGCGCGGGTGGGCCTTTGGACCCCTAGTCTCTCCTTCCCCGTACCTGCGCCCCTGTTAGATAGTGTACGTATCTGTCCAATGCTTGTCCAATCGTTCTTCTAAACATGAGACACAGTTCGTCAAAACGTTCCTGGCCAGTGATAAACATTTCCTCTTTGGAATAAGACACCACTGCACCATTTGCTAATTTATTAAACTTGTCTTTCTACTTGTCTTTACTTGCCCTTTGTACCTAACTAAACATTGTTGCTACAGCTGCCTAATGGGCGCTGATACCACTTTCAGCGTCACGTCACTTCGGAGCACTAAAAGGAACTAAAGCCTTCCAAAGGGGCTAGTGCAAATGATGACAATGTTACAAAACTTGAACTTAGCTAAGCCCAGTCTTTAGTACTGAAGTTCCGATGATGTGTTCTATCAGCAGAAGGGGTTGTAAGCGTAGGAAGTAGTGAAGAAGGTAGGTTCTCTGTTCTACACAGTGGAACACAAAAATACCAAGTTTATCTATATAAATTGATTGAATATGTTTTGGCAACAACAAGAACCATGGGGAAAAACTACTTGAAGGGATTGTATTAATATTTTGTCTGAGACTTATCAACTCAACAGAGCTCATGTCTTGATACACTCCACAATTGCCGGCCGCGGTGGCCGAGCGGTTCTAGGCTCTTCAGTCCGGAACCACGCGGCTGCTACGGTCGCAGGTTCGAATCCTGCCTCGTGCATGGATGTGTGTGATGTCCTTAGGTTAGTTAGGTTTAAGTTCTAGGGGACTGATGACCTCAGATGTTAAGTCCCATAGTGCTCAGAGCCATTTGAACCATTTTTTTTTTAATTCCACAATTTTGCCGACCCAGGAAGCTGACTAAAATGCCTTACAAGCACAATTTTGCAGCGCATTCACCACAAATATCCGGCAAAAATTACCCGGACACAGAATGGCTCTGTCATTTCGTGAATCTTAGCATGCCAACGTTCGTTATTACCAACCTCACAGAACGTTAAATTACTTAACCTAAATTCATATGAGCGACGAAAGGACGCAAAACTTGATGACAACAAATAAAACAGATTCCTTTCAGCTTTCCAGCAGCCGAGCGCACAGCAGGTGCAACAGTAAATTCTTCCACAGCACAAATGAGAACTTCCCCCGGCTTTCTGTGGGATTCGATCTGTCCATACCATTACATCTGTTTAGCCACCTCCGGCTTTTCATCTCGCGAGTTCTTGTTAGCGAATTTCATAGCTCTTGCATAATAACTTCTTTTCCTACACTAAACGGAACATACGTTTGTAGAATACACCGTCCACTCACATTAATGCGACCACCTGTCAAAAGTCTGAATAACCACCTTCTGCAGCGCGGACCACTGCGAAATGTGGAGGAAGAGATCTGTGAATTTCTGGAAGGTACCAACAGGAATGTGGAGCCATGCAGACTCTAGCGCCGTGGCCAGCTACGCTATGTTTCTCAATTGAGCATCCATGGCACGTACAGCCCGTTGTGGCGGTCCCACAGATCGTCGATTGGATTTAAATTCGGGGAGTTTGCTGGCCAGGGAAGTACGGTAAACGCATCCTGGTGCTCTTGGAACCATGCACGTACACTGCAAGCTGTGTGACATGTTGCACTGTTCTGCAGGTAGATGCCATCGGGCCGAGGAAAAACACACCGCATGTAGATGTAAGTAGGCTGTTTAGGTTCTTATATTGGTAATGCCACGTAGCGCTCTGTATGAAAATCACTGGCTGTGCTGTGTGCAGTCTGTGGCTAGTTTGCATTGTTGTCTGCCATTGTAGAGGGGCAGCTGGATGTTAACAGCGCGTAGCGTTGCGCAGTTGGAGGTGAGCCGCCAGCAGTGGTGGATGTGGGGAGAGAGATGGCGGAGTTTTGTAATTTGTCATGAACTGCTATATATATGATGATATTAAGGTAAATACAGTGTTTGTTCTCTATTAAAATCTTTCATTTGCTAACTATCCCTATCAGTAGTTAGTGCCTTCAGTAGATTGAATCTTTTATTTAGCTGGCAGTAGTGGCGCTCGCTGTATTGCAGTAGTTCGAGTAACGAAGATTTTTGTGAGGTAAGTGATTTGTGAAAGGTATAGGTTAAAGTTACTCAGGGCCATTCTTTTGCAGGGATCTTTGATAGTCAGATTGCGTTGCTCTAAAAATATTGTGTGTCAGTATAAGCACAGTCTTGTATAATTTGTTCTAAGGGGACGTTTCATATGTCGACCCTTAGCCTAGGATACCTCACTGGAATCTTCTGATTTTATCTTGTAGTTTGTGTATTTAGTGTAGCTTTTGTTTATTGCTAGCGCGTAATTGTAGAGAGAATCTCCTTTGTATATTTGAGTGATTAATTTTGTACTAAAAACATTTATTTTCAAAGATATTTGAAATACAATGATACAAAGGTTTTCCGTAATACATTTCATTCCATTCTTGTAATCTGTAACACCTGAGGGTATAATTACAATAATCCTCAGGGGGGTACACGCCTACTTTGTGTATCATGTGTTTGGCAAGCACAAGGAGCCCTAGCTAATAGGGTATTTGCTTATACAATTTAACACATCGGTACCATATTTCTCTAACACATAAATTACGCAGCTATCTGATCATTTAACTGAGAGATAAACATGTTTTTTACTACGTCAGTGACACATGTTTACGCAATTACAGAGTTGGATTACTTCACACTTACGAAATTGTATTTTGTCTGTACTTTGTGAACTGTTCATATTTTTTCGGAACCATTGTGATACTACGAGAGCTTTGAATTATGTATTTGGTATGGGATCATGATTTTTAAAGTACGTTTGAGGTAGATGACGCTATTGACATGAGCAGAGAATTTTCTTTAGGTTTTGAAATTATTGCAGAAAGCTACGACGATTTTGAGATTTGACTGAGGTGTTATGATGTTATTTTTACGACGACGATGTGTATTATGCTGTTGAGGTATGTTTATGTCAATAAGATGATGCTACCATATATGAGGAATGTGATTACGTGTTTATATGTATATGAATAATGAAAGAAATTAAGGACTCTTGACTTGTGAAAAAGGATGTTGGAAACCAAGAATCGTACTTTAAGAGTTATGAAATGTGTGTGTAAATGCGTGAATGTATCACAATGCCGGCGAAAATTTTTTTGGACACTGTTATATTGATAGGATTTTGTTTCTACACACTTGTGACGTAAATTTTCGACCTGTGAAATTTTCATATGAGACTGTCACTGTAGCGGAAACTGGTGTCGTAAATATTTCCGTAAGAAAGTTAAGTGACCACCTGCACGTAATGTGTCGTGGGCACACAGCTGTGTCAAGCACCTGGAGAACAAGCCATTAGGGTGTGCCTTTCCAGAAGCACAGGTAGAAAAAAAAGAAAAAAGGCAGGCCTTTATCCTCGCCATTGACATTCCTTTAGAGAAAATATTGCAAATGCGACACCCTCATTACTTCCATTAACCTTGCTATTGACATTCCTTTGTAGAAAGCATCGCAAATATTACACGCTCATTACCTGAAAACATATTACTCGTACTTTGTGCTAATTACTGAAATGCTTATGAATTGATGGGAAATATTCGTACATCTGCACACCTGATTATGACAAGTGTCTTTCTACGAGAGTTGAGAGCTACTGACTTACGAAATGCCACATGACTGTTGAATGATATTTTTATGCTTTGGTTTGCGTAATTGCTTATTTCATTTGATATCTGGTTTCCAGCTGTGTTGCAGCATTGCTTTTATAAAATAAAATGCATTTGCTAATGTGAACACTTTCTGTCAACAGATCTATTAAATAATTATTTTATGATCCACATTCTTTAAAAAAGGAGCACTTGGAAAGGAAAGAACAATAAGAAGGAACTAGTAACAGTAACACATAATTTTCTTTTCAAGTACATGGTAATATACCTTTTTACAATAAGTTGTTGTGGTGCACCACTTTAATTACATAGACATTAAGATGTGAATAGACATTTCCCTTGTCTGCATTGTTGTTTTTACTGTAATATTTTTTCTGCTTGAGCTATGTCATGTTTAGGTATAAGTTGCTGCTGTTTGCCAGGCACAGTGTTATTGAATTTAACTTTGTATTACTCTGTTAAGCTTTTCTTGTTGCTGCACATTGGCTCATATTAGTTGTAATTTTGCATTTTATCTGTTAATTTAGATTTACTGCTGCTTGCTTTGCAAATTGGCATTTTTTGTCATTGCTGTTTGTGTTGATTTGTTGTATGCTGCTGCATTGCCTCGTCCCTTAGTTTAGCATCTGAGCTCAGTAAATTTAAGTTAGCTTAAGAGGGGGTAGACTATATAAGAAACTAACTATGATGACTTGGAAGAAATGTATTGAGAAGCTATATGAAAATGGTTCGGGCAAAAAAAAAAAAAAAGGATACTGTACAGTGGAGAAAAACTATTTTTGACAGAGGATGTGAACATAATACAGAAGGCAGGCTTAGATAGGACTTTTGGGAATAATGATGAATGAAGGGAGATCTCCAAGAAGCAAAGAAAGTTTTGTTTGCAAAATACTGCAATGAAACAAACCCTGTCCTTTCCTTTTGTGTTATCCCACTATGTGTTTGGGTACCCGTGTGTAATTATGTTTTTCCTGTCTTTATATGTTTATCTGATAAGACTTATGTTGTAGAATTTTTCTAATACTCCGCTACATGAACTATGATGAGGAATACTGTTATCCTCAAATATAATTTGCATTAATAATATGGTATTTTCTTTGTAAAGATGCTTAGACATTATTTATTCTGTTTTGTTTTAATGCTAATGTGTAAAGTTGATGTTTCAAAAGTTATTCTGATCTTTTATGTATTTACTTTTGTCATAATTCCTGTAACACTGATGTATATGTTTATTTCTATTGTTTTGTAGAGCCTATATTACTACAAATTTTATCTGTATTGTTATGTTTTTAATGATGTATTTTGTACCTTTGTAATTGTATTCTTACGTCATAAAATTGTAATTGACACCAGTTCATCATATTATTAACTTGTAAGCACGTGTGTTACTAATTCAGCAAGGGACTGGATAACAGCATTGCTGGTTCTAAGGACAATTCCAAAAAACTTTGTGAGTGCACAAGTGGTGGTTCATGGACTTGCCATATTGTCCGCAAGACTCTTCGATGGTGATTGTGCACCTGCACAGTCACAACAGATGGTTGCTGGCCATCTCTACAAGGACTGCAGTGGGTCTACACCTTTGCTGACTCACCAATACCATTATTTCTACAAGGACTGCAGTGGGTCTGCTCTGTGATGACCTACCTACCAATCTTCTTCAAAATGTCGAATGACTCTGCTGTGGGTTTGCTCTGTTGTGGCCCATTACCTGTCAGCATGTCAAGAGTCAGCACTGTCTTTCCGTTGGAAGGACAACACTACTTCTTCAAGACTGCATGGAAATCCACTACTTCTGTGTGCAATTTCTTTTACTAATGAGAAACTGTAATTACTATTATTATGAATGATCAGGACTATCTTTATGGACTGTGAGAAAATTTTAGCTTTTGACCAACATTGTATCAATAAGTGTGTGCATTTTATATCTTTGTTACTGTAATTGTGAAAATTTTTTTTCAAATCTGTATTGGCCAGTGCCCAACACCATTTGTAAAAATTTTTTGTGGGGAGCATGGGGGCTATGTAAGTAGGCTGTTTAGGTTCTTATATTGGTAATGCCACGTAGCGCTCTGTATGAAAACCACTGGCTGTGCTGTGTGCAGTCTGTGGCTAGTTTGCATTGTTGTCTGCCATTGTAGAGGGGCAGCTGGATGTTAGCAGCGCGTAGCGTTGCGCAGTTGGAGGTGAGCCGCCATCAGTGGTGGATGTGGGGAGAGAGATGGCGGAGTTTTGTAATTTGTCATGAACTGCTATATATATGATGATATTAAGGTAAATACAGTGTTTGTTCTCTATTAAAATCTTTCATTTGCTAACTATCCCTATCAGTAGTTAGTGCCTTCAGTAGATTGAATCTTTTATTTAGCTGGGAGTAGTGACGCTCGCTGTATTGCAGTAGTTCGAGTAACGAAGATTTTTGTGAGGTAAGTGATTTGTGAAAGGTATAGGTTAAAGTTACTCAGGGCCATTCTTTTGCAGGGATCTTTGATAGTCAGATTGCGTTGCGCTAAAAATATTGTGTGTCAGTATAAGCACAGTCTTGTATAATTTGTTCTAAGGGGACGTTTCATAGAGTTGCGTACGGCCCCCAAGGATATATGCATACTTGTGATGATCTACTGTGCCTGTCAGAATGACGGGACAACTTAGGGAATGGCACGAAAACATTCCCAGTCGTTAATGGTCCCTCCTCCAGCTCGGATCCTTCCAACGATTATTGCAGGGTGTTTGCTTTCAGACGTTTCACGCCGTACACGCCAATGGCGATCTGCCCCATGGAGCATGAAACGTGATTCATTTGGAAAGGCACCTTGTCGCCAATCAATGGACGTCCAGTTGCGTTCGTCGCTGATGAACTGTAGTCAGTGTGGGTGCATGTACCGGGCGTCTGTTGTGGAGCCCTATACGCAGCAATATTTGTTGAACGATTGTTGAGGAGACACTGTGGGTAGACCCGTGGTTCATCTGGGCGGTCAGCTGCTCAACAGTTGCACGTCTATTCCCCGATACACAATTCCACCGGTGTAGTTCACCCCTGTCATTTATGGCCGGTGGTGCATCACGGTTGCCTCGGCGTAGGGTTTGGACAACGCCATTTTGCTATGCATGGTACACTTTAACCACGCTAACAGTTTACAGAGTTATCCGTGTCGGAAATGCTTGCAGCCTTGGTCCGAAAACCAATGCTCATGTCCTTTTGGGCGTCACATAAATCGCTGCATTTCCATACTACGACAACGACAGCGTTCTCTCGACACGCTTTGTTTACCCTCCAGTGCTAGTGCTCCCACCAGCCGTCTCTGAGTGGATTTTGCACTTTCATGTCGAATATAGGTGGTGGATGCATTGAGGTAACTGGACAGTGTATATTGCTTTATAGATGAGTTGACTTATTGACTTAAACTTGTTTCTTCAGTATCTCAGACACAATGACCTGTTGAGAAATAATAATAATACTTGTCAGGTCCATTTGACCGTCACATCCATTGTGCTATTCTGACCAACAGAGAAAATCACGAGCTGATTTCTCATTTGGTCTCTCTGCTTACGTACAATGTTGGAGCAACTCGTCTATATAGGAAAGCGTTGTCCAGTAAGTGCATAAACCTTCTCCATCGTTGGAAACACCCGTCTTACACGCAAACACACACTCACACACAAACACACACACACACACACACACACACACACACACACACACTCACATACAAACACACACACACACACACACACACACACACACACACACACACACACTACTAACTTGTATGAAATATTAAACTATATCTAGGCTGTTGAAAATCATGTGCTGTTTGTATTATTATTATAACACACTTGAGTACAGTTCTACTTCTTACAATAAATCACGTTTCCTGCATTTATTCATAGAGTATTTTGCAAACTGTTGTGTAACTTTAAATAACGTTGTAGATCCGACTTTTGAATGTTTCCCTGTAGAGAGGGACAATGGTGTGGAAGGTTTGTAATTCATAATTCATTATTCAGAGAGCAGTTCTAACTTTAATTATCCCGTTTCATCTCAGACTGTAAGAAAAAATGGTTATTAGATGGTATTAAGTAATGAGTTGTGATGATTAAGTGTTTGTTTAACACTCACATGTTTTCAGTTTCTTTGTAAACTATGTCACTGTATACTTCCATTGTTGGGACATAATGCAGCAGTGCAGCCGAAACACATTTCATACCACTGCTTGTCATTTTCTTTCCCCAAATCACAGAGACCAAAATGTAATGTCAAGGTGATTGCAGTGCAGTACATTTGTGGCAGCTTGATAATAGAAAAGAAATCGCACGAAGAACGGTAGCAACTCACACAAACGACGTTCCTTTGTTCTGAGCTTTCCCCTCGTTTCGTTTGACCCGCTTAATTTATATCACTTTCATTGCTATCTACCTTACATTACACTGTTTCTAGCCTAAAGAACCTATGCCGTCCTGGCCACAGATGGACTAGGAGGGACCATCCGACCGCCGCCTCATCGTCAGACAATGATGTTATTTGGATGCGGTATGCAGAAACGTGGGGTTCCCACACCAATCTCTCAGCCGTTGTCGGCTTTGCAGACCCTGGAGCCTCTCCCCAGTTGGCATCACCAGGTTGAATGCACCCAGTTCCGGTCCTCCTACTATGGGAACATCCCTGTCAGTACTGGGAATTGAACCCGGGACGTCGACATGGCAATTTGCCACAGTGGCTGCAAGCTGCGGAGGCTGACTGGCTCTTGCATAGCACTGTGCTATTCAGTTTCTCTTTCAGAATTTCACTTGTAGAGCTGTAGGGTTACAGCATGAAAATGTATCTTATGGTATCACACAGAGATCACGTTGCCACACCACAGCTGGCAAACAGAATCGATACCACATACATTAGCGACGGTTCTCTGCTATCTGCAGCGCTCTTGAAGTCCACACATCCCTTCTCAGCGTATCAGCGCCCTCACGCTGACGTCATTTTAGTGTCGAGATAGCAAGAGCTGTGCCCCAGTTCGAGACCTCAGCTGCAGGAATGAGCATCATCGTCTAGGACCAGCGATTAGTTAAAGTTTGTGATGAACCTGTAGTGTTGTTAATTCTGAACCTTGTACCTCAAGAGAACATTCTGTTAACCAGTGCATCAAGATGTTTTGCGACATGCTTTACAATCGTAAATTATCCTGTACTCCTGTGGCAAAGAAATACGTCTGAGTTAAGTAAATCTTTCATTTATTTACGTAATACAGTGAACTAATATTTCATGTGTTCTACTGTGATATGCCTTCTTCCAGGGCAATCAAAGAACACACAGTTATGGCCGGGTGATTTTAGTTTCGTCAGGTTACAACATAACACAAGGGTATAGTCAGGAGTGCCTCAGGGACGTGTGACGGGACCGCTGCTGTTTCCTACATACATAAATGATTTGGCACACAGGTTGGTCAGTAATCTGCGATTGTTTGCTGATGATGCTGTGGTGTTCGGTAAGGCGTCGAAGTTGAGTGGCCTAGACAAAATTCCTAGCTGGTGTGATGGATAGTAGGTAGCTCTAAATGTCGAAAAATGTAAGTTAATGTTGATGGGGAGGAAAAACAAACCAGTAACGTTCGAGTTTAGCATGTGTGGTGTCCTACTTGACAGAGTCACGTCGTTTAAACAACTGAGCGTAGCGTTGCGAGGCGATATGAAGTGGAAAGAGCACGTGAGGGTTGTGGTAGGTAAGACGAATGGTCGGCTTCAGTTTATTGGGAGAATTTTGGAGAAGTGCGTTTCATCTGTAAAGGCGACTGCAAATAGGACACTAGTGCGACGTATTCTTGAGTACTGCTCGAGTGTTTGGGATCCGTACCAGGTCGGATTAAAGGAAGACGTCGAAGTAGTTCAGAGGTGGGCTGCTAGATTTGCTACTGCTAGGTCCGAACAACACGTAAGTGTTATGGAGGTGTTTCGGGAGCTCATATGGGAGTCATTGGAGGGAAGCTGACGTTCTTTTAGATGAAAACTACTGAAGAAGTTTATAGAACCGGCATTTGAATGTGAATGTGGAACGATTCTACTGCCAACAACATACATTGTACGTAAGGAGCATGAAGATGATGAACATGCAATTAAGCCTCATACGGAGGCATACAGACAATCGTTTTTCCGTTGCTGTTTTTTCGAGTGGAACAGGAAAGGAAATGACTAGTAGTAGCACAGGGTACCCTCCTCCATGCACCGTACTATGGCTTGCTGAGTATGCATGTACCGGGTGATCAAAAAGTCAGTATAAATTTTAAAACTTAATAAACCACGGAATAACGTAGACAGAGAGGTAAAAATTGACACACATGCTTGGAATGACATGGGGTTTTATTGGAAAAAAAACAAAGTTCACAAAATGTCCGACAGATGGCGCTGGACAGCAAAACGTCAGTGACTGCGCATGACAATCGTGTATAAAAGGAGCTGTAATGAGAGAGAGAATCAGTTGCGCCAGCTGTCGCAGCATGTTGACGTTACCTGAAAAGGCGCTTTTAGTGAAGCTGTATTATGAGAATGGGGAATGTGCTAGTTCAGCGTTACGATCCTATCGCCATAGGAAGGGGATTCGAAAGGGTAATGGTCTGTTGACAAATGCTGCTGTGGCGATAATGATTTCGAAGTTCGATGCCACGGGTTGTTTAGACGATAGACCCGTAGTGGCCGACCGAGCACAAGGCGTAATGCTGGTGAGACAGTTCAGGAAGAAATGGAGATGTAGCGGGTTCGTCACGGGGAAGTCAGCGCTCGTGCAGTCGCACGTCGCACCGGCATTCCATACACTACTGTTTGTTTGGCACTGAGGCGTACCCTTTGATGCTATCTGTACAAAATCCATCGTCATCATGAACTGTTACCTGGCGATTTAGTGAAACAGAGGGCATTTCCGGTGTGGGCGTTTTAAAAGATGGTGGAAGATGACGATTGGTTGAGTAACGGGTTGTGGACCGACGAAGCTCATTTCACGCTCCGAGGGTCTGTCAACGCCCACAACTGCAGAATTTGGGCTACCGAAAATCCTAAAACTGTCGTGGAAACTCGATTGCACGACGAGACAATCACGGTATGGGTTGGATTTACCACATCTACTGTTATCGGACCTTTTTTCTTCGAGGAAATGGGTGATTCTGGTTTTGTAGCTGCTACCGTGACGGGTGAGAGGTACGCCGATATGTTAGAGAATCGCATCATCCCCAGCCTGGCTGATAAACAGCTGCTGGAACGTACGATGTTTATGGAGGATGGCGCTCCACCCCATATTGCTGGACGCGTGAAAGTTCTCCTGCGCGCGTCGTTTGGTGACGATCGTGTGCTCAGCCGCCACTTTCGTCATGCTTGGCCTCCCAGGTCCCCAGACCTCAGTCCGTGCGATTATTGGCTTTGGCGTTACCTGAAGTCGCAAGTGTATCGTGATCGACCGACATCTCTAGGGATGCTGAAAGACAACATCCGACGCCAATGCCTCACCATAATTCCGGACATGCTTTACAGTACTGTTCGCAACATTATTCCTCGACTAATCTGTATATTGAACAAGCAGTACAGGAAACAAATGAAGAATTCGGAGTAGGTATTAAAATCCATGGAGAAGAAATAAAAACTTTGAGGTTCGCCGATGGCATTGTAATTCTATCAGAGAGAGAGCAAAGGACTTGGAAGAGCAGTTGAACGGAATGGACAGTGTCTTTAAAGGAGGATATAAGATGAACATCAACAAAAGCAAAACGTGGATAATGGAATGTAGTCGAATTAAATCGGGTGATGCTGAGGGAGTTAGATTAGGAAATGAGACGCTTAAAGTAGTAAATGAGTTTTGCTATTTGGGGAGCAAAATAACTGATGATGGTCGAAATAGAGAGGATATAAAATGTAGACTGGCAATGCCAACGAAAGCATTTCTGAAGAAGAGAAATTTGTTCGAGTATAGATTTAAGTGTCAGGAAGTCGTTTCTGAAAGTATTTGTATGGTTGTATGGAGTGTAGCCATGTATGGAAGTGAAACGTAGACGATAAATAGTTTAGACAAGAAGAGAATAGAAGCTTTCGAAATGTGGTGCTACAGAAGAATGCAGAAGATTAGATGGGTAGATCACATAACTAATGAGAAGGTATTGAATAGAATTGGGGAGAAGAGGAGTTTGTGGCAGAACTTGGCAAGAAGAAGGGACCGGTTGGTAGGACATGTCCTGAGGCATCAAGGGATCACAAATTTAGAATTGGAGGGCAGCGTGGAGGGAAAAATCGTAGAGGGAGACCAAGAGATGAATACACTAAGCAGATTCAGAAGGATGTCGGTTGCAGTAACTGCTGGGAGTGAAGAAGCTTGCACAGAATAGAGTAGCATGGAGAGCTGCATCAAACCAGTCTCAGGACTGAAGACCACAACAACAACAACAGCTATTGTTGAGGAATGATGGTGGACATATTGAGCATTTCCTGTAAAGAACATAATCTTTGCTTTGTCTTACTTTGTTATGCTAATTATTGGTATTCTGATCTGATGAAGCGCCATCTGGCGGACATTTTTTGAACTTTTTGTATTTTTTTGTTCTAATAAAACCATACCATGCATGTGCGTCAATTTGTACCTCTCTGTCTACATTATTTCGTGATTTATTCAGTTTTCAAATTTATACTGACTTTTTGGTCACCCGGTAGATGTAGATATAGATGTGCTATGGGTTTGTAAAAAGATGTGGGCGTGTATCGCACGACCTGTTGTCCGTAGAAAACAGAGATAAATTTGATTCATATTGTCGAGGACCGGAGGAATTTCCAGTCATACCATCGTGTCGCCTCCGGTACCCGTACTGCTAACAACTCAACAGGCGTGGGATGGTCATATTTCCTGAGTCACTGGAGGCCGAGCGTCCTCGTTTCGGGGCACCAACAAAAGGACATTAACGAGTGCCACTCAGGTTGGTGGTGGTTCTTTTTAGCCGGCGCGCGGCGGTACCGTTGCCTGCCGGAGACGCACGTGGGAGTGGGGCGGCCCGCGGCCGTATCGGGGTCAGCTGAGCTGCCGCGCCGCCTGCGCTGGCGGGGTGGGGTGGGGTGGGGTGGGGTGCGCGCTGCACGTGCGTGTCTCGTGACGCCGCGGCTGGCGGTCACGGACGCGGAAGGCGAGCCTCGGCCGGCCCTACTCCTCGGCAGCGCGCCTTAACCCGCGCCGCATCTGCCGGCCTCGCCTTCCGGGAACCCGCCGGGTGGCACACTTACTCGCTGTCCTGCCTCGTCGCTCGTCCGGCGGCCTCTGCACTGCGACACGCGCCTGTGGCCGCGTTCTCATACCGAGCGAATGTGTCGCCACAGTTAGCGGCATACTACAGCTGCAATAAATTTCCATCTCTGAACTCCCAACTTTTAGTGGCGCAACTTCAGACACGCAAGTTTTGTCACCCCACAAAAAGTTTTGGTTCTCTACATCTACATCCACATCCACATGGATACTCTGAAATTCATATTTAAGTGGGGTAGTACGTCAAACGGGCCGATTTGGAGCAGGAGAGGCATCACAGGACATTTCAATTTCCAGTGTCTATAATTTTACAAATAAATTCATGAAACTTTGTCAGCAACACCAGGAAGGATTCAGGATTCACACTCATTGCAGTGGAAGTTCGGAAACATAACAAAATAAATTTTTTTTACTTGCGAAATTTCATCATTTTTTTCACTTACTAATGGCTGCATTTGTTGCTATAAGTACACTTTTCTTCATAAGTTAGAGAGATTCTTCGATGAATTTTGCACAGCATACATACCGTACTCAGAGGTGTATGAAACTCTAGAATTTATTTAATTTATGAAAAAACGAATGAACTGTTATATTTTAAATCTCATGTTTAGAAAAAACACAAATTTGATGCAATTTTGTCATATGATGACATGATGGAGACCGTGGCTGTTGTTTGAAGACAAATGTTGATGGTGTTAGGACAGCAACCAGCCACAAATTTACTTTCAGGTCCTTTATTCAAAGGGCACCGTTACCGGTTTCGAATCGTTGTGATTCACGAAAATTAATCTGTAAAAAACACACAACATGTCATAAAGAAAGCGTGTAAACCGTCTGAGGATGAATCACAACGATTCGAAACCGGTAACGGTGCCCTTTGAATAAAGGAACTGAAAGTAAATTTGTGGCTGGTTGCTGTCCTAACACCATCAACAAACACAAATTTTATAGTTAATTACCTCAATTTTTACCACAGTTTTTAATAGATTTGGAAAATTCTAGAGTTCCATACACCTTTAAGTATGGTTTGTATGCTGTGCAAAATTCATTGAAGAATCTCTCTTACTTATGGAAGAAAAGTATACCTATAGCAACAAATACTGCCATTAGTAAGTGAAAAAAATGATGAAATTTCACTCGTAAAAAATAATTTAGTATGTTTTCGAACTTCAACTCCTATGAGTGCGAATTCTGAATCCTTCCTGGTCATGCTGACAAAGTTTTATGAATTTATTTGTAAAAGTATAGACAGTGGAAATTAAAATGTCCTGTGATGCCTCTCCTGCTCCAAGTCGGCCCGTTTGACGTCCTAACCCCCCCCTTAAATGCCTGACAGAGGGTTCATCGTACCACCTTCACAATTCTCTATTATTCCACTCTCGTACAGCGCACGAAAAAAACGGACTCCTCTATCTTTCTGTGCGAGCTCTGATTTCCCTCATTTCATCATGGTGATTGTACTACCTATGTAGGTCGTAGTCAACAAAACTTTTCACATTCAGGGTAAAAAGCTGGTGGTTGAAATTTCGTGAGAAGATTCCCCCGCAACGAAAAAGGCCTTTGTTTTAATGATGTCCACTCCAAATCCTGTATCACTTCAGTGACAGTACTTTGTTGCGCCAGTTTCCTTCCACCACTGCTCCCTGGTGGCATTAATTCGAAACAAAAGCATCCTGCCGCAACTGTCGTGGAGTAACTGTTGCTGTGCTAAAATCAATATCAGAGAGTTTTCTTTTTATTACTGAAAAAAAAAAACAGAAAATAATTCCTTGGAAATATGTGCTGAGTTCCTATGGGACCAAACCGCTGAGGTCATCGGTCCCTAGTCTTATACACTACTTAATCTAACTTAAACTAACTTACGCTAAAGGAACCGAACTGCTCCTACGGTCGCAGGATCGAATCCTGCCTCGGGCAAGGATGTGTGTAATGTCCTTAGGTTAGTTAGGTTTAAGTAGTTCTAAGTCTAGGGGACTGATGACCTCAGCTGTTAAGTCCCATAGTGCTTTGAACCATTTGAACTTACGCTAAGAACAACACACACACCCATGCCGGAGAGAGGACTAGAACCTACGGCAGGGGAAGCCTCGCGAGTGGTGACAAGGTGCCTCAGACCGCGCGGCGAGAATATAATGGTTGGCAGATATACTTTCGCATCTTCTGGAACTACAAGAACAGCGATCTATTTTCTGCTGCAGTTGATGCTCATCTTTGATCCATTTACCCAGTTTTTTTTTCGTTTTATTCTACAGGGCAGCTAAACCTCTGACCGGATATGCTGAACTGCCGTTCCAGTCACCTTGACCACATGTCCACTCCGTACTTGAACAGTGGTAACATATTTTTACTGAGTTTTCCATAACAGTATTGTTTACTCACTCACTGGCGGACTTCAGATGGTATTTGGTATTCGCTGAGGAGAGTCTGTTGAAGAAATGTCTCGTTGTTTTGGTTTAGAGCGGTGTTTGTAAACCATTCGACACTTGCCGGTCTTGTCACGACCGTTAGCTTAGGACTTTGGAACGTTGTTTGTTCATATTTTGGTGACCCTGCAGGGAGGTGACATGAGCCAGTTGGACGCCGGAGATAGCTTTCGTGTGGTAGCAACGGGAGTTGGTGGAACGAGGTACAGGTGGCCACTCCTGGTCGACATATGGCTGAAAAACCTAAGACAGCCAGGTGGCCGGAAGTGGAAGTTCCGGGTATCTACGGGCGAAGAAAGTACTGTTAGATGTCTGCCGGTGCTTGCCATTGTTATTATTTCGTCCCTCAGCGACAGCAAGGAAACGAAACGGTACCTTGGAATTACCGAAGTCTTGAGTTCCTCAGTATCTGTAACTTAACTGTAAACCAGTGGAATCATTTAGTTTCCTCTAGACACTATATCGTGATCAAATGCTTCATAGCTTCGGCAATAGGTCAAGACGATGTGAAGGCGGTGTGAGAGAAGATTCGTCTTATTCGTCCACTAAGATTATTGAAAGCAAATATAGGGATCTCAAACAAAATAGATGTAGTCGTAAGTGAACACGGAAAGCAATTCAAAAGCATCTCCGTAGCGAAATTCGAAGACAGCACAGTAAATATTACCTTTATACCATGACCTACTGGTAATGTTTTGATTAAATGCACAAGTGCGTACGTTCGGTCCTTAGCCCGTGCCTTTGTATTAGGAAACCTATTGATATGTCAGCTCTGATGAAACTCCCTGCAAGAGAGTGAAATACGTAAAATGTAAACATCTAAGTTTTATCTTTTAAAATACTGGGAAGATTATTTTTCCCAAGTAATGGATCGTTAAATTTTCATATTAGTGCACCGACACTTTTTTTTAACAAAATGAAAAATATAAACATATTAATTGTGAAAGGGTACATCAGATTTGATGTTAAATTTTAAATAATTGTTAATGCTAAACAGCAAAGGTGAAAATTGGAAATAAGGTGACAAACTTTCAAAATAAAAACTGGGCTACGCCAGGGCGATGGACTACCATGTGTTCTTTCGAGTCTCGAATTAGAGAAGGTAATGCGAGAGATGTCATCTAATGAACTCACAGGAGTCCAGACCGGGGATGTGAACATCAAGTACCTCGGATATGCCAATGATATAGTGCTACTATCTGGGTCGCGAGAAGAATTAGGGGAATTGGCTGACATTCTGGAAACAACAGCGAGGAAAGTTGGACTTCAAATCAATTGTGACAAGACTGAATACATGGTTCTGCACCGTAGACGTAATGAAACTGAAGAACCACTTCCACTCTTACAGACAACTGGAGGTTCTTACCGTCAAGTCAGGGAGTTCAAATATCTGGGCGCAGTACTCAGAGATGAACCATCCTGTAAAATGGAAATACAGCCAAGACTACAGGCAGATAATCGCTGTTACCACGGCCTTGATGCTCTCCTCAAAACCAGAAGTTTGTCAAGCCATTTCAAAATAAAAATATATAAAACACTCCTACAGCCAGTAGTACTATATGGATGTCACACCTGGAGTACAACCAATAAAGATCTGGACAGGTGATATTTGAAAGCAAACTCCTTTGGAAGATTTTTGGACCAGTTTACGATAGTGAGAGTGAAAAATGGAGGATTAATCACTATACAGAGTTGTATGATGCGTAGAAAGAGTCGAACATCGTGGCTATAATGAAGGCACGTCGACGCCTGTGGGCAGGGCACGTTGCCATTCCCTGCACCATGCGTGAATTCGCTGCAGATCCTCCTGCATTTCAGTACAATTTTCCATTGTTACAACCTCTCGATACATCACAGCATCATCTGCAAAAGCCTCAGTGAACTTCCGATGTCATCCACCATGTCATTTATGTATCCGCTCCATATGAACCAATACGCTGCAGCTAAAAGCTTTTGCGCTGTATCCTTGAGTACTGGTAACACTGCTGCTATATGATATATTTTGCTTAGCGCATAGCTATTAATCAAGAGAGCTCTCTGTATCTGATTGAGCGTTCTAGATTTGTGTTCACGGAGAGTAGCCCTGAATATATTTATTTTATGGTCCTGGTTGTCTACTGTCATCTCTCTTGGGTTGGACATTAGAATCATACCTAAGTGGTTAGTCTTCTCTGTCCTTTGTAGCCATGTTCTTCAAATGTTCTCCATATGGGGTCCAACAGGTAAAATTTTCCATTTGTGTTCATTGAGTTTGGCTCCGGAAGAAGTGGAGTAAGCGTGGAGAACGATCTTGATAAAGGCAACGAGCAGCTCTTCCATTATTGTGAGTTTCACCATTCAGGTCGGTGTATTCTGCAAACGTGCACTCAGCCATGTTGCTCTGACACTCACAGACATAGGAACGAGGCTCTAACCAGTTCAGAGAGGTAGGATAGACGTCAAAGGCCATCAACCGATCTGAGGTTAGCTCCATGCACCATTACTACCGTGTTCCATACCTACCTAGCAAACATGTACCATTTCCGGGCACGGGTTCCTATTCAGAATGTTATCTACTCACTCACCTCTAGAAGTCCTAGAAGCTTGTAACTGGAATCTCCCGAAAACCTGTATTATTTATCTTTTCTCTACACATCTGGATGTAATACTGTTGTAATATTAGTGGAATATTTAATCAATGCTGCCAATAAAATTTGTTGTACAACCACTGATTACAAAAATGCTCCAAAAAAGACAATATGCCAGTGTTTGCGTATTGACAGAATTATTTTGTGAGCTATAATAAATGAGAATCGCGTTTGTAGTGCTATACTAAGAGACTTTCTCATTACTCATTTTCTTAGTTAAATGGTTGTTGTCTGAAGCTGACTAAAACGTAAATCACAATCACGCGGTTCTTGTCTTAAGTTTTTGTTTAACATTAATTTACTTACTTTACTTTGCGCAATCAGGCGCAATGGACCGCGCGCTGCTTTGAGAGATTGCCTCCACTTCAGCCTGTCTTCAGCTCCTTTCTGCCATCTTTCCAGCAGTCCTACTGTCTGAAGGTCTTTGGATACGCAGTCACTCCATGGAGTTCTAGGTCTTCCTACGGGTCTTCTGCCGTTTGGCTTCGTGTTGAGTACAGTTTTCGGCCATCGGTTGCCCTGCATTCGAGCAACGTGATCGAGTTGAGCGCCAATGCAACCAACACCGACTGGGGCCTTTTTGCTCGTTGGGGCTAACCTGTTGAATAACGTTTTCGTAATTGTCGGATGGGGTGTCTGCAGTATTTTGCGGATTCGGTCCATATATATGGCAGCGCATTGGTTCTTGATGTCTTTGACGTCCAAACCACCAGCGGCGCGGGTTAACACTATGGTTGACATGGTGACTTTAAAGATGTATATTGTGAATAGCAACGGTCCTATGACACTACCCTGCGGCACACCTGAAATCACTCTTACTTCGGAAGACTTCTCTCCATTGAGAATGACATGCTGCGTCCTGTTATCTGGGAGCAATTGAATCTCAATGTAGACAAGTGTAATGTGCTGCGAATACACAGAAAGATAGATCCTTTATCATTTAGCTACAAAATAGCAGGTCAGCAACTGGAAGCAGTTAATTCCATAAATTATCTGGGAGTACGCATTAGGAGTGATTTAAAATGGAATGATCATATAATGTTGATGCCAGACTGAGATTCATTGGAAGAATTCTAAGGAAATGCAATCCGAAAACAAGGAAAGTAGGTTACAGTACACTTGTTCGCGCACTGCTTGAATACTGCTCAGCAGTGTGGGATCCGTACCAGATAGGGTTGATAGAAGAGATAGAGAAGATCCAACGGAGAGTAGCGCTCTTCGTTACAGGATCATTTGGTAATCGCGAAAGCGTTGCGGAGATGATAGATAAACTCCAGTGGAAGACTCTGCAGGAGAGACGCTCAGTAGCTCGGTACGGGCTTTTGTCAAAGTTTCGAGAACATACCTTCACCGAGGAGTCCAGCAGTATATTGCTCCCTCCTACGTATATCTCGCGAAGAGACCATGAGGATAAAATCAGAGAGATTAGAGCCCACACAGAGGCATACCGACAATCTTTCTTTCCACGAACAATATGGGACTGGAATAGAAGGGAGAACCGATAGAGGTACTCAAAGTACCCTCTGCCACACACCGTCAGGTGGCTTGCGGAGTATGGATGTAGATGTAGATGTAGATATTGGTCAACTCTTTTTCACCAGGCTTACCAGTGTTGGGTAGTGTCACTGCACTAGCGTACAACTGCCGGAATTTCAAACCCGATACAGAGATGAGCAGTGGTGATTGCAAGCTTGAGGGCGAAGAGTGAAGTGAGCGTTGCTACTGTTGACATCAGGTGTTGTGAGTGAATGGAGCACGTATGTTACCAGAGTATAATGTCGAAATTTACACTGTTGTGCAAATATTTTGAGTGCAATATAGATACAGACATACATGAGGGTAAGAAATCAAAATAAGTGTCTTCTCCTTTTTTCCACAGGCCCGAAAGACACCATCAGTACCGACCGACCGCCGTATCATCCTCTGCTAATAGCATCATTGGATGCGACATAGAGAGGTGTGAGGTCCGCATCATCTGCGAACAGAGTTAAAGAGCTTCCGACGCTCAGTACCAGATCATTTATATACACTGTAAACAGTAATGAGTTCTATCACACTTCCTCGGGGTACGCCGGAAATTAATTTCACATATGTACATGTTGTTTCGTTAAGAGTAACAGGTTGAGTTCTCTCTGCAAGGAAGTGCTGAACCCAGTTGCAAATCTTGTCTGATGCCCGATAAGCTCTTTCTTTTTTTTTTTTTTTCACTGGACAGATGTGAACTATAATCGTGAAAATCAGCCCACTAAACCTAGACCTCAAATAAGTAAGGGCTTAAACCTGAGTTACTACTTTTACACGCTGATTCAGCAATGCGCTCAGTGCACGCAAATTATTAGTCCTACAGAAAAAAAATGAATAGGAAATTTTTGTAGTAAATTTAATGTAGTTAAATTTTGTACTGGAATACTTTTCGCTAGAGGCCGTAGTTTTCGAATTATTCAAAGAAAACGTGGAAAAGTGATCTTCAATCGCATTTTTCCAGAATAACTCTAAAACCGTGGACACCAGCGAAAGCGTATCCCAGTAAAAATTTTAACTACATTAAATTTCCCATAAAAAAGTCCCTGCTTGCAAGGAATGAGGTTATACGAAAATCTCGGGGGTGAATTTTGAAGGCATTATGGGTTGGATGAAGGCCATTAGGTGGCGGCAACTGAATCACCCTGTATACCTGTAATCCATAAATGGAATATACGTAAGGCAAAGTACTCAAATTAGGGCTAATCTGTAGGCAAAAGACAACAGAAAATGTGCTAGTTAGATCACCAAACCTAGACCTCGGTTTTTCTGTTTCTTTATTTTATAGTCTTCATGTTTTGAACATGGCTGTGATCAGCAACCGTAATTAATTACAATGTCACAAGTTTCCAGCCAACCGGTTGCAAATAGAATTTAAAATTCTTTAACTAGTTTTCAACGCCAACTAGGGGCGCAGCCCTTTTAATAATGAAGTCAACGAAAAGAAAAAAAAAGTTTTTCCATTCCGTATATAGGACCAATATCTTACAGGATTCAGCGATTACTCAGGAACAAATATAACTGCAACGTAGCCTTTTCTTCTAACAACAGCTTGCACAGTAACCTTATACGTAATTCAAAATCAGAACGGTCTCCACTCCAGAACTCAGGAATCTATCGAATCGGTTGTGACACATGTGAAGCCTGTTACATAGGCCGAACAGGTCGTGCTTTCTCTGCTAGATACAAGGAGAATCTTTTACGGAAAAATGATTCTGACATTCATAACTCGACCTTTGCCGACCACCTGTTTTTCACAGGCCACAAACCTATGGAAATTCATGACATCCTAATTTTGCACTGTGAAAGAAAAGGTTTTACACTAAACATTTTGGAAGAGTTACAGATCTTCAAACATCTTTCTCTGAATGATGGCCTCGTCTTAAATGAACAACTGCAGTGGCGTAATAAAGATTTTTTCAATGGCTTAAAGCCGTTACTTAAAGATGTCTGATAGCTAATGTTAGTTATCCGCTTCCCTGTTAAGCTCTTAAATACTGTTTTCCTCTCCCTTGGTTTTATAATTTATAATCCGGTAATTTGTCAATCATTATTATATTAATTTCGTATAGATGTTGTTAAACTTTTGCAAATTCTACTACTTGATGGCGCGAGCTGTATCATGTTAACGTCGTCATTTGTTACGACCTGCTCGCGCAGTCGCTGTTACTCACTCGTGTCTTTTACCACTGTAGTGCCCTTAATGGCATGTTTATATATTCTTTTAAAATTTTGACTATACCTGCTACGTATTCAGACGGAAAATGTTTTAATCGTGGTTTTAATATTTTGACTAGAGCAATGTCGCTCAAATTTCCTTTTAAGTACATGTGAGTATTTTTATGCAATTTGATTTGTAAAAATTAAGTGTTTGTTCTAATGCCTACCTGCTATAAATGTACCTTTCTGTGATATTGTTAGGTAAGGTAACAATTTCTTCTGAAGAAGGCGTCCCTAGTTGGCGTTGAAAACTAGGTAAAGAATTTTAAATTCTGTTTGCAACCGGTGAGCTGAAAATTTGTGACATTTAAAGTCTTCCTTGCTGATGGTTGCTGAAATTGGAACTGGTTGAGAGGAAAGGTGTATATGAACAGCTGGTGGCTCAAAATGCTTTCCTTAATTGCTATAAAGTTTGGGGTCACAGAGAAAAGAGAACTTTCCGTTATTTCTCCATTCGTTGTCAGGATCTTTCGGAGTGTTGGGCAATACTTAGACTGAAGCTCCGTCGCCTGAATTCTGTGGAAGCAGTGCGAACAAAGAAATGAGTGTCATCCCGGAAGCGACACTGTGGCACGTGGAGTCCTTGACCGCGAATTGGGTGGCGGGTGGGGAAGAGTGGGAGAGGGGGGGGGGGGGTTGCACGAAGCGACATGCGGGCGTGCGTCGCCCCTAACAGGACATTTTTCGCAAGCGCCGACGAAAGGGGGTCAATAGCAGGGACGTGCGAACAGCGGAGGAAGCCAAGTAGCGCGGACCGCCCTGGCGTGGGCGGCGGCAATGGGGACGCGACGCCGAGGCGCTGCGTCACTCACTGTGCGGGGGAAGGCTCAAGAGCCACCGCCGCGGCACTACTTGCGTCATCCTAGCACCGCAGACCCCATCCGCGAGTCTACTGCCTCGTGGCTAAGCTAGTGGAAATTTAAACACCAGCCGCCGGAGGCGAGGGATGATTTTAATACGAGGCGGAAAGTAGTCGGCAAAAGCCGTGTTTTATATCAATGCATTCTCAATATATAAACTGATTCCCAGTTAGTTGCAAAATATTTTATTCAGCTTTCGGTGTCGTATTTCTTCATTAGATACTTGTTTGGGACATTGCCAAGTGTACCTATTGATTTTACATAGATATAGCTTATTTACGTCTCTATATGTTTAATATAAAGTGGTTTTACAATTTTACTTACGCTACATCGACTGACGTTCATGATGCTTCCTAGAGCTGTTATTTGTCTGGTGACAAGTTTGAGTCACATACACTACTGGCCATTAAAATTGCTACAAAACGAAGACGACGTGCTACAGACGCGGAAATTTAACCGACAGGAAGAAGATGCGGTGATAAGCAAATGATTAGCTTTTCAGAGCATTCACACAAGCCTGGCGCCGGTGGCGACACCTACAACGTGCTGACATGAGGAAAGTTTCCAACCGATTTCTCATACACAAGCAGCAGTTGACCGGCGTTGCCTGGTGAAACGTTGTTGTGACGCCTCTATAAGGAGGAGACATGCGTACCATCACGTTTCCGCCTTCGATAAAGGTCGGATTGTAGCCTATCGCGATTGCGGTTTACCGTATCGCGACATTGTTTCTCGCGTTGGTCGAGATCCAATGACTGTTAGCAGAATATGGAATCGGTGGGTTAAGGAGGGTAATACGGAACGCCGTGCTGGATCCCAACGGCCTCGTATCACTAGCAGTCGAGATGACAGGCATCTTATCCGCATTGCTGTAACGAATCGTGCAACCACGTCTCGATCACTGACTCAACAGATGGGGACGTTTGCAAGACAACAACCATCTGCACGAGCAGTTCGACGACGTTTGCAGCAGCATGGACTATCGGCTCGGAGACCATGGCTGCGGTTACCCTTGACGCTGCATCACAGACAAGCGCCTGCGATGGTGTACTCAACGACGAACCTGGGTGCATGAATGGCAAAACGTCTTTTTTTCGGATGAATCCAGGTTCTGTTTACAGCACCATGATGGTCGCATCCGTGTTTGGCGACATCGCGGTGAACGCACATTGGAAGCGTGTTTTCGTCATCGCCATACTGGCGTATCACCTGGCGTCATGGTATGGGGTGCCATTGGTTACACGTCTCGGTCACCTCTTGTTCGCAATGACGGCACTTTGAACAGTGGACGTTACATTTCAGATGTTTTACGACCCGTGGCTCTACCCTTCATTCTATCCCTGCGAAAACCTACATTTCAGGAGGACAATACACGACCGCATGTTGCAGGTCCTGTACGGACCTTTCTGGATACAGAAAATGCTCGACAGCTGCACTGGCCAGCACATTCTCCAGATCTCTCGCCAATTGAAAACGTGTGGGCAATGGTGACCGAGCAACTGGCTCGTCACAATACGCCAGTCACTACTCTTGATGAACTGTGGTATCGTGTTGAAGCTGCATGGGCAGCTGTACCTGTACAAGCCATCCAAGCTCAGTTTGACTTAATGCCCAGGCGTATCAAGGCCGTTATTACGGCCAGAGGTGGTTGTTGTGGGTACTGATTTCTCAGGATCTATGCACCCAAATTGCGTGAAAACGTAATCACATGTCAGTTCTAGTATAATATATTTGTCCAATGAATACTCGTTTATCATCTGGATTTCTTCTTGGTGTAGCAATTGTAATGGCCAGTAGTGTAATTTCGTCTATAAAGAATATTATTTAGACAAATAAAATGACAGTTCTCGTCCCACGATGCCCTATGTTTTCATGGTAAATCGTATATCTGAAGGTCACAGATGATGGTTATATATCACAGGTATTAGAATTTCGTTGCTAACTTCAGTTAAAGGTTGTCTATTGTTTCTGTTTATTATGTGGTTTTTGTTGGCTTCGTTTTCTAAAATTTCAATATAGTTTTCTAAATAATCTTCAAGTTTCGGATCTGTCTGTTCGTTAAGAATACTGTTGAAATGTTTATTCGTATATGTGTAAATTTCTAATTTCCCAAAATATTCATATTTGGTATTGTGTACTTATGACGCACAACCACCATCTCTAACCTTCTGAAACAACATTTATTCTTTAAACATAAAGCAAATTAAAGCCACAACTGTCATTTTATCTGTCAAAAATAGTAACGAAACAACGTGATTCATTCAACCTCTCACCAGAAAAATGTCCGCTCCAAGATGTATTATGAGCGTCACTCAAACCAGTCTTAAGTGAAATTGTAAAACAACTCTATATGTAATGAACATAGACGGAAGTAAGTTATAGACTAGCCCAAATAAGTTTGTAGTGAAGAAATAAGACCTGCGCAGGTAAAGAAACAAATTTTTGCAACTAACTGGGAATCAATTTAAAGAAAAATGTTATATTTTGACCTCATACATGATGCGGGCCCAGCACCGAAGAAAGCATTTATCAGTTTTTTTTTAAATGAATAGGTTCTTCTGCAAAGTCTTAGTCTGGAAGCTCAGCAAACTATGTAGCACACAATATTAGTCGCCCATTTAAAAAGGTACATCGTTAGCTTTGAAGCACTGTAGATTTGTAGAACTAGTGATGTGACCCTATTAGGCTGGCGGAAGTCTAATGGCGTGTGTATGTGTACCAGTCTTTTGTATGGAATCAGCAGCATAAGACGCATCTACGTGGATAGTAGACAGAATGGTGGAAAGGAGCTATCGTGTTTGAACGCACCTCTATGAATGAAATTGGCCAATTTGTTGGTGTGTCAACGCGAACTTCCAATACAGGCAACAGCAGAAGGAAAACAGCTCATAAATGAATACACCACGTCGCAGGTTCGAATCCTGCCTCGGGCATGGATGTGTGTGATGTACTTAGGTTAGTTAGGTTTAAGCAGTTCTAAGTTCTAGGGGACTGCTGACCTCAGATGTTGAGTCCCATAGTGCTCAGAGCGATAACACACCACACTCTGCAAGGGCACACTATTTGACACATTAAAGAAACTTTATAGAAAAGACAACACAAACAGGTCAAGTCTATCCACACTCTTACACACACACACACACACACACACACACACACACACACACGAAAAATGGATATACTACACTCAGCAAAGAGTCACCATTTACACACAAAAGGAACACCATGTAGAAGACAACATAATCAGCTAAGAAGCGTACAGAAAGCACACACACACACACACACACACACACACACACACACACACACACACGCACACGCAGACACACACAAAGATAAAATATAAACAAAACTCAAATTTGGCGTCGAGCTCTCTCGTGAACAAATGAACACTGACTGTGGTTTTGGTGAAGTACAAAGTGCTTCTACGACCTTATTTGTGAAAATAAGTGTTAAATTTACATGTGCATCACGATAAGTCGCTATGATGCAGAGAATAAAAGGGCTTGCCACAAGAAAACGTAAATGAAAACGAATATAGGCGCTAAATATCCCGACAAACTAAATTACGTTTTAGATGATAGGTTAACTCCCAACAAAATTTCTCATCAACATTGTTTGGTTGCAGATGACAAGCTAACTGTAATAAATAATACACAAGTGTCCTGGAAAATCATGCACACAAAGTGTAAAGGTATTAACAAAAAGAAACGATCTATTATTTGAACTAAATACCCAAATAATTTTGTAATCATTTAATAAAAATGTCCACATTTACAGATTAAATAAAACAGAAACCCACTGATGATGACACAATGGTGCTGGAACATGTTTGGGTACTGAGATAAAATGGTGTTTTTTATAACTGGCGGACCTCACATCCTACAATTTTAACTGCAAACACGGTAAACACAAGGAACTGCAAATCCATATGACGAATATCTGAAGAAATTTGTTGACTCTCGTCGTCGCTGGGCTGTGGACGGTATCTAGGTTAGAGCTGGTGTTGCACAGTATTAGCTTGATGTCTCATCAGTGTGACTAGTATTTTGTCTTGTGTCTTATATACCGATCCGTGGTCTCTCTTTCTAGCTGCTAGTTTCTTTAGTTATTTTGCCGGACAAAAATCAGCTCGTCCGTACAACGGTGGGTTCTTTGGTTTGCCCCGAGAGACCAGGTGGATAATATAAGACATAAAATATTAGTTCAGTTTATTAAAACAGAAATGAGAAGTGTTATTTAACTTTGTACATCCAGTTCCACAGGAATGTCATGACTATTTACAACTGTGTCTGAACATTAACGTATAACTTGATACAGACAAAATACAAGTCCCTCAGTCAGAGTACATTTAACATTAACTTCCTAATACATTGATCACACAGCTGGACTACTACAAGACAATGCTATCGCCTTACTCGATGCTCACAAACTGGGCTGAGCGGTCCTGTATAGAGATGGGCAAAACTGTTCTTTTCAGAGATTGGATCAGAACTGTTCACTCCCTGAAATGAATTAGCTCTTTTTCATGACTCACCACTCATTTACAATAGAAAATAAATGGAAGGCACATTGCCCTTTAAACTTGGTTTATTCCAGTACTATACCTGTATTTTGATCTTATTTGATCCTATTTTGAAGTAACACAGATAATGAGTAAGAATTTTGTATTGTTTATTGAAATTTCCACGATATGACAAAGTTTTTGATTATTGATTTATTTTGCACTATCGTGGTTTTCTAGGTGATCGGAAAATGTTGTAACTTGAGATTTACATTAACAATATATTTGGCTATAATGTATCAAAATTTCATTAACCTCATACAAATACATCGCAAGCCATATATTTTTAAAGTGAACATTTCCTTCCGAAGACGCCTAAAATCGCAAAATCCGTACCAGAATAAGAAAAAAAATATAAATTTGACTGTAAAACGAAAGTGCTGCATATAGCCTTACACAGAATAAAACAAGGAAAATATTGGTGTATCACATTTTGCAATACGTTTATCAGTTCACTCGTAATTAAAGCGTAAATTCGAGTGTCCATAATAAAAATCCTATAGTAAGAGGAGTCATCAGGAACCTAATCTAATCAGTTTAAACAAATAAAAATAAAATAAAAACAATTGATGTATACATAACATAATAATGTAATATACATAGCGGTATTACTACGAAGAACAATATCCAGTAGGGACGAACTCCGATGCAGAGGAGCTGAGTCGAGCAGGTCGAGCCGCGAGCTGTATTACTGCGTGAGCTGAGACCGCAGAGATCAGAGTGACACCTGAGTCGTTTTGCTCAATGCTCTGGCTAGAGTCGAGACGGTGGGGTGAGCGTTGAGCAGGCGAGTTCCGAGGGTGGGGGGAGCGGTGAACTCACCCGCTCCGAGACGAATCGTCCGTTCCCTTGCGAGCAGGTTGTTGCAAGTAGTTCCTATGTTATCCGCTAGGTGGCTCTCTGTCCTGTTGCTCGCATCAACTGCCCAGAGGGCAGGACGTGCGACTGAAACGATCGCCGACAGAGTGCGATGCGAAGTTAAGCTGCGCCAGACACTGCAAGCGGCAGACGACGCACAGAGACGGCACGGCATATGTGAAACACAAAATCCAATGGGGCACTGCACAATGCAGGCAGCCAAGGTAGAAGCAGGGCAGAGGCCGGCGCTGGCTGTGTTGTGTGGTGTGCACTGTGCTCTGACCAGCAGAGGCGCTGCTGATATGCTCCGTCTCTCTCTCTCTCTCTCTCTCTCTCTGCCGTGGGAAACGTTTGGAGCTACCATTCTTTTTTTCTGAATCACTGATTGTTCACACCTTTGAAAGATTCAACTCTATGAATTAGTTCAAGAGCGGATCCCCCATCTCTAGTCCTGTACTCAGAGAGCGTTTGCTCCAGCTTAGCGGAACATTTCAGGGTGTGATTATGCCACTGTTGCTCATTCGTCGATGCCGCTTGCAGCGACTTTCTTGTGGTTGCGTTGAGAGGTAGCAAAAAATCTTTGGTACCTCGCTTTTCGGACGACACCACACTGAATATGGGAATGGTCCAAGTCCGGAGTCGCCAAAAGTGGTTAATAGGTTGGATGTTCCAAATCTATTAGTTTTTACTTGCTGTTTGAACTCCTATTTCAGGTAAATGGGTGAGAACTTTATTGCCTCTGTGATAGAGCTCCATTTCTTTTTTCTTCAATCCATGGTTCTGGACTCATGGTTGCTATCCTCGCCTGGTATTGTTTTTCCCTCCGAAAGGTAATGAATAAAACGAAATCATGTGCATATTACAAAACACTGACCACAATAATTTTGGTAGATGAAGAGCGGACACATTTTCACTGATCGACGCTCGAATCTCGATGGTTTCATGCCCACTGTATTCGTAATTGACGATGTCAACATGTGAACACGTTGGATGGTCTGCTGGGGGGCTCCATGTTCAGCCATGTACGATGAACGGCGTGCTCCGAAACAGTTGTGCGTGCACCAGCAATGTGCTCTTTCGGCAGAGATGTCACAGATAACTCCTACTTCACAGAGCAGGCAAGACTCCAAACCCCAGGTTCTGTGAAGAGTCATGGACGTCCAACCACTTAGCGCCTAAAGGTAGTTGCATTGTCCTTCTACCCCTTTCCGTAGAATGCTCATGACAGTAGCACGTGAACTTCGCCATTTCCGAGATACTCGTTCACAGGCTCTGTGTAATATTAATCTCCCTCTTGTCAAAGTCGCTGATCCCCCGTCCGTGTCTGCTCCGCTTACATACTCTTCTCAACGCGTCAGGTGTCCGCTACGCCATCAGGAGGCTTCCATCGTCGCAGAGGGCAGTGGTCATAATGTTTTGGCCCATCAGTGTAGACTGCACTATATACCCATTAATTTGACTCATCTACATTCCACAAATACACGACAAGGAAAGGGGCCAAAGTGCGAATAAGGGAACCACCATTTCTCACAGGCGGCTGAACCCAACCCGTGTGTTATCCTAACCAACAATGGCATACTACATTTAAATTTTTTATTCAAATGGAACGTACACATCGTGTCTACCTAAAAAGCCATATAAACGAATCTTTTCAATGTGATTCACAGCTGACTTGCATTATTAAACAAGATGTACTAAGGTTACAAGCCAAAATTTTATTTCTACAAATGTTATGTCCCCTAACTAAAATAAAATCAGAGTTAAAAAGTAGGATCATATTATAACTGTGATGTCACCGCCAGACACCACACTTGCTAGGTGGTAGCTTTAAATCGGCCGCGGTCCATTAGTACATGTCGGACCCGCGTGTCGCCACTGTCAGTAATTGCAGACCGAGCGCCACCACACGGCAGGTCTTGAGAGACGTACTAGCACTCGCCCCAGTTGTACGGACGACGTGCTAGCGACTACACCGACGAAGCCTTTCTCTCATTTGCCGAGAGACAGTTAGAATAGCCTTCAGCTAAGTCCATGGCTACGACCTAGCAAGGCGCCATTAACCATTTCTAGAGAGAGTCTCACTTGTATCATCAAGAATGCTGTATACAAATGATGGATTAAAGTTAAGTATTCCAGCAGCTACGTACTTTTCTTTATAGCATTCATTACGTATCCTGTTTCAGACGTAAGCAAGCCTGCGTGAATGAAGCGCGTACCCTTTCGGCTTCCTCGCCCTGTGTCTAGACTGTCTTGTCTAAACACAACAATAACAACTAATCACCAACGAATAATGATGTGTATATCATTACCTGTGATTTACAGTAGCTAATCAATGTAATTTAATTTCTTATACTGCAATTCATGGTTGAATATAAATAAGAGGGCGGTTTGGAAACAGTTGGGCTGCAAACGAGCAGTCGTGGTTAGGTCATGCAAACCGACAGAAGAGACCGACCCCCAAACGAGTTCCCAGAAGGGATCAGCAGTAAGCTACACAGGTTAACATTTGGCTTACCAGCTTTCCTTTGAGGAGATGCCGGAGTGTGCCGGTCACTGAAGTGGTAATAGCATCTCCCAAAACGACACCAGCGGAGACTGTTTTACAATTGGAATGTGAAAGGAGGAGAAATGCCATTTTAAGCGAGGTCAGACAAACACTCTTGTGAGCAGCTCGTAGAAAAAAAGGCTTTCTTCGAAATACACCACCCCCAGCAGATAAAGACTGAAACATGGAGTGAGTGCCCGCCGTCAACTGTCGAGAACGAAAAAGCGAAAACCAGAGTCTCCCTTTCAGAAGAGGACAGAAAAAAGTCGTTTCATCGGCAGACTCTATCGCAAGACTTCTTTATCGCAAAGCTTCACTCGCATCAGCGAGGTCTGTCACCACCAGACAAGCAGCGAGGCGCCTCTTCGAGCAGAAGAGCGGTGGAGAGGGGGGGGGGGGGGGCTGTCACACACTTAGCCACAGGCGCAGGGTAACCGCGCGGTCCAAGGCGTCTTATCACGGTCCACGCGGCTCCCCCCGTCGGAGGTTCGAGTCCTCCCTCGGGCGTGGGTGTGTATGCTGTCCTTAGCTTAAGTTAGTTTAAGTAGTCTGTAAGCTTAGGGACCGATGACCTAAGCAGTTTGGTCCCATAAGATCTTACCACAAACTTCCAATTTTTACACAGGCAAAGGTTGTTGGAGGAAAACCAACGACTGATTTTGGTGTCACTTCAGCCTGCATGTGCTGATGAACGTGAGATCTACTCGTGACAGCCATATGAACCGTAGGGATAGTCGAAGCATTACTACCGAGTTTCTCCTTTTCAAGTTTCGCTCTGGACATTTGATTGCAGATTACCCTTATATAGCACTATTTTTTAATACTAACATTTCAGCAACCACGGTACGACTTTGAAAATATAATTGTTTTACAATGAAATACGTTTATAAGAACCAGATCCCTGTTCCCTTACCCAGATTTGCGAAATTAATAGTCTGATATTATCAGTATTTGTCAGATGATCATCTTGCACTTCTTCTTATATGCGTGCTTGCTATGAAAAATTTGAGAGGAATTCCGCCTTATGCAAATTACCGTTCTGTAGTTTTGTTTTCAAACAGACATGTTTCAGCTCTTTCTGTGCTGTCTTCAGTAGGTTTATTTGTTTATTTTCTTTCTCGCATGAAGTTACTGGCTGTTTCTTGCAGCTAGCTTTAGATCTACTAAGCAGTCTATAGTTTGCCGTAGTTTTTGATTTTGTGGTGTTTTTTTCCTTTATTTGTGTCGAGGTGACACGTTTATTTCCGCCGTTGCTGCAATACACGGATTTTCTAAGATTTTTCTTGTCACGTTTAATAGCGCCATAAGATCTGTGTGAAAGGAGACATAAGTATTTGGTGAGCTGTAGGTTACCCATAGAAACAAGAAGTTTATCTTGGCGCCAGTTGTATCTTGCTGGTTCATGTTGTTGCCAGTAGAGTCTCGCCCTGGTGCAGCTAGTGCGCTCGATTGTCCACACCATTGCCCAATGTCCGTCGTGCCGATGTCTGGGATAGTACAGTAACAAAATGCGTTTTATTTTCTTCATTGAGACATGTACAGTTCTGTTATAATCATGTGACGTGATTTTCATCGAGAGAATGGCACTCCTCCTCCGACGCCGTAAAGGGCAGCTCTATGTTCCTGCCTACAACTTTAGGTGAACTAAGTCATCGCTCAGAAACAGCAATGAATGCAGTAACTAAACGTAATTCTAAAAATTACTGCAAGGTTGTATGCGATTAAACGTAAACGACATTTTTTTTGTTTTGGTCATCAGTCTACTGACTGGTTTGATGCGGCCCGCCACGAATTCCTTTCCTGTGCTAACCTCTTCATCTCAGAGTAGCACTTGCAATATACGTCCGCAATTATTTGCTTGACGTATTCCAATCTCTGTCTTCCTCTACAGTTTTTGCCCTCTACAGCTCCCTCTAGTGCCATGGAAGTCATTCCCTCATGTCTTAGCAGATGTCCTATCATCCTGTCCCTTCTCCATATCTGCGTTTTCCACATATTCCTTTCCTCTCCGATTCTGCGTAGAACCTCCTCATTCCTTACCTTATCAGTCCACCTAATTTTCAACATTCGTCTATGGCACCGCATCTCAAATGCTTCGATTCTCTTCTGTTCCGGTTTTCCCACAGTCCATGTTTCACTACCATACAATGCTGTACTCCAGACGTACATCCTCAGAAATTTCTTCCTCAAATTAAGGCCGGTATTTGATATTAGTAGACTTCTCTTGGCCAGAAATGCCTTTTTTGCCATAGCGAGTCTGCTTTTGATGTCCTCCTTGCTCCGTCCGTCATTGGTTATTTTACTGCCTATGTAGCAGAATTCCTTAACTTCATTGACTTCGTGACCATCAATCCTGATGTTAAGTTTCTAGCTGTTCTCATTTCTACTGCTCCTCATTACCTTCGTCTTTCTTCGATTTACTCTCAAACCATACTGTGTACTCATTAGACTGTTCATTCCGTTCAGCAGATCATTTAATTCTTCTTCACTTTCACTCAGGATAACAATGTCATCAGCGAATCGTATCATTGATATCCTTTCACCTTGTATTTTAATTCCACTCCTGAACCTTTCTTTTATTTCCATCATTGCTTCCGCGATGTACAGATTGAAGAGTAGGGGCGAAAGGCTACAGCCTTGTCTTACACCCTTCTTAATACGAGCACTTCGTTCTTGATCGTCCACTCTTATTATTCCCTCTTGGTTGTTGTACATACTGTATATGACCCGTCTCCCCCTATAGCTTACCCCTGCTTTTTTTCAGAATCTCGAACAGCTTGCACCATTTTATATTGTCGAACGCTTTTTCCACGTCGACAAATCCTATGAAAGTGTCTTGATGTTTCTTTAGCCTTGCTTCCATTATTAGCCGTAACGTCAGAATTGCCTCTCTCGTCCCTTTACTTTTCCTAAAGCCAAACTGATCGTAAACGACATCCCTTGTGAAATAGCATAGTTCTTTTGAAAACAAAAACTTTGTAGTCTTGTTTTTGTGTTAAAATATACTCCAAATTTCTATTTTCATTCATGTAGGAGATTTAGTCTTACAGAAGCTGTCGTATTATTTTCAAAAAAGAGGGTTTTAGACTTTAATCGTGCCACTATCGCGACTTCCTCACCTTGTAACTACGATCTGTGCGTGGAGTACTATTCAACTCCTGTAAAGGAGCAGCGAGCTGACTCAGGACCGCTGACAGTGGTGCATCTACCGTACATCACGTGGCGGGATCGCGGGTGTCACAGAGGCATGTGGTGAGTGGGGCGCACGACGCGTGCGCTTTCGGCACATCACTCTCTTAACAAGAAGACAAGCGGATGGTCACATTCAAAGACAAATACATCTGATTTGAATTATTTTCTCCCTTGCCACGCGTGCTTGTCAGAAGGTATCAGCGGCGATAGAACACGAGGGGTAACGCTTTGTATTTCACACTGAGATAGTTTCGTATTCTGACTTTGAAGAAGTTACAGAAAAAAATTCAGACAGTGTAACAAATGGAACAAATACCAACATTACGGTTCGTTAATGCATTTTTTCCGGTCGAAGCTAAGAAAGACGTAGAAGATTTATCGACCTGAATGGCAGTATATTAAGAACAAAATACGGATCAAGGAAAAATAAAACAAAGAGAGAGATGATGAGCAGTGATAGAACAGCAGTCTGCTTAATACCAAAATTGGGGAATACACAGCTGTGCCTCCATAGCCAAAGTCGCTAACGATCCAAGATGCTTCTCCAGGCAGGTGTAAAATGAATGTACGCAACGGAAAATACTGAACGCTAAAATGAAGATTTAGCCCTGTCTGACTGCCCCCTGAAGCAGATCTTAGAAACTATTAATTGTGATATCATTTTATACCTCTTGCTCTTTAACATATAAATTACAACCTAAACGTAAATGAATGATTAATGGAACTAGTACTACTAAATGATAAATGTTGTTTCTGCTTATACATTTATTGTAGATTAAAAAACCCTTTATACTACAAATATTTATATTTCCTAACCAAAATTACTGATCAATTGCCCAAATCTGCCCCTTTTTATGCCTACGCGGTCCAATATACATAACGCGAAATGACTGACATCATCTACGTACCAAACATTAGAGGGCAATACTTTCAAAGATGATCTACAGTTGGGTGCAACCTCAGTGGGAATACAATTGTGTGATCACAGATGTTTAGCCTTATAGCGTTAATAAGCTGAACCAATTAGCAATATCACCGTATGTACTGCGTCCGTTGCGAGGTTGTCATGGTTCACGTAGACGTCTGTGACGATGGAAGAACTGCAGCCACAAAATAAACTCTTTCAAAGACTAGGACGGCAGAAGGCGGTGCTCTGACTAGTATACTCTAATACTGTCTTCACTTCTCTGTGTTCTACAGACGAGAAACGCGAACTCCCACCCAAAAGGACGGAGTCTCAATGTGAGTACAGGCAGGAGAAGTGCTCTCAATCACCAAACGCTGCGCACTCAACGACTGCTCCCTACCCAGAGGGGCAGTCCAGAATCGTATAAGTTCGAAACAGTACAGTGCCTAACCGTTGTAACTATAAAATCTCCTGAGAGCAAAGACAGCAAGTCCGCCTGTACCAACAAAAGCTGATACTGAGCGAAAGTCAAACCCGGGCACTCAAAACGGAAGACCAATTCTCTCCACCGCTGGCTACCCAGCAAAGCTCGGCTTCCCTCCCTCGCAACTCAGAAGACGAATCATATTCTCGAAGCCACGGAATATTCTCTCTTTCTACAGATTCTTCCGAGCGCTGACCAACCATACAGAAGACGAATCATATTCTCGAAGCCACGGAATATTCTCTCTTTCTACAGAGTCTTCCGAGCGCTGACCAACCATACAGAAGACGAATCATATTCTCGAAGCCACGGAATATTCTCTCTTTCTACAGATTCTTCCGAGCGCTGACCAACCATATTTTAGTCTTTTGTCGTCCAGAGCGGAAAGTTTGCGAGGAAATACCTATACTCATACAATGGTTCGCTTCTCAGAGTAAAAATCCTCGGAAATAACCCACTGTGCGATTTCCTAGGTAACGCTTCCTCGTTCCTCTCTGCTGCGTCCAAGATTTAAATACGTATTATCCGGTTATCCTCCCAGCCCCACTACAAACTGACCGGCCGCCGCTGTATTGTGCTTCCGCGCTCAGGTGCCCAGACCGTCCGTCTTGGCACTTCCTGTCTGAAGCAGGACCAACACACCTGTGCGGGCTTTTCCACCCACGGCTTGAGCTACGCCTTCCGTTTCATTTCCACTGGCGTTCCAACCTTTACTAGCATATGCAGTCATTCATTATGCCGTTTTGATAATAAGGACACTCCGTCACCTTTCGTGCAATAAGCGTTAACAATTATTTACAAGTTGTACGTGACAATGTCAGTCTTCCTTAAATATTCATATATACGATGTACAACCTACCAAATGATACCGAATTCCGGTTGTAAATCACGGCAAAGTATGTAGATGAGTGCTTGTAAGGTGTGAAATTATAGCCACTTTACAACGCTAGACTAGGAAGTTGCCAGTTTGAATTCTGGTATTTTACCAGTTGGGAGAGAAAACGTTATGGCGTAAATTTCCCTATTACCAGACATAGCGTCAGAATGGTGGGTTCAGTGCCAAACATCTCTGCAGTGTCCCATGGAGTGACGGCATATGATACTATCAATGACAGGTCCTTCGGGTGGGGTTTTGAGCTCGGTGGCTTCCGTGGTACTATTTGAGTGGAATAGGATGTCTGCTGGCACCATATTTCATAAATGGCAGCACACTGTGCAAACTCCTTACAGTCACCTGCACACTCGTTACACGAGGGTAGGGACCGCTGTCGGAGACGTAGAAAATACTTTCTGATTAGGTCGTTGCTACCTCTCGGGTTGTCCTAGGAAACAGTGCCATACGACTCATTCTTTTCTTTTGGAGGACTTGCAGTGAGAATTCCACCATAAAGCAGGTTTACATAAGACGGCTGACGTGCCAGAACATCAGAAGCAGCATGACACAGGCGATAAATTGTTCCTTTAAGATACGAGTACTAATGGTACCAACGTGTTTAGTTTGGTAAGTCAAGGTAGCAAAATACTAACAGGAATTATTTTGATAATTTTGGAAAAACTGGTAAAAGCAACCGGAGGGAAGATCAGTTTGGATTCCGAAGAAATGTAGGAACACACGAGGTGGTATTGGCCCGACGACTTCTCTTAGAAGATAGGTTAAGGAAACGCAAACCTGCGTTTATACCTTTTGTAGATTTGGAGAAAGCACTAGAAAACTCATTTTGAAATTCTGAAAGTAACAGTGATAAAAAAAAAGGCAGCGAAATGTTGTGTCCAGCTTGTACAGAAACCATGCGGCAGTTATAAGAATCTAGGAGCATGAAAGGGAAGCAGTGGTTGAGAAGGTGAGACGGTGTTGTAGCCAATCCCCGATGTTATTCAAACTGTATACTGATCAAACAGTGAAATAAATCAAAGGAACATTTACAGACGGAATTAAAGAAGGGAGAAGAGATAACAACTTTGAGGTTTGCAGATGACATAGTAATTCCGTCAGAGGCTGCAAAGGTCTTGGAAGAACGCCTGAATGGAATGGACAGTGTCTTGAAAGGAAGCAAAACAAGAGTAATGGAATGTAGGTGGAATAAGTCAGGCGATGTTGACGGAATTAGATTAGGAAACGAGATACTAAAAGTAGTGGACGAGTTTTGCTGTTAGGGCAGTAAAGCATCTGATTATGTTCGAAGTAAAGAAGATATAATATGTACTGGCTGTGGAAAGAAAATAGTTTCTGAAGAAGACGAATTTGTTTACTTCAAATGTAGGTCTAAGTGTTAGGAAATCTTCTCTGAAGACATTTGTTTGGATTGCAGCCTTTTATGGAAAAGAAGGGTGGACGATAACAAAATCAGAGAAGAAGAGATTATAAGCTTTTGAAATGTGGTGCTACAGGAGAATGGGTAGCTCAAGTAACCAATGGAGAGATACTGATGGGAATTTGGGGGGAAACAAATATGTGGCATAACTTGACTAATAGTAGGGATTGGTTGATAGGACACATCCGGAGACGTAAGGGATCACCGATTTAGTACTGGAAGGAAGTGTGGGGGGTAAACATTGTAGAGGGAGACCAAGAGATAATACGAGCACGTTTGGTAGGATGCAGGTTATTAATTGATGAAGAGGCTTGCAAAGGATACAGTAGCGTGGACTGAAGACCAAGACAACAACAGGAAGAAGTTCCTAAAACTGTACGTATCGAGACACATCATTGTACCGAAATGGAAAGTAGATTGTGAGATAACAGGAGAAGAAAAACTGAAATTTCGAAATGTCGTTCTGTAACAGGATCTTAACTAAGAATAGTAAGACAAAGTACGAAACGAGGAGATTCGGGAATAGACGAAGAAAGATATCTGGCAGAACTGAAGCTGTGGGGACGGGTCGTGAGTCGTGCTTCTGTAGCTCAGTTGGTAGAGCACTTGCCCGCGAAAACCAAAGGTCCCGAGTTCGATTCTCGGTCCGGCACACAGTTTCGATATACCAGGAAGTTTCATCTCTATACTCGTCTCCATCCGAGAACGTGTGGGATATAAAGTGACGAGAGTGACTCTTGTGCTAGTACAGAACTATGTGAATAGGTGGGGCCAGAACTTACCATAGTTGTAAGTTCTGCGGCAGCAGCCAGAGATACAATGATGAAACAAAGCAATAAGACCGCTTACGTAACAGCTTGTTGGCTCACCGCTAAAACGCAATACTGCAGCGATTCTGCAGAGCATCGGTTCTAGAAGACCTTGGTAGGTCTCCGGAGATATGTAGAACTAGATGTCTCCCAATTCGCGTAAATTACGGGCCTTTGATCTGTGGAAACCGAGCTACCACCTCAAAGTGCCCCTTATGTGTTCCATCGGGTTCAGATCAGGCGAACCTGGCATTCAAGAGAACGACGTCAGTTCACTGTCACAATCTTCAAACCACTCTAGTGTGTAGAAGGACAGTTCATTTAACGTGCTGCAAGATCCCGTCGGGGAAGACATTAAGCATGGCGGGATAATATGAAAAGGTTTTCAAATACCTTTAGTCACAAAATTTATTGACAGCTAAATTATTTATTTAGCGACTTGTTTCGAGGTGATAACTCATCATCAGACTATACTGGCACTACAGAAACAGTTGACATATGTTTATAGAGATATTAAAGCTTCTTGACATGACTGCAGCAGTCATCCTGTGGAGAGAGAGAGAGAGAGAGAAAGAAGGATAACTTAGTAAGAGCAGATGTCACTTGTGTATCGTTCTTCTGTTCACATGAAAATTTTATAAAACAGTCATTCTCTTTGCTCTTATAGCGTATCAGTTTTCGTATGATGTGCTGTGGCATCGCTTTTTCCATGGCTCTTTTTGAATTATTCATCATTGATCACAGGACTTCACAACCGTGTCTTTAAAGCACAATAAGCCAAACAAATCCGCAGTGCAGAACACGTGATGGCGGCCGAAACAAGACTAGTTTCGATCAGGATCGACTTATCTATTGTCAGTTTCTCATATACAGCTGCATTAATTATACACTACTGGCCATCAAAAATGCTACACCAAGAAGAAATGCAGATGATAACGGCTATTCATTGGAAAAATATATTATACTAGAACTGACATGTCATTACATTTTCACGCAATTTGGGTGCATAGATCCTGAGAAATCAGTAACCAGAACAACCACCTCTGGCCGTGATAACGGCTTTGATACGCGTGGGCATTCAGTCAAACAGAGCGTGTACATGTACAGCTGCACATGCAGCTTCAACACGATACCACAGTTCATCAAGAGTAGTGACTGACGTATTGTGGCGAGCCAGTTGCTCGGCCACCATTGACCAGACGTTTTCAATTGGTGAGAGATTTAGAGAATGTGCTGGCCAGGGCAGCAGTGGAACATTTTCTGTATCCAGAAAGGCCCGTACAGGACCTGCAACATGCGGTCGTGCATTATCCTGCTGAAATGTAGGGTTTCGCAGGGATCGAATGAAGGGTAGAGCCACGGGTCGTAACACATCTGAAATGTAACGTCCACTGTTCAAAGTGCCGTCAATGCGAACAAGAGCTGACCCAGACGTGTAACCAATGGCATCCCGTACCATCACGCCGGGTGATACGACAGTATGGCGATGACGAATACACGCTTCCAATGTGCGTTCACCGCGATGTCGCCAAACACGGATGCGACCATCGTGATGCTGTAAACAGAACCTGGATTCATCCGAAGAAATGACGTTTTGGCATTAGTGCAGCCAGGTTCGTCGTTGAGTACACCATCGCAGGCGCTCCTGTCTGTGGTGCAGCGTCAAGGGTAACCGCAGGCATGGTCTCCGAGCTGATAGTCCATGCTGCTGCAAATGTCGTCGAGCTGTTCGTGCAGATGGTTGTTGTCTTGCAAACGTCCCCATCTGTTGACTCAGGGATCGAGACGTGGCTGCACGATCCGTTACAGCCATGCGGATAAGATGCCTGTCATCTCGACTGCTAGTGTTACGAGGCCGTTGGGATCCAGCACGGCGTTCCGTATTATTCTCCTGAACCCACTGATTCCATATTCTGCTAACAGTCATTGGATCTCGACCAACGCGAGCAGCAATGTCGCGATACGATAATCCGCAATCGCGATAGGCTACAATCGGACCTTTATCAAAATCGGAAATGTGATTTCTCCTCCTTACACGAGGCATCACTCCAGGCAACCCCAGTCCACTGCTGTTTGTGTATGAGAAGTTGGTTGGAAGCTTTCCGCATGTCAACACGTTGTACGTGAAAGCTAATCATTTGCATATCACAGCATCTTCTTCCTGTCGGTTAAATTTCGCGTCTGTATCACGTCATCTTCGTGATGTAGCAATTTTAATGGCCAGTAATGCAGAAACACCTGTCACTATGCTGAAAACAGAAGCACAGACTTTTAGATGCAGCAAACAAAGATATTTAAAGGGAGACAAGCAACACGGCAGGTTTCAGCGGGTTTCATTAAACAGCTTTACGAAATTACTTTATTAAGCAAGCAGGTCTTTTTTTTGTGGTGAGCCAGTAACAACTTAAAGAAGTGAACAAGCTTAGCAAAATTCCTCATATACAGCTGCCATTAAATTCAAAACATCGTTTCGTTCATTTAAAACAAGTAAAGATTTTCATAAGCAACAAACAATTATTTTTGAAAAAATGGGGGGGGGGGGCAGGCAAGACAGCAGCCTTCAATAAAAAGTTTTAACAAATAATACTATTAAGCAGCAAGATCTAGGACTTATAGACCAGTGACCACTAAATGGGCAGTAAGAGACAGTTAATTTCACTAAATTAATTTAGGATAATATCTCCTACCAAGCCCCACCAATTATAAAATTTTTTCGTACATTGAAATGAAGTAGAGCTTTTTTCATAAAAAATAACTATTTTTAGAAGGAGGGAGACAGGCAAGACAGCGGCTTTCAATAAACTTACTGCAGAGGAGGAGGGGAGGCGAAAGGCAAAAGCAGTTCACTTAGCTTGGGCAGGACAGGACCGTTCTTCCGCTTCCTCATACGTCACAGACTGCGCTGCCTCCCCTATTGTCTAAACGGTCAAAAACAAATACAAGTACCTGTTGGCTCCAAACTACGCTAGGATGCTCACCAACAAATACCACTTGGCGGGACAGACAGTGATCGCTTGTGAGCCAGACGCTCCACCGACATCAGGCTTGACCTGTGGGCTCCTTACCATGAAAAGCCTCGAACCACTCACACTTCATAAACAAACTCCAGTTCCTCACCGAACTCACTCATGATGAAGCCTTCCTGCATCGCGCTTTTATTGTTAGCGAGCTCGCCACTCGCAAGGTCCAAGGTTAAGAGGCAAAGACAGTTCTAGACGGAGGAAATCGATTATCGAGCCCACATGGCACACCTGTTTTCAGTTTTTTCGTTCTTTAGTGAAATTATTTTGAAACTGAAGCAAACAAAAGAATGTCTTCTACCAATAGAAGATGGGTCAGCAATGGTCCGTTTATGGTTACCCTCTCTACGTCTCATTTTAATTACTTGAATTCCACGGCTACAGTAAATTGTTTTGATGAAATATTGTTCCCTTCTTTCTCAGTTATGAAATTTTCACGTTCTTGATGTAACTGAATGGGAGTCGCAGTTGTATACAGCATATTCTTCCAAAAAGTAATGACAAATATCAAGAGCTGACAACACTTGATAATCCACATTTCTGTTGTGCTCTATTATCAAACATCATCTCATAGTCATACGCAGTAACAGATTAATCCGTCGGCACACGGACCGTGCTGTCGAACGTCAACGTTGAGAGTGCTGAATTCCAGGTGCTGCTGAACGCTCAGGAACGATGTGACTTGTGCATACGGTACGCGGGCCCCAACGTGATATACGCGATCGCGATGCACTGCAGCGGCAGTTGTGGGATGTTTCTATTCGTAAATCACACTGTTTACTCAACGGGCGCGTGAAATTCCCACGTTAACTCTGTTAAAACGCACGTTTCCTCCATTGTCCATATCCTAGTCACGTTGTGCTATATGAAATATACACAAAAACTTCAATATCGATGTACATGTTTTATGACAAAAAGGAAAGTACCATGTCCAATCAATAAGGACAAAGGCTTATAAAAGTTCCATTACAAACAGTGCGACACAAATTTGCGATAGTTCTCCACATAAGATAAACGTTATTTTATTTTTCCCACATTTTTGTAAAACTCTAAGGTCATTTTTACTTGTTCATTGTTCCTACCCAGTAGCAGAATCTTTAAAAGACGTGAATTACGAAACGTAAAACAAAAAGGAACAAAATATCTTTATACAAGTGTCCTGTAGATTAAGCCAACTGAACAAACTCACTCCACAAAGAAAGGTGAACTTATGTTTACGTAACATCAAATATGTGGTATATACTGACATTAAACTAATAATAAAGCACCAGAACCTCTTAAATACGGGAATGTTAGGAAAAAAGTATTTAAGCTTTGTGAGACACAAAGCATCGTTTTACCACCACTCTGACCGTGAATCACTGACGCTACTCACTACGCTAAAATGACAACAATTCAACGGTCGCCAATTCTAACATCTTACCACTTGCTAAATGCTTTAATCGCAGCTATGTTACTACCTGAAATTTAATTAAAACAAATTGTACCAAGAACAATGGATTTTCGGTGGATCCTCAGAGTGTCGCTACCTTCAAATGACATACTCTCATAATACACAAGGTACAATAATTCTTTTGCCACGAATATGACGTTTGTTTTTATTTTATTGCAACGAATCACACAGTTAATCAAGGGGTTTTCGAGTGATTCTCAATTTTCTGGTGCTCAGAAACGGCATATATACGTATAGGCTTGAACTGAATGCCAATATGGTGCCTCATAGCTCTGTGCTGAAGGGAGATGGCGTGCGTGTGACGTAGGTAGCGTTTTGCCATCTTATTGGTCAATGCTCAGACGCAAGCTCAGAATATCTGACATGCTAGATATTGCTCTGCACGTTCGGAAAGACTCCCGAACGTGCTGTTCCACGTTATGACGTCAGAAACTCGGCACGCTCAACGTTCGGATGCACGATTCGTGTGCCGACGGCTTTAATGTACATTCTTTCCTTCTTTCTATAACGTTATTGACATGCCGTTGATGACCTGTCTGTATTGCTAAGAGAATATCGCAAACCAATTCCAGTCGCAGGTAGCCTACCTAATGGCTTCCAAGGACAACAAAATTCCAATATTTCGCTAATTGTTGACCGAATTTAAAAGTTTTAAATGCTCTAACCTATAATTAAGAGGTATAATCTTATATTAAAAGTATAACGAAGTAAATTAAGTATTACAGTTAGAGACTTGTGTTTGTCTTGAGGCAGTTAAACTGTCCACGTGCAATTACCCGTGCTTCATTTATGCAGTGTCTGACAACAGGAGCACGTAGCGACTTCTTATAACCTTTACACATAATTTCAAAAAATTACGAATATTTCTCACAATGACACCTCGCTTAAATTATTAAAAGAAAAAAATAAGCTTATCGCTTACTATATTTTCACTGTTCACGCCGTAAAACTTCAGCATCAGACATGAAATTTTAATTTATTACTTCTTAACTACCGACTCTGCTCACGACACAGTCTGCTGACACTGTGCACATATACCACTGAATCTACATGCAAAATTATCCTACCACGCAAAGTCGAGGAGCTATTACCTCGCAGACATTTAGACGCGTGACAAACTTAGTTCTGCCTAAAATGGTGCACAGGCATGACGTTTCAGTTTATTGCTTCATTGCTACTAACTCGATTCGCAACACACTTTGCAGACACTGAATGTGTCTGTCACATTACATCATTGTACGGCATATAATTTAGGATATATAACGCCATAACCATTTAGATGCATAAGAAAGTAGCTTTTGGTGAAAATGGACGGCAAATTACCCCGTTTATATACATCCATTGTATCATAATGAGAGCGCTTAACGACTTACAAAGAACTTTAAGCGTAATTTCAAAGTGTACCTAGTCATTTTCTCGCTTACATGCTTAAGGTCAAATACTTAAAGCGTTAACTCATTCGTAAAGTAATCAGACGTCTGAAGGTGTTTCGTACATGAGAGTTCGATTCTTTAAAAAAAATCGGACGTTTCCTCTGAGCAGTGTCCATGGCATGTCTTTCAGTACCGACTGACCACCGCTTCATCCCCCGCCACTAACGTCATTTTTACGCAATAAGGAGCGGCTCGTGGTCAGCACACTGCTCTCCTGGCCGTCGTCGGTTTCCCGGATCACGAATTTTCTTCTTATCACGTAAGTAGCTTTCAACTGCTGTCACGAGACTGAGAGCAGGCCAGTCCACAACTCCCATCGAGAAAAAATTCGCTGGCTGTACAGGGTGACGGTACGTCACGTAAATGGACATTTGGAGAAAGGGAAAGGAAGTTTTTGTTATGAGACGTGTGAATTATAAATTATTTCAAGACTGTGTACGTGTGCGCGATGCATAACAAATAGTAAAGGACGTAAGTTATTATTATCAAAACACAAATATCGATGTAATTAACAAAACACAGTTTTTTTGCATAATCTCTGTCTAACATAGGCCATGAAGATCAGAGACAATGCTTTGATTGAACTATCTCCCCTGCTTTGTTTCGTCTAGTGGTAGGCCGCCATTGTAGTGCTGTTTGATAATTAACGTAAGTTTTATCTGTATTTTTGAGAAATATAATAGAAATTGTTATTAGGAAGTGTCTATTATTGGATTAGTTGTCACCTCTCATGATTGCAACCATTAATTATAATTAACAAAGTTTTTACACTACTTCGTAGTGCAGGGAGTTTATCTCCCCTAGCAGGATTTAGTCGGCCATTACACTGATTGTATTATTTAATTAAAATTTCAAGTCATAATATTAATGTAAATGCGAGAGACTTCTAAATTTTGATCTTTCATTAATTTCGAAGTTAAAATTAATTTCAGTTACCAAAATTCACAGCATTGAATGAGTTCAGTATGTTTCATTTTGGCCGCCTAACGGCAGACGAGATTCTCTCCAGTTTTGCCTTGCAAATAATGAATAAGAAATATTGAAAATCATTACATTCCGCAATATCTCAGTTAATCTTTATGTAATTTGGTACTTAAATAACGTGAAGCCCCTGAGACCCACATTAATAATTACAGTTTGCATAAGAATACGCATATTTTCTTTTCTAAATAGCAGCGCTCACGTAAACTGTTTATTAGAAGGCGGTCAGTCGTGCGCTGTGTTTAAAAAATATATGTCGTACGTACTTTGGGGCAGCCGATGTCCGTGCGAGTATTATCGCGGTATAAGTTAATTAAAAGTCTCATGCTAGCCCACAATATTTAAAGCCACCCCCAACTAAAGTCATAAAATATATAATTATAAAAATAAAAATATACACTTATATCGTGATAACAAGCAACTGAACCTGGCTCCTCTGCATGGCAGTCATACACACCTAGCACTTACAGTACCTACGGAAGTAGATTCATTTTGACATGGTGATGTCATCTTGTTCTTTTCTCTGATTAAAGTCTAAATTTTTGTATTCGCGATTACTAAGGATTCTTGTAAAAGTCTCGTATATCACGGACCTAATAAAGATTCCTCACAACCTGTCTGCTCTCTTTCTCGTAGATTACAGCAATTGCAACATTCTCCGAAATGTTTCATATCGTCCACAGAGAATAACTATTTAAGATTTAGAATGAACGACCGACGCCAGCGAAAATCGGGCACCGAAATAATTCGTCAGTTAAAGTTGAAATTTTGTGCCAGACTGGGACTGGAACCCGAGTCTCCTGCTTAACGCGAGCTGTTGCCTTAACCACCTTTCCTTCTTCCCTTCATATATTTTTTTTTCATTTTTTACCTTTCTACTTACCTAACAATGTTTAATCTTTAAAAAATGAACAAAAATCAAAGCTACCCCTACTTGGCAGCGCCACATTTACCCTGCGGGTACCATAAAAAAATTAAGTCTCCCTCTTCAGGTGTTGGCCCTAATTATTCCCAAAAATTCTCGCAAGGTGATAGACTTCGTGGTACTGTAATTATTGTTATTAGATGATTATAATTAGTAAATATTTACAACTGAAAATCCCATAAAACACCCTGCTACCAAAAAAATGTTTTTCAAACCATAAACAAAAATAACGTTTGTGTATTACTTCTGCTACTTCAGCTAAAAAATATTTCTTCAGTACTTCGAGCAACTGGATCTTTCTTGTCCACTGCCATTGGCGTTTTCTGTTTTCAAGAATGACGTGTAAAAATATCTACAATAGACTCATTCTGCTTTGCCAATGCCTCAGTTAATGAAATTTTCCGTGAATCAGCCAATCTCTTTCTTTCCTCACTGCTTACAATGTGTTATGTGCTGCTGCGCGGAACATCAGACTGAGCCTGCCACTCCACAACTATGGGGGGATTAACGAAAACACTGCGTAAATGATTTGTGAAGACCGTAGGGTAATGTACGTTAAACATGTGTCAATTTGACAAACGCTTCTAGCTGGTTTTAATATATCGGTGACATGAAGAAAGTGGAGAGGCTTCAGGACAGAGTAAATTAATGTTGTAGACACGATTTATATCACCTGACGATGCGCCTAAATTAGCGTGAAAACGGTCGTGCTTTTAATAAAAAGCCTTTTGCCTTCTTGTGTGTGTATGTGTGTGTGTGTGTGTGTGTGAGTGTGTGTGTGTCCAAGATTTTCTTCACTGTCTCTTCCTCCTGCTCTCCCTCTGCTTTTATCATTTCTGCTACTGGTCCTCTCTTTTGTGCGTTGAATCGCTTTCCCCACTTATTTGCTAGTACTTCTGGAATGCATTCATTCTCACAGTCCATGATATGACTCTACGTAATCATAGATTCACTGCATACGAGGCTGTGCTGAAAAGTAATGCCTCTGAATTTTTTTATACCGTTCTTAATATCGGTTGAGCTATTGTGTGTCACAGGTAGAACTCGATCGACTTTCCCGCTACGCTGAGTGAAGATACAACCCTGTGCCACTTGATAGTCCCGAGCTGTAGCGTTTAACATAGCTGTGTGTACCACTACCATGTCAGTATTTGAGATACACTCAGAAAACGGAAAGCACGAACTGTAAGTGTTGGTCCACAGCATTACAATACCAAACCACACACGAGAGCTATGACATCTCCAACAATACGACACCTTGAGATCACTGTCATCGATCATCCAACCATACAGTCTCGACTCGGGCCCATCCGATTTTCATCTGCTTGCATCTCAAAACTCAGAGGACACCTTCGAGGATTTCACTTCGATACTGAAGAAGCGGTGCAAGCAGGAGTCAGGTTGTGGCTCCGCCACTTAATTCCAGCATTCTATAAATCTGTAGCCACAATATTAACAAACTGGTCCCTCGTTGGAAGAAATAACTTCGTCGTCATGGTGACTACACTGACATATAAAAATTTGGACATTAGGAATTTAGATATAAAACGTTAATAAGGTTTAAAAAAAAACTGAAGCGTTACTTTTTAACGCACTCTTATATATTTTTGAAGAAATCTTCAAACACCTTTATTGTGGTTTCCTCGTTCTTCTTGCAGCGGTGTACGTAGGTCTCTAGAAGAGCGTAGCGTTCCAAAGGATTAGAAAAGGGCACAGGTCATCCCCGTTTTCAAGAAGGGACGTCGAACAGATGTGCAGAACTATAGACCTATATCTCTAACGTCGATCAGTTGTAGAATTTTGGAACACGTATTATGTTTCGAGGTGATAACTCATCATCAGACTATACTGGCACTACAGAAGCAGTTGACATATGTTTATAGAGATATTAAAGCTTCTTGACATGACTGCAGCAGTCATCCTGTGGAGAGAGAGAGAGAGAGAGAGAGAGAGAGAGAGAGAGAAGGATAACCTAGTAAGAGCAAATCTCAGTTTGTGTATCGTTCTTCTCTTCACATGAAAATTTTATAAAACAATCATTCTCTTTGTTCTTATAGCGTACCAGTTTTCGTATGATGTGCTGTGGCATCACTTTTTCCATGGCTCTTTTGGAATTATTCATCATTGTTCACAGGACTTCACAACTGTGTCTTTAAAGCACGATAAGCCAAACAAATCCGCAGTGCAGAACACAAGATGGCGGTCGAAACAAAAATAGTTTCGATCAGGATCGACGTATCGATTGTCAGTTTCTCATATACAGCTGCGTTAATTATACACTACTGGCCATCAAAATTGCTACACCAAGAAGAAATGCAGATGATAAACGGGTATTCATTGGACAAATATATTATACTAGAACTGACACGTGATTATATTTTCACGCAATTTGGATGCATAGATCCTGAGAAATCAGTACCCAGAACAACCACGTCTGGCCGTAATAACGGCCTTGATACGCCTGGACATTGATTCAAGCAGATGGCGTGTACAGATACAGCTGCCCATGCAGCTTCAACACGATACCACAGTTCATCAAGAGTAGTGACTGGCGTATTGTGACGAGTCAGTTGCTCGGCCACCAGTGACCAGACGTTTTCAATTGGTGAGAGATCTGGAGAATGTGCTGGCCAGGGCAGCAATCCAACATTTTCTGTATCCAGAAACGCCCGTACACGACCTGCATCATGCGGTCGTGCATTATCCTGCTGAAATGTAGGGTTTCGGAGGGATCGAATGAAGGGTAGAGCCACAGGTCTGTAACGTCCACTGTTCAAAATGCCGTCAATGCGAACAAGAGCTGACCCAGACGTGTTACCAATGGCACCCCATACCGTCACGCCGGGTGATACGCCAGTATGGCGTTGACGAATACACGCTTCCAATGTGCGTTCACCGCGATGTCGCCAAACACGTTTGCGACCATCGTGATGCTGTAAACAGAAACTGGATTCAGCCGAAATAATGACGTTTTGCCATTCGTGCACAGAGGTTCGTCGTTGGGTACACCATCGCAGGCGCTCCTGTCAGTGATGCAGCGTCAAGGGTAACTGCAGCCACGGTCTCCAACTGATAGACCATGCTGCTGCAAACGTCGTCGAACTGTTCGTGCAGATGGTTGTTGTCTTGCAAACGTCCCCATCTGTTGACTCACGGATCGAGACGTGGCTGCACGATCCGTTATAGCAATGCGGATAAGATGCCTGTCATCTCGACTGCTAGTGATACGAGGCCGTTGGGATCCAGCACGGCGTTCCGTATTACCCTCCTGAACCCACCGATTCCATATTCTGCTAACAGTCATTGTATCTCGACCAACGCGAGCAGCAATGTCGCCATACGATAAACCGCAATCGCGATAGGCTACAATCCGACATTTATCAATGTCGGAAACGTAATGGTACGCATTTCTCCTCCTTACCCTAGGCATCACAACAACGTTTCACAAGGAAACGCCGGTCAACTGGTGTTTGTGTATGAGAAATCGGTTGGAAACTTTCCTCATGTCAGCACGTTGTAGGTGTCGCCACCGGCGCCAACCTTGTCTGAATGCTCTGAAAAGCTAATCATTTTCATATCACATAGTCTTCTTCCTGTCGGTTAAATTTCGCGTCTGTAGCACGTCATCTTCGTGGTGTAGCAATTTTAATGGCCAGTAGTGTATTTCTGTTCAGTTCAGTTTTAATATTGTTTTATTTCTTTCACTTTTAATTCTTTACATCAACTGACTCACGTCCTCTGAAATTGTTGGATCCTCTTAGCTCCTGGAACGTTTTCACGTATTTACAATACCAATAATAAGTCCAAACAGAGGAGCAGTTGGGGACGGAATGTCTGTACAGTTACAACCAGAATCGCAGTGGCATCCGGTTTGGAGCGATTACGGAGGGCTCGGCAGACGGACTGAGCTACATTGCCGCGCGCGTGCGCTCAGCGGAGCCCTCGCGCCGTCGCGGAGGCCGGACGTGGAGGACAGACCGCGGGCTGGGTTAGTGGGTTTCGAGGGCGCGGGTTTCAATGCCAGGTCGCCTCGGCTCGCCTTTCACGCGCCGCCCTGCGCCCTGGTCCACAGATTTTGCGTGTCCGATACCGCGCTGCACGCGTGTCCGGCACTGGGTGCGCTGCCCCTTCCATCGGCGGTCTTAATTTTAGTGCGTCCACCCCTCCCCGCAGGTGGCTTGCTCGGGAGAGCGGAGATCGAGCGACGGCCAGTCAACCGCAGTGCGGCCTCGAGCGGCCTCGAAAGCTCTCAGTGCACTGGAAGCCCGCGATGAATCCGCACACCGCCTTCCACATGTCTTCAACAGCGCTGGAACAAGTTCGGAGACCTTTCGGTGTTCGTCGTGAGAAAACAGTAGCTATACTGGGGTAGCGAGTGCGCGATACACTATTATAAGCTCGGATAAAAGTCTTGGATCTTTTGCTGACCAGATTTTCAACCGAAGTAGCCGAAAAAGTTTATTAGAACGCTAATGTTTTTCTCTGGAAACTCTGAAATTCATCGCATTTTCTAGTTTCCAGGTGAGGACGATATAAAGAGATAGAGTCTGCAACGTTGATACAACTGGGCACCGCTGATATGAGGGCGGAAGGAAAGTGATAATACAAAAGAAAGTATGGTATACCTTCGCTACTCCGCTTCGTCTGGTTATCGACGAGGATGGGAAAAGAAGATAAAGAAGTCTTCATGCTTCACTTTTCCGTCAAATGAATGTGCCAAACATGTAGAAAGTGCTCAGTAATCATCACCGTGTTATTTACTACGTAGAAATAGCTTATACTACGAACTGGACCGCCGCTCAAGACAACGTACTGCTGCATACCTACAGCCTACGAGTTTACAAGTGTTTCCTTTTGCATTAATAGTCTCTGCTCACAGCGTGAAAGAGATGTTGCTAAAATGTTGTTTGAAGTGTGAATATTTCCGTAACCTCGTGCGACAAAATCCAACGTCACATATGGGAAGTGCTACGAGTTAGGTGCACTATTCATCGTGACAAATCTTTGCCGATACAGCGTGTAGAAGGGAGAATGACAAGTGCTGTGAACTGGTTATAGTGTGATACCCGAGTACCGTTGCGCATTTGTTTCCTCTGAGGTAGATCAACTGTTAACAGAGTAACTGTGAGTGATAACACTAAGCATTTGCGACAATACAGCTAGTTGCAAATATCTTTCTCGCACTGTTTACTAAGCTGAATATATGTGATGAGTTAGAAGTGAACTGTAAAGATCACTGCAATCGAAAGGCAGTAGTCAGGGGTCGAATTCCGGTCTAGTGCAGAGTCAGGCAACTGACGTGACGATGCGTTATCTGTCTCCTTTTATCTTTATGTATAGTGTGGGAAATGAGAAAAACAGAACCGAGTGCACTTCCTTGTTGTCATATGTCCTTGCGTTGTGCAGGCCGTCTCTATACGGTGCTCACAATGATCATTTGTAAGACTGCCACTGTCATCTCTTTCTTCATCCTTTCTTATGAGTCAGAATTCGCGTTGTTGGTATTGTCCTTTATAAAGCAAATGGTCTTCATTACACTCATTCATTCGTCTGCTAGCCACCTCACACAATTAAAAAGCGAATGGGAAAGTGCTTTTTGTGTTTATAACTAATTTAATCCACAATCCAGTATCTGGCCTTATCACTCGTCGCCCTATTGAGCTTCCCCTTGTATAATTCTGTTCTATCTTTCTCCTTGTTTGAGGAAGTATTCATCTTCCCATGAAAGGTAGTCGTCCTCGACTTGATAACTACTGTGTCCTTTTCCACACTGCAATGATCTCGGTATTAAATTTTCTGCTCATAATATGCTCAACGCAGCCTAGATTACCAACACGTTGGACATGATTACTTCCTGCTCTGGAGGAGGATACTTTCTCACTTGTTCTCTGAGTACCGTATCTTCATTAAGTCCCCATCTGGCGAGACAAATTACTAATTATCGTATCTTGATTGTATCTCTTCCGATTTCCTAATTACAAATTAATTCATCCCTTTAGCATGAACGAGTCGTTATTATCACTGTTCCTGACACAGAATCTATAAATGTAAGTATCGCTGTATGTAAACTTCTGCCTATGACACTGCATGGCTGCTTAGATCACTGAATATAGACGAAATAATGAAAGGTAATCTTTTTTCTAGCAAGCGTTACCCATCGTAGGCCAAGCAACTTTGAAAATCTGTAACTTTGGTGGTGTATGTGTGAAACACGAGAGAAATTACTTTTGCAACCACACCGCCCATAAATAAACTTGGTAGAAATCAGAGACGATACGTTAGTCAGGAATCTTCTGTATGTGGAACAGCCTGTGTACAAAAGTCTAGATCAGTACAGGTGCGACTGCTTGTCCACAAATGCATTCCAATCACACAATTGTTAGACAAAATAATTCTTTTCAATTTGAATAGAAATTTTCAGTTGGTCAGTAATGAAAATAATATCCGTCGCTCTGTACCTTCTTACTAGGAACACCTCCATAACCAATTTCTACCGTTTTTAACTAATTTCGACCGGCGATATGTCTGGTACGGTATTAGCGCATCATCTTAAACCAGGTGCTGCTTTCAGTGTTTTGCAGGGTTTCTGTGCCGTATTTAAATTAAAAGTGTTACGAGCTTCTTCCTAGTTCGTGTCATGCCACTAATGATCAGTTGGCACATTTCATTCAAATGGTTCAAATGGCTCTGAGCACTATGGGACTTAACATCGATGGTCATCAGTCCCCTAGAACTTAGAACTACTTAAACCTAACTAACCTAAGGACAGCACACAACACCCAGCCATCACGAGGCAGAGAAAATCCCTGACCCCGCTGGGAATCGAACCCGGGAACCCGGGCGTGGGAAGCACATTTCATTCAAACTCACCTTTATACATTAATACAGTCAATTAGTATTGTGCCGCGAATACACCTTGGATCGAAGGTTGTGCATAGTACTGTATTCGGAACACAGCGTCAACTTGTCTGGGGTAGGCCAACGGGTTGATAGTTACAGAATTAATCGTTACAGAAGTACATCTTCATAATCTGTCCCGTACCCTGTGGAACATGATGTGAAATGTATTTCCTGGAAAACAGTAATCGATTTTGACTTCCCAGATATATTTTACTCTACGCCTCTTGCAGTGTGTAGTAGTGTTGCTTGGTTGATTTGGGAGAGGGGACCAAACTGCGAGCTCATCGGTCCCACCGGATTAGGGAAGGATGGGGAAGGAAGTCGGCCGTACCCTTTCAAAGGGACCATTCCGACACTTGCTTGAAGTGAATTAGGGAAATCACGGAAAACCTAAATCAGGATGTGGGTTTGAACCGTCGTCCTCCCGGATGCGAGTCCAGTGTGCTAACCACTGGGCCACCTCGCTCGGTGCCACTTTTGGTGGATACAAGTCGAATGACGTAACTTACAGCTTGGTTGAGAGGTTGTCGAATATGAAGGACACACGCCATCTCTATCTGTGTATCATGCCCATTCATTCTTAAGGTTAAAGCGTTTATATTGTATTAATAAAGTCGACCATGGCTTCTCGAACTCAGTCATTCGGACTCTCAACAGTCTTTCAAGAATTGTTGACCTTTTGTCTCTTTAAACTGAGACTTACGTGCCACAGTCTCTCTGAATTTTCGCTAGTGTTCTGCATACGTTTTCTGTCTATAGTCTGCAGCTTACTCTCTAACAATACGATGCTAAGAGTTCTGTTTTTCCGCCCGTAAGAGTGACTTTCAACTTTGTTGCTGTCTGTAATTAGAAGACCGGTTTGATGCAGCTCTCCATGCTAGTCTACACTGTACAAGCCTCTTCATCTCCGAATAACCACCGCAAGGTATATCCATTTAATCTTGCATATTTCATTCAAGGGCTGATCTCCCTCTACAATTTTTACATGTTTTTTTCCCGTCAATTCTCTGTAGTACCTCCTCATTTGTTATTCATTCCACTCACCCAGACTGAGTTACGTGTAGTCCACGTTTTAGTTCCGTACAAGGTTACATTCCAGACAAATATCTTCAGCGAAGGCTTCCTAACACTATACTTGTTGTCAAATGTTATCATAGTCCTCCATTTCTTAAGTGCTTTTCGTGCAATTGCCACTCTACATTTTACATTCCCTCTACTTCGGGCGTAGTCAGTTATCTTGCTGTCCAAATAGCAGAACACGTCTAATACCTTTCAGAGTCTCATTTCCTAATTTAACTCCCTCAGCATCGCCTAATTTAATTCGATCACATTCCGTTGCCCTTGTTTTACGTTTGTTGGTGTTCGTGTTTCAAGCTCTTCTCACGACAGTACCAATTCCCTTCAATTTCTGTCTAAATCTTTTGCCATCTCTGACAGCATTAAAGTGCAGTCGCAAACCTCAACGTTTTTGTTTCTCCTCTCTGTAGGTTATTTCCCTTTCCATATTATTTCTTCTAGGTCGACGCGTGTTTCTAAGCCTGTTGTGTCTGAAGGGTAGCTGACTGGTTCGTTCTCTTTACTGCTGTACTAAAACTAGTCTGAAACGACCCTCCTATGGACAGTAAGTAAAAGTATCCATCTACTTCATTGTAGCATCGCTCCTTCGTGAACTCCTTAAACCATAACAAGACACTGTGATTCATTTCTTTTCTTGGCACTGTTTTCTGTGTACTGCAATTGTCCATTAACAGAGTGTTCGTAAATTTATCATTGTCTATGATTATAATTTTTCTCCATTAGTCTATGAAAGTTCGTAAATATCGTTTCAAGGGTTTCAAAAAGTGATAACAGTCACACAGTAGGCACAATTTTGCTGTAATGTTAACACTAGTAACCGGTTTTTGCCGAGATTTTGAATAAATAATTGTTTTTAGTAACGTTTTGTAGTATCTGTCGAATAGACGAGTTGACTGATATAGTGCTAGCTAAGATCTGAATAAACCTTCTGCTAAGTGTTCCACATGTCACATTCCACTCAAACATTAAGGGGAGGTGTATCCCTGTATTTTTGTTGTCTAACACTGTTACAAAAGAAAAATTAATCGTAATCAATGTGGGAAAACTATTATCAGGTTGGAAATGGCGGCCGGCCGCAGGTGGCCGAGCGGTTCTGGCGCTACAGTCTGGAACCGCAGGTTCGAATCTTGCCTCGGGCATGGATGTGTGTGATGTCCTTAGGTTCGTTTGGTTTAAGTAGTTCTAAGTTCTAGGGGACTAATGACCTCAGCAGTTGAGTCCCATAGTGCTCAGAGCCATTTGAACCATTTTTGGAAATGGTGATACTTTGCAGTTTTCGAAATTCACGAGAACACACTCCTTTCTGGTCAAGAAAATAACTGTTTGACTTTCTATTTCGTGTCAGCGGTTCTGTTCCGAACATATTATGCAACCACTCTTCGACCATTCGGATTTAAGTTTTCCGTTGTTTTCCTGGGTAACTTCAAATCAGTGGTGGAAAAGTTCTTACGATTAAGGTATGACCAGTCTGCCTTGTGTTCTTTTTCAACTGGAGCTCCATGTTTTATGAGCTCTTGGGTTGTAAAGAATTTAAATCGACCACAAAATTTGTCAGTTCAACAGTTTTCTGTTAGTTGCCCAACATCTAATGTCTACGGAACTTGCGACGTATTAATTACAAGAAGTGGACCATGTGTCAGTCTACGTAGCTGAGGATGCTCATAGTGAATTATGACAGATTCTCTCTCCGCTATACGACGTTTCTGAAATTTTACACCTAGCATTGCACTGGTCTTCGAATCGTTGAACATAATCATAGTCAATGAAGAAGGCTCCTGTTTGCGCTGCGTTTTTAAATAATTTCGTGCAAGTTCTGAGTGGGTGGGCCTTACAGGTTAATGAAAATGCAGTAGTTACTATCGCTCAAACAACTATGTCATCGGAGCAATCTAAATGTACCTGATAAAGAAAAAGTCTGGGTTACCGGGGAAAACTCGTGGCTATTCCAGACGCTCACGGCGAACAGCGACTGCTTTCTGCCAATAATTACGAAGTCTCAAGATTACTTGGTTATAACCACATTGTGGTGTCGTGTCCGTACCATGGCTGCCGATTTATGTTTTATTGTGCGTTATGTATCTTTGCTTATGCTCTCTCGTAGCTTATAGTTTTTTTAAAGTTTACTTCCGCGTTATATTTGACGACTTCCTTAAGTGTGAAGGCTTACGTGTATTGACATGCACTGATCTGTTGTAATAGACTTTCGTTTTGAACATCAAATAAGTCCCTTTATATAAGGACCGGTCAATTCAGAATGAAACAGGTGGAAAAAATAAGTAAACTGTTTATTATTTCTAAAGTATCATCATAACTTTTAATACATTCGAAATAAATGAAAATTAAAACACCTGCAGCCGTCTCTTCTGTATTTAATTTGTTTATACAACCAATTTGGTGTTCCATTACACCATCGTCAGGCCCCTTGATCAACGTAAATTGGAATAAATCCAATGTCGTGTTCAGTTATAACAGGAGCCAATATCAAATAACCGGTGTCCATAGATATTTGGCTTACACGACATTATCACTTCATGAACTGACGGTTACAAGCAACATGCAACATATAACACTGAAATGTGGCAATTAACTACGGAAGACAGCCATAACAGGAGACGTCCCCATTACAGTGTCTATTAATACTTTTGGAGCAATAATGAACATGTAAGAATGTCTTATTATTAGCAACACATTACCATTCATTAGTTCCTAACGGAGAATGCCTTAGCAGGCTTGTTTGCTGTTACAAAACAGAGACTTTCACAATCACCGCTTGATGTGTTACCTGTTCGCAACCAGCAATGGTGGGTGTATCTTTGAAGTGCAAGGTTCTTCTGCCGCTTGAACGTTAGGGAAACCATTAAAGGACCATCGGTTGTAAATACCGGGAGGAGCGCCAACACGTAACACGTGCTCGCTGCTACTTTGTCCCGTCTCTAGTGTGATGTAATTATACAAGGTGAGCGTTGCTGCCGTGTTCGCGTTGTTATTTACGGTCTTTTAGAATGAGGTATCGGATAACATGGTAGAAAGGTTTGGTTATACCACAGAGCTTGATGGACATATGCCTGCAATTTTTGTGTAAGTTTAGATTAGAAGTTTCTAAAGGTAAACCAACTGCTATCCGAGTCTGTAAATCTATGATCCACGCCCATGGACACAACAGAATACGCCGAATTCTAATGCAATCTCTGCATAATTCCTGTATAATTTTCGTCTTTTAAGCACCGTACACTTTGTTATGAAGCTTTCCTTAAAGTTAACACCACACATATCCACCGTCAGTAGTACATTGTTTAACTAGGTTTATTTCTTCGCCTAAAAATTTATTTATTTGATTATGATTAAGGCATTCGGGACCTCTAATCTACATTGGGGAAAATAAGAAAAGTGCCAGTCGATCATTGCCAAATTATGATACTGCAATTTAGTCTGCAGTGTTTTTAATATGTGGTCGTAGTAAATGGAACGAATTTTGCGAAATTTTTGTCCGGAATATATCCGTTGCATGGGAAAGTTTCGTTATAAACATGCGATGCTGTCCGATCTCCAATCAGGAAGGTCTAATTTTCATTTGTAACAATTATTACTCAATATATTTTTAAAACCTACAGATCAGACTAAAAGTACCCGCTGCTGACGGCACAAACGTGATGAAATATGTTTTTGTATAACAATGAATGTTTGCATAATAGGCAGACCTTAATTTCCATTGTTTTAATCTGCAAGTACGGCTGCTGTTAAAGCTGTCGAACCAATGTGTGATATGTAAGGGCACGTAAGAGATGAATTGTAGGAAGGGGGAGGGGGAGGGAAGCACTGAATAAATTAGTTGGATCTTACCTTTTAATTAACTTTAAAGGCCTCGTAGCCAAATCGAAATCAAAGAATATCCTCTAAACGACATAGAAACGCCCGTCGCAGAGTTGGACATCAGGTAAAAACGTCAACTGACTTTCTGCGGAGCTTAACGAACGTTTCATCACATATACAAGAGTAAAAGCATAACTCTGACACACGACATATTACCAGGCTCTTATTTACTTCCGTGTGCCATTTGTATTTAACTGATTACATCGGGTAGTCGTATTTAAAGTGCAATATAGGTTGTAATTATCGTAGGGTAGCGAACCTAGGTAGCTGTTCTAACGCGTTAACGCGGAACCGATTTACGCTGGAAACCAAATTAGTTCCAATTTTTGGTATCAGGTGCAAACCTGGCGCTGCGAATGCAAGAAAGACGCATATAAATGTTTCCATGTGTAATAGGTTAGGGACCGGACATGGGTAGAAAAGATCAAACAAGTGACAAAGGCATAATTTTGATTTTATTATTATCCGCTGCTTACACAGACTGTTCAATATGGGCACCGGAGACGTCGACGAGATGACGCATCCGTAAGACGATGTGATAAAAAGTTGCTCTCACCTCTGGAAAACCACGGTTTGCTCACAGCTGTGCTCTTTCAACGCAGGAGTCGCATGCTGTGCCAGAAGCTCTCGAGAACTTGTAAACTTCACGATTCACATGACTGCCCACCGGGTGTATTCTCTTCAAAGAAGAACAGGCTGAGAATAAAGCTGCTTGTCAATCCTCATCACACAGTCATTAACGGTGAGTGCAGTGGCTTTTAGTGCACAATAAGCGATTTAACAGTACCCCAAATTCGGCAGTCCTGTGTGATAACTGCACTTTATAGTGTAAAATGTGCCCCGTCACTCTACAGATTATTGCCCGGCCACATGTCATCAATTTCGATCCGTGCCAGAAAACGAAGACTAATTTCAGAATGTGGCCACGGATCTTGAGGTTCAGTTGCTGCTCCCTCTGGATCTTGTACGGATACCAGTGAAGTACAGACTGAAAAACTCGCGTAGTATTTACCATGGCATGAACAATTCTCGTGTGACTGCAGGAGCACTGGCAGTAGCCAGGTCACGTGCTGGGTAGTTACAGCAACGCAGCCTCATCAACAACTTTCACAGGGATAGGATGCATTACTCTTTCAGGTGCCACAACAAGCTCACCCTTGTTTTTCGAATTTGCTCATCATCTTCTTTATACCATTGAATGACATCAGGCCCCGTCTCAGACCTTTCAGTCGGTGACACTCTCTCAATGCAGCACTGTAACTGCTGCTGCTCACTAACAGAGCACGGTACGGTCTCTCTTCTCGATACCCGTACTGTTCATTCACGTTATGGCTTGTCAAATGATAGCTACCGTGTCCTACCGTCATACAAACAGAGTGCAGCGCCAGATTTGCACCTGGTGGTCACAAATGGAACTAATTTTCTTCCAGCGTAAATCGATTCCTCATTAATGTGTTGGCATACCTATCAAGTTTCACTGCCATATGATAATTATAGCCCACATTCGACTTCCATGACTCGCTACACTTTCATTATAACAGCCCGGTATAAGAGGTTGATGGTGTCTACTAGCGGTTTAGTAAAACAACATAGGACTAAAAAGCCTGCACAGTGGTATCTTTCAAATAACCAACGAAGATTATAAACTATCTTCGTTGGTTATTTGAAAGAGACCACTGTGCAGGCTTTTTAGTAAATACTCGTACATCGAAAGTTACGAAAACATTAAATTTAATGTTTTCTGGAACGGAGCGACCTCTATGGTCGCAGGTTCGAAACCTGCCCCGGGTATGGATGTGTGATGTCCTTAGTTAGGTTTAAGTAGTTCTACGTTCTAGAGGACTGATGACCTCAGAACCTAAGTCCCATAGTGCTCAGAGCCATTTGAACCATTTCTCCCCTTCCTAGCCCCCGCCCCCTCCCCACAGAGTATAATTTGCCGCTATCCCCATTTTCAATATTTTACAAGTGTCTATGATCTTAATAATAAGAGTTAAAAGTTGTAAGCTGTTTAAGTATAATAATAAATTGCTTAATTGCGGCTAAATGCCGGCCGCGGTGTCCGTGCACTTCTAGGCACTCCAGTCCGGAGCCGCGCCGCTGCTACGGTCGCAGGTTCGAATCCTGCCTCGGGCATGGGTGTGTGATGTCCTTAGGTTAGTTAGGTTTAAGTAGTTCTAAGTTCTAGGGGACTGATGACCACAGCAGTTGAGTCCCATAGTGCTCAGAGCCATTTGAACCATTTTTTTGCGGCTAAATATACAAAAAGTTTTAATGTAATGACAATTATTTGTTTGTATCAGTGAATAGTCCACAGCTGTAGCATAATTTCAAGGAAATTGCAATTCGGAGAAACATAATCTTTGAAAAGTACACCTCCGACAAGGTGAGTATTACACATGCTATGAAATTAATTTCAAAACTCTAATAGCAAAATCTCTCACTGTTTCGATAACGTCATAATTTGAAAAAACTGGAACAGTGCACCCAGAATTATCAGTATTGCACATAGTGCTACGACTGTACAAACTGTGGTTGCACTTGTAAACAAGGGCAGTGCCGTTCCTTTCAGTCGTTTCCGCCTGCATCCGGAAATCACTTTTCCCGTACAAAGGTTTTCCCGACCTGTCCGCTTTCACTAAACTTCCTGTGGTTTACCGGTTTTACCTATGGATTCACGAACCGTGTCAGATTTTATGGTAACCGCAGGTATGATGGCATGTGCTTATGCACATTTATCTATATCTACGTCTACATCCATACTCCGCAAACCACCTGACGGTATGTGGCGGAGGGTACCTTGAGTAACTCTGTCGGTTCTCCCTTGTATTCCAGTCTCGTATTGTTCGTGGAAAGAAAGATTGTCGGTATGCCTCTGTGTGGGCTCTACTCTCTCTGGTTTTATCCTCATGGTCTCTTCGCGAGATATACGTAGGAGGGAGCAATATACTGCTAGACTCCTCGGTGAAGGTATGTTCTCGAAACTTCAACAAAAGCCCGTACCGAGCTACTGAGCGTCTCTCTTGCAGAGTCTTCAGTTGGAGTTTATCTGTCATCTCCGTAACGCTTTCGCGATTACTGAATGATCCTGTAACGAATCGCGCTGCTTTCCGTTGGATCTTCTCTATCTCTTCTATCAACCCTATCTGGTACAGATCCCACACCGGTGAACAGTATTCAAGCAGTGGGTGAACAAGTGCACTGTAACCTATTTCCTATATTTTCGGACTGCATTTACTTAGGATTCTTCCAATGAATCTCAGTCTGGCATATGCTTTACCGACAATTAATTTTATATGGTCAGTCCATTTTAAATCACTGCTACTGCCTACTCCCAGATAATTTATGGAATTCACTGCTTACAGTTGCTGACCTGCTATATTGTAGCTAAATGATAAAGGATCTTTCTTTCTATGTATTCGCAGCATATTGCACTTATCTGCATTGAGATCAATTGCCATTCGCCCACTCTAGAACATTAGCACACAGGTCGCAAACACATCCATGCGAGCAGACCTTCGAACAAGCAGCAGAAAAGTGTTCTATAGGTGACGTAGCTCGTAAATTCTAGAATTCCTTATAAATATTTCAGCGTACAACCACTGCCAGCGACGCAGTGGCATCGCCTGTTCTCGTCAGGTCACCGAAGTTAAGCTCTGTCGGGCTCGGCTAGAACTTGGATGGGTGTCCTTCCGGATCTGCCAAGCGCTTTTGACAAACGAGTTGCACTCAGCCCTTGTGAGGCCAAATGAGGAGCTAATTGATCTAGAAGTAGAGGCTCTGGTCGCGAACACTGACAACGGCCGGGAGAGCGGTGTGCTGACCACATGCCCCTCCATATCCGTACCCAATGATGCCTATCGTCTGAGGATGGCACGGCGGTCGATCGGTGCCGTTGGACCTTACGAGGCCTGTTCGGAGGGAGGGAGACACAACCACTTGTGTTAGGAACCTAATCCACAACAACGCATTGTCTTACTTTAAGAACGGTAGCACCAGATTCTCTACTCCGCTTATCCAGGTACCGCACATTCTCCAAAGCGTTGTTCCAATAAGACGGTAAACAACCGTCACATCAACTAGTGCACCACTAGTTCGCTACATCTACGGTTCTGACAGACTGCACTCGGATATCAGCCGTAACATAACATTCCAAACTTGTTACAAAGTGCATGGAGAGACACCATACTAATGGTTATGTATGCCAAGTCGCTACATTTTTGGTACGAAAGCCAACCTTAAAAAAATCTAAAGTACCATTGAAGAAGGTATTGCCATTCTCACAGGTTTGTGTATTAAGTACATTATCAAACTTAAGCCGGTGGATTGTTATTTCAAGTTCCTCCAACAGGTCAAGTTACTTTCCTTTCTCATCCACGTGTATCACCTCAAGTACTTTTCTATGCTTTTCAGGGGATGATTAGTGTCATATCTATGTTCGGTCAGACCCGTAAATATGCTTACGAAGTAGTGGTTCACAGAAAGGCAGCTGACGTGACTGATTTTAAGCGCCTTACGGAAGCAATGCGTTGGAGGATATGAGGAAATATGGATAAGCATAGCAGGGAGTCTGGTGTTGCCATCTTTACAATAAGAGGTGGACTTTATGTCCGAATAACTTTATTTCCATAATGAAATAACAAGCAACCAGTTGCATAAAACAAATTTAATGTCTTTCCCGGTTTCAGGCACTTAGTGCCCTTCTTCAAAAGATTATGCCTATCGCATTTTATTGCTAGTGTCAATAATAAAATTTCAATATACAAAGAAATTTAAAAAAATAAATTTCGTTTATGCAACTGGTTGCTTATTATTTCATTATATACGAATACAGTTGCTGAAGATGGATAAAATATTAATTTTATTTGCTGTCGGACTTTGACCTTGAGTGTATTTGCAGTGCCATTTAGGTTGGATTAATTTAAGACAGTCAGACGGTAGGGGGTCTGACTCCCGAAAAGCATTGCTGTGGATTCTGTTCCTACTGTTAGTGGTCCTTAAGATGAACAATACAATGGCTTGCCATTTTCGAGACACTTAATTTCCATGCTGCTGTCTTCTCTGATATTTAGCTTCGGAATTTGAAAACTTCTAATAATTTTTTTCTTCTTGGAGGGGCAGAGGGGGGGGGGGGGGGAAGAGGAAGGGAGTCATATCCATCATAAGATCTTACACATTCCGGCCGAGAGGTTTAGAAGAATACATACTGAATACCTGCAGTTCAAGGAAACACAAAGAGAATACATGGTTTGTGCGCATCAGTTGTAAAACAATCAGTGTACTTGCAAGCGTTTCGCAGCACTGCTGAATATTTCAACTATAGCGCTCGGGTATCGTGTGTCCAAGGTCAATGTCCGCTCACCGGCAGCGGAACGCTTCAGGGTGTCGGAGCAAACAGTGCCAAATTTCCCGGAGGCCGAATGCGCTGGACTGGTTTGTATCCGCCAGGAAATTTTTCTGTGGGCTGAAGAAACCCTCCCGTGCCCCTGGAGTTCGACGAATAGATAAGCAGAGCAGTTTCAGAAAATATGAAGCTTGGTGTTTAAGGATCCGTGGGCAGTGAAATATGCGTCACTGCTTCAGTTGTGGAGAGCATCGGACATGATGTTCAATGAAACATTGAGCATTTAACCTAAAATGGCTTACAGAAGCCGAAAGAGTTTTTGATACGTTCTCTTCCCAAAGTACTAGGTCAGTATGTTGATCAGCGCGGCGACAATTTCGGTAAATATTAACGGTGGTCTTCAACAAGAGGTTCGATTTGAAAACTGTTGTGCTTTGTTGGAATGTTTTATATTTGAAGTGGTATGAATGTCCTTGTCTTCTCCCGACAAGTAACTGAGGCAGCATCCATACCATGTCGAAACATCTTTTTTCATGAATGAGATTTTCACTCTGCAGCGGAGTGTGCGCTGATATGAAACTTCCTGGCAGATTAAAACTGTGTGCCCGACCGAGACTCGAACTCGGGACCTTTGCCTTTCGCGGGCAAGTGCTCTACCAACTGAGCTACCGAAGCACGACTCACGCCCGGTACTCACAGCTTTACTTCTGCCAGTACCTCGTCTCCTACCTTCCAAACTTTACAGAAGCTCTCCTGCGGCAAAGGTCCCGAGTTCGAGTCTCGGTCGGGCACACAGTTTTAATCTGCCAGGAAGTTTCATATCAGCGCACACTCCGCTGCAGAGTGAAAATCTCATTCTGGAAACATCCCCCAGGCTGTGGCTAAGCCATGTCTCCGCAATATCCTTTCTTTCAGGAGTGCTAGTTCTGCAAGGTTCGCAGGAGAGCTTCTGTAAAGTTTGGAAGGTAGGAGACGAGGTACTGGCAGAAGTAAAGCTGTGAGTACCGGGCGTGAGTCGTGCTTCGGTAGCTCAGTTGGTAGAGCACTTGCCCGCGAAAGGCAAAGGTCCCGAGTTCGAGTCTCGGTCGGGCACACAGTTTTAATCTGCCAGGAAGTTTCATATCAGCGCACACTCCGCTGCAGAGTGAAAATCTCATTCTGGAAACATCCCCCAGGCTGTGGCTAAGCCATGTCTCCGCAATATCCTTTCTTTCAGGAGTGCTAGTTCTGCAAGGTTCGCAGGAGAGCTTCTGTAAAGTTTGGAAGGTAGGAGACGAGGTACTGGCAGAAGTAAAGCTGTGAGTACCGGGCGTGAGTCGTGCTTCGGTAGCTCAGTTGGTAGAGCACTTGCCCGCGAAAGGCAAAGGTCCCGAGTTCGAGTCTCGGTCGGGCACACAGTTTTAATCTGCCAGGAAGTTTCATATCAGCGCACACTCCGCTGCAGAGTGAAAATCTCATTCTGGAAACATCCCCCAGGCTGTGGCTAAGCCATGTCTCCGCAATATCCTTTCTTTCAGGAGTGCTAGTTCTGCAAGGTTCGCAGGAGAGCTTCTGTAAAGTTTGGAAGGTAGGAGACGAGGTACTGGCAGAAGTAAAGCTGTGAGTACCGGGCGTGAGTCGTGCTTCGGTAGCTCAGTTGGTAGAGCACTTGCCCGCGAAAGGCAAAGGTCCCGAGTTCGAGTCTCGGTCGGGCACACAGTTTTAATCTGCCAGGAAGTTTCATCTTTTTTCATTTTACGTTCTATCAGAGCATTTCCAGAGGTGTAAGTAACGTCTAGTGCCAGAAATGTGCCCTGCTATTGATCAAAGATCGAACAACGAACATTTCGTTTGAAGTCTCTTAACGACACAAGTCTGTTAGTTTGTAAAATCCCATTATAAAGTTCTACATCGTTGTATTTGCTTCTTGTATATTTAAAAATTTAAAATAAATAAAAATGTCTTTACAGGTGACTAGGTTATCTCTTTATCAGTTAGAGAGCAGTGGATTGCAGCGACGGAAAATTCGTGATAAATCTGAGAGTGAACAAATTACAGTATGCTTATAACATTCTGACAGATACAAACCGTGTCGGATCGGGACTTGAAATCGCAACCTTGTTTTGTCAGGCACTGTTGTTACCGACTGTGCTATAGCATTTATGCGAAATATCCTAGAATACTGCTCAAGTGCGGGACCAGTAACAAATAGGACTAACGGGGGATATTGAACGTAAATAAAGAAGGAGTGCAAAAATTTGTTCGAGATACGGGAGAGTGTCACTAAGACGCTAAAGTAACCGAACTGGCGAACACTTCGAGATACTTGCAAACTATCCGATGAAAGCCTAGTTGCAAGTTTCAGACACAGACTTTAAGTGATAAATTAATAAATAATCCCTGTACCAGAATTCATTACATGTCAAAACCATAAGAACCGCGAGGACAAGGTTAGACTACTGACAACTCGTGCGGAAGTGTTTAATGAACCACTCTTCCCCTAGATCGTTACGTGAATGGAACAGAAGCCCGAGTAACTAGTGCAATGGGATGTAGATGCAGATGTAGGTGCACATCCGCAGTCACCTATGCCAACATATCTCTCCTAATGTCCCAACCTCACAGAGGTTCGCCCTCGTAAACTGCGGGATCAGCACTCCTGCGAGAAAGGGTACTGATAGGAGGAGCCTTAGCCAAAACCCAGAGAACTGTTTCTAGAATTAGTGTTTCACTCTGCAGAGGAGTGTGCACTGTTTTCAAACTTCCTGACAGATTAAAACTGTCTGCCAGATCGGACTGGTAAGAGCACTGTTCTTAGAAGACAGGTTCTGGGTTCGAATCCCGGTCTGGTATACAGTTTTAATCTGTCCGGAAGTTGTAAAATAGCGCACACTCCGCTAGAGAGTGAAAGACTCATTCTGGGCAGGATATGGCTAGTCACTGAAGCAATCTGTACACGTGAGAGCTAGGTACGAATCTGTGCAAGTGAGCCGGCTGCTGTAGCCGAACGGTTCAAGGCGTCTCAGTTCGGAATCGCACTGCTGCTACAGTCGCAGGTTCGAATCCTACCCCGGGCATGGATGTGTGTGATGTCCTTAGGTTAGTTAGGTTTAAGTAGTTCTAAGTCTAGGGGACTGATGACCTCAGATGTTAAGTCCCATAGTGCTCAGAGCCATTTCAACCATTTTTTTTGTGCAAGTGAAAAGATCGGTTCGCACTGTAAGATGTTTTTCTGACAACTTCTCAAACTCACATAAAACATTTATACGTTGCTTTTTTGTTTTGTTTTTGAGGCCTCTCTTTCTCAGTCGAAGTTTTTCAAGCAATATGCGAGTTGTCCCATGAACCATGGACCTTGCCGTTGTCATGTTTGCTTATAATGATATCTGATTTATATTTTTTGTAATTTGAAGACATTGTACATCAACCTACCTTTGTACATTGTATCCTTTTAGGTCTGAAGATGGTCATAACCGATCGATATTAATTACTTGAGTAACAAAAGTCTTCAGGTCCCATGACTGGATTTATAGCAAAACAGATATAGCCTAGATCACTGCGAAACCCTGTTGCGAATGTATCGCAACTCGCGAAATTGTTCTGCTTTTATGGCTGTGAGAGGATGTCTGCTGCAGCGTCTGCAATTCGCTTGCTGCGTTTCCATTTAAAAGTCAGCTTCTTTGTGTGTGTGTGTGTGTGTGTGTGTGTGTGTGTGTGTGTGTGTGTGTGTGTGTGTGTGAGTGAGTGTGTTTATGTGTGTGTGTGTGTGTGTGTGTGTGTGTGTGTGTGTGTGTGTGTGTGTGTATGTGTGTGATTTTTTAAAAAAAAATACTTGTATGAGAGTTTGAAAAAAAAGGGGGGAGGGATTGATATGTCGAAATTTGTGTGTGTGTGTGTGTGTATTCTTTTGTGATCTAGTTAAACCAATTCGTAAACAAAACCACAGTGTTGCAGTGACCACTGATGGTGCTTTCAAGTGAAGTGAAATGCCTTTGATCCAAATACGACTTTACACAGTCTGGAAATACGACATAAATCCCGTATTACTTTTAGAATGTTTGACTTGCGTTAGCTAGTGCGTTGCAACTGTTGAAACTCTACTACACGTACGTTTGGGTGTGATGAAGTAATTTTAGCTTTGGAAGTCAGAAGAAACCGGAGTTAGCTGCAGTGCGGTAGGAGGGGAACGACCGCAGTGTTTTTGCTGGCCGAAATTCGCAGTGCAGCCGAGGCGGCGTGCGTGCGCAATGTGGCGTGATTCAGCAGGGCCCCCTGTATAGGGCGCACACGCCGTCGCTTCCTGCTCACGATGCGACCGATCAGCCTCGAGCTGCCGTAGCAGCCACTGGGGAACTTAGCCGACATGTCAGCCAGCACTTGTTGGTGAGAGAGAAGGTCATACAATTTCAATTACCACCTTGAAAAAAGAAAGGTACGTAAATAATTTTTTGTTCGAAACATCCTGGCAGATCAAAACTGTGAGTCGGATGGAGACTCGAGCCTGGTCCTTTCGCCTTTCGCGGGCAAGTACTCCACGAGTGGATTAACTACGACTCACAACCCGCCGCCCCACAGCGGTATAAAACTTACGAAAACGTATCACCGTCATTTGGCTGTATGATATGTTTTATTACACCTTCTTGATTTCAGCCTTAGGCCATTTTCAGATGTTTCAAACATCAAAAATTATCTGACTTGTATTACCGTTAAAATACGTATCTTTGGTTATAGAAACCTAATGCGTCATTAGTTGTGATGAATACATTTTTGCAGTATGCTACACTACTGGATATTAAAATTGCTACACCAAGAAGAAATGCAGATGATAAACGGGTATTCATTGGACAAATATATTATACTGGAACTGACATGTGATTACATTTTCACGCAATTTGGGTGCTTAGATCCTGAGAAATCAGTACCCAGAACACCCACCTCTGGCCGTAATAACGGCCTTGATACGCCTGGGCATTGAGTCAAACAGAGCTTGGATGATGTGTACAGGTACAGCTGCCCATGCAGCTTCAACACGATACCACAGTTCATCAAGAGTAGTGACTGGCGTATTGTGACGAGCCAGTTACTCGGCCACCATTGACCAGACGTTTTCAATTGGTGAGAGACCTGGAGAATGTGCTGGCCAGGGCAGCAGTCGAACATTTTCTGTATCCAGAAAGGCCCGTACAGGACCTGCAATATGCGGTCGTGCATTATCCTACTGAAATGTAGGGTTTCGTAGGGATCGAATGAAGGGTAGAACCACTGGTCGTAAGACGTCTGAAATGTAACGTCCACTGTTCAAAGTGCTGTCAATGCGAACAAGAGGTGACCGAGACGTGTAACCAGTGGCAGCCCATACCTTCCCGCGGGGTGATGTGCCAGTATGGCGATGACGAATACACGCTTCCAATGTGCGTTCACCGCGATGTCGCCAAACACGGATGCGACCATCATGATGCTGTAAACAGAACCTGGATTAATCCGAAAAAATGACGTTTTGCCGTTCGTGCACCCAGGTTCGTCGTTGAGTACACCGTCGTAGGCGCTCCTGTCTGTGATGCAGCATCAAGGGTAACCGCAGCCGTGGTCTCCGAGCTAATAGTCCATGCTGCTGCAAACGTCGTCGAACTGTTCGTGCAGATGGTTGTTGTCTTGCAAACGTCTCCATCTGTTGACTCAGGGATCGAGACGTGGCTGCACGATCCGTTACAGCCGTGCGGATAAATGCGTGTCATCTCGACTGCTAGTGATACGAGGCCGTTTGGATCCAGCACGGCGTTCCGTATTACCCTCCCGATCCCACCGATTCCATATTCTGCTAACAGTCATTGGATCTCGACCAAAGCGAGCAGTAATGTCGCGATACGATAAACCACAATCGCGATAGGCTACAATCTGACCTTTATCAAAGTCGGAAACGTGATGGTACCTATTTCTCCTCTTTACACGAGGCATCACAACAACGTTTCATCAGGCAACACCGGTCAACTGCTGTTTGTGTATGAGAAATCGGTTGGGAACTTACATCATGTCAGCACGTTGTAGGTGTCGTCACCGGCGCCAGCCTTGTGTGAATGCTCTGAAAAGCTAATCATTTGCATATCACAGCATGTTCTTCCTGTCGGTTAAATTTCGCGTCTGTAGCACGTCATCATCGTGGTGTAGCAATTTTAATGGGCAGTAGTGTAACTGGGGAGCGACTTCTATGAATTATTAACAGCGTAAGTCTGTGAAATAAAATGGATGTCCAGATCATAGGTTTACAATTCTCTTCACTGTCTGACTGTTCTACACAAGTCAGTTGATTTTTGAAATTTGGAGCACTTGAAAATGGTCTAAGGCTGAAATCTAGAAAGTGTAGCAAAGAATGTCATATAGTCAAATGTCGATTGTATCTGTCCATAAGTTCCTAATTTCCGACACATTCCGCTGCGTATCTTGCGGGATTGGCATTCCTGGAAGACAGGATACGAGGGTCTTTCATTAAGTAACGCAACACTCTTTTTCTGGAAGCGGGTTGGTTTTATTTAGGTGTGCAGAATGCCATATCACTCCTCACTCTTTTTGCTACTAAACCCTTTTTTCAACAAAATGTCCCTTCAATGCGACGGCCTTACGCCTCCGTACTGGTACGGCCTGAATGCCCGAATGGTATCACTGTACTGGTCGGCGTCGCAGCCAACGTCTTCGTGCGTCAGTGACATCATCATCCGCGTACTTTCCGCGGAGTGCTTCCTTCATTGGGCTCAATATATGTAAGACAGGAGGTGCGATATCTGGGCTGTAGCATGGGTGAGGAAGAACACTCCAATGATGATTTGTGAGCGCAGATTTGGCGCGCAGACTTGTCTGAGGTATGGCGCTGTCTTCGTGTAGGAAAATTTCGTTTGCATTTTTGTGGCAGAGAACATGCTGAAGTCGTATCTTCAATTTCCTGAGGCTAGCACAATACACTTAAAAGTTGATCGTAACCACGAGGGAGGACATTAAACAGTATAGCCCCTTCAGAGTACCAGAAGACGATCGCTGTGAATTTACCGTATGAGCGTGCGGCTTTGAAATTTTTCTTCGGAAGAGAGATGGTGGGGCGCCAATTCATGGACTGCCGTTTTGTTTCCGGGTGGTAGTGATGAACTCATATTTCATCGCCTGTGAGGATGTTCGACAAAAAATTAGCACCATCAAACTCGTAACGCGCAAGCATCTCCGCACAGACGGTACTTCGTTGTTCTTTATGGTCTTCTATTAGGCGGCTAGGAACCAAGCGGGCATGCATCGTTGAGTACCCAAACTGGTGGGCGAGTGTGTCAGCACTACCAACGGTGACGTCCAGTTTAGCAGGTGTTGGCTTGTTATCGGTCGATCACCTCGAATGAGAGTGTCCGCACGTTCCAACATAGCAGGAGTCACAGCTATATGCGGACGACCGACACGCTGGAAATTTATAGGTTTGTGCTACGTTTTTGCAATAGTGACAGACGCCTCACTCGACGACTCGCCTTGCTTTTGTTCACTGCCAGGACTCCGTAGGCATTCTGCAAACGGCTACAAATTCTGCATTGCTGTGGTCTCCCGCCAAAAGAAACTCGATGACAGCTCTCTCCGTTACAGACACCATTTTATGGGTTACGCATAGCGCCGCCAACTATCGAAACGTCATTAAACTTTAGGGCCTGAAACGGGAATATTCCACCATGTCCAAAAATAAATTCCGAATTTTTTCAGCCGAAACTGGCCGACAAAAAAGGATGTGTTGCATTACTTATTGAACGCCCCTCTTATTTGGGAGAACTGCCTTAGCCAAAGTCTAAGGGATTGTTTCCAAAATATATCCGGAATATTTGGTTTATTTGCAGATGTATCTCAGCCCGTATTGTCTGAGACTCCGTCGGCCGCTGTGGACGAGCTGTTCTAGGCGCTTCAGTACGGAACCGCGTGCCTGCTACGATCGCAGGTTCGAATCCTGCCTCGGGCATGGATGTGCGTTAGGTTAGTTAGGTTTAAGTAGTTCTAAGTCTAGAGGACTAGTGACCTCAGATGTTAAGTCCCATAGTGCTTAGAGCCATTTGAACCATTTTGATTTAAATTTACATACCACAGTATCGTAGCAGGTTACCAGATGACGTAAAACGATATGCCTCAGCTCCTCTTGACTTTTTCTTATTATTCTGTGGTTGTCTGTCTTTTTAACAAAATTTCTTATAACCTGTATTGTAACTTACAGATATCGACTGTTAGCCACACTGTTCAGTGGCGAATATACCGACAAGTGATGGATACTTTGATGGTATTCATTGCTCTCTCTCCATTTCCGATGTTCCGTAAGGTATTTCGATTACCTTCTCGAACCTAAATATCTATTCTGAATATCTTCATCTGGAAAACCTCAACAACACCTTGTGGCGTTATTTGGAAGTACACCGTAAATAAACGACTCTGCCAGATGTATGCAGCATTATCAGACAGTTTACCGATGGTGGTTGTGGGTAGGACATTGACCCAGCTGAATAAAATTCAGAACGACTTAGGTAAAATATACACTTGATATAATGAATAGCAGCGTGCCTTAAATATGAAAATATTCTAGATAACTGGACTTAATAGAAGAGATGAACCGTAAGCTTTCGTTCACAGCATTGTATGTAACTGTTCTCTATCATAAAGATTGAAAATATGGGCTATACTTTAGGAACGGACACGCAGTGGGATAAATATATGAAATCTGTTGTAACGAGGACAAACGAACAATTTTCAATGTCTTAGGATGAAATAATATTCCTCGAGGCGACAGGAATGTTCGTTTGAAGCAAATATATTCATACAGACATCATAAGCCGGGAGAGTTGTAGTATGTATGATATTTCTTCTACGAAGACAGTCAGTTTATAAATGAATTTATCCGACTCGAACGTGACTACAAGGAAATTTACGACCTAGGTCTGCACATTCTGAGATGAGAAAGTTCCGCCAGGTTTACAAACTTACCTCTACCGGGCAGCATTTGCGACGCTCTGCTTGTCTTAACTACTCCATTTGGGAGGAATGTGTTCTGACTTTTACGGTGAAAACTAGACATTCATATCACGCTGGAGAAAATTATTCAGATTGAAAAATAGATCAGAGAATAATCCCGTCAAAAGTGCACAGTAACGTTCTTAAAAAAGGATCCCTCCTTTTATTAAGCTGCTTTTCCATTATTTCCGCAAACAATTTGGTTTTGTGTGTTTTTAAACATTTTTGTATCAATAACATCATATTTAATCCATGTTTTCTAGTTACCTGTGAGTTCACCTAACCAATAAGTTAAACTTCAATTTGTGATAATATTGATGTAATATTTTACTATGTTCAGAGCTTCTTCCTTTATTGATTACGCTCTTCGGCCACATTGTTAAACAAAGCCAGCTGAATAAAGCGCAGTCCTTTGCAAAAAAGTATGACCTTAAAGATTCGTAATTAAACTATCAAGGGAGAACTGAACCAAAAGAGGACTGGAGGTAAGCCCAGGTAGGTGAACACTAAGACATCATTTATAACGGTTTCTTGTTCCGCTACCTATTGTGCAATAGGCGCTCGTGAAAGTATTCTGATATTTTAGGACTAAGGATCTTGACATTTATCTAAATTTTGATTGATAATTTTCTTTGCGTGTCAGGTAGGTTTGAGCTTATGTTGTTACATGAATTACAGTTGCATAATGTATCAAAGGCAATACTGTTTGTTTATTGTAGTCGTATGATCATATGTGCCTTCTGAAACTTTAATCCATACTTGCATTGTGATAGTCTGAATTAACGCAGAAGACTTGTAAAGTAAATTGGTGGCATCAACTGAAACGTTCCAGTCGAGGTTCACGTCGAGGTAGACCTTGCTCATCCTTTTATTTCATAATCGCTTAGAGTGAGTGGCAAATAATCTGCTACCTCAGCCTCATTATGGCCGGCGGAGAAAGTCTGCCGCTAATGGGACTCACACTCCAAATTCTCCGCAGCCACATTTCATCACTTCCCCTCCTCTCCGTAACGCGCTGAGACGGATGCTGTAGATATAAAAGCAGACATTTATAAATGGAGCAAATAAAATAATGACTCGAAAAGCATCAGCTGAAAAAACTTGGAATGTGTTTCAGAAGTGTACTTGAGAAGCCGAGTTTTGGGCAGAAAAACCCGGTGTGACTGAATAAATGCATGAGAATCAGCTGGGACAAATTGCCTACTGTCAGAGTGAATCCAAAGGCTGCATGTTCAATCTTCAGCAGGCACAGATACAGGTTTAGGTTTTGAGGGGGGTTTGCAGGGTCACAGTTTGCACAGTTTGTTACAGTCTCTTCCTCCCTCCTACTCCTCCTCCTCCTCCTCCTCCTCCTCCTCCTCCTCCCTCCCCCCCCCCCCGCCCCCCTTCCACGGGAATATAAGTTGCCATATGACATTTTAAGGCATCACAATTCATGCGATTTTGACAGTAACAGCAACAAAATACGTACAATGTTTCAATGTAGCAACAATAAACTGTTTAATTACAATGTAATATAGGAAATGTTTTAATATAATAACAGTAATAATTTGCTTGCACAGTTGCCTTTACGATCCGAGAAATTGCAGTTCACAGGAATTTATTAAGTACATGTGTTCTGCAACTGATCTAATAAGGAGTAAGAATAATAGCAAATTCACTACGTTGTAGTTCACACAATACAAAATCGAAATGCGAAATCTCTATTATGAGCATTTAATGTGGCATTACGACTGTGAACATAGGTGTGCAGACTCCTGTTACGCGAGATCGTAAGTGTGGGAAATGCTAGTTCTTTCAAAACCGAGTTCGATAACTTAGTCTTTCTGTTACTTTTTCTTAGTGAGGGGCCTTCGCCATGGTGGTATAATAGGAAGGAGTTGTCTATAACACTTACGCTGTGCTTCGCTTTGAAATTGGCGCTGTCATGTCTAGATGCACTACAGCATTAGCAGACTGCTGTTTACGATCGCTTCTTGTCCTTAAATTCAGTCGTGTTCAGCTAACAACTGATTTAAATACCAAATGTTGCAGTGCTTTCCTGAATGACACGGCGACATAAGGCATTTACAGACGTTTTTCTGATCTTAGATGCATACTTTTGCCAGTAATATGACGCATTTAGCCTGGTTAATGTAATTTTCTTTTTGTTATCAATTTAGAATAATAAGTAAGACAACGTGAGAGGAAAAGGCTGCTTTCACAATCCAGTGTTTTCCTTTGCAAGTTATGACGAAAATGATGTTCGATCTGTGTTCTCCTGCCGAAAACATTGGACTGATTGTAAATCTCAAGTTGAATGACAGAGGTAAAACCATTACAGTACGCAGCGTATCCAAAATCCATGTAGATAGTACAAAATATCGCTTGAACGAGTCGGCGTACGAATGGAATGAAACTGTTAACACTTCAGAATATAATCGGAAACATTAGATACCCGTGAATGGCGAAAGTTAACATTTTTGATCTAAATAGTTCCATCAGAAGCTATTGCTTGGGACAACTAACATGGCAGACGTCAGCTTCAAGTTTGTGACCTCATGAACCTTACTGTACCTCGACGTTCCTTCCCTCATGTCTTGTTTTACTCGACGCCCTGTGATTTGCCGATTCTATTTCTAGTCGTACGAACCGTGTCGAATTTGTTGTTAATGGCAGGTATTAGTCGACTGGAATATTGTTGTATCTGGGGGTGAGGGCGCTTCGGTTGGTTCCGTTGCCGTTATCATGGTGGGCGATTGCCCATGTATTTTTGAAGGGTCAGTGGACTTTCCCATTATGCCTTCTGTCTGACCTAGGGGTTTTTGATGTGATATTGGTAATGCTTGTGTTATGTTATGTGTGATTTGTGTTTGTTGTTGTGTGCATGTAGTTTTACTCTAAAATGGCGAGATAAAGTGTTCTTGGGATGTTTGTAATTTACATGTAGTGGGTCAGAGCCCAGGGAAGAGATGAGTAAGTGGGGCGAAGCTTCAAAGGAAGCATAGAAGGATTGAGTTTTTTGCTGTATGAATTGTGTTATGGTGGGCATGTTTGTGTTTTGGTGCTGACTCTGTTTGAGGCGAACAATGGAGCGGCGGTGATAATCCTGAGAGCCTTGTTCTGCAGGATCTGAATCTTTTTTGAGTGGCTGTCTGCTGCCATACCCCAGACCTTACAGTCATATAGTAATGAAGGAAGAACCACCATCTTCCATATAAGTAATTTAGCTTTGGTGGTCAGTCCATTACCATTTAGTAATGGGTATAAATTATAAATATTACCCGAACATCGATTACACACGTCTGTTATGTGGGCGTTCCACAGTAGTTTTGAGTCAAATTTTAGGCCGAGATATTTTACACCGTTACACCAGGGAAGGTTTCTCCCATCTGTGGAGACTTGACGGTTTGGTGGTCTCCTTCTGGTTGTAAACATAATTGCGTTGCATTTGTCCGCGTTGATTTTAATTTTCCAAATGTTGCACCATTGAGTTATTTCCTCTATGTGCCTATTTAGGTGTATCGTTATGTAATTTAGGTTCGGGTGAGTGGAATAGAGCGGTTGGTTCGTGTGCTTACCACTGCACTTACGGCCCACCAAAGTGTGCTCTACTCTTCTAACGACGAATTTCTTCGTAAAGCTGTTAGGATTTCAATAGTGCGTACAGCAACCGGAAAAAAATGCATGTGATTATTGTTTTCTATACCGTCCCCTCGTGTTTCCAATAACGGCCATGGGCGGCCTAGTGCTATAATATCGTGGTTGGGTAGTACAGCCACACTGTGAACGTTCCCTGTCGGCGGGCGGAGTTCGAGCACATCCACAGCGACACGTCTTACGCAAGCAACTGAAAAGTATCCAATGTTAAACGCAGCTTGTAATTCCTTGAAACATTTCCGTATTTTATTTTCCGAAAAATAACTGAGAAATTTGGTAACTGATATTCGTAAAAATATACGGACGTAAAAACGTCGCGACACAAAACAAGTAGAGTAATAAAATTTCACGAATACATTTGTCTAGGCAACACACATAAGTGTTGACAAGTTTATTTGCGTGGCCATCACAGTTTAATGTAATCGCGAGATAAGTCACTGCAGATGTGAAATGTCGGTACACTAATAACCGGTGTAACGACCAGAATCTCGAATGCAAGCATGCAGACGCACATGCAGTCTCCTGGATGTCATTGTGTGGGATGTAGTTCCATGCCTGTTGCACTTGGTCGGTCAATACAGGGTCGGTTAACGCTGTTTGTTGATGACGCTGGAGTAGTCATCCGATGATGTCGCGTATGTGCTCGATTGGACACACATAATGGTGATCGAGCACATGTCGACGCCGTGCAGAGCATACTGGGCTACGACAGCGGTATGTGGGCGAGCGTTATTCAGCTGGAAAACACCCCCTGAAATTCTGCTCGTGAATGGCAGCACAACAGGTTGAATCACCAGTATGACGTACAAATTTGCAGTCAGGGTGTGTGAGATAAACGTGACAGTGCTCCTGCTGTCATACGAAAATACATTCAAGACTATAACTCCAAGTGAAGGTCCAGTGTGTCTAGCTTGCACACAGGCCTTCAACTCTCCTCCTTCTAGCCAACACACGGCCATAAGTGGCACCGAGGCAGAACCGGCTGCCATTAGAAAAATCATCGGATCTCCACCCTGCCCTAAAATCAGCTCTTGCTTGACATCACTGAAGTCGCAAATGGCGGTGCTTTAGGGTCAGTGGAATGCACGCTGTAGGGCATTTGGCTTGGAGCTGTCCTCGAAGTAAGCGATTTGTAACAGTTGTTGTGTCAGTGTGGTGTCAACTGCTGCTCAAATTTCCGCTACAGTTGCAATACGATGCGCCAGAGCCCCATCTCGAACACGATGGTCGTCTCTCTCGGTAGTGCGACGTGGCCGTCCGGAGCCCGTTCTTCTTGCGGCCGTACATTCTCGTGAGAACCACTGCCAGCAGTCACGTACATTGGCTACATTCCTGTCAAGTCTTTCTGCAGTACCGCAGAAGAAACATCCAGCTTCACGTAGCCGTATTACACGATGTCGTTCAAACTCTGTGAGGTGCTGATAATGGCATCTTTGTCGTCTTAAAGGCATTCTGGAGTAACATCAACTCACCACGTCCCATGTCAAAGATAACTAACGCTCACTACAGTTAAAGCGAGTATTTAAAGCAAACTTCATTTGCTTCCCAATAGTGGCGCTACTAGTGCCACTTTTATGCGATTGACACGCAATTTTAACAGATATCATCTTTCAGATGTAGAAACAGATCTATCAACTTCAGTTTATGTTCCACAACCCCTTCTTGGTTTGCGACTTTCCTCCGTCACTGTATAAACACTTTTACTTAAATGGTAAGGCAGGGCGGGGTGGCAGTGAGCAGTCACGAGACCCCGCCCATCCTTTTCCCTTGGATACGTGTCTCATTAAAAGGGGAAACTGAGAAACATAGCAGTCAGTTGGTTACATCGACAGAAGGGACTATAGCAGAATGGTAGAAAAAAAAGAGCATCTATAAATAAAGATAACACAAAGCTGTGACAAAAAAAGAATTCAGAAATGGGTAACAGGTGTGAAGATGAAGCAACGGCAGTGGGCTGCAAACTAATATTTCAGAGATAAGCTACGTCGAGATGGAAGAGCGCCCCAGCAAGGTACAGTAATGAAATTTCCTTTCGCAGTATGAATGGGGTAAGTTATCCTGCCTCTGCTAATAACTGCAGAGGTAATTACTTGCATCGCAATTCCCATTTTATTGTAAACAGAAAATAAGTGAAACAGTAGGATATAATTTTCAGAATCGGTTTTCAAAACCTACTATGACCTTAATTTAACACTTTGCTAAATGACTCCAAGCAAATGCGTAAGTTAATACATGAAGCCCACAGCTGCTTTTCACGACAATGGTCTGTCTATTAGTAATGAAGGTACAGGTGAGTTTTGTTGGATATGGAAGCTAAGCTGTTCATTTCAAACCATTGTTGACAGATATTATCCTCAGTTTACAGTTTTCTTTCATATGCTGTGGATACATCTGTTTTATCTGCCAAAAGAACATCATTACTGTTAGAGACCTAAATGTAATGTCCGTTTTATCTAGTCTTCCGGAACTGCTACAGTCTCTATGGAAATATGAGAATTGCACAGCAGGTAGTGTCAACTCGAATAACTGTTGTATTTACATATTGCCATATACGCTGTTCTTTCTCATGAAGTAAAAAATGATGAGAACATATGTCGTAACAGTGCTCCGTAAACGAGCTCACCAACATACGCTTGGGCCGTGGAATTCGAATCGCAGGTACCCTGTTCGAATGCTCCTGATGAAAGTGTTTCATCTCCATCATCTGCCGTCACTGGTAGGAGAGGTACTGACGTACAATATCTCTTGATCGGCCCGTACGCCAAAGTCCTGGGTTAATTTAAAAGTTCTGAGCAATGTCTCTTGTAGATAGGGCCTGTTAAACTGTTGTTTCGATGGTGATCAATGTTTGGAATGGGATCGTTATGTCTGGCAGCGGCCATTGTGCTATTCTAGAGGCTAGGATGTTTGTGGGCACCTGGTTTCACTGCCTCTCTTCTTGCTTCATCACCAATAACACAAATTCACCACTGCACTGTACACAACCTCATTACAATCACCTATACGAAACAAAAGGCTCATATTGTTTCTCTATTTCTTTGGACTCTACAGAAGATCGATACTTTAAAGGATGATGTAAATAATTTTATTTTGTCTGATGATAGGTTGAACGAAACAGGTAACGAATGAAGGTTTATTTCTGCTTCAGATCTCTGCGATCCTTAAATGTGACTTTTTTTTCAAATACTTCCGTAAGTTAAATTTTGAAATGTGTCTGCTATTGAATGATCCAATAAACAATCCGAAAATTAAATGACACTAGGCAAGCAGTGCTGAAAAACATTTAGATAATACTATCTTCGTCGAAAATTGACTTGGTGAGACGGTGGCTGTATGAAAATACAGATTGACTCTTATAATTAATTAAAAACAAGACATAGCCATTGTTAATAACGATACTTATTGAGAACAAATAGCGCCGCTGCCGGTTTCGAAACATAGGTTCGTCTTCGGGTGAATGTTCAAAATTAAATGTCATTATGCTGTACAGGAGATGTAGGATGATTGTGATTGATATCCTGGGGAGTGGTAGTGCCCTGCAGAGAAAAAAGGAATCATCGACTCCAGAGAAAAATGGACCTAACAAAGGATTATAATAACGTGAACAACGAGATGTTAAAAAAATCAATAAATCGTTAAATATTGCTGGCATTCGGCGAAATATGATTTTCTTCGTAAGCACTCAACGTTGGAATAAAAATACGCAAGATTTTCGATTTAAGTAATACTAATTGAGGTCTTGAGTTTTATCTTAGGAGGCTGTTTGCGTTATTTTCATCCTTTCGGAGGCCCATTTACGATAGCCCTTTATTTGCTGCAGGACAACACTACCCCATGAAACTGCCATCATCAGCAAACGTCATACGTTTAGCATAATCTAATGTAATACAGTAGAATTATTAACAGTGGTTGGCTGGAGCTTTTACTTGAGTGTGTAAAAATTAACCTACATTTGGATAAAACGAAAAAAAAACAACTATGTTTTGGATAATGTGAACTCGGTCTCAAAGAACATCTGAATTTCGTTTGAGCGTACTAAGTTACAAAAGAACAGCAAGTTGGAAACACAAAAGGGGCCTTCACTAGAATTATTGACGACCAATATTGACGGTCCTCAGATACTTCCAGTGTTGTCAATACAGAATGAAGGTGTGAGATCAAGTATTAACAGTTTGAAAATAGTCAGACGTTGACAGAGCTTCATGAACCAAAGACAAGGCATTTAGAGTGCACAGTTTATATGTTCGATTCGCCTTTGCGCATACCATACCTCAGATTCAGCTTCTCAAATAGTCTTTTAACGTAAAACAGTTTTAACAGGCCAATGCAAGGGTAATCATTATACGTAGATACTACTTTGGGATGGTCAACGGAGGGTTCTCTATGACACTGCGTGCTTTATTACTTAGTGAACTGCATAGCAGTTTGGAAAAACTCTTCGCCGGCCGGAGTGGCCGTGCGATTCTAGGCGCTACAGTCTGGAACAGCGTGACCGCTACGGTCGCAGGTTCGAACCCTGCCTCGGGCATGGATGTGTGTGATGTCCTTAGGTTAGTTAGGTTTAAGTAGTTCTAAGTTCTAGGGGATGATGACCACAGCAGTTAAGTCCCATAGTGCTCAGAGCCATTTGAACCATTTTGAACCAAAAACTCTTCCACTTCGAAAAATACGTCATAGATCTATAATGACTAGTAAGAGGTCTGTGAAATGCGTGTCAGTCTCACCAAGTTATCATATAATATAAAAAATGATTACGTTAATTACCTAAACATTTGCTTTCTAGACAGATGCATTTGGTTCATAGGTTTCCATACAATTCTACCAATTATGTTTACTCACATTATAGACCTAAACTTCAAGCAATCGAATGACCTGCCCATCGTCAGAAACTTCGAAGGTACTCCAATTCTCTCGTCGACAGCGATTGATGCCTCACTAACGTGTTTCCTTTTCTATTTTATAACATATCGATTAATAACTTGTCATACGATACAGGACTTAACCGAAAATAGTTTATGAAATATTTCGGGAACAGGATTCTGATTTCAGTCAGTAAATTAACATGCGACAAGTCGCTCCCCCTTTTCAGCCATTTTCTGACCAGTTTCCTCTTTTCCGTTGTTTTCAGTTTTTGCAGCTAATATAATTGCGGCACACGCGTCCTTCTGGGTGTTCGACACTTCAGCCTTCTAAAATCGCGTTGCTAACTGACGACACTGACAATAAAAGTTGTAAGAAAGTTTTTATAGAACCTAAATACTTAAGGATTGAAGGAGACCACTCGTCGAAAGAACGAAGCGTTGCGTTGTCGAGGGGCATGCATAAATGAAGGAGAACTTGCTAACTTTCGGAGTTATCCTTTGATCAGATAGAGTACACAAACACATACACTCTCACATGCTAGCTTTCGGAGTTATTCCTTGACCAGCTAGAGTACACAAATACACACACGCATACACACACATACACACACACACACACACACACACACACACACACACACATACTCATATGCTAGCTTTCAATGTTATCCTTTGACCAGATAGAGCGCACAAACACACACACACACACACACACACACACACACACACACACATACACACACTGACTCTCGCATACACACACCTATGCTACATATCTACATGGCTAGCCAGCACCATGTAGGGGCACAGGTACGTGATGCGTGTGTGTGTGTGTGTGTGCGTGTGTGTGTGTCTGTGTGTCTGTGTGTGTTTGCGTACTCTAGTTCGTCAACGGATAAATTTTTCCTTCTTTTGTGTGTACCTCTCGACGGCTCAACGCTTCTGCTTTTCGGTTAATGGTCTCCTTTAATCCTAAAGCATTTATACCGACAATGATAAAATCCGCTACAGTTGTAAAAATTATTTATTTCTAAGAAAGGAAGCACTACTCGGTTTCAGGACATATGGTCCATCTTCAGGTGCATATTAAAATGTTAGTCCACAAGGGATGGGTAACTAAAGTTAAAGTAGGTTAAAATATGTTTAAGTAGGACAACCACGGTACATGACATGCAAAAGAAAAATATCCTCGTCAATCCTAGGTCTGCGGGAAGTCCCTAAGCCGGGACCGTTGTCTTCCTCAGGAAGCGGTTTTCTGGCAGACCTAGGATTGAAGTGGATATTATTCTCTTGCATGTCATGTACCAGGAATGCACTATTTTTACAAATTTTAAGGTTAGTTATGCATCCTTTGTGGACTCACATTTTAATACGCACATGAAGATGGGACATACGTCTCAAGCGGATAGTGCTTACCTTTTTAGAAATAAGTAATTTTTACAACTGTAGATATCATTGACAGTGAATAACAGTTGTGGATGTCCTATGAAGAGAATCGTGTAGGTACACTGAAGCGCCAAAGAAAATGGTATAGGCATGCGTATTCAAATAGAGAGGTATGTAACCAGGCAGAATACGGCGTCGCCGCCGGCAACGCTGTATAAGACTAGAAGTGTTTGGAGCAGTTGTTAGATCGGTTGCTGCTGCTACACCGGTAGGTTATCAAAATTTCAGTGAGATTAAACATGGTATTGCAGTAGGCGCACGAGCGATGGGACGCAGCATCTCCGAGATAGTGATGAAGTGGGGACTTTCCCGTACACTCATTTCACGAGTGTACCGTGAAAACCAGGAATACGGTAAAACATCAAATCTCCGACAACGCTACGGCCGGAAAAAGAGACTGTAAGAACGGGACGAACGATGACTGAAGAAAATCATTCAACGTGACAGTCGTGGAACCCTTCCGCAAACTGCTGCAGGTGCTGGACCACCAACAAGTGTCAGCGTGCCAACCATTCAACGAAACATCATCGATATGGATTTTCGAAGCCGAAGGCCCAATCGTGTACCCTTGATGACTGTACGACTCAAAGCTTAACGCCTCACCTGGGTCCGTCAACACCGACATTGGGCTGTTGACGGCTGGAAACATGTTGACTGGTCGGACGAGTCTCGTTTTATCTAGTATCGAACGGATGGACGTGTACGGGTATGGATACGACCTTAGGAATCCATGGACCTTGCATGTCAGCAGGGGACTGTTCAAGCTGGTGGAGACTGTGTAATGGTGTAGGGCGTGTGCAGCTGGAGTGATATGGGACCTCTGATACGTCTAGATATGACTCTGACAGGTGACACCTACGTAAGCATCGTGTCTGATCACCTGCATCCATTCATGTCCATTGTGCATTCCAATGGAGTTGGGCAATTCCAGTGTGACAATGCGACACCCACACGTCCAGAATTGCTACAGAGTGGCTCCAGGAACACTCTTCTGACTTTAAACACTTCCGCTGGCCACCAGACTCCCCAGAAATGAACATTATTGAGCATATCTGGATGCCCTGCAACGTGCTGTTCAGGAGAAATCTCCACCCCCTAGTACTCTTACGGATTTATGGACAGTCCTGCAGGATTCATGCTGTCAGTTGCCTCCAGCATAACTACAGACATTAGTCGAGTCTATGCCGCGTCGTGTTGCAGCGCTTCTGCGTCCTCGCGGGGGCCATAAACGATATTGGGCAGGTGTACCACTTTCTTTGGGTCTTCAGTGTGTATTGACATTGACAATCGTATTGATGGTGTGTGGTTTGCTCCAATATATTGAAGTTTCGACAAACTAGTATTGTCAATAAATACTGAGCGTATGTTGGGCCCGTAAGAGGAGGAAAGGGGGACAGTGAGCGGTAGGCCAGAGGCTGCCTTTACAGTTACAATACCGTATAATCGTTGCCCTGTAAGGATGCGTCGAGTTCCAGGGACGCTCGGGAGGTCTTGCGGCGGCCGTGGTGGGGGTTTGTAGGGCAGTTGCGGGGCGGGCTAGCTACGGGGTGCAATAAACAAACAGCGGCCGACCGGTCGGCCGGTCTCCAGGAAGACGAGACGCGGCCGCGCCGATGTGGGCCAGGCCAGGCGGCCACGCGGCGACGCGAACGACCGCTATGTGGGTCGCGCCGCGCCGCGCGGCCGTTAGCGGCTTCGACTCGCCGCCCGGTCCCCGGGTAGCGGGCCCTTGTTTCCTGAGGCAGCAGCCGCGCCCACAGACCGCCCAGGTCAGCCTCGTGCGTCCCGGTTCCCACCGGCCCACCAAGTTTCCGTCCACTCCCCCCTCCACCCCCTCCCCCCTTGCCCCGTCCCCCGCTGTCCGAACCCCTCTTGACCCCTTTTCTACGGAGCTGACATTCTTCAAACCTGTCGGATCCGGCACAGCGAGTCGTGTCCTGCTCTTTCCGGAAGCGAACAGAAGAAGGGTTCTTGAGGTCACTACCGCAGTATGCTGTTTGGGTGGCCTCCGGGGCCTGGGGCTTAAGCTGTCCCCCCCTACCGAGACTGTGTAAAGCAACGGTACAAACGGTAGCAAACAGCTCCCAGCAGGGAGGTTCGTAGGAGGAGAGGTCAATGCTCCGGGATGTGCCAGGAATGTTCCCTCAGAGCAAAACGTTCCTTTACCATCAATAACGGACAGGAACTGGACCACGAAAGTAAAAATAGTGAAATAAATTTAATACCTACGAGAAATTATAACACACAACTTGATGCTGAAAGCTGCACTTCAAAAAAAAAAAAAAAAAAGTTAACAAACCGCTAAATGGTCAAAAGTTAGCTTGGTCTACATACAATAAAAATGTCTGTCAGCCAAAACCAAATTAAAACATTACAAGACGGTGGTTCAAGCAGACATGAGATGTGGCAGCGAAACTCTTTTCAAAGTCCGCCAGAAAAACAGACTCGAGAAATCCTAAAATTTGAGAGAAGAGTAGCTAGAACATACATAAATAAGAAATATGATAAAGATGGGTAATGGCGAATAGTGCCAAATGAAGTGGAGTACGGTGAACTGGATCTACTTGGAGATACTATACGGAAAAAAGGAATATCTTTTTTTTTTATCACATTATGAAGACACCTGAAACCAGATTACCAAAGAAAATTATAGAGTAACTTTGGAGCGTGAAGCATCTAGTACGGTTCAATGTCAACAGACAAAAAGTTATGTGCATCTGTGTGTAGGATGTATGAAGGATAGTTGTTGAAAAACTATTTCATTGATTCATTTGCAAACATTGCAGGGCGCTCAGACACTTGTGTTAATGACGTAAATGACTGGCTGCGAAATGACACTGATGCCGGCTGCGGTATTATTTCTGATTACGAAATTTTTCTGTGTGTAGGCATTGATGACGGATATACAGAGGCGAACCGCAGCTGGATAAAATAATGATTTATTCGGAACGCCAGGCAGAAACAACTTGGATGATACAATGTAGGCTTTCACGGCCGTTATTTTCTTCACCTAAAACTTCCGGGTTGATAAGCTATGGTCGAAGTATAAAACTCTCCCCTGACGTTTCGTCTCCGGCTGCGGGAGACATCTTCGGATGTACAACGGCGAACTGCGAAGAGAACTCGAGGAATGTTCAAATGGTTCTAAGCACTATGGGACTTAACATCTGAGGTCATCAGTCCCCTAGACTTAGAACTACTTGAACCTAAATAACCTAAGGACATCACACACATCCACGCCCGAGGCAGGATTCGAACCTGCGACCGTAACGGTCGCGCGGTTCCAGACTGTAGCGCCTAGAACCTCTCGGCCACAATGGCCGGCCGTCGATGTTAGTTACTTCTACTTTAAAATCATCGAAATGAACTTGAGATCCGGACCAATAAGGGCGGATTACCAAGTATTGGCTGTGTATGGCTCTATAAAGAGTTTTGTTTCCACTGACCATTACGTCATCTCGAACAATAGTGACATGAGACATGAGCAGATAACACCGACAACTCTCAGATGAGCAAAATTTTTCTTTTTCTTTTTTTATCCGATTAGAACTCTTACAGCACTCATCATTCAGATTAGGTCTAATAAACTAAAGAGCAACGCACAAATTGGATTTAATACATTGCACATCAGAAACATAAAATCACAGTAGAGTCGTTTGAGAACTTGACCTGATCTTCCAACAAAAAGACTTATAATAGGAGATATATTGTCAAATCTTCCAAGTAGAGCAGAACGGTGACACATATCGGCGAACAGAAGCGAGCAGAAGCTGTAGATGGTGCATTGTAGCGTTGTATCCGTTCGTGCAGCCAAAAAAAGTGGTGATTGACATCCTCTTCTTCGCCAGAGTTGCGTAAAGGGGATGCGAGCAAACCAATATGATGTAGGTGCTCCCTGTAACAGACGTAGCTGAAAGTGAGGCACCTTATAGTGCTCGTGAGTCTTTTGGAGCATCGATTTTCCTCATGCCAGACGGTAGGAATCAGCATCGGGTTCATTTTCAGACAATGTCAGATTTTCTGTTTCGAGATCTCTTGCTATTCTGTGTTCCACTTCTCACTTGTCGTTGATTTAATGACGTTTGAAAGATCTGAAGCTGGTACTTCCGCATGCACTCTCGTTCCTTCAAAGACGGCTGCTTTGGGTTTCTTGCGAACTGTTTCGTTGCCTGGTATACCACAGTGTGCTTTTACCCTAACCATGGTATCTTCAGCCGGCCGTTGTGGCCGAGCGGTTCTAGGCGCTACAGTCTGGAACCGCGCGATCGCTACGGTCGCAGGTTCGAATCCTGCCTCGGGCATGGATGTGTTTGATGTCCTTAGGTTAGTTAGGTTTAAGTAGTTCTAAATTCTAGGGGACTGATGGCGTCAGGAGTTAAGTCCCATAGTGCTCAGAGTCAATGGTAACTTCCTGATTCCTATTTGCAATTTGTGTGCTAACTGTTGCATTCTGCGTGTGTCCTAACAAAATAAAACGGGTCTAAACGCAGGATATATCTACAGGGTTGATTGTAGGTGCAGAGACTATCAGATTTTCAACAAGATCAAATAGAAAGCTGTATTCGTACATAGGTGTAAAGACCTGATACTGTTGAGGGCACCATCGCTAGTAATTACCAGGCATACGGTAGTGCTGGCTGTGAGACACCGTGGTTTAGGTTCAACCATCATCCTTCGTACTTGTTGGCACCTTTCAGTGGCCACGCGGTTTGAGGCGCCATGTCACGGATTGCGTGGTCCTTCCCGCCGGAGCTTCGAGTCCTCCCTCGGGCATGGGTGTCTGTGTTGTTCTTAGCATAAGTTAGCTTAAGTAGTGTGTAAGTCTAGGGACCGATGACCTCAGCAGTTTGGTCCCTCAGGAATCCAGACACATTTGAACATTTTTGAACCTTTCGCTCACGAAATATGACTGTTTCGTCGTAAGTGTACACTATGATTGCGTGTAGAGTTTCAGGGTCGCGTCTTATGTTGTTCACGACGGTGAGAGAGAAGGGCGGATGAAACTCAGTGCAGACACGTAGCCTAACTCTCTCGAATAGCACGAAATTCGCTCTCAGTTCTTTCGTAACCGTCGGGCGGTGGGACGGATCACTATGAACAGTGCCACGCACTCTCACTCCACGAGACGCTATGGACGGTTTTGGAATTTACCGCCAATTCGAGCAATCAGAAACTTTAAGCCACCACCTCTGCTCTCCTTACCGACAGAAATCTGGTGGTGATAATTGCTCCTGCAACTGGGACACGAACCACGCATCGCCTGTCGGAGCGCCAACGCATAAGCGCGTGTCAGCAACTTCGACTACTCGTTAATTGTTAATCAAAGGCTGGAATCAATTCTAAAACACCTGGAGGTATAAACCCGGACTTCAATCACTCGATAAATGTAGTTTCCATTCGTTGAGAGAGTCCTAATGAAGTATAATTCAGCCACGAAGGAGGTCACTCTCGCTCGCCAAAGTTGCGGTAGTCAACATCAAAGTTACATTACCAAGGGGTGTACAAGCTTCAGAGATGAAAAGGCTTGTTTAGTCAACGCGCGAGCGTCACGAAAATGCTGAACGAACTCCGATGGGAGCTGTTGTCGACCAGAGAAAGGAACAACACGAAAATTAAACAAAGAATGTTCCAGGACGACTCAGGCAACATACATTAAACCCCTTACTACTCTCTTTATGATTATGAACACAAATTTCAATAATCTACGGTGATATGAAGGAGTGCCCCAGTCGTTCTTTCCACACATCGTTTGTGAATACAACATGAAATATACTGATACAATATGTACATTCTAACACAAACCGTATTTAGAATGCAGAGGTAACGAATCGCATTTTGATATTTTATCTTCTTATAACGAGCTTTGAGTCTTAGTTTCTCGAATTCTATATTTTCTGATATATGGTATATATTCACAAGAAACACTAAAATTATGAAATGAAAGTACCTGAAGAGTGAGTGTGGGCCACATAACTATTTCACTTTAAATTTTAGTATAAATATTAGTTTCTTATTGACACACAGGACAGAGGAAGTTTACGTTTTGCTGCGGTATTACGGCTTTCGAAGTTTTATATGACGATATATAGGACTTTAATTCCAGGAGATCTGAGTTCGAGTCTCGTCCGGCTACACAGATTCAGATTGTCGATAAATTCCCTAAATTAATGTACAGTATATGGATGGTACAGTATATGGATGACAGGATGAATCCTTTTCAACACCTGTTCTTTCCATTTCTAATGACATCTAAGTCGGCGATACTCTAAACGCTTTGTTGTAGCTGCGAATAACAATAATTGGCGCCTCTCGTTCTTTAAGAGTAGTTTCAAAGCCATGGAGCCCGCAGCTCGTGGTCGTGCGGTAGCGTTCTCGCTTCCCACGCCCGGGTTCCCGGGTTCGATTCCCGGCGGGGTCAGGGATTTTCTCTGCCTCGAGATGGCTGGGTGTTGTGTGATGTCCTTAGGTTAGTTAGGTTTAAGTAGTTCTAAGTTCTAGGGGACTGATGACCATAGATGTTAAGTCCCATAGAGCTCAGAGCCAGAGCCAAAGCCATGGAACGATAAAACAGGACAATTTGTAGCAAACAATGAAGTAAATTTTGCTCATCAGACGATAGGTATGTGCATCGAACATTTAAGACTCAACAAATGCAAAATTTAAAATGAAATAAAATAAAATATTGGAGTACGTGTGTTTGACTACACACAGGCGAAAAACGTTCTGAGAGGATGGCAAGCTGAGAAATCATACAAAGGCGAAAGACAGATAGGTAAAACCAAGATAGTGTAAAAGAAAGTTAATCTCTAATGAACACAGCAAATATTCGCTTTATAATTACTTTCATTAATGTAATTTTTTGTTTCTATTCAAAATTCAAGTTATGATGGCCAAAACACAACATCTATCGTTATTCTTTGTATATATGATCGAAACTGTATGTAGTACGGGCTCATGTTGGCATTCTATAGCTACCCTAGAGGTGAATGCTGTACATTTAGCGTGATGAACGACGTTTGTCATCATATTCCATTCAACAGAAAAGAATTCAGTAATGAGAAACAAATGACAGCAGGCAATATTAGTTTCTTGAAAGAAATGAGGAATGATATAAGTGATTTTAGAACTGAAGTATATCGTTACAAATAAATGGACATTAACGTACTCATTTGTAATCAGCATTGCTAGATGGAAGTACTGGGACGAATCAGTTTGGTGCAACGAAAGCATAAATGACGTACCCTATAGAAGGTTGGCTAATAGCTCCACAGATTGCTGCATTGGAGGAAAGGACACAAATGCGTCTGCATGTACTGCCTCGTCGCGTCAAAAGACACAAAGTAACGCTAATGAAGAAAGTGTTCCTGAGACTGCAATTCACAATATATTCTCACCAGTCCAACAATGATATAGCTAATATCAAGGGACGTACACGAAGATTACACTCTAGACGTCAACATTTGCTCAACACTGCAAAGATATACAGTCGTGGACAAAACGAGCGAGACTCCTCGCCATTTCGTTATGCTGCTCCGCACAGCTTTATAGTCTTCTACACAGCATAACAGGCAAGGCGACGAATTGCTACCAACATATTACGCACAGGCGTGAAATTGAAAAACTATCCAAACTTTGTTAGACAGTTTTCAATCATGTGTAAGACTATATTAATGCTGATTAGTGTGTTAAACATAAAACGTAAATACAAGATATAAATGAAAGAAGAAACGCTAATTAGTATGAACTGTACCAATAAGAATGAATTTCAGCTTATCGAGATAACGTAACTGTTCTAGTAAGACAAAGTACCCCAGATCGTTACGAATTAGCAAAATATTTTGCGCATTCGACCGCGAAACTGCATGTGTCAACGTTCAGGCCAGTCAACCTCGATTACCGTTGCTGACCCACCATGAAAGTGTGCTAATTTAGCAATGCGTGGAGATTCATAACGAAATTCAGTTAAAAATCGTTCAGTGCCACACCTAAGTCAATTCAGTTATTGACAGAAACGGAAAAAGTAGGCAGTAACAAGTATGAAATTCTACAAGAGTTTAATATTGATATCCACAGGGCGCCGGTACAGAATAAAGGTAGCAACAAAACGTATTGGGGGGCGCGAAAATTTCTTAAAATTACATTACTGATATTCTATCTGCCTCCATCGAGATTAGAACCGAAAACAAACCAGACCTCCCTTGCAGCAGCAAACACCTTTCACTACGCTAGCAGACGGCACAGCCAAACAGCCCTCTATTATTACCCCAGACATGAATAAACCGGCAATTTCGCAATGAACATGGCAAAATGATCTGCAGTTTCTGTTGCATAGAGCATTCTGGACTCAAAAACAAGAAATTTCTACCTTTATGTCACCGCTTATGTGACAATCATTCGGGATGTTTATCGAAATAACAAAATACTCTTAATAGCGAGTAAATTTAGTAAGATAATTCTGCACCACAAAAGGAAATAAACGTCTACATAGCTACCAAACGTATTCTTCAATGTTTCGAATTCTCCATTAGACTCGCCACAGCAGAAAATGTTCATTAGCCGAAGTGTTTCTTACGCTAGCTAGCAATGGGAATGCTCGCACTTCTAAAACGCGGTGGCATTAATACTGGGATCTGAATTACCACGCGTATAGACAAATGAATTTTATTTGCATTCCTGTAAAGGTGATTTTGATCGAAAGCGCAGCTACGAGCAATATGCTCATGTATCGACTACAACTAGAACATTTCTAATAAAGAGTATCTGTCGTAGTTATTTTCGTTGTTAGGATTTCGTCAGCTAAATCGGTAAAAATGGGACCGTACTAGTCTCACTTTCTTGACCGTGTATCTGTCTACCCAACCCTTAAAACCCGTTTACCTCGAGTACGGGTGGACATAATAAGCGGAAATGTACCGCACTTCCTGCGGTATACGATGCCTTGGTGGTGTAAAAAAGTGAGCTTCTATGTCAACGCAATCTAGAGATACTGCCGTTTATGCGAAGAAAATTTAGTCGAGAGGTAAAAAAAAGAAAAAAAACACAAGAATACTAAGAACTATGCGACCAAACTGCTTAGGTCATCAGACCCCTAGACCTAGAACTACTTAAACCTACCTAACCTAAGGACATCACACACATCCATGCCCGAGGTAGGATTCCAACCTGCGACTGAAGCAGCCGCGCCGTTCGTGACTGAAGCGCCTAGAAACGCTCGGCCACCGCACCCAGCGAAACTCTTTTCACCTCAAGTATAGTGATAATATGTACTGTCTAGTGCGGATAAATTGTACTCGCCAGCAACTCAGATCGTTTGGTCACGGAACTTTTACGAAGTTACATTCAAATTTTGTTCAAAGTCGTCTCCAACATCCACTTATAAACACCCTGGCTAGGAACGTCGTATGCGATATCCACTTCTGAAGACGCTGGCAGATACTGCAGTACCATAACAAGTAGTTAAGAATTTATTGCTACTGGCCCATGCATGACACTTTATTTCAGTTTCAATTTAACGCATCTAGGTGTTTGTCTATGGCTGAAAATAATGAATAAAAAATAAATAAACAGCAAAAAAACTTCATTGTCCAAATCAAATGTAACTGAGATGTCGCAATTACAACATAATTTCGTTGTTGCATCTACATGACTACATTTACAGGATTTCTTTGCAGTCCAGACTTACGTGCCTGGTAGAGGGTTCCTCGAACCACCTTCGGAGTATTTCTCTGCCGTCCCACTCTTTAACAGCGTGCGGGAAAAAGGACCACTTAAATCTTTTCTTACGAGCCCTGAATTACGTTATTTCTATGGTCATTTCTTCCTGTGTAAGTTCCCAAGGAAATAATGTTTTGGCATTCAGAACAGATGTTGGTGATTGAAATTTCGTGAAAAGATCACGCTGCAACCAAAACGCCTTTGTTTTCATAAATGTCACCCCAACTCGCTTAGGTTAGGTAGGTTTAAGTAGTTCTAGGTCTAGGGGTCTGATGACTTAAGCAATTTGGTCGCATAGTTCTTAGTCTTCTTTTTTTTTTACCTTTCGAGTAAATTTTCTTTACATAAACGGCAGTATCTTTAGATTGCATTGACATAGAAGCTCACTTTTTTACACCACCAAGGCATCGTATACCGCAGGAAGTGCGGTACATTTCCGCTTATTATGTCCACCCGTACTCGAGGTAAACGGGTTTTAAGGGTTGGGTAGACAGATACACGGTCAAGAAAGTGAGACTAGTACGGTCCCATTTTTACCGATTTAGCTGACGAAATCCTAACAACGAAAATAACTACGACAGATACTCTTTATTCGAAATGTTCTAGTTGTAGTCGATACATGAGAATATTACTCGTAGCTACGCTTTCAATCAAAATCACCTTTACAGGAATGCAAATAAAATTCATTTGTCTATACGCGTGGTAATTCAGATCCCAGTATTAATGCCACCGCGTTTTAGAAGTGCGAGCATTCCCATTGCTAGCTAGCGTAAGAAACACTTCGGCTAATGAACATTTTCTGCTGTGGCGAGTCTAATGGAGAATTCGAAACATTGTAGAATACGTTTGGTAGCTACGTAGACGTTTATTTCCTTTTGTGGTGCAGAATTATCTTACTAAATTTACTCGCTATTAAGAGTATTTTGTTATTTCGATAAACATCCCGAATGATTGTCACATAAGCGGTGACATAAAGGTAGAAATTTCTTGTTTTCGAGTCCAGAAAGCTCTATGCAACAGAAACTGCAGATCATTTTGCCATGTTCATTGCGAAATTGCCGGTTTATTCATGTCTGGGGTAATAATAAAGGGCTGTTTGGCTGTGCCGTCTGCTAGCGTAGTGAAAGGTGTTTGCTGCTGCAAGGGAGGTCTGGTTTGTTTTCGGTTCTAATCTCGATGGAGGCAGATAAATTATCAGTAAAGCAATTTTAAGACATTCTCGCGCCCCCCAATACGTTTTATAGCTACCTTTAATCTTTACCGGCGCCCTGTGGATATCAATATTAAGCTCTTGTAGAATTTCATACTTGTTACTGCCTACTTTTTCCGTTTCTGTCAATAACTGAATTGACTTAGGTGTGGCACTGAACGATTTTTAACTGATTTTCGTTATGAATCTCCACGCATTGCTAAATTAGCACACTTTCATGGTGGGTCAGCAACGGTAATCGAGGTTGACTGGCCTGAACGTTGACACATGCAGTTTCGCGGTCGAATGCGCAAAATATTTTGCTAATTCGTAACGATCTGGGGTACTTTGTCTTACTAGAACAGTTACGTTATCTCGATAAGCTGAAATTCATTCTTATTAGTACAGTTCATACTAATTAGCGTTCCTTCTTTCATTTGTATCTTGTATTTACGTTTTATGTTTAACACACTTCAAATGGCTCTGAGCACTATGGGACTTAACATCTAAGGTCATCAGTCCCCTAGAACTTAGAACTACTTAAACCTAACTAACCTAAGGACAACACACACATCCATGCCCGAGGTAGGATTCGAACCTGCGACCGTAGTGGTCGCGCGGTTCCAGACTGAAGCGCCTAGAACCGCTTGGCCACACTGGCCGGCGTTTAACACACTAATCAGCATTAATATAGTCTTACACATGATTGAAAACAGTCTGACAAAGTTCGGATAGTTTTTCAATTTCACGCCTGTGCATAATATGTTGGTAGCACTTCGTCGCCTTGCCTGTTATGCTGTGTGTAAGTCTTTAAAGCTGTGCGGATCAGCGTAACGAAAAGGCGAGGAGTGTCGCTTGTTTTTTCCACACTGTACATACACATATTAAAAAAAGTTTTGCATCACCCTGGTTCCCAGAACTCCTGAAGATAGACATTGACTGTGGATATTGTATCACAGACACAGTCGCTTTGACTGTTCAGAGATGGAACCAAACCTGCCCAAAGATGTAAACAACCGTGCATAGGCAGCGCCTATCACACGGAGGGGGTCCGGCAGCCGATCAGTTCCAGTCATTCCACCAGGAAGGAGGTACACGGCTCGTGTTGTCTGTAGTTCAACATTGCCTAGACTGTCAATACCGCGGTTCGATTGCCTCCGCATTCTTACTTTGTGCCAGGAAGAGCTCTCAACAAGGTAAGTGTCCAGGTGTCTCGGAGTGAACCAAAGCGATATTGTTCGGACGTGGAAGAGATACAAAGGGACAGGAACTGTCGATGACATGCATCGCTCAGGGCTACAACTGCAGTGGACGACCGATACCTACGGATTATGGCTCGGAGGAACCCTGACAGCAACGCCACTAAATTGAATAATGTTTTTCGTGCAACCACAGGACATCGTATTACGACTCAAACTGTGCGCATTAGGCTGCATGATGCGCAATTTCACTCCTAACGTCCACGGCGAGGTCCATCTTTGCAACAAAGACACAATGCAGCGCGGTACAGATGGGTCCAACAACATTCCGAATGGCCCGCACAGGATTGGCATCGCGTCCTGTTCACTGATGAGTGTCATATGTGCCATCAACCAGAAAATCGTCGGAGACGTGTTCGGAGGCAACTCGGTCAGGCTGAACGCCTTAGACACACTGTCCAGCGAGTGCAGCTAGGTTCCCTGATGTTTTGGGGTGGCATTATGTTGGATTGACGCACGCCGTAGGTGGTCATGGAAGGCGCCGTAACGGCTGTACGTTATGTTAATGATATCGTCCGACCAATAGTGCAACCATATCGGCAGCACATTGGCGAGGCATTCGTCTTCATGGACGACATGTCGTGCCCTCAACGTGCACATCTTGTGAATGACTTCTTCAGGATAACGACATCGCTGTACTAGAGTGGCCAGCATGTTCTCCAAACATGAACCCTATCGAACATGCCTGGGATTGATTGAAAAGGGCTGTTTATGGACCACGTGACCTACCAATCACTCTGAGGGATCTACACCGAATCGCCGTTGAGGAGTGGGGCAATCTGGAGCAACAGTGCCTTGATGAACTTGTGGATAGTATGCCCCGACGAATACAGGCATGCATCAATGCAGGAGGACGTGCTACTGGCTATTAGATGTACTGATGTATACAACAATCTGGACCACCACCTCTGAAGGTCTCGCTGGTGGTACAATATGCAATGTGTGGTTTTCATGAGCAATAAAAGGGCTGAAATGATGACTGTGTTGATCTCCTTTCCAATTTTCTGTATAGGTTCCGAAAGTCTCGGAACCGAGGTGAACGAAACATTTTTAATCTGTGTATGTTGCACAGTTACTGGTGAGAAGCAGTAGTTTAGTGTAGTTTAGTCTCTGTTACAAATATTACAGAAATAATTCAAGTATGGTGACTTGGTGAGAAACTGAACTGGATTCACAAATTATAAGGGGTCTGTCTGTAAAGATGTCTTGGAATACGTACTGAAAAAACCATCTTCATTAAATGCAAAGCATTTAACTTCCTCAAATGCAAACATTGCCGAGCTGATAATTCCAAAAGACCAACGGTTTCCGCCCATCAATAAAAACAACACACATCAAAATAACAATGATGAAACTGTCGAAGGTGACGAAATTTAGGCAAGGTTTATAGTAAGCGACGCAGCATGAAGGAAACATATAAACGTTGTTCTAGCCAAAGAAGATATGTCTGCATTCATCAACGGTAAAAGCTGCAAAAGCCCCTTCCCGTTATGATACAGTAAAAGTAACATAAAAAATGAATGTCATTACGCCAAGCAGAAATATAATTCAAGCAGTTACTATTCATGCTGTGTTGGTAAAGTACCAGAGCTTCAAGCGCTAATAGAAAGCCTGATGTTCAAATCGTTATAGGTATTGAAAGATGGCTAAAGCCGTAGATAAGTTCAGCCCAAATTTTTGTGAGGGACCTAAAGGTGTAATGAAAGGGTAGGCTAAATACAGTTGCCGGTGGCGTGTTAGTTGCTGTTAGAAGTAATTCATCTTGTAGCGAAACTGAATTAAATAGTTCCTGTGAATGAATGTGGGTAGAGGTCATTCTTGGTAACAGGAAAAAAATAACAATTGGATCCTTTTACCGACCTCCAACTCAAATGAAAGGTTCAAAGAAAACTTGAGTCTAATTTCGAACACGTAGCGGACCCATACAATTATAATTGATGGTTACTTCAATTTCCTTCGATATGTTGGTGAAAGTAGATGTTTAAATCCGAAGACACGCATAAAACAAAGCCCGAAATTGTGCTAAACGCTTTCTCTCAAAATTATTTCGAGCAATTATTTTATGAGCTTTATGAGGAATAGTAAACGGCTGTGAAAACACACCTGATCTCTTAGGGACAAATAATCCTGAGCTGAACAAGCGCATCAAAACGGATACAGGGATTAGTGAACACAGGGTCGTCGTATAGAGACTGAATATTGTAACTCCCAAATCCTCCAAAAATAAATGAAAAATATATCTATTCAAAAAAGCAGAAAACATTCATTTGACGCTTTTCTAAGACACGATTTCCACTCCTTCAAAATGAACAATGTACCGGTAAGTGTAGAACAGATATGGCTTCAATTCAAAGAAACAGCATCGACACCAATTGGGGGATGTATGCAGATACATGTCAAATTTAAACGAACGAAAAATTTTCAAGACTGGCGTTCTCTTACAGAAGCACGAAATTTAGCGCGGACTTCAATGCGAGATGCTTATAACAGATTTCACAACGATACTTTGTCTTGAAACTTGACAGGAAATCCAAAGAGATTCCGGTCGTATGTGGAGTATGCTAGCGGCAAGACACGATGAATGCCTTCTCTGCGCAATAGCAATGGAAATACTATCGGTGACAGTGCTGCTACAGTAGAGTTACTAAACACAGCCTTCCGAAATTCCTTTTCCAGAGAAGACGAAGAAAATATTCCACAGTTCGAATCAAGAACAGCTGCCAATATGAGTAACTTAGAAACAGATATACTGTGAGTAGTAAAGCAATTTAAATCATTTAATAAAAAATGGTTCAAATGGCTCTGAGCACTATGGGACTTAACATCTGTGGTCATCAGTCCCCTAGAACTTAGAACTACTTAAACCTAACTAACCTAAGGACATCACACACATCCATGCCCGAGGCAGGATTCGAACCTGCGACCGTAGCAGTCCCGCGGTTCCGGACTGAGCGCCTAGAACCGCTAGACCACCGCGGCCGGCTATTTAATAAAAGCAAGCCTTCCTGTCCAGAGCATAAACCAGTTAGGTTCCATTCAGAGTATGCTGATGCAATAGCTCCATACTTAAAAATCATATATAACCGCTCCCTAGACAGAAGACCCGTACCGAAAGACTGGAAAGTTACACTGGTCACACCAGGCAGCAGGAGTAATCCACTAAATTACAGGCCCATACCTTTAACGTCAATATGCAGCAGGGTTTTGGGTCTATTGATACACAGTCGACATGGATTTAGAAAACATCGTTCCTGTGAAACGCTCTTTACTCACTTGAGTGCTATCGACAAGGGATTTCAAATTGATTTCCGGAAGGCTTTTGACATTGTACCACACAAGCAACTCGTAGTGAAATTGCGTGCTTATGGAATATCGTCTCAGTTATGTGACTGCATTTGTGATATCCTCTCAGAGAGGTCACAGTTCGTAATAACTGACGGAAAGTCATCGAGTAAAACATAAGTGATTTCTGGCGTTCCCCAAGGTAGTGTTATAAGCCTTTGCTGTTCCTTACTTGTACAAACGATTTGGTAGACAATCTGAGCAGCCGTCTTAGGTTATGAGCAGATGATGCTGTCGTTTATCGAATAGTAAAGTCATCAGAGGATCAAAACAAATTGCAAAACGATTTAGAAGAGATACCTGTATGGTGCGAAAATAGGCAATTGACACTAAAGAATGAAAAATGTGAGGCCACCCACATGAGTGCTAAAAGGAATCCGTTAAACTTCGGTTACCCAATATATCAGTCAAATCTAAGGGCCGTAAATTCAACTAAATACTTGGGAATTACAATTACAAAGAACTTAAATTAGAAAGAGTACATAGAAAATGTGTATAAGGTGAACGAAAGACTACGTTTTATTGGAAGAACTCTCAGAAGATGCAACAGATCCACTAAAGAGACTGACTACACTTCGCTTGTCGGTCCTCTTTTGAATTACTGCTGCCTGGTGTGGAATCCTTACCAGATAAATTTAACGTACATTGAGAAAGTTCAAAGAAGAGTAACAGATTTTGTGTTATCGATGAATAGGAGAGAGAGTGTGTCATTGGGGTGGACTTCATTAAAACAAAGGAGTTTTCCGTTGACGCGGAATCTTCTCATTAAATTTCAATCTTTAGCTTTCTCCTCCGAATGTGAAAATATTTAGGGAGATACGATCATCATAGTAAAATAAGTGAAATGAGAGCTCGCACAAAAAGATATAAATGTTCTTTTTTCCGCGCACTGTTCGAGACTAGAATAAAAGAGAATTATTGTGAGGCTCGTTCGATGAGCCCGCTGCCAGGCACGTAAGTGTCATTTGCAGAGTATCCCTGTAGACGTGATCTCATTAATTATGCCTTTTGTAAGGGAATGGCAACGTCCTTACAAAGCTGCTCTCAGCGTGTTTAGGGAGTAGGTTATGTTTAGGAGTAAATAATGTAAACTATATTATTTAGTGGACAGTATCTAGGTTAGGGTATTCTTATAAATTTCCATCTGGTTACTTCTGTACATTATAGAATACGTAGCTTTACGAAGAACTCTCGCAAATGTGAGGACAATCACAGTGCCGCAAAGAGGAACTTTTTGTCATTATCGGAGCGCCTTTATTGCACATTTCAGAGCTAGCAATATGAAATCCTCAAACGATTGACGACAGAGTGACACATAAATGTGGAAAAGACTTAACTGGCACATTGGACGAAAGACGGGGAGCATTTCGCCATAAACTAGATGGAAGTTTTCAAGAACTGTCCTTCAGAGCAGAAACTAAGAATGTCCCTCAGACCCAACACACCTCCCGATAGAGATCGTGCGGATAAAGTTAGGCAGACAGCAGCTTGCACAGAGGCATGCAAGCAGTTCAGCATACCACTCACAGCTCGTGAATGGAACATGAAAAAAGTACTCTTTACCCACGCACTTCACAGAGATTGGCATCGTTGTCTTTCCCATATACAACTACAGTTTTCTAAACCACGTAAAATGCATGAGTAGGAAGTCAATATTACTTTTTCTGTTGTTCAATAAACGAGCACGAGACGGTAATGGACAAACTTGTTTCCCAGTAAGGTAACCAATTGCTTCAGTGTGTAAGAGTGCCAACTAGATGGTCGTAACATCGGTACTAACTAGCTCACTAATCGTGCGTTTACCACGCTTTTAATACGTGAAGGGCCAGCTAAGCGGTGCCGAGAGTAATACGTTCTTCTGAAACACCCAGGTAACAACGTACAGTTAATAGTTCTCTCGTCTTCACACCGATAATTGGACCTGGAAAGGCAAGGAAAAATGTGATAATGTTTGGTAGAGAGATAGGCGTCAACAACAATAATAAATGCCTATAATTTGGCATTTTGAAGACTGGGATTTATTATACAAGGCGTTGGGGGTATAGCTGCAGATATTTTTATTTTTGACTGAGTATAGTGTACTGAACAACGTTACATCAGTATTTACTTCATTTACAGACTAATAATTATAGGTATTAAGAGTAGCGCGTTTTTAGGTCGGTTACTACCTCCAAGTACATGTGACAAGAGCAAGCCATTAGTGCTTATTTCCTCCTGGGCAGCAGGTCAGGTGTCGAAGTATGACGTGTGGACACATAACGGTTAGATTATACTGACAGGCGTTGTCTGCTTAGTGGTGCAGTTACGAACGTGCAGAAAACACCAGGTTGTAAATTAGGTGACGTGTTTGCGGGATGGCTGTTAGACACAGAGAAGAAACAACTAACACACTGAAGTGGGTACATATTACAGTACCAATGCTAACTTATGCCATAACATCCTCTACATAAAACGTAATGTAACCAGTCATCAAACTTTAAGATTTTTGCTTACATGAATTTCAGAGCGTATTCTCCAACATCAGGTGGCACTTCTGCTATCTTTCTTACGGTGTCTACTTCAGGCGCTACGATGTCGAAATATCTGCACTCGTGAAATTGGGGCAAAGGCTCCTAAAATCGAGGCAAATATCAAAACATTTAGTTATTGGCTATAATGTTTTTAGTTACGTAGGGTGTTCCGAAACTATTCGTTAAAATTAACGCAGGAGGTAGAGAATATCAGAATACATATACGAGAGTAGAATGAAAAGTAACGCCTCCACTTTCGTTCACTGGGTTTGGATGGGAATATTTTAATAAATCAAACGCAGAAATAATCCTTAGAATGTGATCTTTAATTACCAATATTGTCCGCCCCGATAGCTGAGTGGTCAGCGTGACGGATTGCCGTTCTACGGGCCCGGGTTCGATTCCCGGCTGGGTCGTTGATGTTCTCGCCCAGGGACTGGGTGTTGTGTTGTCTTCATCATCATTTCATCCCCATCCGGCGTGCATGTCGCCCAATGCCGCGTCGAATGTAACAAGACCTGCACCAAGGCGGCCGGACCTGCCCTGTAAGGGGCCTTCCGGCCAATGACGCCAAACGCTCATTTCATTTCATTACCAATATTCACTTTTCTACATAACCACCAGCCCATTGGATACATTTCTGCCAACGATGAACAAGTTTTCTGAAGCCATTATGTAAGAAGTCGACACTCTTTTGCCGCAACCACATCCCACAGTTCTCTCAGCATCATCATCAGAAACATAATGATGTCCCATCAGATGGTCTTTCATTACCGGGAACAGATGGAAGTCAGATGGTACTAAGTCTGCACTGTATGGAGGGAGATGCCGTACGGTGGTGAGATTCAGTCTCTGAAGTTCCGCTATGGTGGCACGTGAAGTGTGTGGTTTAGCATTGTCATGCTGCAGGAAAACATTTCCCTTTTCCTTTCGGACCCTTGTTAGTCGTCGTTTCAGAGTTCGCAGCGTTGTGATGTAACGCTCTGAATTTATTGTTGTTCCACTATCAAGGAAATCAACATGGATAACACCATCTGCGTCCCAGAACACTGTGGCCATGATTTTTCCAGCTGAGGGGAGCGTCTTGAATTTCTTTTTCTGGGGCGAGTCTTTGTGTCGATATTCCATAGACTGACGTTTCGTCTCCGGGTCGTAATGATGTACCTACGTTTCTTCTCCTGTCAAAACTGAATGGGGAAAGGCGTCACCTTCATTCCCGTAACGCGAGAGAAGTTCCTGGCAAATTTCAAGTCTGTGCGCTTTCGTTTCAGGAGTCACCATCTGGGGTACCCATCCTGCAGAAATCTTCCGACAGCCAAGCGAAGCAATAAAGTGACCGACACGTTCTTGTGAAATGCCGATTGTGCTTGCAGTTTGTCTCTGAGTGATACGACGATCCTCTGAATCAATATGTCAACATTTTGCTTGTGAAACTTGGTGGTTGCTGTCGCAGGCTGTCCAACTCTTTGTTTATCATGCAGGTCAGCTGTTCCCGCCTCAACATCTTTAAACTTACTTGCCTAACGACGCACAGCACCCACGTCAACACAAGCACCATAAACTGCTTTCATACTCTGATGAATCTCCTTTGGGGTGACACCTTCTGCTGTCAAGAATTCAATGACTGCACATTGCTTAAATCGCATTGACCGACCGTCTGCTCAGGATTCCATAGTTTATACTGTGACAACACAACCGCTCAAAGCTAAGGCTTCCCACCAACTGGAGCTGTAGAGAAGCGGCTACGGAAGAAGCCAGTACCTGCCGCATACTAATGCTGTCAACTGTTAAAGAGGTGCGAAGGTGGAGGCGTTACTTTTCAGTCAACCCTCGCAGGGTCTTTGAAGTCCGCTTGTAATGCTAGGGAACATTTGTTAGTGGTGCTGAAACATTCTGTTGTGTCAGTGTCACTGACTAGGAATGTGTACCGACAATCAAAAATGCTCTGTGTACGAGTGTTTGGCTGTAAGGCCTGCTTGGAAATAAAGGATATACTTCCAGAGCAGTGAGGCACCAGCCCATTTCAGCATTGCTGTGAGCAAAGGCGTGAGAGTCACCTTTGGGAATCGATGGATCGTACAGGGTGGCCCTCTGGCCTGGCCATCCAGGTCACTTCATATCACGTGTCTACGTTCTTCCTCTGGGCGCATATGGAGCAGCTGGAGTGTGAAACCGTGGTGGGTAAGGAAAGACATCCCATCGAATCGAAACCTCTTCAAGGTTTCCTTCATCTGATTTGCAACATGTATGACTTCGTCATGTCTCTGATGTGGGTATTGCCGACGTTTATAAATGCGCGATTCAACTGAGTAATAGGCTGACGATCACAGGCATGTCTCTCCGTGATACACGACAGCCTGTGAACTGTGTGTTGAGGCGTGGAGGACGCGGAATCAGGTGGGGTAAAAGCGGAAGTTGATTGGAAGGGGCGGGTCACAACGCTAAGTAAAGAAGGGAAGATGAATGAAACAATTTACGTGTGTTGATGAAATGAAATTATGTTCCTCCCTTATTCTCAATACTCTGCTTCGCGTGTATCTCGTAGATTTTCGTTCTTGCGTGGTTATTTCTATTTTTTTATTTTTCGGGATATGTATTTTCAGTTTGATGTTTATGTCTTCGCTTCAACCGTTTTTTCTATGGATTTAATATTGAAGGTGATTGCCACCATGGCTTAGGTATGTTTTCCTCGTCGCACCATTAGCTTTTTCTGCCACTTAAGGGTTTCAATATGTATGGGAATTGAAACTTTCACTTAATAATTACGCTACTGGCCATTAAAATGGTACACCACGAAGATGACGTGCTACAGACGCGAAATTTAACCGACAGGAAGAAGATGCTATGAAATGCAAATGATTAGCTTTTCAGAGCATTCACACAAGGTTGGCGCCCGTGGCGACACCTACAACATACTGACATGAGGAAAGATTCCAACCGATTTCTCATACACAAACAGCAGTTGACCGGTGTTGCCTGCTGAAACGTTGTTGTGATGCCTCGTGTAAGGAGGAGAAATGCGTACCATCACGTTTCAGACTTTGATAAAAGTCGGATTGTAGCCTATCACCATTGCAGTTTATCGTATCGCGACATTGCTGCTCGCGTTGGTCGAGATCCAATAACTGCTAGCAGAATATGGAATCGGTGGGTTCAGGAGGGTAATACGGAGCGCTGTGCTGGATCACAACGGCCTCGTATCACTAGCAGTCGACATGACAGGCATCATATCCGCATGGCTGTAACGGATCGTGCAGCCACATCTCGATCCCTGAGTCAACAGATAAGGACGTTTGCAAGACAACAACCATCTGCACGAACAGTTCGACGACGTTTGCAGCAGCATGGACTATCAGATCGGAGACCATGGCTGCGGTTACCCTTGACGCTGCATCACAGCCCCTGCGATGGAGTACTCAGCGACGAACCTGGGTGCACGAATGACAAAACTTCATTTTTTCGGATGAATCCAGGTTCTGTTTGCAGCATCTTGATGGTCGCATCCGTGTTTGGCGACATCGCAGTGAACGCACATTGGAAGCGTGTATTCGTCATCGCCATACTGGCGTATCACCCCGCGTGATGGTATGGGGTGCCATTGGTTACACGTCTCGGTCACCTCTTGTTGCATTGACGACACTTTGAACAGTGGATGTTACAATTCAGATGTGTTACGACCCGTGCCTCTACCCTTCATTCGATCCCTGCGAAACCCTACATTTCAGCAGGATAACGCACGACCACATGTTGCAAGTCCTGTACGGGCCTCTCTGGATACAGAAAATGTTCGACTGCTGCCCTGGTCAGCACATTCTCCAAATCTCTCACCAATTGAAAACGTGTGGTCAATGGTGGCCGAGCAACTGGCTCGCCACAATACGCCAGTCACTACTCTTGATGAACTGTGGAATCGTGTTGAAGCTGGATGGGCAGCTGTACCTGTACACGCCATCCACTCTCTGTTTGACTCAATGACCAGGGGTATCAAGGCCGTTATTACGGCCAGAGGTGGTTGTTCTGGGTACAGATTTCTCAGGATCTATGCACCCGAATTGCGTGAAAATGTAGTCAGATGTCAGTTCTAGTATAATAAATTTGTCCAATTAATAGCCGTTTATCATCTGCATTTCTTCTTCATGTAGCAATTTTAATGGCCAGTAGTGTACTTTGTCAAGTTCTGCAGTTAATCTAATGTTCCACTACGAGCGTAACGCTTTATTAATCAATAAGTGTTACAACTGAGACTGTCTTTTGTTGGAACGTAGAACCACTGTTGCTGAACCTGGCAAAAGCAGAACGGAGCAATATGTACTGAGTAACTGCGCTCCGTAGCGGTCAGCACTGGCCGTTTGATCCAGCAGCAGCAGCTCATGGTACTCCACACAAACCATGTCGCATTTCGTCACTCAACTCAAATCTGCTGTCTTTCATATGTCTAAACCAGACTCTGTATGTTATTTCCGTCAGACCATATTCTCCATAGGCCTCCACTGGCGAAAGATGACATTCTGCAGCAGATATCTTGATGTGAATGCAAAAGAGTAACACTTCCCGCAAATGTTATTTCGCAGGAACAAAACCCGATATGTTCGAGGCACTAAATAGCTATGTTCTTTCCACTCTACTCGAAAGTCACACAAGGCCCGAAATCTTAATTTTTCTGCTGTTACATAGGTCTCGTGCCGCTGCACGCTATGTTGTACTAGTAAAACCGTCTGCCGTCTCTTCGTCAACAGCGGGAACTAATCCTAGCCCCCAAAGCGCTGGACAAGCTGCAGACCAAAGAAGAATGGACACGCTTCATGCCTGACTAGAAGTTACAAACGCGAGAGACGTAGTGCAGCAGTTAATACACTAGCCTCGCATTCCAGAGGACCGGGGTTCAAATACTAGTGCGGCCATCATGTCCACTTGAGACGCAGGCTCGAATAATTTCTGAAGAAGGTTTCGAATTATTTCCTTTTGCATCCGCTATGCTCCGTTTCTTACTACCTCAATATCAATAAGAGGTAAAAAATTAACATTCATTTCAACCGTCTGCAGCATGAACACTTCTTACCACTTCAGGGTAAAGAAATAACTTTCTGGTCCGACACCAGATGAAAATTTAGCTTGCAAGACTACAGACGATAAGCATTAACCAGTGCTACAGGGCGGAGATCGAATGAAAGATTCTTTATCAAAAAGTAAATTTTAAATATGATGCTGAAAAGTTGTGACTGTTTTGTGAATGTTAAAGTTAATTCTCAGTTGCCCCTTCACTGAAAGACGCAGTGTAAATTACTATGTCCTCTCAAATGTTTCAAAAACTGCTTCAGGTTGTTCAAAACAAACAACGAGAGAAGATGTCACTGGAAATTTGTTAACTGTACTACTAGACCTGCTCGCAATCTGTGGGTGATATGTGAGAAGTGTTTTGGCGAATAAATCGTACAGTCCAGATTTCACCTCAATTAGGTTTGACTTGCTTCCAGATTTTACGTAATTTCTTCAAGGGTTCTGAGTTAACGTTGCGGTGCACGGCATACTGGTTACGAGAGCGAATGATCATTTCTAAAACGTGATAAAAAAGAAGAAAAAAAGTCGCAGTCAGACTCAGACTTTTATCATGTAAATTAAGCTTCAAAGTATCTTATAAAAATCTTGTTGTTGTAATAGATTTTAATTCGAAAACCGGTTTGATGCAGCCCTCCACGCAACTCTACAATCTCAGAATATCTATTGCAGCCTACATCCATTTGAAACTCCTGCTTACAGTATTCATCCTTTGGTCTGCCTCTATACTCCAGAATGAGATTTTCACTCTGCAGCGGAGTGTGCGCTGATATGAAACTTCCTGGCAGATTAAAACTGTGTGCCCGACCGAGACTCGAACTCGGGACCTTTGCCTTTCGCGGGCAAGTGCTCTACCAACTGAGCTACCGAAGCACGACTCACGCCCGGTACTCACAGCTTTACTTCCGCCAGTACCTCGTCTCCTACCTTCCAAACTTTACAGAAGCTCTCCTGCGAACCTTGCAGAACTAGCACTCCTGAAAGAGTTCTGCAAGGTTCGCAGGAGAGCTTCTGTAAAGTTTGGAAGGTAGGAGACGAGGTACTGGCGGAAGTAAAGCTGTGAGTACCGGGCGTGAGTCGTGCTTCGGTAGCTCAGTTGGTAGAGCACTTGCCCGCGAAAGGCAAAGGTCCCGAGTTCGAGTCTCGGTCGGGCACACAGTTTTAATCTGCCAGGAAGTTTGCCTCTATACTATTTACCCCCACCTCTCTCTCTCTCTCTCTCTCTCTCTCTCTCTCTCACACACACACACACACACACACACACAAGCGCGCGCTCGCTTTCGTCCACTACCAACTTGTCGTTCCCTTCATGCCACAGGATGTGTCCTATTAACTGTTCCTTTCTTTTAGTCACGTTGTGCCATAACTTTCTGTTTTGCATCGATTCTGTTTACCTCCTCTTGTCTGAGTGGTCAGATTGTCTTACTGCCATACAGCGGGCCCGAGTTGGATTCCCGGCCGGATCGCAGGGTTTTCTCCGCTCGAGGACAGGGTGTTGTGTTGTCCTCATAATTGTTTCATCATCATCGACACGCAAGCCGCCTAATGTGGCGACAGCTGGAAAGACTTGCAACTCGACGGCCGAACTTCCCCGTATAGGGACTCCCTGCTGTCGATCCCATACGAGCATTTCATTTCATTTCCGTACCTCCTCGTTAGTTACTCACGTTACCCCCTTAATGTTTAGCATCCTTTGGTAGAATCGCATTTCGAAAGCATGTATTCTCTTCTTGTCTGAACTGCTTATTGTCCACATTTCCCATCCACAAAAGACTACACCCTACCAAAATACCCTTAAAAAAAGACTTCCTAACTTTAAATATATGTTGCGTTCTAATAATTTCCTCTTTCTCAGAAATGTTTTTCTTGCTATAACTAGTCGTTACTTAACATCCTCTTTACCTCTGCATCTTTACCTCTTTACCTGTGTTAGTTAATTTGCTGCCCAAATATCAAACCTCATCTACCATTCTGAGTGCCCCACTTTCTGATTCAATTCATTCAGCAGCGCCTGATTTAATTCGATTGCATTCCATTGCCGTCGTTTTACTTTTGTTGATGTTCATTTTATAATCTCTTTTTAAGACACTGTCCATTCCCTTCAACGGTTCTGCAAAGTCCTTTTCGGTCTCTTAACAGAAATACAATGTCATCGGTGAATCTCAAAGTTTTTATTTCTTCTCCTACCTTCCCCCTCAAAAATCCCTCTCGCCTTACTTTACTGCTTGGTCAGTGTACGCATTGAATAACACCGGGAATAGGCATAGCCCTGTCTCACTCCATTTTCAACCACTGCTTCTCTTTCACATCCTTCGACTCCACCAACTGCAGTCCGGGTCCTGTACAAGTTATAAGCAACCTTTCACTCTGCACTTTATCCCTGTTACCTTCAGAATATCAAACAGTGTATTCCCGTTTACATTGTCAGAAGTTTTTTTCAAATCTACAAATGTTATACAGACTGGACGAAAGCAGTAATCACACCAATCTTTAAACATGGAAACAGAAAAGATTGTAACAACTACAGAGGTATCTCTTTAATCAGCGTTGGGGGAAAAATCTTCTCAGGTATTGTTGAAAGGAAAGTGCGAGTGTTAGTTGAGGACAAATTGGATGAAAATCAGTGTGGGTTTAGGCCTCTTAGAGGTTGTCAGGACCAGATCTTTAGCTTACGGCAAATAATGGAGAAGAGTTACGAGTGGAATAGGGAATTTTATCTATGCTTTATAGATCTACGTAGAAAAGGCATATGACCGGGTTCCTAGAAGGAAGTTACTGTCTGTTCTACAAGATTATGGAATAGGAGGCAAACTTTTGCAAGCAATTAAAGGTCTTTACATAGATAGTCAGGCAGCAGTTAGAGTTGACGGTAATTTGAGTTCATGGTTCAGAGTAGTTTCAGGGGTAAGACAAGGCTGCAACCTGTCTCCACTGTTGTTCATATTATTTATGGATCATATATTGAAAACAATAGACTGGCTGGGTGAGATTAAGATATGTGAACACAAAATAAGCAATCTCGCATATGCGGATGACTTAGTTGTGATGGCAGATTCGATTGAAAGTTTGCAAAGTAATATTTCAGAGCTAGATCAGAAATGTAAGGACTATGGTATGAAGATTAGCATCTCCAAAACGAAAGTAATGTCACTGGGTAAGAGATATAAACGGATTGAGTGCCAAATAGGAGGAACAAAGTTAGAACAGGTGGATGGTTTCAAGTACTTAGGATGCATATTCTCACAGGATGGCAACATAGTGAAAGAACTGGAAGCGAGGTGTAGCAAAGCTAATGCAGTGAGCGCTCAGCTACGATCTACTCTCTTCTGCAAGAAGGAAGTCAGTACCAAGACTAAGTTATCTGTGCACCGTTCAATCTTTCGACCAACTTTGTTGTATGGGAGCGAAAGCTGGGTGGATTCAGGTTACCTTATCAACAAGGTTGAGGTTACGGATATGAAAGTAGCTAGGATGATTGCAGGTACTAGTAGATGGGAACAATGGCAGGAGGGTGTCCACAACGAGGAAATCAAAGAAAAACTGGGAATGAACTCTATAGATGTAGCAGTCAGGGCGAACAGGCTTAGATGGTGGGGTCATGTTACACGCATGGGAGAAGCAAGGTTACCCAAGAGACTCATGGGTTCAGCAGTAGAGGGTAGGAGGAGTCGGGGTAGACCAAGGAGAAGCTACCTGGATTCGGTTAAGAATGATTTTGAAGTAATAGGCTTAACATCAGAAGAGGCATCAATGTTAGCACTGAATAGGTGATCATGGAGGAATTTTATAAGGGGGACTATGCTCCAGACTGAACGCTGAAAGGCATAATCAGTCTTAAATGATGATGATAATGTTATACATCTAGAGTTCCCTTTCTTTAACTAATCTTGTAAGTTATGTCATAGGGTCAGCATTTTACAAGCATGATTTATTAAGGTAATAGTTCGATAATACTCACACTTTCTTCGCAATTGGAATTATTACAATCTTCCTGATGTCTGAATGCATTTCACCTGTTTCATATATCTTGCATACCAGACGAAATAGTTAACTCTCCCAAGGGTGTCAATCATGTCGAGAGAATGGTATCTATTCAAGGGTCTTAATTCGACTTGGATCTTCCAGTGTTCTGTGAAGTTTTTCCTTGGCATAGTATCTCCCAACTTTTCTACGTCTACTTCCTCTCCTCTTTCTATAGTACTACCTGGCATAGCCCTTCTACTGGGTGGTCAGAAACAGTCTGTAAAGCTTGTAAGGGAGTTGCAGGGTAAGAGGCGGTGAGAAATAATTGTCAAGAAAAATATTAGATACATTATCCCCTTTCCGAATTAATTAGCATTGAGATTACCCAATCTGGCCTTTGCATGTGCTAATTCAAGCGACCCGCCAGGTACAATTAGAGTCCGATGTTATCTCATAGATGACAGCGCACGAGACTGTTTAGCCTTTGGCTGGAGGTCGATTCTTAGTACCGTCCCATGTCCAGTTTTTGTATAGCTTTCTTGTTCGGTTTTAGGAAAGCAGAGGAACAACATGTTCGGCGACACTGTCAGTGGCGGGCTGCTTGAATTTGTGCGCGCAACGGCCGGGTTGGCTAACTTCAGAGCTAATTAACTCGGAAACGTCGCATTGTATCGACTTCTTTGTTAACAATTATTTCTCAGTACAATCTACCAAGCGACGCCCTTACAAGCTTTGCAGACTGTTTCTAACCACCCTGTATATATTCCTCCCACCTTTCAGCTTTCCCTTCTTTACTTACTACTGGCACGTCATGTGAGCTCTTGATATAAAAACAGATTCTTCCCTCTCTTTCCAACGGTCTCTTTAATTTTTCTGTTGGCGGAACTATCTTTCCCCAAGCTACGCATGCCTCTATGTCGTTGAGTTTCTCGTCTAGTTATGGTCGTGTTTTGTCATTGTGCACGTCCTGCCATTCCGGATTTCTAGATGTCTATATTCCCTTATGCCTACGTCATTTGCTGCATTTTATATTTTCACCTTTCGTCAGTAAAATTCAGTATCTCGTGCGTTATCCAAGAATTGTTACTGGGCTTTATCGTTTTCCGTATTTGATTCTCTGCTACCTTCACTATTTCAACTCTGATGGCTATCGTTTTGCCTACAACTGTCTTTCCTACATCTGTTTCAGTGACTCGTTGCCTAATACTCCCTTTGAGACGCTCAACAACCTCTAGTTCCGTCAGTTTATCCAAGTCCTATGTCCTTAATTTCCTAGCTTTCTACAAATTCTTTAGTTTCACAATTTTAATCTGCAGTTCATAACCAATAAGTTATGGTCACAGTCCACATCTGCCCTAGAATTGTTCTGCAGTTTAAAATTTCATTTATAAATCTCGATCCTACGATTATGTGACATATTTGAAACCTTTCTGTCTCCAGGTCTCTTCTAGGTACATAACTTTCTTTCATGGTTTTTAAACCACGTATTAGCGATAATTAAATTAATCTCTGCGTAAACTTCTGTCAGTCGGCTTCTTCTTTCATTTCTTTCCCCCAGTTTACATTCTAATGTTTTTCCTTGCTTTCATTTTCCAGCCATTATCATTTAACCATGCAAGAGAGGTGTATTACGCCGGGAAAAATAACGGTTGTAGCTTTTCCACTGCTTTCAGCTGTTCACAATTCCACCTTCTTAATGCCATGGCCGGCCGTGGTGGCCGAGCGGTTCTAGACACTTCAGTCCGGAACCACGCGGCTGCTACGGTCGCAGGTTCGAATCCTGCCTCGGACATGGATGTGTGTGATGTCCTTAAGTTAGTTAGGTTTAAGTAGGCCTAAGTTTAGGGGACTGATGACCTCTGCTGTTAAGTCCCATAGTCCTTAGAGCTATTTAAACCATCTGAATTAATGCCATGTTAGGTAATGTTACAAGATCAGATCAGTCAGTCATCCAGTCAGAACAGTCACTCATCGAAACTGTTGGTCGTGAAATCACAGAAAAGGCTGTCGCCCATCTTCAGGAACCTCGGATTGGTCTTGTCTCTTCACAGGTACCCCTGTGTTACAATTCCATATGCGGTACGACTGTCTAAGTCGTTGAGGATCGTAAGCCACCCCACCTAGGCGAGGTCCATGGTTCATGGCCGTCTCAAAAAACGTACATCAAATTTAAGATTTTAAATAGTTCTCTATCATCGTTTGGATACTGTGAGAATGACAAGCTAATGAAAAGACAGCAGGGATAAATCGGCGTCCAGGTTTCACAAAAATGGTTCAAATGGCACTGAGCACTATGGGACTTAACATCTGAGGTCATCAGTCCCCTAGAACTTAGAACTACTTAAGCCTAACTAACCTAAGGATATCACACACATCCATGCCCGAGCCAGGATTCGAACCTGCGAACGTAGCGGTCGCGCGGTTCCAACCTGAAGCGCCTAGAACCGCTCAGCCACACCGGCCGGCAGTTTTCACAAAACATGGTAAGGTTCTGAGTGATCTCTTATTGAAGGCAACATTTAGAATCTCCGGAGAATTCTTTAGAGAGTACTATGAGGCTGTGTAACTGAAACTTATCCGAAGTTGATTTATCCCCAAGAGTCCTTCAGAAACTGCGTACCATACATACTATGTGGTATTCAGGATGGGAAACTGCGGTGACTAACTCATATTCGTAATAATTTGCTACTGAAAATGTTCGTCTACGAGACAATGCGGTCAGCCGTTGTCCTCTTTTTGGATAAACACGCCCCACGTGACCTGAATGACACCATAAAAATCATGGTGACTTCGTTAGAATTTTTCTGTTGTTCGATGAACTGCAGTTCTCGTTATGTGTGGTTAAATATAAGTTAATGTTGACAGCTAGGAGAAGCGTTCGTGTAATGTTTTATTGCAGTATTTACGGTATGCTGCTTGACTCAAATCATACCGATTAAATGTACAACACTGCGGAAGGAGGTGAAATGGAAGGCGTGAGGTTGACTTCCGTTTATTGAAAGATCTCTGGGAATAAACAGTACATCCACAAAGGAGACCGCGCATAGAACTCTTATGTGACTAATTCTTGAGTATTTTTCCTCATTGGGTTGTATTACCAGAATACATCAGAGTATTTCACCTGAAGACATCAGACTATTCCCGAAGCGTGCTGCTGGATTTATTACTGCTTGATTTAGTAAGTACGGTAGCATTACAGAAAAGTTTCAGCAACTTAAAGGGGATTCTCAGACGGAAGGACATATTCCTTTCGCTAAACGGTGTTTAGTAAATTTAGACAGCCAAAATTTCCGAGGGACTGCAGAACGATTCTACTGCCTCCAGCGTGAACATTTCGTAAGGATCAATGGACAAGGTAACAGACATGAGGGCTCGTACAGCATCATATAGGAAATAATTTTTTCATAGTTCCTTTTGTAAGTCAAACAGGAAAGGGAATGTCTAATGGCCGGTGTGACAGAGCGGTTCTAGGCGCTTCGGTCCGGAACCGCGCTGCTGCTACGGACGCAGGTTCGAATCCTGCCTCGGGCATGGATGTGTATGATGACCTTAGGTTAGTTAGGTTTAAGTATTTCTAAGTCTAGGGGACTGACGACCTCATATGTTAAGTCCCATAGTGCTTAGAGCCATGTGAACCATTTGAATGTCTAATGTCTAGAAATGGTACGAAGAACACTTTATCATGCACTGCTCGGCGGAGTGTGTTTAAAAATATAGATGTACATGTAGGGTGCTCGCACCTTAGGACTCAGCTTAGTACTGTTCCACGCAGATCTGACTGAAAATAGCCAAAGATTTGCATTCTGCCGGTAACCATCCCCGAAGAGAACGGCGGATCGACCTGACCACTAGAGATGCTCCTTCCTGCACGCAACAGCGAGTTGTACACACGTAACAGCCGGCTCTCAGCGCTTTCTTTAAATATTGTACTCGTAACACTCAATGATATCATGAATCAGAGTTGTGGTCCTCATGACACGAGTAAATAAAATGTTTTCTGTACCTAGATAGGTTCGCAGTCGTGTCCCTTTGAGTTCGTAGCAGGCAGTATCGGCCATAGATGCGTTTCTAGCTGGACTCGTCCTTGCTTGAAACTCCGGGTCTCGAAAAAGTAGTAAACATTTGCTCTGAAAATCTACTGAGGCAGAAGAGTGAATGTGTAACCAGCTGGTCCCTTTGCCAGAGACGGACCAGCATCCAGTCTGCCAATGGCCACTCATCGTGGTTCGTCCGACATCTACGAGGTTTGCTGTCACAGCCATCACGTAACACAACTGGAGACTGCCGCCTACTTACAAACGTAGAATCCGTCATATCACGCGCAAGTTACGCAAGCAGACTGCAGCGTAGCTAGTGTTGAAATTCGTACAACATTACTGTCGTAACGACACGCTCTCAAATTTCGTGAAAACCTATATTTGCTACACCGAATTCTTGCTATTTACGAGATTTTAGGCTAAATTGTGGTAAGAGGTGTACGAAATGTTATGGGAGCTCGTGACCCATGGAAGATTTTTCGCCTGTGTAGTACTGTATTGGCAGAGATGACGTACGGAAAAAGACTAACAATACACCCGGATCAGCTGTTCTCTGGTGCTACCGATTGCTCCGTTGTGCCTCAGCACCTGAGCAACAGCAGTAAACAGTTCAAACTCGAGTTATCCAGTTTGACAAAAGTCATTCCAAACGAGCAACGAATGATTATTGGAATCAATGAAGACAATTCTTTTCGGCAGTTTTATCTTAGTGGAGAGTTACTGGACACACCGAGACGAACTGATAGCATGATATTGGTATTAAATGAAGAGACAAACGTGTAAACTTAAGCAGATGGTATGTGTAGCATTGGAAATCACCGTGCAAAGGCGAGTGCCCGAGCTGGCCCTAGGAAACAAGAGCTGAATATCACTGAGGCACGAGGTGCTGTGTGCGGAAAAGCATTCGGGGGGAAGCACTGTGTGGCGACAGTAGCAGGATACTGGAACTCCATGGCTACACCATCGGGGCTGGAAAATGGCCACACTCAAACCTAAGTGTACAAAACCGCAAATGCACTGTCTGAAATATGGGGTGTTTCTCCCATTTCTGTAATTTTCTTACATGTTCTAATTCTCGTCACTATGACGAAATAGGGGCAAGAAGACTGATCTGAGCAATTGACTCATATGTATCAGGTTTAGGAGCTACTTTCCCATCAACTTCTTCACTATCGTCTTTCAGTGGTTCCTGCTCCATGTACAGCAATACAGTTTTGAAGATCCGAAGATGATCACGTGATGATCTAAACTGATCACCTTGCAATAAACATACTTTTGCGATTTAGACTGTTTTATAATTAATTTAAATTATTAAATTTCTATTACGTGGCTGGGCCCCAGTAATCAACCTGGGTGGAGTCCCTGAGACTCTGGGTCATGGTAGTGAAATGCGTCGTTGCCAGTCACCTACAACCATTAAGTAAGAGAATCCAATAAGCCTCTTTCACTCCAACTCCAGCACGTAAACTACAAGAGGTGCTCCTGTTAAGCGGAGCAACCCAGTGGAAGGTTGGGTAGCCAATCCCAGCTGGGAACTGGGTCGGCGAGCAGAACAGTGCTGGGGGCTCCAAGGCTCACAAACTTGGCTGGATTCTTGGTCGGTGCGTAACATCACCGACCCCCCCCCCCCCCCCCCCCGCCACCTTCAGGAAGTCAAGGAAAATGGCATCTACCTGGGAGCCTGTATCTAACATTTTCTGGGTCTCATGAACAAATAAAGCGAGTTGGGTCTCTACATTTATACTCCACAAGCCAACGGCGTGTGGCGGAGGGCACTTTACGTGCCACTGTCATTACCTCCCTTTCCTGTTCCAGTCGCGTATAGTTCGCGGGAAGAACGACTGCCGGAAAGCCTCCGTGCGCGCTCGAATCTCTCTAATTTTACATTCGTGATCTCCTCGGGAGGTATAAGTACGGGCAAGCAATATATTCGATACCTCATCCAGAAACGCACCCTCTCGAAACCTGGACAGCAAGCTACACTGCGATGCAGAGCGCCTCTCTTGCAGAGTCTACCACTTGAGTTTGTTAAACGTCTCCGTAACGCTATCACGCTTACCAAATAACCCTGTGACGAAACGCGCCGCTCTTCTTTGGATCTTCTCTATCTCCTCTGTCAACCCGACCTGGTACAGATCCCACACTGATGAGCAGTACTCAAGTATAGGTCGAACGAGTGTTTTGTAAGCCACCTCCTTTGTTGATGGACTACATTTTCTAAGGACTCTCCCAATGAATCTCAACCTGGCACCCGCATTAACAACAATTGATTTTATATGATCATTCCACTTCAAATCGTCCCGTACGCATATTCCCAGATATTTTACAGAAGTAACTGCTACCAGTGTTTGTTCCGCTATCATATAATCATACAATAAAGGGTCCTTCTTTCTATGTATTCGCAATACATTACATTTGTCTATGTTAAGGGTCAGTTGCCACTCCCTGCACCAAGTGCCTATCCGCTGCAGATCTTCCTGCATTTCGCTGCAATTTTCTAATGCTGCAACTTCTCTGTATAATACAGCATCATCCGCATAAAGCCTCTTGGAACTTCCGATACTATCTACTAGGTCATTTAGCCGGCCGCGGTGGTCTAGCGGTTCAGGCGCTCAATCCGGAACCGCGCGACTGCTACGGTCGCAGGTTCGAATCATGCCTCGGGCATGGATGTGTGTGATGTCCTTAGGTTAGTTAGGTTTAAGTAGTTCTAAGTTCTAGGGGACTGATGACCACAGATGTTTAGTCCCATAGTGCTCAGAGCCATTTGAACCATTTTTGAACTAGGTCATTTATATATATTGTGAAAAGCAATGGTCCCATAACACTACCCTGTGGCACGCCAGAGGTTGCTTTAACGTCTGTAGACGTCTCTCCATTGAGAACAACATGCTGTGTTCTGTTTGCTAAAAACTCTTCAATCCAGCCACACAGCTGGTCTGATATTCCGTAGGCTCTTACTTTGTTAATAGGCGACAGTGGGGAACTGTATCTAACGTCTTCCCGAAGTCAAGGAAAATGGATCTACCTGGGAGCCTGTATATAATATTTTCTGGGTCTCATGAACAAATAAAGCGAGTTGGGTCTCACACGATCGCTGTTTCCGGAATCCATGTTGCATCCTACAGAGTAGATTCTGGGTTTCCAGAAATGACATGATACGCGTGCAAAAAACATATTCTAAAATTGTGCAACAGATCGATGTCAGAGATATAGGCCTATAGTTTTGCGCATCTGCTCGACGACCCTTCTTGAAAAGTGGGACTAAAAATGGTTCAAATGGTTCTGAGCACTATGGGACTTAACATCTGTGGTCATCAGTCCCCTAGAACTTAGAACTACTTAAACCTAATTAACCTAAGGACATCACACACATCCATGCCCAAGGCAGGATTCGAACCTGCGACCGTAGCAGTCGCGCGGTTCCGGACTGAGCGCCTGAACCGCTAGACCACCGCGGCCGGCAAAACTGGGACTACCTGTGCTCTTTTCCAATCATTTGAAACCTTCCGTTCTTCTAGATACTTAAGGTACGCGGCTGTTAGAAGGGGGGAAAGTTCTTTCACGTACTCTGTGTAGAATCGGAATGGTATCCCATCAGGTCCAGTGGATTTTCCTCTGTTTAGTGATTTCAGTTGCTTTTCTATTCTTTGGACACTTATTTCGATGTCGGCCATATTTTCGTTCGCGCGAGGATTTAGAGAAGGAACTGCAGTGCGGTCTTCCTTTATGAAACAACTTTGGAAAAAGTTGTTTAGTATTTCAGCTTTACGCGTGTCATCCTCTGTTTCAATGCCATCATCATCCCAGAGTGTCTGGATATGCTGTTTCGATCCACTTACTGATTTAACGTAAGACCAGAACTTCCTAGGATTTTCTGTCAAGTCGGTACATAGAATTTTACTTTCGAATTCACTGAACACTTCACGCATAGCCCTCCTTACGCTAACTTTGACATCGTGTAGCTTCTGTTTGTCTGAGAGGTTTTGGCTGCGTTTAAATTGCAGTGAAGCTCTCTTTGCTTTCGCAGTAGTTTCCTGACTTTGTTGTTTAACCACGGTGGGTTTTTCCCGTCCGTCACAGTTTTACTCGGCACGTACCTGTCTAAAACCCATTTTACGATTGCCTCGATTTTTTCCATAAACACTCAACATTGTCAGTGTCGGAAGAGAAATTTTCGTTTTTTTCTGTTAGGTAGTCTGAAATCTGCCTCCTATTACTCTTGCTAAACAGATAAAACTTCCTCCCTTTTTTTATATTCCTATTTACTTCCATATTCAGGGATGCTGCAACGGCCTTATGATCACTGATTCCCTGTTCTGCGGTTACAGACTCGAAAATTTTGGGTCTGCTTGTCATCAATAGGTCCAAGATGTTATCTCCACGAGTCGGTTCTCTGTTTAATTGCTCGAGGTAATTTTCGGATAGTGCACTCAGTATAATGTCACTCGATGCTCTGTCCCTACCACCCGTCCTAAACATCTGAGTGTCCCAGTCTATATTTGGTAAATTGAAATCTCCACATAGGACTATAACATGCTGAGGAAATTTATGTGAAATGTATTCCAGATTTTCTCTCAGTTGTTCTGCCACTAATGCTGCTGAGTCGGGAGGTCGGTAAAAGGAGCCAATTATTAACCTAGCTCGGTTATTGAGTATAACCTCCACTCATAATAATTCACAGGAACTATCCACTTCTATTTCACTACAGGATAAACTACTACTAACGTATAACTGAAGTAACATTCCTACCATTAACATATGATCGGATGAGAGGAATAGGGGAAACAAACAACTATAAGCAGGAATTATTTAAGTTACAGTTATTAGCGATGTTGTTTTGGTAAACACTGTATTTAGATACAAATTAGGGTGTAAACATGAACTGAAGATATGCTAGTTAACCAAAACCGGCTATCGTCAACTTGCAACTACATTTTATTGTGATCAGCACCATTAAAATTTATAATACATGAACAAGTCTAGATTGAAACAAGAATAAGGCGTTTCCAGTTCTAAAATAAATCTTTATATACTTTCTGTGAATAATGACCACACCAATAAAACTTGTTATTCTGTAATTTGCTTACAGAGTGGACTACCTGCCCGTTTAATTTAGCGTGCATCGGAGAGACAACGACGTGTGCATAGTCCTGAAAGAGTCCGCATGGCGGACTAACGGCCATTGGGTTAGTGCACCGACCAGTCTGAGTGTAATTTTTAGGCGGTTTTCTACGCCCATTTAAGCAAATTCTGGGACCCAATAGTACGTGGTAAACGCTAGGAAAGAGAAATATTTTTAGAATATACACAGCAACGCCAAAATTAAACACCACCTACCTCGAACACAGCCACTAGTTTTCGAGGCAGATATGCTTCCCCAAAAGCTCAGAGAAGCCACAATACGTTTGTAGAAAGTGGGGTGACACGACATGGACGTAATGCATCTGATAATTGTACACAGATACGCATATGTAACGCGGAATTGACTAACAGATGCCACAAGAGATGGTCTCTCCGGTATAATAGGAGGCAGGGAGTATTGTCAGAAGAGAAACGGTAACAGCTGGGTGGATCCTTCAGGTGAGCTCAGTGACTTCGAATGTGGACTTGTCATTGGATATCACATGAGTAACAAATACAACTGGCAGATTTCGATACTTCTAAAGTTTCCCAAGCAGACTCTCGGTTATGTAATAGTGAAGGAACAGCCCCAGATAAACGAAGACCAGCCAGACCTCATAGTACTAACTGACAGGGGCACTTAAGCGCTGCGGAGGGTGGATGTAAAAAGTCACATGAAATCAGTGGAAGGAATCACTCGTGAGTTCCAAAGCGCCAGTAGCTGCCCAGCTAGTACATCGGCTGTGTGCAGTGTTTAAAAACAGAAGGGTACAACCATTGACCCGCTCTTCATTAATCACACTTTTATTTACTTGTGTGTGTTTGGAGCTTACGGGCGCTCACTGGCGAGGACATTTCCTGTAATCAGTCGTAATCAACACTTGATGTGGTTTGAGGAGTGAAGTCTCTGGCTAGTGAGTTGCTGCAAACAAATACAGTACTGGCCATTAAAATTGCTACACCAAGAAGAAATGCAGATGATAAACGGGTATTCGTTGGACAAATATATTATACTAGAACTGACATGTGATTACATTTTCACGCAATTTGGGTCCATAGATCCTGAGAAATTAGTACCCAGAACAACCACCTCTGGCCGTAATAACGGCCTTGTTACGACTGGGCATTGAGTCAAACAGAGCTTGGATGGCGTATACAGGTACAGCGGCCCATGCAGCTCCACCACGATACCACAATTCAAGAGTAGTGACTGGCGTATTGTGACGAGCCAGTTGCTCGGCCACCATTGACCAGACGTTTTCAATTGGTGAAAGATCTGGAGAATGTGCTGGCCAGGGCAGCATTCGAATATTTTCTGTATCCAGAAAGGCCCGTACAGGACCTGCAGTATGCGGTTGTGCATTATCCTCGTGAATTGTAGGGTTTCGCAGGGATGGAATGAAGGGTAGACCCAAGGTCGTAACACATCTGAAATGTAACGTCCACTGTTCAGAGTGCCGTCAATGCGAACAAGAGGTGACCGAGACGTGTAACCAATGGCACCCCATACCATCACGCGGGGTGATAGGCCAGTATGGCGATGACGAATACACGTTTCCAATGTGAGTTCACCGCGATGTCGCCAAACACGGATGCGACCATCATGATGATGTAAACAGAACCTGGATTCATCCGAAAAAATGACGTTTTGCCATTCGTGCACCCAGGGTCCTCGCTGAGTACAATATCGCAGGCGCTCCTGTCGGTGATGCAGTGTCAAGGGTAACCGCAGCCATAGTCTCCGAGCTGACAGTCCATGCTGCTGCAAGCGTCGTCGAACTGTTGTCTTGCAAACGTCCCCGTCTGTTGACTCAGGGATCGAGACGTGGCTCCACAATCCGTTACAGCCAAGCGGATAAGATGCCTGTCATCTCGTCTGCTAGTGATACGAGGCCGTTGGGATCCAGCACGGCGTTCCGTATTACCCTCCTGAACCCACCGATTCCATATTCTGATAACAGTTATTTGACCTCGACCTACGCGATCAGCAATGTCGCGATACGATAAATCGCAATCGCGATAGGCTACAATCCGACCTTTATCAATGTCGGAAACGTGATGGTACGCGTTTCTCCTCTTTGCAATAGGTATCACAACAACGTTTCACAAGGAAACGCCGGTCAACTGTTGCTTGTGTATGAGAAATCGGTTGGAAACTTTCCTCATGTCAGCATGTGGTAGGTGTCACCACCGGCGCCAACCTTGCCCTGAAAAGCTAATCATTTGCATATCACGGCATGTTGTTCCTGTCTGTTAAATTTCGCTTCTGTAGCACGTCATCTTCGTGGTGTAGCAATTTTAATGGCCAGCAGTGTAATTTAGAGCAATGAATCACGCTAGACCCTGTGACAGTCCGATGGAAGTGTTTAGGTTGGACAAATGCCTGCGGATCTTTAGTGGCCATCACATATAGTTGAATAATTGGGGTGAAACGAATGGAAAGGAAACGGAATGGGGAAGACATAGGGAGGAAATAATGACTTGCAGCCGCGCTTTGCACTGCAGCCATTTAAGAGGCGAGAGTTCGAAATTTGTGCTGGGCCGGAAGTCAAGCCCGGATGCTCTGCTTCTCTAGAATGGTTGCCTTAATCGCCTCGGCCATCTGGACACGCTTTTAGTCAGACCCAAATTCCCAACATACAGCTCGCCGCACCGCAACGACCCTCGACCAGCAAGGAGTTCGGGCGTTGGCTTTGCACCCACACTGAAACTGTTTCGCCAAAGAGCTGTCAGCGCCATTGAATTGTAGATATAAGTGGTATCTGTTCTGGTGGACGTGTCCTACACAACAGACACCCCTCATACCTACTGTCATATACAGTACCAACATTGAAGCACAGACAAGGTGGTGTTTTTCGTAGTTCGGGCGTAGTCGCCTTATTGAACTTAAGATAACGCTAAAAGATGGAGAATATGAACTCTGTTTATAGCACTGTGCACAGGGTACAGCAGAGGAACAATTCGGATCTCATGATTGTCTCAGCATGACAATGCCCCCAGTAATAAAGCAGCATCTGTGAGGCAACTGTCTGTGAACAGTGACATTTCTGAAGTGGCCTGGCCACCCCAAAGACCCGACTTGAACACAGTGGAAAGCCGTTTGGATGAGTTGGAACGTCGACTTCGCTCCAGACTCCAATATCCAACATCATTATATTCGGCTCTTGACGAATAATGGGCTGCCATTCCTGCACAGACCTCCAGACATCCCACTAAAACTCTCTCAAGCATTTAAGCCGTCATAAAGGCGAATGGTGGACACACCCCATATTAATGTCCGTCAACGGATGTCCGCACAGGGGACGTTGAGGTATAACTGTGTTTAGGGTGAAATCGGGAATCCTCGTATTTCTCTTTAGAGTTGGCAACATTGCTTTTTGGCCGTTAGATCACGAAGACAACTGGCAACTTCACTACCACCATGAGGCTTGGTAGTGTCAGACGCATTGCTGTTCAGCAAAATAAATTGTTAGATACTTTGTGATATTTTATGTTCAGTAAGAAACTTACACCGTCGTATTACAAGTTGAAGCTACAATACAATGAATAGTGCTTCTAACAGCCTTTATGAATATATGCATATTAAGCGATTCTTCATCTTGTTTCTTTTTCAGAAGGAATTTTACAGATAAAGTACAGTTGCGGTGAAACCGGGTAGAAGCAATGGGGTAAAACCGGAGCTATCTAATACTACCCCATGACTTCGTTAAACGTAGTTTATAAGCATGATGTAAAAATATAGTCTTTTAACGGTGCACTACTTGTGTGTACACGTTTCACTAATTACAGTTTAATAGTTACATAAAAAATTTACCTATATTTTGCGACAGTTTTTACATTATTTTTGTCACCAATAATCTGATTAATTATCTCTTAATGAAGAGGTATATTTTCATTTAAAATGGGACCATTAAGAGCTCTATACTGTCAGGAAATTAAGACATCGCTTAACAGCCATTCCGGAAGAATGTCAACCCAGTAGCAAATAAACTCAAGCGCCAAATAAACTGGTATGGGAATGCATATTCAAAAACAGAGATATGTAAACAGCCAGTACACGGCGCTGCAGTCGGCAACGCCTATATAAGACAGCAATTAACCGGCGCAGTTGTCACATGGGTTACTGCTTCTACAGTTGCAGGTTATCAAGATTTAAGCGAGTCTGAACGTGGTGTTGTAGTCGGTACACAAGCGATAGGACACAGCATCTCCGAGGTAGCGATGAAGAGGGGATTTTCCCGTACAACCACTTCACGAGTTTGCCGCCAATATCAGGAATCCGGTAAAACATCAAATCTCCGACATTGCTGCGGCCGGAAAAAGATCCTGCAAGAACGGGACCAACGGCGACTGAAGAGAATCGTTCAAAGTGACTCAACTTGAACCCTTTTGCAAATTGCTGCAGATTTCAATGCTGGACCGTAAACAAGTGTCAATTGCGAACCATTCAACGAAACATCCGAGACATGGGCTTTCGGAGCCGAAGACCCCCTCGTGTACCCTTGGCGACTGCACGACACAAAGCTTTACGTCTCGCCTGCGCCCATGAGCATGGACATTAGACTGTTGATGGCTGGAAACATGTTGCCTGGTCGGATGAGTCCCGTTTCAAATTGTATGCTGCGGATGGATTGTACGAGTATGGAGACAGCGTCATGAATCCATAGAACCTGCGTGTCAGCAGGGGACTGTTCAAGCTGGTGGAGGCTCTGTAATGGTGTGGAGCGCGTGCAATTGGAGTGATATGGAACCCCTGATACGTCTAGATACGACTCTGACGGGTGACATGTACGTAAGCATCCTGTCTGATAATCTGCATCCATTCATGTCGATTTTGCATTCCGACGGACTTGGGCAATTCCAGCAGGCCAATGCGACACCCCATACGTCCAGAATTGCTACAGAGTGGCTCCAGGAACACTCTTCTGAGTTTAAACACTTTCGCTGGCCGCCTAACTCCTCAGACATGAACATTACTGAGCATATCTGTGATGCCTTGCAACGTGTGGTTCAGAAGAGATTTTCACCCCTAGTACTCTTTGGATTTATGGACAGCCCTGCAGGATTCATGGAGTCAGTTCCTTCCAGGACTACTTCAAATATTAGTCGAATTCATGCCACGTCCTACTGCGACACTTATGTGTGCTCGCGGGTGACCTGCAAGAGTTAGGTGTACCAGTTTCTTTGGCGATTCCGTGTAGCCCAGTTGTTCGGACTTGCAAATATTACAACAGTAACAATGCAAAATGATACTGATTAGGGACTCCATGGCGTGTTGTGTGCACCACGACCAAATAGTTAATAGAATTGGAAGGAAAATCAGCATTGGCCGTATTTTGGCCAATGCTGATTTTCTTCCAAATTAATGCAAAATGATCTATCTGGGTTTAAAAAGACGGGCATTTTCTCGCTTTTTGGCGAAGAGGGCTTCGTACCATAAGGTAGAACAGAAAGAGTAATGCTAGATTCCCAGAATACAACAGTCAACTGACTTTTTGTACACGTCCTGTTCCATCGACTGCTGTGCAGACACACTCTTCACTCGCTGTATCATCGGAGAGTATACAGCCAGTTCCTCATCACGAGAGACCAACATCATCAACCAGGTGAAGAGGAAAATACGCCGTGTTCAAGGAGTCTCCCTAAAAAAAAAATGAACTCAATGCAACAGAAGCGTGTTTCTACGTCTACCTATTCGCTGCAGATCTTCCTGCATTTCGCTGCAGTTTTCTAATGCTGCAACTTCTCTGCATACCACAGCATCATCCGCGAAAAGCCGCATGGAACTTCCGACGCTATCCGGCAAATAAGGAAAGCTACCGAAGAACCCCGGGTATAGACCTTAAAAAAAGAGTCAGAAGAGTCTGAAGACGTGTGAGGCAAACAGCTCTTCTGTAGATGGGAAGAAAACGCCTTCTCTTCTTTGCAAAGAGACCTACCCGTCGCCTGCCGGAGTGGCCGTGCGGTTCTGGGCGCTACAGTCTGGAGCCGCGTGACCGCTACAGTCGCAGGTTCGAATCCTGCCTCGGGCGTGGATGTGTGTGATGTCCTTAGGTTAGTTCGGTTTAAGTAGTTCTAAGTTCTAGGGGACTGATGACCACAGCAGTTAAGTCCCATAGTGCTCAGAGCCATTTGAACCATTTGAACCTACCCGTCAACAAGAATGTCATACGACTAGGTAAAGAATTTAAAGTATGAAAGTGGGCTCATAGGTATTGTGCAGGGTGGACTGAAGATGATTTGCATAAGTATCGGTGTGTCTCATGCCTAGACGTGAAATACAGCGTTGTCCGTTTGTGCTCCACAGAATGCAACCTGCTTTTACCCCAAGATATTCTTCATACTTTATTAATCGTTCACTGAAGTAAATTTGAAGTACCAACGATGAAAACTGTCATCGTTATCTAGCTTTCTCCTTAAGCCGTCGGCACACGGACCGTGCATCCGAACGTTGAGCGTTGAGCGTGCCGAGTTTCTGACGTCATAGCGTGGAATAGCACGTTCGGGAGTCTTTCCGAACGTGCAGAGCAATATCTGGCATGTCAGATACTCTGAACGTGCGTCTGAGCGTTGACCAATGAGATGGCACAACGCCACCTACGTCACACGCACGCCGTCTCCCTTCAGTACAGAGTTGTGAGGCGCCATATTAGCATTTATTTCAAGTCTATATGTATATATGCCGTTTCTGATCACCAGCAAATTGAGAATCACTGCAAAACCCGTTGTAAGTTGTGTGATTCGATCCAATAAAATAATGAGAAACATCATATTCGAAGCCAAAGAATTATTGTAATTTGCGTATTATGAGAGTAGGCTATTTGAAGGCAGCGACACGCTGCAGACCCACCCAAAACGCATTGTTGTTGGTACAATTTGTTATAATTAAATTCCAATTAGTAACATAATTATCTACGATTAACGTTTTTAGCAAGGCGTAAGGTAATATATTAAGGGAAAGAAGTGTGTTGCTGGTTTAGCGTTGTGAGTAGTGACGAGTTTTTGATGAAGCGGTAGTTCTCGTCGTAACACTTCCAAAATTTTTTTACTAACATTCACGTTTTTATTGGGTTCTGATACTTTATTATTAGTTTAATATAAGTATGTATTATAATATTTGATGTTATGTAAATATAAACTCACCTTTTTTTTGAGGGGTGACTTTGTTCGATTCGCTTAATCTACAGGACAGCTTGCGCTACTTGTATAAATATATTTTGCTCCTTTTTCTTTTACGCTTCGTAATTCACATGCAAAGATTCTGATACTGGGTAGGAACAGTGATCAAGTAAAATTGACTTTTTTTCTTTTTTTTCCTTTATTGATTTTCAATTCCCCCCCGAAGGGGGCGGGCTGGCAGCAGCTTAGTACGCTGCTCTACAGCCTACAGACTTTTATTTAAAAAAAAACGGAAGAAGAAAAGAAACGAGAAAAACAGGCGATAACGGTGACGTCAAGTGTAAAATGGCGGAAAAATGCGGAAAGTTGAAACAGATAGCAAAAGGGGTTGGCAACGTTAATAAAAGACACAGGAATCAGACAAGTAACATAGTACACACACAATTAAAAACACGGCGACAGTCTGGTTTCTGTTCGCAAGAGATAAAAGGCACACCCAGCGACAGTATGATGGCCGTTCGCAACACTTCTCAAAAAACACAACACTCACTGTAAAACACTCACTGCAGAACACTCACTGTAGAACACTGCACGAAAGTGGCGGCACAAAGATGACACTCCCGAGCCAAAGGCAGATGGGGTGGGGGGACCTGGAGGAGGGGGAAGAACAAGGGGGGAGGAAGGAAAAAAACGAAAAAGGGGTGGAACCAAGGAGGGAGAGGACTAATAAAGGGGGACGCGAGAGGGAATGAGAGAATGAGAGGAGGCAGAGGAGGGAAATGTAAAAGGACTCAGGGGAGAGAAGGGGGCAAAGAGAGGGAAGGTGGGGAAGAAAGAGGATGGAAGGGGGGGGAGAGGGAGCCTGGGAAAAGGACAGAGGAAAGGAGGGGGAGTGAGGATGAGAGTTGATAGGAGGGATAAATGGAGTGAGAGAGGGCATCATCCGGGAGGGGGAGTTGATGGAAGCCACCTTGGGAAAGGAGATGTAGGGTGTAGAGATGGAGGGTAGGGGGGTGACAACAGTGAAGACGTGGCAGGGGGAGAGGAGAGGAGCAACCAGGGGGTGAGGGAGATCACAGCGGCGGGAGGTGTAGAGTATGCGGATATGTTCGAGGAATAGGAGCAGATGGGGGAAAGGAATGAGATCATAGAGGATCCGCGTGGGGGACGGGAGGCGTATACGGAAGGCGAGGCGGAGTGCATGACGCTCAAGGATCTGGAGGGACTTATAGAATTTGGGGGGGGGGAGGGGTAAGACTGACCTTGGGGTTTTACTAAATAGTGTTTACCTTATGCGGAGAAGTATTCCAAATTTGTACCGCATTGTTTGTAATGGAACTTTAAGCCTGTGTCCTTATTGATTGGGCATGGTACTTTCCTTTTCGTGGACGATGAAAGAAATGTGCGTTTTAATAGTTCTAACGTGGGAATTTTACGCGCACCCATTGAGTAAACAGTGTGATTTACGAACTAGAAACATCCCTCAACTGCCGCTGGAGTGCGTTGCGATCGCGTATACCACGTTGGGGCCCACGTACCGTATGCACAAGTCGCATCGTTCCTCAGTGTTCAGCAGCACGTTGAACTTGGCACGCTCAACGTTAAAGTTCGACAGCACGGTCCGTGTGCCGACGGCTTTAGCTACCCGACTATACCCCATCTTGTGATCAGATAGCGTGCGCTATGTTGAGCGGCGTCACAACGGGAAGTGCGACGCGGCGGCAGGCACGCGCCGCGGCGCGTCACGTCACCGGCGGAACCTGTGCCCCGAATTGGGCGCTCATGACGAGGCTGGCCGCGTCGCCAGTCGTGACGTCACGCGCCGGCACCTGCGCCGACGGCGGAGGCGGCACGTATTCTGCACGCGTCTGCTGTCTGGGCGAACGGGCGCGCGCGTGCAGGAAGGATACCCACCACTGCGAATGGCAAAATACAGGCTGTTTCAAAGAGAGTAATGCTATTCCGCGGGGGCATATCTTCTACGTAAATGAAAACAGAAACTCGGGGCAGATTTTGACTTACGTTTGAGACCGAAAAGATTTTATAGCTGTATATCTCTCACACGCATTAACTTTCCACTTTGGGGTACTTTTAACAATTACGTTCAGGATCAAAGTTTTCATGTACATTACACAAATGTTCATTGTGTCCTTTACAGGGCGCACGACAAAAAACACATGTCCCGCACGTTTCTACTCACTGCTGCTGCTTTGCGGTGTGCCGCAGGTCATACACTACTGGCCATTAAAATTGCTACACCACGAATATGACGTGCTACAGACGCGAAATTTAACCGACAGGAAGAAGATGCTGTGATATGCAAATGATTAGCTTTTCAGAGCATTCACACAAGGTTGGCGCCGGTGGCGACACCTACAACGTGCTGACATGAGAAAAGTTTCCAACCGATTTCTCATACACAAGAAGCAGTTGACCGGCGTTGCCTGGTGAAACGTTGTTGTGATGCCTCGTGCAAGGAGGAGAGATGCGTACCATCACGTTTCCGACTTTGATAAAGGTCGGATTGTATACTATCGCGATTGCGGTTTATCGTATCGCGACATTGCTGCTCGCGTTGGTCGCGATCCAATGACTGTTAGCAGAATATGGAATCGATAGGTTCAGGAGGGTTATACGGAACGCCGTGATTGATCCCAACGGCCTCGTATCATTAGCACTCGAGATGACAGGAATTTTATACGCATGGCTGTAACGGATTGTGCAGCCACGTCTCGATCCATGAGTCAACAGATGGGGACGTTTGTAAGACAACAACCATCTGCACGAACAGTTCGACGACGTTTGCAGCAGCATGTACTATCGGCTCGGAGACCATGGCTGCGGTTACGCTTGACGCTGCATCACAGACAGGAGCGCCTGCGAGTGTACTCAACGACGAAGCTGGGTGCACGAATGGCAAAACGTCATTTTTTCGGATGAATCCAGGTTCTGTTTACAGCATCATGATGGTCGCATCCGTGTTTGGCGACATCGCGGTGAACGCACATTGGAAGCGTGTATTCGTCATCGCCATACTGGCCTATCACCCGGCGTGATGGTATGGGGTGCCATTGGTTACACGTCTCGGTCACCTCTTGTTCGCATTGACGGCACTTTGAACAGTGGACGTTACATTTCAGATGTGTTACGACCCGTGGCTCTACCCTTCATTCGATCCCTGCGAAACCCTAAAGCCGGCCGCGCTGGCCGAGCGGCTCTATGCACTTCAGTCCGGAACCGCGCGAATGCTACAGTCGCAGATTCGAATCCCACCTCGGGCATAAAGGTGTGTGATGTCCTTAGGTTAGTTAGTGGGACTGATGACCTCAGATGTTAAATCCCATAGTGCTCAGAGCCATTTGAACCATTTTTCTGAAATTCTACATTTCATCAGGATAATGCACGACCGCATGCTGCAGGTCCTGTACGGGCCTTTCTGCACACAAAAAATGTTCGATTGCTGCCCTGGCCAGCACATTCTCCAAATCTCTCACCAATTGAAAACGTCTGGCCAATGGTATCCGACCAACTGGCTCGTCACAATACGCCAGTCACTGCTCTTGATGAACTGTGGTATCGTGTTGAAGTAGCATGGGCAGCTGTACCTGTACACGCCATCCAAGCTCTGTTTGACTCAATGCCCAGGCGTATCAAGGCCTTTATTACGGCCAGAGGTGGCTGTTCTGGGTACTGACTTCTCAGATCTATGCACCCAAATTGCGTGAAAATGTAATCACATGTCAGTTCTAGTATAATATATTGTCCAATGAATACCCGTTTACCATCTGCATTTCTTCGTGGTGTAGCAATTTTAATGGCCAGTAGTGTATTGAGTTCTTTGTTGGGGAGGTGAATAGCCTACGTATCTCACAAAGACTCTCGGATTCTCCCTCCAGCCTCCTCCCCCCTCCCCCCTGCCATAAACTGTAAAACACAACGTGAAGTGAGGTGACCTTGGAGGTCAATGGTACAATGCATGATTCGTACACTGCTTGGGGCTGAACCGTCACTGCAGCAGCTCGTTGGCAAGAGATTCTCTTACGTGCAGGTGCCAATGCCGTGGCGCTCCGTCCTACTGAAAAACGAAATTTTCGGTATCTTTTAGCAATCGTGCAATGAGCGAGCGAGCGATGTAGCTTGACGAGCGAGATTCCTACAGCCAACTTATCAACTAGGGCCGAAGTTAACAGTTTCGAGCTGTAAGTTGAAGTTTACTAAGTTTTTATTCTCGTTCATATAGAAAGTGTAATTTTGAGATCGGAATATCACTTGAAGCATCATGTACTGCCGCCACTTGCTGGTTTTTATCAAGCAACACGATTATACGTTTTGCAGCGCATTTCTGTGTTGTTCAGATCGAATGAGCATGTGATTGGAAATGAGTTTTAACTTCTCACTGACAGGAATATCTATTAACCATCAAGGCTACAGTGCTTATTTGTACTGATAACATAAACAGCCGTAACGAATTTTGATACTGCAACCTAGATGGGTGATAAACATATCGGAAAAGTCAATTTCTTGGGCCCAGCTGTTTATAGCTGACATAACGTTCTTTATGTTTATCATTTGTTTAAAATTTATTGTGGTAGCAAATTCGAATATTCCTAATTTTCAAAAAATCTGTGGCTTTAGGAAATTGCTTATTCTGTATAAGAAATAGTAGTAAATAATAATAGTGATGCTGTAACTGTTGATTGGTAATATTTACTGACAAAATGCAACCTAACGCTAGATTGCGTACTTACGACTATCCTGTGTGGCCGTTTTTTAGTACGACTTAAAAAGAGAGAGAGACTATTAATTGATCACCGATGCGTCGGTTCTCGATTGTGTTCAGGAGACGTACGGATTGATTACGCAAAAGGGTTTTCTTAATTGATCTTTTGACCCGGATTGCCTTCACGCAATCAGAATCTTCGATGAAAATACCTAAGGGACCTATTTGAATATAAAAATGGAACTGAAAACAAATTAGTGGAATTTCGTAAGAGAAAGATTAACAGATCGGAAGTTGAACACATTAGTGGTCTCCCAAATACAATCGAGACGCCGCGATAAAGAGCGAACCTGTAACAAAGCTCATATACAATTTAATCATCATTTTTGGTTAGTGAAAGAAAAGAATAAGAAGAAAATTACTGCATCGTAAAATATTAATATATTTTGAACAAATTGGCTTTAAATTTCTAGACATTGACAAATACACAATAAATGCATGACTTAAATCTGATATTTCTTTTGTATGTGGCGCAGTCCAATAATCGCTGCTTTTTCAGTCCGTTCCTTCTTAAAATTAAATGTCCTTGCGTGTGTATAAGTACATTGTATCCTCACCCGAGTTACCGAAATGTTTATTCGTCGTTTCACATAGTTTTTACACAAAATAAAAATACAACTTGTAGCAATGCTATGTAGTACGTCTTAACCTGTCGGCGACCAAAAGTATAAGGAATAATGAAGTCTATAGAATATTTGTTAACAAAAGATAGATTGTTCTTTTTTCTGTTTCGCAGATTCTTGCTATCAAGCGCTGCGGCAATGAATTTAGATATCAGCGCCCAGCGGGTCATAGTGTTTATTTAGAGTATTTAGAAGGTGGACGCGCGCCTTGGTATAGGCACACATTATAAAAATATTTCGTCTCTTTAATCTCGCGCTGTGAAGCTTAGCGTCTTTACGAACTCCGTCTCGTTGGCTATCCTTTTCTCATATGCAAAGTATGTGAAATCCAATAATATTACATTCACGTATGTAAATATGCATGTAGAGATAAATAAAGACACTGTTCCAAACGTCAAGTGAGGCGAGCATTGTCCAGGTCACCCAATAAAACAAAGCTAACCACTTGGTAGTAACATACTGTATTTATAATCCAACGTTTGTATACTCCCACACGGCAGTGTTACCGGAAACCATGCACGGTAGTAGGGGTATATGTTCACTACAACAGTCCCTGAGTATGGCACTCAAACGATTCCCTCTTACGTACTCAAAGGTTAGAGTAATTACATACGTACAGTAAATTCTAGTCGACAATACTGTGAAAGTTTAAACCTGCATTTGTAGCACCACAGTGAATGTATTGCCTGTCTTGACATTGTAACACCCCACTCGTCACTTATCTGGTTTTGGCGTGTGTTCACCCCAGCTAATTGACTAACAGATCAACAGAGAGTGCAAAACTGCCGCAATATCGGACAACGCAAAGAAAGTAATAAGGCCCTGTGACTCCTGATTGAACTGCGGTGGCGGTGCTGACACTAATTTATTCAGAATTGATCACTTTTAATTAAAAAGGGGGTGCACATTGATGTTATATTCAGCTATTGAACACCAGATGGAAATGTTGAACATAACATTAATTAAGAAAGTGGCTTGGGTTTTCAACTACTTGATTGAAAACAGATGCAGTCGATTAGCACAAATTTATTTTAACTCCCGACCTTCAATCACGACATTACATGACTCTCCAAACAGGCAGTGGTAATAAATCGCGTTTACGTGGAGTAAAGCACGATAAATCAAAATTAATTCCTATCGACTGACCCAGGCGTAATGCGAAGTGGGAGAAGAATTCCACAATACACGGCCCATGAAACCCTCGTGGAAACTTTGCCGACGTGATCCAACAAATTAATCAGTGCCTAACTTAAGGTGGAGTGGGTCCAATATCACCGAATTGAGCATGGCGGGGAGGCGTCGTTGTGAGGACGTCGGCCGGCCTCGTGGTGCTCCAAGGCTGTGCTCGTCTATTCACTCCTAGCTATCTTGCTCAGTACATAGCTGAACCAAAACTTTCTATCTCCAAGCTCAATCGTTTCATTTGCTAAGTCCTAAACTGCAGAGATGCTCACTCTTTCTCAGGCAAGCTGAGTACAGAACACCACGTCTGCACTCTAGGCAAGCTGGGAATGGAAGACCACCACGAAGACTTCTCCCAGTTCGCTCTTTGCCTCGGTTTCCCCTCCAGCAAAATCACTTACGCCAATTGCAGCGCAAGTCGCGGTAATTATGCGGCGCTTCCCAGCACCGACCAATGCCTGCTTTGGGAAGAGAACAAATTCCCACAAAATTTCCCTTCCTCTCAACTTCTGCTATTTAGCTCCTCCCAGGCCACCCATCAAGGTTAGCGTCTGCACAAAATACCAATTTTTCCGGAATCCTGACTCCCAGGAGAGTACTTCAAATTCCTTGGTCCTACATTCCCATCGGAGGCCGGCGTATTTCATTCTGTCGCTCTTCACCTGATTTACTTCAGACTCTGCGCACTGTGAATTCAGCGTGAAGTTGCTGTAGTCATGAACATGCATATTTTGACCTCTGTTGACTGCTCCACCATAGCTTTGCGCATCTTTCTCGGATGTTTCACAGAAAATGGTACGACGGACATTTATCAACAGACCTACAAGTTCTCTGTCTGCTTCCCGGTACACCAGCATGGGGTCAACCACCCACTCACTGTCACTCATCTTAAGGCAGCTGGAGGCTGCGCCCTCTTACCGCTTTCTCAGAGCTTGAGCCGCCCTAAGCTGCCTATTGTCGCTTTCCTTCGGCGCTCCCCAGCCGGCCACAGTCAACTCTGAATACTTCCCTGGGATAAACTAGCCTCCAGTAAATCTACACGTTTCCACAAAGTTTCCATGTCATGTGAATTACTTTAAAACCATCACCTGACATTAATTATTCCAATATGTCTATACTATACCCTCTACAAGATGCATTGTGCCTTGACTGTCATTTTTGTTCAGCCCTAGTATTCGCTCAACGTGAGTTAGGTGATCTTTAATGACTTCATGTAAGGGGCATAGCTCTTGCCATCTTACAACATAATCTGTGCTATCTTTCCTGACCTGTGAAGCGTTTTTCCGGTGTATCTTGTATTTCAAATCAGTGAAAACCAGATAACAATGGATTCTCTCCCAAATCGTGACTGTCAGAGTTAACTTACTCATCTATGACATCTCTGTCGAATACAGCGCTTCTACTCAAGTAGCAATTTCTGTTCTAAGACCTAAGTCTGAATCGAAACTGAGACTTATTTATTCGTTTCGAAAATGAAGGGCTCCTGTAACTTTGACGTCGAGAAACCTCAAGTCCGTAAAGAAGAACACTATATTCCCGTCTTAGGCTTTGCTAAAAATGATACATTCCGTAACTGGCTCTATGAAGCAGGTTGTACACTTTGTACTTCCAGATAGCTCGGCAGCAAGATACTGAAGGCTTCCTCGGACATGGTCAGTGACTCTGATGTTCTGTTTCAGCTCTGGCTCTGAGCACTATGGGAATTAACATCTGAGGTCATCAGTCCCCTAGACTTAGAACTGCTTAGACCTAGCTAACCTAAGGATATCACACACAGCCATGCCCGAGGCAGGATGCGAACCTGCGACCGTAGCAGCAGCGCGGTTCCGGACTGAAGCGCCTAGAACCGTTCGGCCACAGCGGCCGGCGTAAGCTTTGAATACAAAGCAACAAAAGATGTGGGCTAGCGTGTGAAACACGCAACGGGCCATTAAAATTGCTACACCAAGAAGAAATGCAGATGATAAACGGGTATTCATTGGACAAATATGACATGAGAGTACATTTTCACGCAAATTGGGTGCATAGATCCTGAGAAATCAGTACCCAGAACAGCCACCTCTGACCGTAATAACGGCCTTATACGCCTGCGCATTGAGTCAAACAGAGATTGGATGGCACGTACAGGTACAGCTGCCCATGCAGGTTCAACACGTTACAGGACGTTACAGGACCTGTAACATGCGGTTGTGCATTATTCTGCTGAAATGTTGGGTTTTGCGGGGATCGAACGAAGGGTAGAGTCACGGGTCGTAACAAATATGAAATGTAGCGTCCACTGTTCAGAGTGCCTTCAATGCGAACAAGAGGTACCGAGATGTGTAACCAATGGCACCCCATACCATCACGCCGGGTGATACGCCAGTATGGCGATGACGAATACACGCTTCCAATGTGCATTCATCGCGATGTCGTCAAACACGGATGCGACCATCATGATGCTGTAAACAGAACCTGGATTCATCCGAAAAAAATGACATTTTGCCATTCGTGCACCCAGGTTCGTCGTTGAGTACACCATCGCAGGCGCTCCTGTCTGTGATGCAGCGTCAAGGGTAACCCCAGCAATGGTTTCCGAGCTGATAGTCCATGCTGCTGCAAACATCGTCGAACTGTTCGTGCAGATGGTTGTTGTCTTGCAAACGTCTCCATCTGGGTTCCGTATTACCCTCCTGAACCCATCGATTCCATATTCTGCTAACAGTCATTGGATCTCGACCAACGCGAGCAGCAATGTCGTGATACGATAAACCGCAATCGCGATAAGCTACCGTCCGAACTTTATCAAAGTCGGAAGCATGATTGTACGCATTTCTCCTCCTTACACGAGGCATCACAACAACGTTTCACCAGGCAACGCCGGTCATCTGTTGTTCGTGTATGAGAAATCGGTTGGAAACTTTCCTCATGTCAGCACGTTGTAGGTGTCGCCACCGGCGCCAACCTTGTGTGAATGCTCTGAAAAGCTAATCATCTGCATATCACAGCATCTTCTTCCTGTCGGTTAAATTTCGCGTCTGTAGCACGTCATCTTCGTGGTGTAGCAATTTTAATGGCCAGTAGTGTATTTACGGCATTTGTGACTGAGGCAGGTATTTTACTTCACGTTTTGCATAATAACAAGGGAAACGGATATTTATTGGCTAGTTGAAGTCCTTTATGCTTCAGGAGACAGAATTCCGAAAAATGCTGTAAGAACGTAGAATGCTGCAGGCTCTGCAATAATTTAGCTTATTAAAGTGGTATGAGCTCATAGTGCGACAGATAAAGCACCTGTGTAGCAGTGGCTAACGAACACGATTTCCTTGATGAAGGATCGTAAATGTAGCAGTATATCCTCTGACGTAATATGCCTACCAGCGTTGTTACTTGCGTTTTCTTCTTTGTTGAAATAAATCAGAACGTTTCATATCTTCCCGCTGATTGCGTTGCTGCAGACATTTGCAACGTATCACTTTATCAAGTTCATTGAAGACTTGGTACACCATACCTCTTCCCGAGGCTGCCTGTGAACTTTGCACTTGCGCGGCATGCAGGCAAATGCGGGTGAGTGCGTAACACACTACCTTCCCTTATCGTTCGGTGATTATTCTGATGCAACAGCAATATAATTTCATCGGTATGAAAAGTGCAAAATTTGAAAAATTTCGGGGTTTGTCGCGATTACGTGACTGTGTTCGGAGTAAAATTGGAAACGTTTGTCGTAGGAGTAAAACTCACGTGTATTCTATTGATACACAGATGAATGCAAGTCCTTTCGTATACATGGAAACACACTTCACACCTCAGCATTTAAATCGTTTTGAGAAGCTGTTTTATAGTTACTTTCCTTCCTTGGTTATGTAATTCCTCTCTTCATCAAATACAAATACAAATTAATAATGACATGAACCATATTTCGCTGAGTTTTGGCAACGTTTTCGTACTGTAAGAGACGTTCGTTAATGCTACTCCATGTGTCATGGCCGCCCCTGCAGTTTGTAACGTATATGCAGCAAATATGTGCAGCGTTTCCACGGCAAATATTGCCTATGTAACGTTTCTACCACAAATATTGCCTATGTTCGTCTGCGAAAATGGACTCGATAAGCAACCTGAGCTATAAGTAAGCGGAATCTACCCTACATAACATTGTGTGCGTGTTGTGTGAGTGTCGGTTTCACTGTCATTTAAGCCCTCAACTGATCGTTACATAAAAACTTAAAATTAACACTTGGATAAGCTATATGACTGCATATTTGAATATGAAAAACTACAGGGACAAATGAACCTGTAACCATGAATACTCAAGCTACCTGACTGCATTTTTGAACAAGAATTAACAAGTGATACAGAATCTTACTCGTGCTGCGGAAGTTACTGGACTAGAGTACATGACATGTTTTGGTGCGTCAGTGTCCGTGTTTTGGCCCTAAGTTTCGCACCGACCTCTACAGATGACTGCCTTTTTGCATGTCGTTTACAGTATTTCGCAGCAGCATGCAAGGGCTAAAGCTTATTGTTACTAAGAATGAATTTAATAAAAAGGAGTTTGCTTGGGTCCTGTTAATTACTGCCGGCCGAAGTGGCCGTGCGGTTAAAGGCGCTGCAGTCTGGAACCGCAAGACCGCTACGGTCGCAGGTTCGAATCCTGCCTCGGGCATGGATGTTTGTGATGTCCTTAGGTTAGTTAGGTTTAACTAGTTCTAAGTTCTAGGGGACTAATGACCTCAGCAGTTGAGTCCCATAGTGCTCAGAGCCAGTTTGTTAATTACTAAATAACGTTTGTGAAGGGGTTTCACAAATTAAACCGTTTTAAAACTTAAGAATCATCATGAACAAGTATTTTAATGACAATGACATTGACAAATGTGTCAATAATAGCCGAGTGCCAGATTAACAGATTATTTCAATTTCAAAGTTACATTAACATTTAATAACCACAGCATAATATTTAGATGTGGAGAATAATAATTATTATTTGGAGGATAAGGAGGCTTCTTTAACTCACAAGCAAAACATCGGATTATTGCAAACTCGGATTAACAATCACGAGCCTAACCCTGCAACTGTTTTTGCGCTATGCTTGCGAATTTAACCTTGAATTCCATCTTCATGCGTAGTTAAGCCATCTAATTCTCTCCTGGGTATATAACTAAAATCTGGCCTTGAATATGGTGACATCTGCCAGCACCGTCCTGAGGGCAGCATGACACGTCTTCTGTCTCCGAGCTCTCGACCGAAACTACTCCTTCCACTCTCACAGGCAGATTTCGTTTCACAACAATGTTTGGAATCGCGCTCCCATGTCTCGCCCTCAGATTGTTACTGTCGATATCTGCAATGCAAAGAATAGCGTTATGTTGACTGTACTGTTTTCAATGTAATGGAGAGTTCTGACACACTCCTTTCAGGTATTACATTCGGGAGGTTTCTGATATTCAGTGCTGATCAATGGCTGGAGAGTGGGTAAATGGAGCAAATTGTCCGAATATTACCAATAAGTTAGAGTATCGACAGTGATTGCGTCATTGCAGATGACAGCGTGCTCCAACCAAGATAAGACGTCTTGGTGCCAGGTTAATAATTGGCTAAAACCAACCCTTTACGATATAGAAATCGCCAAAGTTTGCCAGATTCACTTTTTATTCAATCGTTGAGTAGTTTCGGGTTACCTGAACCCATTTTCAAACAGCAGCTTGTCTGTCTGGATTATCTGAATCTTGCAACTTTGTCTGTTTGTGTGTCGAACTGTTTAACACAGGTTGCCGTCTTGCAATTAACCCAGCAAGCTGGACATCCATAAAACAAACCTTCTTAGAACGAGATCGTCTAGCATTGAAGCAGAGCTGTGTTCGAATAACTTACGGGAATGCAGCTGGGTAACATCGTCGACAATCGACGATATTTCGCCAGGTGACAACACCGTCATTCTCAAGGCAAAACTGCAGCAAGGAAACGGCGTGCAAGGAAATCTGAAACCTCTGTTTCCAGAGCGTTCCCGACAGATGACACTCACACACACACACACACACACACACACACACACACAACTAGCGCCACGACGACCAAAAATGACCGACATCAGGACTTAGGAATACTGTAGCAAAGATCAGCAGTGTTACGTCGACAGACTGGTCATAGACGACTGTAGTCTTACGAAGAGGTACAACGGGATTGGACAACGGGTAGTTTGGCGCATAGCTCCAAACTCAAAATAACTTCCCAAGAATTTAAAAAAATGCGTTAACATTAAGAGCGTGACGTGATTCCGCTGTTACGTGCATAGATCAAACAGGTGGAAACCGTACATCGAGGGCCTATATGAGCGATAAAAACTTCAGGTGACGTGATAACATATTTTAATGACACAACAAAAGTAAACTCGTGGGCTCAGCGGCTGCGTGCTAGTCTTTTCCTATTGAAAGCAGCATTCGCCATTTCCGTGTCCCTGATCTACCCCCAGTTACCGAAGCCGGGAAACGGGCTCTGTAGTTCACGGTGCAATTCGAACCACGTGTCATTCCTGGAGACTCCACAGTTCTCTGAGAGGTGAAGGTTAGATTTAAGGCCGACTGAAAATTTCCACAGTCCGACTAGGATTCGATGCCGCAACGTCTCACTCTCCAAGCAGGCGCTTTACGACTATTTTTATTTTTTTTGCTTTTTTACCTTTTGTAAGGTTTTTTATGTTTTCGGCCATTGTAAATAATTCACCTTTACTGTACTAGGACAAGGATGAATGAGCACACTGTACGGATAGTGAGTAAGATCCTCGACTGCGTGTTTAGTTTTATCAGTGGTTCACCTGTTAGTAAGTCAATTGTCCAGCACTGAGCCGCTTTTCTTTCTTTTTTTAAGTTTAGTGGCGATCAGTTGAGTTTTTCAGGGAATGATATGTTATTCGTGAAACTGCGAGAAACTATGTGGAACACTTTATTATGGAGTTGGAAGCTTGTTAATACTTTCAAATAATATTTATGATTAGCATTAATTTTATCGCCGCGCGGAGTGGCGGCGCGGCTAGACGCGCCATCACACGGGCTGCGCAGCCCCTCCCGCCGGAAGTTCGAGTCCTCCCTCGGGCATGGGTGTGTGTGTGTGTGTGTGTCGTTCTTAGCATAAGTTCGTATATGTTAGTTTAAGTAGTGTGTAAGTCTAGGGACCGATGACCTCAGCAATTTGGTCCCTTAGAAATTCACACATTTGAACATTAATTTTATCTCTGTATATTCATTACGTCAGAAATTATGGAATTGGTTGAGACGTCAGTAATTTTTGTAACGAGAGAATGTAGGAGTTAGGGTCTTCTTACGTTGTACAGTCCTGTCTGTCATTAAGTTTTCGAGAACGATTCTGCTAAAAATACAACCCACCTCCACCATTGTAGTAAAGTTTTTAATATTTTGTCTTGTATGTATTGCTCCTCACGCCACTCGCAGCACTAGATTGTTTCTGACAACTAAGACAAAAGATTGTTTTTCCTTAACTATTGGTCTGCTGATTTCAATTTACTTTCGAGAACGTTAGTATATTAGACACACAAAATAGCATATCGTGCAAGAAGTAAGTCACTTTTATTTCAGGACATATCTCACCTTGCATTTTTATGAGGAATCAGAACGTAGTCAGAATTATCAGGTGTTTCATTAAGCAAGTAGATTAATCTTCAGTGTCAGTGTTGGTGATTTCATACAGCTATTTTTTCTCTGAGTATACCAGTAACTTATATTTGCGGTTATTCCAAGTTAAACATTGCACCTCGTATCAAGAAACTGTCATAATGTACTTCGGTGTTGAGTTTCAGTTATTTAGTTTTTACTGAACACACAATTAGTTTCCTTTGGCAGTTAATTAGGTTCATTTGCGTTATTTCAAATTCTTCATTTCGTTAAGTTAAATGTTTCGTTTCACAACTTTGTTACCACGCCCACGTAGAGCCGACCGACAGTCGGTATTGTTCAGCAGTTGAACACGATATCTAAAGTACACGTTGCAAGAGCAGAAAGTTTTGGAAAACAGAATTTTCAGTATGCACACATATAGACAAACATTTCAGAGAAAGCATACATTTTTTATTTTATTTTTGGCTGGATGGATCACTTAACTAATGAGGAGGTACTGAACAGAATTCGGGAAGAGATAAGAAAATTGTGGCAAAAATTGACGGAAAGAAGGTTTCGGTTGATGGAAACATTCTGAGACATCCATGAGATCTCAAAGTTAGTACTGGAGGAAGTGTGTGTGTGATGTGGGAGGGAGGGAGTGAAATTGTGGATGGAGACCAAGATGGTTCAAATGGCTCTGAGCACTATGGGACTCAACATCTGAGGTCATCAGTCCCCTAGAACTTAGAACTACTTAAACCCAACTAACCTAAGGACATCACACACATCCATGCCCGAGGCAGGATTCGAACCTGCGACCGTAGCAGTCGCGCGGTTCCGGACTGAAGCGCCTAGAACCGCTCGGCCGCCGCAGCCGGCGGAGACCAAGAGATGAATATGGAAGGCAGGTTCAGAGGCATAGTTTGAAAATACCGCTTCAGTTGTAAGGTTCCTTTCATTTTTCGATAGTTAAAACACGACCGGTTTCGGGCTCTTAGACGGCCGTCATCAGGTGTTATAAGTTTGTGCTATGACCCCTAGCGCCGCGGTGGGGGATTACAGGTCGCAGTGTACCACCAGCTAACGCAGCTTGTGATACACCGCGTCCTGTACTAGCCCCCCGCGGTGCTAGTGGTCATAGCACGAAGTTGTACTGTAACAACAACTACTCTGCACTATCGTACATATAAGTAATTCTTTTGATCTGATTCTACGATAAACTTGTGAAATTGATGTTCTGATTTCATTTCTTTTTGTTTCATGCCATTATGTTAAGAAAACTGTAAATAAGTTTCAATGTGAATATTAATGTTTATGTCAAATGTCAAGTAATATTGTAATAGAATTGAAATGTAACAGCGGGACTGCTACGGTCGCAGGTTCGAATCCTGCCTCGGGCATGGATATGTGTGATGTCCTTAGGTTAGTTAGGTTTACGTAGTTCTAAGTTCTAGGGGACTGATGGCCACAGAAGTTAAGTCCCATAGTGCTCAGAGCCATTTGAACCATTTTTTTTTAAATGTAACAAATGTTGAAACTGTTGTAAGATGTTTAAAATTGTAACTGTGCGTCTGGTCCATACGTAGGCAATGTGTTAGGATATGTAGAATGCAAAACCTCGGGTGAATACCCGGTCTGTCAGGAGCGGTAAAATGTAGATGGCAGGCGCGCGCGGGAAAATTCACGCGGGCACTGCACGGCACAACGGGCACAGTGATGATTGGAATTTGGCACTGGTTTGAGCAATACCGTCTGGAATGAGGAGGCCCTCCTGGTAGACATAGATTCACTGAGCCTCGGGTATGCCATTCCAACGCCCACACAGCATGGCAAAATTACATAGGCACTAAATGGAAATGCGACGCTAAGAAGACTTAAAGTGCCGATACATCAAGAGCCATAGCTGTGGCTGTATGTGTGCTCTCTGCCTCGCCATCTCGCCGCCCGCCAACCGCCGCATCGATTCTAGCAGGTTGAAACTTTTAGTACTGTATTCGTGTGGATCAGAGAGTGAACTGTGTTTTTGGTGCAATAATAACCTAAATTTTACCAGACCTTTTCCATCATTTAATTATCCTCACAACTAACCTAGACAGGGTCCTTTCGAAAGGTCGTGCAATCCGAGTGTCCCGAAATGAAAATTAAAATTTGTGTTAATAATAATTATTTGCAGAACTAACTACATTATAATGGTGTTTAAAGAAATGTTTTGTTAATGAACCAGTAAATGAATAGCGAAGGCTTAAAGAAGTCGAAAGATAACTTTAGTATTGATATAGTCATGAAGTTTATTATTTCGAGACAGATTTAAAGGCATTTAAATGAGCAGTAAATAAGATGAAAAGTGTAGTAACTTATATACTGGAAATCTTGAATGAATAATAAATTCAGTAATATTTTTTTTAAATACAGCGATCATAACAGTTTCAGGCCCCCCCCCCCCCCCCTTATTCATTTCAATTCTGAAGGGTTCTAAATTGGTTTGACCAGCAAAAGTTAAAGTCAATATAAACCTCAAAATTTATTAGTGTTTTATCTTTATCAAAAGTGACATTTTGTGTGTGGCAAGAAAGTACAATTTCTAGGGTAACCTATGCCCGACTTCAGTCAGAGTAATAGACAGTATAAAGTTTTGTAGTAAACATTATAGTGTAGTGTTATGTATTCATGGTTTTCTATATCAGTACAGAACGTGAAACTATCAGTTCAATATATTTTCTGGTTCTAAAATTCTACTATATTATGCAGTGTTACAACATATTGTTTTGCATGAATATATACCAACTTGTAAACGGAGGAAACTCAGTTAATGCCTAATTAGGCTGGCGACCGTATTATTGTCACGTTGGTAGCATCTTCTGGTTTGCTTTTGATCCATCCTGATGTGTGATTGCATTTCGAACTTAATGGGCGAATCATTGTTATTACAGAGTGGATGTAAGTCTGATTTACCACCATTCAGGCACACGCGGTCAATATCTATGCGAAAATCCTTTCTCATAAGGTGAATCCCTCTCACTTACCATAGCACAGGCTTTGAGTACTCTGTAACGGAGGTTACAGTACCACCTGATGTTGGCCATGTAAGAGCCCGAAACCGGTCGTGTTTTAACAACTGAAAAATCCTTACAACTGAAGCGGTAATTTCAACCTATGCTACAATGCTCAGTTGCGGATGTTCCTCCAGCATTATTGTTTACAGATTCAGGAGAATGTAGGTTGCGGTAGTTTTTTGGAGATGCACAGGATAGAGTAGCACGGAGAGCTGCATCAAACCAGTCTTTGCACTGAAGGCTGCAGCAACACCTACATTTTATTTTTAGGGGCGACTCTTGAATGCCGGACATTTGCCACACCGGACATTTGTCACGCCGCACATTTGTCACACTTGCCCCTTCGCCAGGTAGCGATTCCTCAGGTAAGGGACGCCCTTCCTCGTACTTCTTCTGTCCGCTTTCAAACCGCCGTCTCCACATCTTACTCGATACAACCAGTACGTAAGAGCCCTTCTTCTTCGACATCTTGGCGAAATACAGAGCTTCTTTTCCGAAATCGAAATATTTATATCTTTTGGGAAACGAAAGCAATTCCGACGATTATGTCAGTATGTAATTAGTTCTGCCAAGTATAAATATAGATCCCTCTGTCTGTACGGTAGCTTCCTTTCACGCTTACTGATTGCGATAGATACAGTCCATCGCCATGGGAGCAACAAGAAAGGAACGCTGTAAACAGAATGCGAATGTATGCTAATCATTTCTTTTTGATCTCTGCATTTGTGCCTACTTTAATTTCTACAGCTGCATGCCCAAAAGACAATAAGGAAAGAAGAAATGGGTATGTGAATGTTTGAAAAGGATGACATACTCCATATTAATTTACTCTAAAATCCGATATCCCTTGCGGCGAAACATTAGTTAATAAAGTGTAATGGGACAATGTTCAAAACATGACTGAAAGTACGTTCATAAACAGAGATAAGAACATCTTTGATTGACGTGTCATCTAAAGTCGACGTAATATTTTAAAATGTTAGAAATATGGAAATGAAGTAATGCTATGCTTGTACCGTACGTTGTTGTTCTACATTGTTTAGCTGTGGTATTTATAGGGTCACAGAGAAAGCATCCTAGGTTATGGAGGGAAAAGCCGTAATTGTAATGATCTCCACTACAACAGAAACAAGAAGCACAACTTAAGGAAAAATAATGTAATGTGTGTTACAGCTCACAAGCGACATGGAAGCAGGTAGTTCCTGTGACTTAGTATGGACAGAGGTTGTATTCGACAACCGGAATAAATTAATTACTGGCTCCTTTTACCAACGCCCGGTCTCAAATGAAACAGTTGCTGAACATTTCAAAGAAAACTCGAGTCCCGTCGCAAGTAGGTAGCCTACTCATACAATTATAGTTGGCAGTGACTTCAATCTACCTTCCGTATGTTGACAAAAATACATTTTCAGACCTTACTGTAGATAGGAAACAACGTCCATAATTGTTCTAAATGCTTTTTATGAAATTATTTTGAACAATTAGTTCACGAGGCCATTCAAATTGTAAATGGTTACGAAAACACACTTGACCTCTTAGCCACAAATAATCCTGAGCATCACGACGGGTACAGGAATTAGTGAAAACCCAGTCGTAGCGAGGCTCAATTCCGTAACAAAGAAATTCACCAAAACTAAACGCAATATATATATACTTATAAAAGCAACTATAAATTCGGTTGACGTCTTTCTAAGAGACAGTCTCCAATCAAATGGTTCAAATGGCTCTGAGCACTATGGGACTCAACATCTTAGGTCAGAAGTCCCCTAGAACTTAGAACTACTTAAACCTAACTAACCTAAGGACATCACACACACCCATGCCCGAGGCAGGATTCGAACCTGCGACCGTAGCAGTCCCGCGGTTCCGGACTGCAGCGCCAGAACCGCTAGACCACCGCGGCCGGCACAGTCTCCAATCCTTCCAAACTATGTAAATGAAGACCATATGTGACTTAAGTTCAAAGAAATAGTATTAACTACACTTGAGAGATTCATACCAAATAAATTAATATCAGACGGAACTGATCCCCCATGGTACACAAAACACGACAGAAAGCTGCTGCAGGAGCACCAAAAAAAGGCACGTATAATTTAGACGAGCGCAAAATCTCCAAGATTGGCGAGGTTTACTGTGGCTCGAAATTTGGTGCGGATTTCAATGCGCGATGCATTTAATAGTTTCCACAACGAAACTCTCTCTAGAAATGTGGCGAAAAGTCCATAGAGATTCTGGTCCTATGTAAAGAAAACCAGTGGAAAGGCTCAGTAAGTAACTTTACTGCGGGTCGGGCGGCGAGTGAGGAGGAGGAGGAGGAGGGGGAGACAAGGGACCCAACACTTCGGAGCAGGTAAAATCGTTGCAAATGTCCGCCGTGGCATATGTCCGGCGGTGGCAAATGTCCGCCATGGCATATGTCCGGCGTGGCAAATGTCCGGCGTGGCAAATGTCCGCACAACCGACACTTCGCTCGCTTGCGGGTCGCTTTAGCCCTGTGCGCCGCGTCCTCCTCATCAGAAGGCGGCGCCGGGCCGGCAGGAAGCGGCTGGAGCGGAGTGTCGGTTCCCGACCTGCGCAGCGGGCCGGCGGCCGCTCACACGGAGGTCGTTCACCCCGAATCAAACAGCGGCGCAGAATGAGCGCGGGGCAGCCGCCGCCGCCGCCGCCAAAAAGCGACACCCGGCCCGGCCCGGCCCGCGTGGCCTCGCCTCGCCGCGCCTTCCGCAGAATGCGGGCCGGCTGTGACGGCGCCAGCCTGCAGCGGCGCGTCCCTACGCGGCTCCTGACCGCTGCCGGCGGTATTTGGAGAATCGCCGCTGCAGCGTTTCAAAGCCGCGAAAATAAATAGGTCGCCGACAGATTAACCCTAAGACGCCCAAGCCTTTTTTTCTAATTTGGATGCCTAAGGAGAGGGGGGGGGGGGCGGCGAACCCACAAGTATTAAATAAGTTTACTGACGAAAAATTACAACTTTCAAAATGGTTTCTACATCTACATCCATACTCCGCAAGCTGCCTGACGGTGTGTGGCGGAGGGCACCCTGAGTACCTCTATCGGTTCTCCCTTCTATTCCAGTCTCGTCTTGTTCGTGGAAAGAAGGATTGTCGCTATGCTTCTGTGTGGGCTCTAATCTCTCTGATTTTATCCTCATGGTCTCTTCGCGAGATATACGTAGGAGGGAGCAATATACTGTTTGACTCTTTGGTGAAGGTATGTTCTCGAAACTTTAACAAAAGCCCGTACCGAGCTACTGAGCGTCTCTCCTGCAGAGTCTTCCACTGGAGTTTATCTATCATCTCCGTAGCGGTTTCGCGATTACTAAATGATCCTGTAACGAAGCGCGCTGCTCTCCGTTGGATCTTCTCTATCTCTTCTATCAACCCTATCTGGTACGGATCCCACACTGTTGAGCAGTATTCAAGCAGTGGTGGAACAAGCGTACTGTAACCTACTTCCTTTGTTTTCGGATTCCATTTCCTTAGCATTCTTCCAATGAATCTCAGTTTGGCATCTGCTTTACCGACGATCAACTTTATATGATCATTCCATTTTAAATCACTCCTAATGCGTACTCCCAGATAATTTATGGAATTAACTGCTTCCAGTTGCTGACCTGCTATTTTGTAGCTAAATGATATGGGATCTATCTTTCTATGTATTCGCAGCACATTACACTTGTCTACATTGAGATTCAATTGCCATTCCCTGCACCATGCGTCAATCTGCTGCAGAGCCTCCTGCATTTCAGTACAATTTTCCATTGTTACAACCTCTCGATACACCACAGCATCATCTGCAAAAAGCCTCAGTGAACTTCCGATGTCATCCACAATCCAATCACACAATTGGTCTGGTAGTCCAGTTTATGTACTCTAACTAAGGAATCGGTTCATAAATGTTGTTAATTGTTATAAATATTGGATTGAGTGAATAAAAAATTGACACAGTAAAAAAAAATGCAGATGTGTTCATATTCAATAGACTGCTCTGAGTCCTCAACTGCAAGGCAAGAGACACATTTCACAATTTCTTCTGAATGTGTGTTACACACATGTTTATGACACTGTCAACAATATTGTTTTGGTTTACTTAGATTGTTGTACTTCTGCTTCTTTGTTTTAGCTTCTCTTACACAAATATGGCGCCGACCTTTCTCTACAGGAGGTTGACGTGCTTCTGTTGCCACTTCTTTGATTTGCTTTTGTAGAATAGTCTCCATTGATTGAACAATTTGGTTAGATAACCCTCTTGCATTGGCACTTCTTTCTTCTACCTACAATTTCACTGGTTCCAGCGCCCTCTAAACAAGCTGAGCATCTCATCAGTGGTGAAGTGGACCCCTGGTTTATACAGTAGTGGAAACCTATCATTCACTTTGTTGAAAACATCTCGGATTGCTGTGAACTTGTCTGCTTCCCTTCTTCCCTGGCATTTACTTTTGTCATCAAACCTTATGATTGCAATAAGTTCCTTGAAACGTTGTCTTGCCATAATACCCTTGTAAACTGGCCGACCCATTAGGTCTGACAAAAGATCGTGTACACTGACAGAATTATCGTTATTTGCCCCCATAAGTATCAGGAGCCCTATAAAGGCATTCAATTCTTTCTCATTAGTCAAAGTAACATTTCGCCTAACTGCCTCTTCATTTGAATGGTTTACTATAACATCCACGACGTCAGGCGTAAGAAGTAACTTCAAGGCTTCTCCAGGTGAATGGCAAACACCAGCTGGAGTTACTCCTGCCTGCTCTCTTACTATATTAGCAACAGACCTCCGAGGAATTCTAGGCTGTGTGGTTACGTACCTTCTTCCAGACTTGGTCACAATAACATCCTGATGGTCACTGCCTGAACCTGCGCTATCTTCATCTTCTCTAACATCCACATCACTTTCCCGATCTGAATCATACTCCATAACACCATCCTCATATTCACTGTCACTCCCCGAGTCAGAATCTTCATCTAAAATTCCATTCAGAACTCTTTCTAAAGACGAGTCACGTATTCTTTTAGTCATTTCTAAGTCTGGGTGTGAACAGTAGGGAACTGCACTAACTCACTGCAAGTTTACAAGATAAATGGTAGCTGACCGACATCAACAATCACTTCATCTCAAAGTAAACCGATTGTTGTGAATATCAAGAATACCAACCAACAAGAAACTAACTTGCATTGTTGTAGAGATGAGAAATATGAAATACTACTAAGGGAAATTTTCTATAGCATGGAAGCCTAAGGGGTGGGGGTGGGAGGGGGGTTGTTGGACCCATAATAAGTTTATTTATTTTTTCTTTCAAAGCAGGAATTTTCTATAAAATATATTGACACTAATGTTTCATAAAGTAGCCAACAAACAATAACTCAAAGGGAATATGTAGTATGAAAGTTACTTGGGCAAAAGCAAGGGACACAAAAAAATTGTGGGTTCAACGAACCCCCCCCCCCCCAACCTTAGGCGTCCTAGGGTTAATACGTCGTATCTGATCGCAGATCCGAAGCCAAGTACAAAATAACATCTTACACTGAAGAGCGAAAGAAGGTGGTATGCCTGCCTAATATCGTGTAGGGCCCCCACGAGCACGCAGAAGTGCCGCAACACCACGTGGCATGGACTCAGTTAATGTCTGAAGTATTACTGGAGGGAAGGCTGTCCATAAATCCGTAAGAGTAAAGGGGTAGGAGGGAGGGGAAGATCTGTTCTAAACAGCAAGTTGCAAAGGCCAAGGCATCCCAGATATGCTCATGTCTAGGGAATCTGGTGGCCAGCGGAAGTGTTTAAACTCAGAAGAGTGTTCCTGAAGCCACTCTGTAGCAATTCTGGACGTCTGCGGTGTCGCGCTGTCGTGCTGGAATTGCCCAAGTCCGTCGGAACGCACAATCGACATGAATGGATGCAGGTCATCAGACAGATGCTTCCGTACGTGTCACCTGTTAGAGTCGTGCGTAGACAATTACAGGCCCACAATTACAGGGCCTCCATCAGCTTGGACAGTCCCCTGCTGACATGCAGGGTCCATGGATTCGTGAGGTTGTCTCCATACCCGTGCACGTCCATCCGTTCGATACAATTTGAAACGAGACTTTTCCGACCGGGCAGCATGTTTCCAGTCATCAGAAGTCCAATTTCGGTGTTGACAGGCCCAATCAAGGCGTAAACCTTTGTGTTGTGCAGTCATCAAGGGTATAGGAGTGGGCCTTCTGATCCGAAAGCCCATATCTATGATGTTTCGTTGAATGGTTCGCACTGTGACAATGGCGCAGTATTGAAATCTGAAACAATTTGCGGATGGGTTGCACTTCTGCCCCATTAAACGATTCTCTTAAGTCGTCGTTGGTCCCATTCTTGCAGGATCTTTTTGCGGCAGCAGTGATGTAGTAGATTTGATGTTTTACCGGATTCCTGATATTCACGGTAGTCTCGTGAAATGGTCGTACGGAAAAATTCCCACTTCATCGCTACATCGGAGATGCTATGTCCTATCGCTCGTACGCCGGCTATAACACCACATGCGAACTCATTCAAATCTTGATAACTTGCTACTGTAGCAGCAGTAACCGATCTAACAACTGCGCCAGATACTTGTTGTTTAATATAGGCGTTGGAGACTGCAGCGCCGTTTTCTGTCCGTTTACTTATCTCTGTATTTGAATAATCGTGCCTGTACCAGTTTCCTTTGCGCTTCAGTGTATGTGGCTAAAGAAAGTATTCATCATATGGGAGAAAACAAATAAACGTTTCCGAACGTTTTCACTATGAAAATACATTTTTGTATTCAGGAGGGACACTCAACGACGCATCTACAGTTAGATCAAGTTATCACACTGCTTTTCAACTTACAAATGTTTGAGCAGCTTAACTGTCTTTCGGATTATGTGGTCAGTGTGGAAACTCGGCTACAGCTAGAATTTAGGCACCTACATCGTGACGTCTGCGTGATTAGTTTCATAGCAAAATTAATCTCGTAGTCTTCTATTACCTCAATGTAAGTTTTCACAACTTTACGAATCTGCAGCTACGATTATGGCCAAGTTTCGAATTACATGTAGATCCTGCTCTTCTACGCAATGATGAGAATGAAATCCACGCGCAGAAGCTCACTGGCAGACTTCAACATAAGACCTTGTTTTCGAACTAGCATTACTCGAAAAGTGGTACCAGATATCAACTCTTTAGTAAAAAGCAAAATAAGTAATATTAATTGACATTCTGGGCTTTTGTGCTTAATATTTAAATAAAACGGTAACGAAATATAAATTTGTCAATTTAAATGTCTTCCTAGAATGGCAGTCTTAGGCTGCAATACCATGTTACTCTCTTAGCTAATCCCCGTTACTTGCTTCATCAAAGTATTAAAAGACTTGTTGAATTTCATTGTCAATTCTCATTATGTTGAATTACATTGTCAGTTCTCATTGATAATCTTAGAAATAAATTTGCCACGAAATGCGTTAATGAGCCACTCTGAAGCGGTGCACGGTTGCCCACTGCTATGGTGTGAGCGTGAACTGTTACGAAGCAACTCAAGCGCCGGCACGCCAATGGGGAACGAGAGAGCAGACAGGGCTAGCCAATTGCACTCTGACCAACCGCTCTCCAGGGCGACTACGCGACGGCAACGGCCTCTATGCGAAGAGGACATGAGCGCTGAGCCGGCTGGTCGCAACTCAGTTCCACAGCAGCGTCAAGATTAGGCGCTCCAAGATCAGCGACTTAGGAACTGTATATACCGAAGAACATTGTTTATTTTGTCTGTCGTCCTTTGCTTGCGACACATCTGTTTAATACAAAGTTACATATTTTCTTTTACTTTTCGTAATAAAACTCATTAATACGATTTGCTTGAATTGTTGTCTACCGATCCGAGAAGCAGGTTTCCTAGACACCCCATCTTTGACAACTAGGCAGGATTCAACGTGATCGAGCTCGCGCGAGAAGCTATGCTGAACTGCTAGACTTCTCAGTGGGGCCTTACCTGTGAAAAGGCGGTTTAGTCCGGCAAGAACCCCGTACAGGTGTCACTCCGTGCAAATGTTCCAACCCCCAACTTTTCTGCGATTACAACGGGGAGTGGATAATAAGTGAGGGGCGGCTCCTCAGAGCGACCGACCAGTCACGGCTCTTAGTCATTGTATTAGGCATGAAGTGACAACGAGCGCAAATTTCTGGAGCCAGCCTTAAATGTTGTATTGATGTTTGCCAACCGGGCTTAACCTGGATGACGCAAGTCGTTTTCGGCACCTGAGGTCTGAAGCCACGGGATTCTCGACACACCAGCGTGTACCGTCCGCGCGATATTTTGTTCGTTTTTGGCGGCGGTTTTCATGACTGTTTCCATGCGAAACGCAGGAAGTTGACTGGGCAGCTCAAGAAGATGCTATCTGACATCAGAGAACCCTACTGAAAATTTTCGTCAATGACAACAACAGACAAAATTGTTGCTATCCAACTTGGTGGGATTTCCCTACGACCTACTACGACTGGAAACATTCGAGCGTGGTGGGATCGCGAATCTCTAGTTTTCAGTGTCGGTGCGCTGTCCACAAGATAGCTTCTCTGGACCGCCAGGAAGAACAGGTGTATTGATGGTGTCTTCTCCTGGAGATACTCTTGCGCGGATGTAGGAGAAGACTGTTTCAGGGGTCGGGACAGAAGTTTAAATTCCTTCCGGAATTTATCTCATCGGGTTTTAACCGCAGTCATCGACCATCAGAGAGACCAGCAGTACAGAGGTCAGCGGCTACACCATCCGTCTGCTGTTTGCTGTCTGCACACTGAGTGAGATCTTGGGGGTCAGGTGTTCTCAGCAATGACGTAATAGGGAGGTGTAATTCCTCTCTGACGCCCTCAGCAGCATATGCTCTCGGTTTGGCGCTACGGTACTCACGATTTTGCATGTGTGTTTTTCACAGAGTTCTCATTTACGATCGACATTCTGTCGCACAGTTGCGGTTTATCTTGCGGTTTATCACCAGCTCTATTGATTAACGCAGTCATAATAGATCACCGTATTCAGTGTTTTTCTCAATACCAGTATTTGGTGCCTTTGTTCTATTACAGCATTGTTCAGTGAACCGCATATTTACATGCTTATTAGATGAAATAAATCTCTTTGTGATACTTGAAACATCCCCTTGGAAAAAACTTTATAAATGACAGTGCTGGAAAACCTCTAAGTTATTTGTTTTTTAAACAGCTGAGTGAAACTGAACGTACTCAGACATTTCTCTCTTTACTTATTCTGATCATCACTAAACTGACACACTTTTTTTTAGCGCAACGCAATCTGACTTTCAATAATCCCTACAAAACAATGGCCCTGACTAACAATAACACTATACTTCTCACAAATCACTTACCTCACAAAAATCTTCGTTACTCGAACTACTGCAATACAGCGAGCGCCAACACTGCCAGCTAAATAAGATTCTAACTACTGAAGGCACTATCTACTGATTGGCATAGTTAGCAAATGAAAGATTTTGATAGAGAACAAACAATGTATTTACCTTAATAGTGTTCAAAAGTCATAATATATGTCAGTTCATGACATCCAGTCTTACAAATTTCGTTTTTCTGACGAACACACGTCCAGATCGTCCGCTCTCAAAACTCTGTCATCTCTTTTCCCACATCCACCAATGCCGGCGGCTCACCTCCAACTGCACAACGCTATGAGCTGTTCACATCCAACTGCCCAACACTACAATAGCGAATATTCCACCAATGCCAACCAGCCACAGATTGCACACAGCACACTCAGTGATTTTCATACAGAGCGCTACGTGGCGTTACCAACATAAAAACCTAAACAGCCTACTTACATACTTAATTTGTTTTAGTCAGATGATAATTTCATTTCCTGCCAATTTTTTTCATTGAGCGTAGAGACTGATTAGCATTTTATTAAATTTAGAGTTGTGCAAGCCTTTTTACTATTCATCTACATGATCATTTTATTAATTGTCTTAGTGCACACTTCATCATTGTGCATAAGATGGAGTGATAGTTGAAGCTGTGGTTGACTGTATGAGCAGCTCTCGTGCAAATTCAGTTGAATCCAAGTGTTACAAACACATCTCCACCTCGGCGCCTCGCAAAGTATATAAACTACATGTCAGCGATGGTGAAGAAGAAGAGCACCTCACTCGTCGACGAGAGAAAAAGAGGGAGAGTGGAGCGACTTTCTTCTGTGGAACATGGTTGGATGAACGTTGCTGGTTAACCAGCTAAAGGAAGAGGACTAGTGATTTATAAGGAGCATTTTCATCAGTCGGCATTCGGAAAATCCCCAACCCAGCCAATCTGGATTTAGTAGGAGACGCAAAATGCGGCAGTGCATGGTTTCCTTTTTAACATTCGATCGGGAGCCTCCGCCCCCAGACTTCCACTCTGAGAGCCGACGTCGACTCCGGCGGTCTGCCACGCCACCTGAGCCTATGTATTACGACTTAAAAATGTTTTGGGCTGATCTGCACGTAGCCGATGGCGAGGGTCGGTGGTTCAATCAATGATCGATTCGGGAATCGGTTCAGAATCTATCTGTAATACTGCAGTGAGATAGAGCCGTAACCACGAGATGATGCTTAGGGCCATCAAAGTCATTTTATACTGAATGAGATTTTCACTCTGCAGCGGAGTGTGCGCTGATATGAAACTTCCTGGCAGTTTAAAACTGATTGTCACACCGAGACTCGGACTCGGGACCTTTGCCTTTCGCGGGCAAGTGCTCTATAGGTTCGCAGGAGAGCTTCTGTGAAGTTCGGAAAGTAGGAGACGAGGTACTGGCGGAAGTAAAGCTGTGAGGACGAGGCGTGAGTCGTGCTTGGGTAGCTCAGATGGCAGAGCACTTGCCCGTCAAAGGCAAAGGTCCCCTGTTCGAGTCTCGGCCTGGCACACAGTTTTAATCTGCCAGGAAGTTTCATTTTATACTGATTCTGCTACCTCAAGTTTCGCTCTGAATACTTCTGTTTCAGCGTCAATGAACAGTCTGGTTTCAACTCTATCCAAAGGTGTTACATATTCCCTCTTGTGGTACCATCTGTTTTTAATTAACATGACGACGATCGCCGGGCACTTAGCGTTTGCAAGCAGTTCACTTGCACGATTGTTCGCATATTCCACCCTCGTCTCCGACCCCTATGTCAGATATACTAAGACTTCACTATATTAATGTTGCCACTGTTCGTCATTTGTTCTGGTAATAATTTTATCGGAAAAAATCGAAGTAATTGTGATACGAGTCTTATTTAGTAATCGTTAGTTTCCCCAGTCGTTAATTAGGATGGCACCCTGACATTATTGCGACGCCTGCTAGGCTTACTTTGTAGTTTCAAAACCAAGCCACCTTGCAACTGTAAGAACTATATCGATGGTGACAATATATCTGATGTACAGAATCGATATCAGATTTTTAGTATGTCGAAAAGGGTGATCTTCTAATGTGTAAAAACCAATAGTTGCTTGTTCGTCTTCTATGCTTTCTTATACCATTCTCTTGATTTTAACGAAACTTTGGTAAGATGTTGTGCACACTTTCGTGAAGTGTTCTGTGGAGGGTAGGAAGCACCTACCATCCACTGGATGGGGGTGAAAGAAAGGGGTGAAACTAAGTTAATTCAGCAACGTCTGGAGTAATTTTAATCGAATTTTGTACACAAGTTACGATATTGTGCCTAGGTGATAGTGCACCTTAGAATGAAGGCTGTTTTTTTTGGTCCGTACTTCAGTATAGTGACTGTTTTCAGAATTACATAGAGGAATATGCACTAGGGACCGCCATAAGCGGATTCCGCCATTTTCTACAGTTTTTGTTGTTGCTAGACATGAAGTTATGTTTTGTGCAGCGTTTGTAGATTTTCTTGTTCTATGTAGTTAAGTTGTGTACAATACATTAAAGCTATTTCAAATGTATTGTTAATTCCTCAATTACAGAATTTTATTACAAGTTAAATTCTGTATATTCTTAAAGCTCGTTATGTAAAATGTAGAGAGTTAAGCCGTACTACGTCCACCGTGCACCATCTTGTAACTTGCAACAGATGACGGTCTTTTGCCACGAAACATGTGATATTTTCTAATTAACTAAGTTTCATCAATATCTTAAAAATTTTACCAGGCCTCAAGATGAAATTTCTTTTTAGTTTCCAATAGTTCCAACTGCAGAACGTATTTAACTTGTAACTGGTTTCAATAGTACTTCTGCTTAATTTGATTTCACGTACTGATAATTAGTGCACTTATGCAGGAGACATACGACTAGATACAGTACTGACAAGATTTTCTTGATTGCAACACTTTCAAATTTCAACAGAATACGTGTTCCTAGGTACAGGGAAAGATGGGTAATATACACTATATACAGGAACCATGAGGAAATAGTAAGAATGGAATACCAAGAACGAAGTTCTACGATTAAAACGGGTTTCAGACTGTGATGTAGCCTTACGCCCCCACTGTTCAATCTAAACACCTGAGAAGCAAAGACGGAAATAAAAGAAAGGTGGAATTACAATTCAGTGAGAAAGGATATCAGTGATAAGATTCACTGATAGACTGATGGCATTGTTATCCTCATTGGAAGTGAGGAAGAATTATAGGCTCTGTTGAATGGAATGAACAGTCTTATGGGTGCAGAGTATGGACTGAGAATGAATCAGAAAATGACAAAAGTAATTACAAGTAGCAGAAATGAGAGACTTAACATCATAATTGGTGATCACGAAGTAGATGAAGTTAAGGAATCATGCTACTTAGTGATCAAAATAACCCATTACGGAAGAGCAAGGAGGACATCAAAAGCAGACTAGCAGTGGCAAAAAGGGCATTCCTCTCCAAGAGAAGTGTACTAGTACCAAACACAGGTGCCAAGTTGAGGAAGCAGTTTCTGAGAATCTGCGTATGGAACATGGCATTGCATGGCAGTGAATCATGAACAGTGGTAGAACCGGAACGGAAGAGAACCGAAGCATTTGAGATGTGGTACTACAGAAGAATGTTGAAAAGTAGGTGAACTGATAAGGTAAAGAATGAGGAGGCTCTCCGAAGAATCGGCGAGGAAAGGAATATATGAAAAACACTGAAAAAAATAAGGGATAAGAAAGAACATCAGTTAAGACGTCAGGGAATGACTTGTACGGTACAAGAGGAAGCTGTAGAGGGTAAAAACAGCAGAGGAAAACAGAAATCGGAAAATACCCAGCAAATAATTGAAGACGTGTGTTGCAAGTGCCACTTGGGCGGAAGAGGTAGGCGCATGATAGAAATTCGCCGCGAACCGCATCAAACCAGTCAGAAGACTGATGACTCAGAAAAATAATAAAATAATAAAACAAAAGGGTACATGACTGTGTCGTACTTAGGAAAAAGTTTTTTCATTTGGAAAAGCTTTACTTTTCTGGAGTAATTCTTGTAATTTCAAAAAGAGACTACGGCACATAAAAAGTGAACGCCATAATTTAAAAATGGGATAAGAAAGTATATTAAAGGTATTTTGTGTGCCTGGCTAGAGGCGGAAGTCTGAAAAGCATTCCAGTGTCGAACATTCATCCCTACATGACTCATTATTCGTATAAAATTATTGTGGTTGTGACATTCCACCCTCATGGGAGGTGATGCTATGAGCAGATGCGACAAGCTAAAATATCCGATAACGATAGATACCCGTAATAAATCCACAGTTTACTTATTGGTGACAGTCACGGCGACATTGCAACCGTGGAGTTGGTGGTAGGTGGGGGAAGGGGGCTATGCAAAGACATTGACAAAACAATACATGTCTGTAACGCCTGAAGGAATTTCTACCGAAATTAGTACACATAGTGTAAAGTCTTATAAATTGTACCCCCTGTTCAATTATACCACTAACAAAACTAGCAAATTATGTGCATATACAAAAATTTGTAATACGACACCATGCTTTTTAAACTTACTTTTTCCTGCACAGTAATGTGTATATGTTGTTTCTTGCCTTTGTACGTGACCAGTTGGACAGAGCGTCGAGAATTCAGCTGTAGAGTAATGATGGAAGCTGAAGAAATGAATTAAAATTTGTGCCAAGGCCAGGATTCGAACCCTGTCTCCTTCGTTAATAGGCAGGAGCGCTGACCAGGACGCACCGTAGGCCCGTGATTAATATTGCTGCACGGGCTACCCAAGATCAGTGCCCTCCCCAACACAAACTTCAATTCGTATCTTCAGCTTACTTTCCCCCTAAATCGTCTGTGCAGCATTGTCAACCATAATGCTGCAGTGGTGTAATCGTCGGCATTCCTGTCTAGTAGGCACTGTGTGTGAGTCCAGCCTTGGCACAAATTTTATTTCATTTCTTCAGTTCCATCATTATTGTAGGTAAAGATGAGACTTAAATATGTCGGAGAAAATTTAATTATGAGACCTACTGTTGTGGAGTGGTTCATGTTCATTTTGCGGTCTGAGAAAGTAAATATTTGTTTGTGAAAGTAAACATCTGTACTCTTACAGATACGTAAAGTCTACTTCTAATTTATGCAGCATATAGAAACACTTAGAATCACCGTAGTTACTGTGAAGGAAAAAGTAAGTTTAAAAAGCATGGTGTCGTATTACAAATTTTTGTATATTTTACCGCTGTATTTTGTAATATCCGCTTCCATAGTTGAGTGCTCAGCACAGCTAACAGGTGTGGAGGACCCAGGTTTGATTCTCGGTACTGCCAGGGATTTTTCCTTGGTTTGAGGACTGGAATGACGTGCACTCAGCCTGGTGATGCCAATTATGAACTGCTTCGCCGAGTGGTGGTGGCTCCAAGTCACGAAAACTGACAACGGTCGGGAGAGCAGTGTGCTGACACCACATTCAGAGACCTGAGGACGATACGGCGGTCGGTCTGTAACGGTGGGCCCGCCTGTGCCTTTGGACGGAGATTACGTTTATATTTGAAAATGATGTTTGCTACAGGCATTTTAAAAATTTATATGATATAAAAATTGGTCTAACAATTATTATACTGCTGTGCAGGGTGTCAGGAAAGTTCAGGTATTGTGAACATTGGTGGCTTAATATGTATTCACTGCAGTGTGTTATTAGTTGTTTTCTCTGTGTATGTCTTCCCGCAAAAACATCACATAACTACAGGATGTTTTTTGCACAGTCATAACTGTGCCACTAAGTGGCCTACGCCTGTAAGTATAGATCACCCGTTTTGCTCCACGCATCCATATTTCAACGCCTGACGTGCTACCCAGGGAAAATAAGCATTACTGGCTCGCTTCTGCCACAAGTAGATGGAGGTACTAACCAGCCTAAAAACTTGCCACTCCTAATAGCTGTAATTATTACTCTGCAAATGAAATACAATATTGATGTAATATCGTTCACTACACTGTCCTCAGTCACCAATACAAAACAGTCCTCTGCTCTATTATCGACGTCCGCTACGAGGACAACTTATAATAACTACCTAGAAGAAGACATTTTTTACGTTCGACAGAGTTATTTAATTTAAAGGTACAGCAATGAACATGGTCTGTACGTTGAGTCTGATCTGGTGGGGCGGTGGAAGGCGGTGGAAGGCGGAAACCGAGCGGCAGTCTGTCGCCGCAGGGAAACCCCCGAACAGACGGCGCAGCGCCGCGCCCCGGGAGCGGAAAGAATTAATCGCGTGCATCCGCGGTCCGGCCACTCACCTCTCGACAGACGGCCGCAGCAGACGGGAAGGCGCCGGCTCCGTGCCCCGACACCAGCGAAATTGTTTTGCACGCTCAGTGCGCCGCTGCACCAACGCCAAAACTTTCTGCCAAGGGGCTACACATTTTTTGCGCTACAAAGGCATGTGCGAATTGCCCTTGAAGGCACTTCCGTGCATCTCGCGCATTTCTTAGTCAGATGCATTAATCCTAACAGAGCAGTCTTTTTTTTAAAAAAAATGAACACAGAATATACGTCTAAAATATTTCAGAGGGCGAAACGACACGTTCTGGTACTCTGCTGATCTGCAGGACGTCATATTACGTATCTGAGTAGTCTCTTATCTCTGTTTTTTCTCTACGCACTCGCACACAGGTATTTCGCACTAGAACATTCCATTGCTTTATGGAGGATCTTCATTCTGCAGATAAGAAGGCTGGGAGTTTAGCTCTCGTATTCTTCACTTCCAACCTCTATCGGGGAATTCCAGCTAAATGACATGTCACACCAGTCTCCCTGAGGGGCGAGCCAGGTCCAAAGTTGACAACTGAGATACCTATATTTCTTTTTTTTCCTATCATGCTTACCATGCTTTTTACCATGCTTGTTGCTATGGTTGTACGGTCGCAGGTTCGAATCCTGCCTCGGGCATGGATGTTTGTGATGTCCTTAGGTTAGTTTGGTTTGTACGGTCGCAGGTTCGAATCCTGCCTCGGGCATGGATGTTTGTGATGTCCTTAGATTAGTTAGGTTTGATTAGTTCTAAGTTCTAGGGGATTGATGACCTCAGATGTTAAGATCTATAGTGCTCAGAGCCATTTGAACTATTTTTTGTAGACTGATTACAGTTAGCGTGCAACTTTCTATTTGCTACGTGTGTATACATGTGAAAAGCACGAACTTGTGTTTTAGTTGGATTAGGTTTGAGAAAACTGTCACCGTAATATGTTGACATAACCCCTAGGGTATTCTCCAACTTTATCATTACTTCCTCAAATGTTCTCCCTTACGCTGTGGTTCCCAGATCGTGAGTATAGGGAAAATGTCTCGTATCTTAGAGTATTGGCTGATCATTCGTGTATATCCTGAAGAGGACAGAGGCTAGAACACTTTCCTGAGAAAAGTCGTTTTTCAGTTTCCTCCAGCGACTTTTTTCCCTTGTCAGTTCTGCATCAAGGACTAGTAGTTCTCTGTGGTTTACTGTATCGTAGTCAGTACTTAGATCAATCAGAGCAAAACCTGTTAGTAATTTATTTTGGTATGCCTCCTCTAGGGCCGCCCGATTAGTCGAGCTGTCTAACGCACGGCATTCCGGAGTGGGCAGGAGCGCCTGGTCCCCGGCACGAATCCGCCCGTCGGACTTGTGTCGACGTCCGGTGAGCCGGCCAGTCTGTGGATGGTTTTTAGGCGAATGCAGGCTGGTTCCCTTATTTCGCCTCAACTACACTATGTCGGCGACTGCTGCGCAAACGAGTTCTCCGCGTACGCGTACACCACCATTACTCTACCATGCAAACATAGGGGTTACTCTCGTCTGGTGTGAGACGTTCCTTGGAGGGGCGGCGGTGGGGTGACGCGGTAGTCGCCATGGGGTTGTGGACCACTGTGGCTGCAGCGGGGACGGAGCCTCTCCGTCGTTTCTAGGTCCCCGGTTAAAATCCATACATACATACTTACTTACATACATACATCCTCTATATGCTCCATGAGTGCCAAGCCCTGGGCAGTAGAAGATTTACCTAGGCTGAGCCATCATGCTGCGGGATTAACTTGGTACCGACAATGTTATTCATTCGATTAAGAGTAATCCTTTCATACAGTTTGAGGTGGAGGCGCAGAAGGGATATGGGCCAATAGTTGCTTGGTGGGTTAGCTCTTTTCCTGGTTCTATGAGTGCTATTACTTAGGACTTCCTCCATAGTTTATGTATTTTGAAAGTTCCTCGGCAGTGATTGAACAGGCTTAACATCCAGTTTGTGGCACGCTTTACGTGTTCCACACACACATCATCAACACAGTCGCCTTTCCGTTTTTCATAGATTTTATGCTGCTGCGTGACATTTCCATTTCCTCCAGGCTTTCCGCCCGTTTCTTTTGCCTTGTTTAACTTAGTGCTGTCATAGTAAGAGTTGTGCCACAAGATATTGTCTCGTCACTAAGAGAGTACTTTGAGCACAGTTCTTCACGTTTCGGTAAGATGCTTTTGGTACCCTCAGAGAGCGCTGGTATGAAGTTAACTCTGTCTACAACTTCTTAGAATGTTCTTTTTTGACACTTTAAGGAGACTTTGTCCAAAAAGTGTGTAGTTATCGGATACGCGAACGTTCTTCGAAAGGGTATGTTAACAGATCTGACTGCCGAGAAGACCTGAATTGCAATGGGTCTATGTTGTGTTTTTAGAAGAGCTTCATATACGTCTTTAACACAACTGTCTTGTATGCTGCTGCTGATAAAACAGCTGTCAGGGCTGTGGCCTCGTTCCCAAATTTTGCTCAAGGACTACTGAGCAGGTTTGAGACATGTGGGAGAAAGATGTTATTCACATCCATCCATTCTTCTAGCAGCTGGCCGTTGCCATCAGTTTCGTCGTAACCCCAGTTTATACTATGGCAGTTGAAGTCACCTATGATAAACCGTGTATGTTGGTTTCTAAAATTGCGTGGCATAATAAGCTTTAGGTTTACACCTGAAGGCTTTTTTATACTCATGTTACTATGAAGGTTCTACATTTTATAATCAAGATCTCAGTGCCATTTACTGCTGTTTTCCCTGAGGACGTTAGGGCCAGGTCAGGTCCAATGAAACCTGCACTGCCATGTTTAGTATGTGGTACCAAAAAAATGGTTCAAATGGCTCTGAGCACTATGGGACTCAACATCTTAGGTCATAAGTCCCCTAGAACTTAGAACTGCTTAAACCTAACTAACCTAAGGACATCACACACACCCATGCCCGAGGTAGGATTCGAACCTGCGACCGTAGCAGTCCCGCGGTTCCGGACTGCAGCGCCAGAACCTCTAGACCACCGCGGCCGGCAGTATGTGGTACCTCTATGGCTCAACGCAACCCCTTAATGTGGAGCATAAGTGAGCATTCATCTCTGTGTGTATCCTGTAGAGATGAGCTGTACTCCTGTGACATTAGGGTTTTAAAAGATCGGACAAAATTTCTCATGGTCCACTTGAGGTAGTGTGGAAGAATGCTGTGTGAACTAGGGTGATCTCATTTATGTTACTGAAGGTAAAGAATTCCCAGATCCAAACCGAGGACCACTGTCTGTGACAATGGTGTCAGAAAAAACTTCTATGGAAAAAATGCAAAATAATATTTGAATAGTTTCACTAGCTGATGTGGCAGACAAGCAGGAAAGATACGGGAGCTCACTGCCTGCATCTATTTAAATGAGCCAAGAGTGGGACACGACATCTCCGAGGTATCGATGAAGTGAGGATTTTCCTGTACGACTTTTCCGCGATTGTACCGTGAATATCAGGAATCCGGTAAAACATCATATCTCCGACATAACTGCGGCCGGAAAAAGATACTGCAAGAACAGGAACAACGACGACTGAAGAGAATCGTTCAACGTGACAGAAGTGCAACTATTCCGCAAATTGCTGCAGATTTCAATGCTGAGCCATCAACAGGTGTCATCGTGCGAACCATTCAACGAAACATCATCGATATGGGATTTTTGAGCCGAATGCCCACTCGTGTAACCTTGATAACTGCACGACACAAAGCCTTACGCCTCACCTGGGCTCGTCAAACCGTCATTGGACTCTTGATCACTGGAGGTATGTTGCCTGGTCGGATGAGTGTCGTTTCAAATTGTACAGATCGGATGGGCTTGTACGGATATGGAGACAACCTCATGAAACCATGGACCCTGTGTGTCAGCAGGGGACTGTTCAAAATGGTGGAGGCTCTATAATGGTGTGGTGGGGCGTGTGCAGTTGGAGTGATATGGGACACCTGATACGTCTAAATACGACTCTGTCAGGTGACACGTACGTAAGCATCCTCTCTGATCACCTGCGTCCATTCATGTCCAATGTGCAGTCCGACTGACTTGGGCAATTCTAGATGGACAATGCGACACCCCACACGTGGAGAATTGCTACAGAATGGTTCCAGGAACACTCTTCTGAGTGTAAACATTGCCTCTGGCCCCCAAACAACCCAGATGTGAACATTATTGAGCATATCTGGGATGTCTTGCAACGTGCTGTTCAAAAGAGATCTCCACCCCCTCGTACTCTTACGGATTTATGGACAGCCCTGCAGGATTCATGGTGTCAGTTCCCTCCAGCACTACTTCAGGCATTATTCGAGTCCTTGCCACTTCGTATTGCGGCATTTCTGCGTGCTCGCGGGGCCGTACACGATATTAGGAAGGTGTTCCAGTTTCTTTGGCTCTTCAGTGTAAATGATTCAAAGGATACTAGACTATGTACTGTTGCATTGATGAAAACAAATTCTTGTTTTAAGCGGATTAGATAACTTATCACTATGTCACCGTTACGCAAAGAATCTAATTCGATATCAGATTTAGAACGTGGTAATAATCAATGAGAGGAGTCCGCTGCTTGTGGTCTGTGTCGGCGGCAGCGAATATAATGAGGTGCCGTGCTGTGCGCTGCGCCGATTTAACTCCGTCTGTCAAGTCTCTGCGTTTCAAGCAGCCTTTAGCTGTATTTAGTATGACCGAAAATGAAAACCACGTAGTGTTGTCGCAACCATCCAGAAAGAATACACTGAAACTCACGTTCCACCGCACTTTCGCCTAACCCAGGTCTTATGTGACAGAACTATGGTTAAAAGAAGAACTGGATATATGATCGGGATCAACCTTTCGATTGTCAACAGTATGGTTATCTTAAGGTATATCGCTCCTCACCACTCGCGTGGAGTAGTTTTATACGAGGGTTGCCCACAAAGTAATGCTCCGCATTCTTTTTTTGCTCTCTCAGCCGAAAATAAGGCTACGAATGCAAAACGTTACGTATGTACTATTTGAAGTCTTCTGAGTGACCGCGCGAAGTTTCCGTCACTTCCGACTGGTAGCGTAGCTGCAGGACAGTTTCAAAATGGCGTCTGTAGGTGATGTACGATTCAAGCAACGTGCCGTCATTTAATTTGTCACTGGAGAGAAAGAAACTGTGGGGAATATTCACAAACGCTTGCGCAATGTCTATGGAGCATCCGCTGTCTACAGAAGTACAGTTAGTCGGTGGGCACGGAGGGTGACGTCGTCAGAAGGCGGTTCGGCGGAGCTCCTCGGTTTGCAGTCGGGGAGTCGTTCCACGGCTGTCAAACCTGACGTGTTGCAGCGAGCGTATGTTGTCATTGGTGACGACATTAAAGGATGCCATTCCTGGAAGACATTGTGAGGACGATGAGGACGTGATTTACACAGTGAATCACTGGTTCCGCCACCAGCACAAGGATAGGTACTAACAGGGCATACACGCCCTTGTTTCGCACTGGAGGAAGGCCATAGAACGGGGTGGATATTAGGGTGTGTGGATAAAACACAATTCTTTCGTGTGTGTAATTCTCAGTATGTTCAATAAAGAATTGTTGAAGAAAAAAATGCGGTGCATTACTTTCTGGGCAACCCTAGTATAATGACCAGCCAGAAACGTGTGCGACTTACAGCTCAACTGAACCCGAATGTTTTTCAAGGCGAGTGACGCAGCTGTCAGCCGGCGAGACCGCTAGGCCCCCGGTAATGTCGAAACTGCCTGTAACTTAACCCCCCTCCCCCCCCTCTCTCTCTCTCTCTCTCTCACACACACACACACATACACACGTGCGCGATAGATCGCAGCGATCCGTCCATGCGATATCGCTGTGACCCATCGCACTCCTCGTCCACTCCACATGTGTGCGACTTGTTAGGCGGTCACAATCCGTGTTACTAGCGCCGTGTTGTGGTGTAGCCCTGCTTGGAAGCGGGACTGTTGTGTCTAGCAGCAGCCGAAGTTGTGCTGTGTGAGTCTACAAATACTTGTAAAAGAAAAACTTTGACCAAAAAATGGATTTTATAGAGAGACAGTTATCTCTTTACTGAAGGAACTACGGTTTCACCCTAAAGACTGCCATCGGTTTCACCCTAAAATTGGCATAACTACACGTGTATGACAAAGTACTTAAATGGAGTTAGTAATAATTCTTACACCAGAAATACAAGTAAGAAACACAAATATAAGGCAATCAACATCAGCTCACGAGCGCCTCACGGCAAATAACGCTTTTAGCAACTGAGGGATCTTATGAGGACCTTAAACTTTCGACAGTGATATCACGCAGTCCCTGAAAAGAGATTTCAGAAATATGTGCAGCTGTTCACAAAACTCTAAAGGATTATTTTGAGGTAATTTACAGAATGAAAAAGTTCTCTAAATTTTAAATTCTTGAAATTTACAATTTGAAAGCAAAATCATTATTACTCATGGGTGAAACATAGAAGAGCCAGTTCGTAGTTTCGAATTGTGACTGAAATTCCGTATTCCTCCCTGGAATACGGCTTCGTTTACAATCCGTTCTGCACACGAACGCTGTATCTTGGCCATTGCTCGTAGCTCGCAGCCAACGTTTTGTCCAAATGCATCGGCAGAATCCCCTCTCTGCGTTCTCTCAAGAATTTCGGTAACTGCCTTAAGCGCTTTATCAGCTGCGGTCACCCTGTTAAAAAAAAAAAAAAAAAGGTTCAAATGGCTCTGAGCACTATGCGACTCAACTTCTGAGGTCATTAGTCCCCTAGAACTTAGAACTAGTTAAACCTAACTAACCTAAGGACATCACACACACCCATGCCCGAGGTAGGATTCGAACCTGCGGCCGTAGCGGTCTCGCGGTTCCAGACTGCAGCGCCTAGAACCGCACAGCCACTTCGGCCGGCGCGGTCACCTCTGTGTACTGTTGAATTGCGTTTCCTGAGACATGTTGTAACAAGACTGTGTTTTAATTGTTGCAGTTCCCGTCTATAGAGGAGTAGTGGAAAGAAGTCGCAACGCAGTTCGAAAATTGAGAGGAATTGATGGATAACACGTGTCAATTATGCTTTCACCAGATGCAAGATCTATTTTTTTTCAGTTTCAAGTACTTTCAAACCAATTGCTTTTCACTATTGCTAATAATAAGTATGGACTGTTTATTTCCATTATGGCGTAAATGGGAATATTTCTGATGGTGGTGAAGTGAGAAATACATATTTCCATAGGAAATTTGTCAATGACAGTTTGCAGTGCCCCCACTATCTGAGATGAACGGCTGTACTTTAGCCTATGTGTTTGTTGGCGATTAGGCATACTCATTACGTAAAAATTTAATGAATCCATTTGTAAAAATCCTGGTGAATACAAAGAGGAGGATTTATAACTGCAGAGTTTCACGAACCAAACTGATTGTTGAGAACGTTTTTGAGATAATGGTTGCTAGTTGCACTCAAGACTCAGATCAGTGTAAATCTCGAAAGCATATCTGGCATTCTAATTGCTTGTTGCACTCTGCATAATTGCTTACGCCGACCAGCCCAGATATACATATTCATCATCAAAATGTTTCGACAGAAAAAATCATGTCACAGGAGTGTCGGAAATGGGATGTCAATCTTACTTGTTTGGCTCAACTAGTGCGTGAATCATCATCATCATCATCATCATCATCATCATCATCATTATCATTTAAGACTGATTATGCCTTTCAGCGTTCAGTCTGGAGCATAGCCCCCCTTATAAAATTCCTCCATGATCCCCTATTCAGTGCTAACATTGGTGCCTCTTCTGATGTTAAACCTAATACTTCAAAATCATTCTTAACCGAATCCAGGTACCTTCTCCTTGGTCTGCCCCGACTCCTCCTACCCTCTACTGCTGAACCCATGAGTCTCTTGGGTAACCTTGCTTCTCCCATGCGTGTAACATGACCCCACCATCTAAGCCTGTTCGCCCTGACTGCTCCATCTATAGAGTTCATTCCCAGTTTTTCTTTGATTTCCTCATTGTGGACACCCTCCTGCCATTGTTCCCATCTACTAGTACCTGCAATCATCCTAGCTACTTTCATATCCGTAACCTCAACCTTGTTGACAAGGTAACCTGAATCCACCCAGCTTTCGCTCCCATACAACAAAGTTGGTCGAAAGATTGAACGGTGCACAGATAACTTAGTCTTGGTACTGGCAGAAGAGAGTCGACCGTAGCTGAGCGCTCACTGCATTAGCTTTGCTACACCTCGCTTCCAGTTTTTTCACTATGTTGCCATCCTGTGAGAATATGCATCCTAAGTACTTGAAACCGTCCAGCTGTTCTAACTTTGTTCCTCCTATTTGTCACTCAATCCGTTTATATTTCTTTTCCACTGACATTACTTTCGTTTTGGAGATGCTAATCTTCATGCCATAGTCCTTACATTTCTGTTCTAGCTCTGAAATATTACTTTGCAAACTTTCAATCGAATCTGCCATCACAACTAAGTCATCCGCATATGCGATACTGCTTATTTTGTGTTCACATATCTTAATCTCACCCAGCCAGTCTATTGTTTTCAACATATGATCCATAAATAATATGAACAACAGTTGAGACAGGTTGCAGCCTTGTCTTACCCCTGAAACTACTCTGAACCATGAACTCAATTTACCGTCAACTCTAACTGCTGCCTGACTATCCATGTAAAGACCTTTAATTGCTTGCAAAAGATTGCCTCCTATTCCATAATCTCGTAGAACAGACGATAACTTCATTCCAGGAGCCCGGTCATATGCCTTTTCTAAATCTATAAAGCATAGATAACAATTCCCTGTTCCACTCATAACGCTTGTCCATTATTTGCCGTAAGCTAAAGATCTGGTCCTGACAACCTCTAAGAGGCCTAAACCCACACTGATTTTCATCCAATTGGTCCTCAACTAATACTCGCACTTTCCTTTCAACAATACCTGCGAAGATTTTACCCACAACGCTGATTAAAGAGATACCTCTGTAGTTGTTACAATCTTTTCTGTTTCCATGTTTAAAGATTGGTGTGATTACTGCTTTTGTCCAGTCTGATGGAACCGGTCCCGACTCCCAGGCCAATTCAATTATCCTGTGTAGCCATTTAAGACCCGACATTCCACTGTATTTGATGAGTTCCGACTTAATTTCATCCACCCCAGCTGCTTTATTGCCCTGCAATCTATTGACCATTTTTTCCACTTCCTCAAATGTGATCCTATTTCCATCATCATTCCTATCCCATTCTACCTCGAAATCTGAAACATTGCTGATCGTATTTTCACCTACATTGAGCAACTCCGCCCGCATCTCGTGGTCGTGCGGTAGCGTTCTCGCTTCCCACGCTCGGGTTCCCGGGTTCGATTCCCGGCGGGGTCAGGGATTTTCTCTGCCTCGTGATGGCTGGGTGTTGTGTGCTGTCCTTAGGTTAGTTAGGTTTAAGTAGTTCTAAGTTCTAGGGGACTGATGACCATGGATGTTAAGTCCCATAGTGCTCAGAGCCATTTGAACCATTTGAGCAACTCATCAAAATATTCCCTCCATCTGCCCAAGGCATCCACAGGCGAAGGCTGCTAATTACACTCCAGAATGGTTTTCCAGCAGCTTGACCCGTAGTCTCCAACATGTTTCCAAAGTCTTCCCAAGATTTCTTCTTGGATGCTGCAATTATCTGTTTGGCTTTGTTTCTTTCTTCAACATAACTTTCTCTGTCTACCTGAGTTCTAGTATGTAGCCATTTTTGATACGCCTTCTTTTTCCTTCTACAGGCTGCCTTGACTGTGTCATTCCACCAAGCTGTTTGCTTCATCCTACTTTTACACACTACTGTTCCAAGACATTCTTTAGCCACTTCTAGTACTGCATCCCTGTACCTTGTCCATTCCTTTTCCAATGACTGTAATTGACTACATTCAGCTAACTGATACCTTTCTGAGATCGCTGTTATGTACTTGTGCCTGATTTCCTTATCCTGAAGTTTCTCCACTCTTATCCTCCAACATATGGACCTGACCTCCTGCACTTTCGGCCTCACAATCCCTATTTCACAGCAGATTAAATAATGATCAGTGTCATCAAAGAATCCCCTGAATACAAGTGTGTCCCTCACAGCCTTCCTGAATTCCTGATCTGTTATTATATAGTCAATGACAGATCTGGTTTCCCTACCTTCCCAAGTATACCGGTGAATGTTCTTATGTTTAAAAAAGGAGTTTGTGATTACTAAGCCAATACTGGCACAGAAATTGTTTCCGTTCCTGTTGGCCTCCATATCCTCTCCAAATTTACCCATAACCTTTTCATACCCTTCTGTTCGATTTCCAATCCTGGCGTTAAAATCACCCATGAGCAGAACACTGTCCTTGTCCTTTACTCTAACAACTACATCACTGAGTGCCTCATAAAAACTATCCATCTTATCTTGATCTGTCCCTTCACAATGCGAATAAACTGACACAATCCTAATTTTCTTGCTAGACACTGTCAAATCTATCCACATCAGTCGTTCGTTTAAATACCTTATTGCAACTACGCTGGGTTCCATTTCTTTCCTGATGTAAACCACTACACCCCATTGTACTATTCCTGCTTTGACTCCTGACAGGTAGACCTTGTATTCTCCCACTTCCTCTTCTTTCTCACCCCTTACCCGAATGTCACTAACAGCTAAAACGTCCAGCCCCATCTTACTTGCAGCCTCTGCCAGCTCTACCTTCTTCCCAGAGTAGCCACCATTGATATTAATAGCTCCCCATTTCATTACCATTTGTTTGCCAAGTCGTATCTTAGGAGTCACTGGTTTGTCAGTTAGAGGTGGGACTCCGTCACCTCCAACGGTCCGAGGCATTTTGCTCTGATTGTTGCCAGAATCATATTTAAAGTACCAGGGAAGCAGGTTGCTAGCCTTACTTGCCCCGAGTCCCATTGGGTTTTACCGCTAACGGCTGAGGGACTAACCGGTGAATTGTTTGTCAAATATTTCAACGATGCCGGTAGAGTACTGTGGCACGAAACCTTTTAGTGTTAATTTATCTACAAGTACTAGGTATCGTTGCTCGGGTTTTTCATTTTATTTTACTGTACTGAAATATTGTAATCGATGTTATTAAACATAGCTATAATAAATGTGGACTTTACATCAACGCGTCTTCATTCCCTTACGGATCATTCCTGGTCATATTACCTGCCATCTCAGACGTTCGTGAGACTTCGGTAATTTGCTGATTGGTATACCATAATAACTTCTGCAAACATTTTTTAGTTTCAGACTACAACTTCTTATTATATTGAATTTCCAATGTACTGATGTCCTGATAATTTGACTCTGTGAGAATGTCCTTGTAAAATGGTACTTTTCTACAAAAATACTCATAACTCAGGTCTTTATGAAGCTCTTGATGTAGAATTTTTTTTCAGCAGTTACGAAATATACTGACGGAAAAAACGTAACACTAGGAAGAAGCCGTGAGACGGAAACAGAGGTTGGTAGGCGTGTTTCCAAAAAATGGTTCAAATGGCTCTGAGCACTATGGGACTTACCTGCTGAGGTCATCAGTCCCCTAGAACTTAGAACTACTTAAACCTAACTAACCTAGGGACATCACACACATCCATGCCCGAGGCAGGATTCGAACCTGTGACCGCAGCGGTCGCGCGGTTCCAGACTGTAGCACCTAGAACCGCTCGGCCACCCAGGCCGGCAGGCGTGTTTCCATATCTGAAAGATGATATCTATTCAGTCGCTTAAGGGTGGTGCTAATAGGGCCACTATGAGAATGCAAACCAGGTTTGCTTTAAATACGCTCTGTAACGGCCTTGAGCGTTAGTTGCCTTTGATACTGGACGCCGTTAGCTGACGTTAATCAAGAATGCCTTTAAGGCGGCAGACGCCTTTATCAACACTTCACTGAGTTTGAACGAGGTTGTGTAATAGGGGTACAAGACGCTGGATATCCGTTCTGCGATACAGCAGGAAGACTTGGCAGGAATGTAGCCACTGTACGTGACCGCTGGCAGTCGCGGTCACGAGGACGTGCGATCGCAAGAAGACCGGGCTCCAGTTGGCCACATGGCAGTACCGAGAGGGAGCACCATCGTGTTCGCTTTGGGGCTCTGCCGCATAGTACTGCTTTTTCAGCAACAGTTTCAGCAGCAGTTGGCACCGTAGTAACATAACAGTCTGTTACAAATTTGATACTTCAAGGACAGCTCCAGGCCAGATGCCTCGTGGTGTGCATTCCACTGACCCCCAAATCACCGCCATTTGCGACTTCAGAGATGTCACACGAGAGATCATTGGAGGCCAAGGTGGAGGCCCGTTGCGTTTTCTGATGATAGCTGGTTCTGCCTCGGTGCGAGCGATGGCCGTGTGTTGGTTAGCAAGCCAGTTGAATGCCTGCAACCAACCTGTATCCGTGGTAGATACCCTGGACCTATAGCTGGAGTTATAGTGTGGGGTGCGATTTCGTATGACGGCAGGAGTACCCTGACTGCTCCCACGTACCCTGACTGCATATTTTTACGTCAGTCTGGCGATTCGGTCTGTTCTGCTGCTATTAATGAACAGTATTCCAGAGGATAACACTCGTGCTGTAGACCAGCATGCTCCACAGAGAGTCCATATGCTGCCTTGGCCTCCTCGATCGCCAGATCTCTCTCCAATGAAGCAGATATGGAACATCATCGGACGAAAATTCCAGCGTCATCCATAAATAGTATTATACATCCCTGTATTGACGACCAAGTGCAACAGGCATGGAACTCCATCCCACAACTGACATCCGGCACTTGAACGACAGAATATAAGCACGTTTGCACGCTTGCTTTCACTATTGTGGTGGTTACACCTGTCACTAATGTACCAGTATTTCATTGGTTGGTTGGTTGATTTGGGGGAAGTAGGTCAAACAGCGAAGTCATAGGTCCCATCGGATTACGGAAGGAAGGGGAAGGAAGTCGGACGTGCTCTTTCAAAGGAACTATCCCGACATTTGCCAGAAGCACTTTAGGGAAAACACGGAACACCTTAATCAGATGGCCGGACGCTGTTTTGAAGCGCTGTCTTCCCGAATGGGAGTCCACTGTGCTAACCACTGCGCCACCTAGCTCGGTAACAAAATCTGCAATGGTTTATCACGCGCTTACGTTACCCTTTGAATTTGCAATTCAATCACTTAAATACGTTACCTACACAAATGTATTCCGGTAATTTCGTTACACTAGAGTAATTAGTTTATGGTGTAGCGATTTTCTTTCGGTGAGTGTAGGTGCTGTCAACCTCATGCCATCTACAAATGAGCAGTACATTCCAAGTGAACTTCACTGATTAAAATATCTTATAATAGAATACAGTAATCTTTCTACAGGCGACAATCCCAGAAAAATGTATGTCAAGAGTGAAGTAACTATACAGTCACCTGCTGAAAGGAAAGAAGAAAAATAATGTACACTACTGGCCATTAAAATTGGTACACCACGAAGATGACGTGCTACAGACGCGAAATTTAACCGACAGGAAGAAGATGCTGTGATATGCAAATGATTAGCTTTTCAGAGCACTCACACAAGGCTGGCACCGGTGGTGACACCTACAACGTGCTGACATGAGGAAAATTTCCAACCGATTTCTCATACACAAACAGCAGTTGACCGGCGTTGCCTGGTGAAACGATGTTGTGATGCCTCGTGTAAGGAGGGAAAATGTGTGCCATCACGTTTCCGACTTCGATAAAGGTCGGATTGTAGCCTATCGCAATTGCGGTTTATCGTATCGTGACATTGCTGCTCGTGTTGTTCGAGATCCAATGACTGTTAGCAGAATATGGAATCGGTGGGTTCAGGAGGGTAACACGGAACGCCGTGCTGGATCCCAACGGCCTTGTATCACTAGCAGGGACGGCCGATTTCCTTCCCCAACCTCGAGACAATATGAGCTTGTGCTACATCTCTAATGAGCACGATGTCGACGGACGTTAAACTCAGTGTTCCCTCCTCCCTTCCCTCTTCTCACTGGCTACTAACAGCTTTAGGCACCACTACAGCTATTCTAAGAAAGACTCGACGGGAAAGGAGTACAAGGGGGTGAATTCCGAGAAGAACACTGACCCTGAACCGCCAGTTCGTCCCAAAGCGCGGTGGCTAATGCGCTTAAGCCTTTGTCCGACGGTCCCCAGAACTTTGCTTCTGTTCCCAAACAGGTAGTGGCCCAAACAGGTAGTGGGGCACCCGCCTGCTCTTTTGTTTGTGCCCTTCCAGTACCCTCAGCGCTATTTCCAGAACTGTGAAAAATACGGAGAGAGGGAAATCGGGATTCGTGTCACTATCTATGACAACATGCCGTATTGCTTCTCTTACCGTTATGTAAAGGGCAGTCAAATGATAACCAGACAGATGGAAAAAAGTAAGTTAAGTATTTATTATCTCAAAAGTAATCGCCATAACGATTAATACATTTATGCCACTGTGGGACAAGCCTGTCAATGCCTTCCTGGAGAAATGTTTGCAGTTACCTACGGGATACTGATTGTATCCAGGCCTGCCACCTCTTCGTCCGAAGCAAATCGACGGCCGCGAAAGTCTTTCTTCAGGACTCCAAAAATATGGAAATCGCGAGGGGGAGATCGGGACGGCATGGAGGATGTGTCAGCGCTCCCCAACGATGCTTCTGCAGTAAAGTCCAAACAAATCTGGAAACACGTTGCCGTCGACGGTGAGGTGGAACCCTGGGTCAATCCTAATTCCGTAGGCAACCACAAACACTTTTCTACGAAGATATTGACCGTCTCATCCAACAGTGAGATAAATGTGTTAACATTTATGACAGTTACTTTTGACATAATAAACAATGTACTTACTTGTTAAATAACTTGTGGGAATGCAGCCGGGAGACGTCGGTTGTCTACATCTGCCACCTTTTCGTCAGACAGCCTCTTATATGACAGAGACCAACTTTTATTATTTTTGTCATGCTGAACCAAGAGCCATATTGTATTACAGAAAGTTATTTCCTCAATGTAAAATTTTGTACAAGGAATTTTCGCTGCCGTCTAATGATGGACCGGACCCGAAACATAAATTAAGGATAATACTAATACATGGTGAAACAACGCACTGGTGGGCGGTTTGCGGGTTTAAATCACCTCGGGGTATGACCATGCGATGCATTTGACCTACGGACGTCGCACGGTGGCGCTGGCAGCAGTCCACGTACGCAGGGGTGTGTTGGTGCATGTCAGAGTACGGTGCAGCGAGTAAGTGTGCAGAAGTTTTCAGACGTGCTAATGGTGACTGTGTGTTGAAAATGGCTCAAAGAACACATATTGATGACGTTATGAGGGGTAGAATACTAGGGCGACTGGAGGATGGTCCTTGTGCCACAAAGTGCGATTTCAAGATTATGGCAACGATTCCAGCAGACAGGAAACGTGTCCCGGTGCTACAGAGTACAGTATCACAAGAAGACCTATATCTTACCATCAGTGCCCGCAGACGGCCACGGAGTACTGCAGGTTGCGTTGCTCAGGACCTTACTGCAGCTACTGGAACAGTTGTTTCCAGACGCACAGTCTACAGACGACTGAACAGACATGGTTTATTCGCCCGGAGACCTGCAAGGTGCATTCCACTGACCCCTGGTCACAGGAGAGCCCGTAAAGCCTGGTGTCAAGAACACAGTATATGGTCATTGGAACAGTGGTCCCCAGGTTATGTTCACGGACGAGTCCAGGTATAGTCTGAACAGTGATTCTCGCCAAGTATTCATCTGGCGTGAACCAGGAACCAGATACCAACCCTTTAATGTCCTTGGAGGGACCTGTATGGAGGTCGTGGTTTGATGGTGTGGGGTGGGATTATGTTTGGTGCACGTACACCCCTGCATGTCAGGTGTATCGAGACGTCATTTTGCACCAGTATGGACGCCTTTTCAGGGGTGCAGTGGGTCCAACCTTACTCCTGATGGATGATAACGCATGGCCCCAGCGAGCTGCCATCGTGGAGGAGTACCTTGAATCAGAAGATATCAGGCGAATGGAGTGGCCTGCATGTTCTCCAGACCTAAACCCCATCGAGCACGTCTGGGATGCTCTCGATCGACGTATAGCTGCACGTCTTCAAACCCCTACGACACTTCAGGAGCTCCGACAGGCACCGGTGCAGGAATGGGAGGCTATACCCCAGCAGCTGCTCGACCACCTGATCCAGAATATGCCAACCCGTTGTGCGGCCTGTGTACGTGTGCATGGTGATCATATTCCATATTGATGTCGGGTTACATGTGCAGAAAACAGTTGCATTTTGTAGCACACGTGTTTTGGAACGGTTTTCTGAACTTATCACCAATACCGTGGACTTACAGATGTGTGTCGTGCGCGTCTCCTATGTGCCTATGCTATTTGCGCCAGTTTTGTGTAGTGCCACGTTGTGTGGCACCACATTCTGCAATTATCCTTAATTTATGAGCATGTGTGTAGTTGCGAGAAATAGATTATTACTGCGTTACTTCAAAAACAAGTCGGCTGCTTGCAGGTTTGATTGCCACCTACCATCATATACTGCTCTTCAAAACGTAAGGGTAAGATAGATAAAGTAAGATGGTATTGCTCACAGTGTTTATTTCACATTCATACGGCGCGTACCGAACAGCACGCATTGCTGCCCGAAGGAGAGAAGGCGGTCGACCATGGTCAGCCAGAGCAGCAGACGACCAATACATTGTGCGAGTGGCAAGAAAGGGCTCACGTAAAACTGAGGATGCAATTGCAATCACATTTAACAAGCCTTTAAGGCATGTATTGCACGCTCCATAGTGGCACAACGATTGCATAGGGGTAGTCCCTTTATCTGACGACCAGTAAATTGTGTTTTGCACTCTCGCGCACCGACTGAACCGTTTGTGGTGGAGCCAAGAGCATAGGGATTGGACCAACAAAGAGTGGGATCGCGTTCTGTTGTCTGATGATGACAGATTCAGATCGAGTGGTGATTCTCGACATTACCCTCACACGGTGAGACGTGGGAGCTCACAATGGACTCAGGAACATTGGTGAACATGATCGTTTTCGTGGTCCGTGTGTTACGGTGTGGCGTTATGGTTTTGCTGGGATCCACAGTGGTGTTACGGTGTTGCTGGGCGTACTGGGTTCCACACCTCTGAACACGGGATATTCAGCGATCAACGTTATTGTGACTAGTTATTGTGACCCAGTGTGCATCTTTTCAGGGGTGCATCCAGCTCTGACTTCATTTTTATGGACGACTGTGCTCGACAGCACAGGTGCAGGAGCTCTTGGAATGCGAATGGTCTGTCTTGCCCCTTCCTTCGGCTTAATCCCATCAAGCACGTGTGGGATGCGGTGGGCAGATGCACTTAACGACCACCCGTCAGTTGTCATCCGCGCCTGTGGAGTAATGTTACGCCCTACCATAAGAACTCAGCAACCTTGTGGGCGGCATGAGAGCATGTTTCAGAGCATGGATTGCCGACCGTGATAATCACACACTCTAGTAACAGTCACGTCCCGCCTTGACTTCGGTATAACTATTGTCTTTCAACAGAAGTGTCATTTCTTTTCGCGTCTCTGCCTGTTTCGTTTAGTTACCTACTGCACAGTACTGTATCTCTTATTCCGATATATCGTCCTAGTTCCATCGAGTTGTTAGGTGGCAGTGACAAATCATGCGAAAATTATTTTCATCCTTAAGTTCTGCACACCGATGTATTCTTCACCGAGGCGCTGTTGAACAAGAGGCTAAACCCGTGTTGGTAAGGGTAAGGTTGAAACCCCCATCCAATGCAAAATTCTGATTTTCCATGGTTTCTCGCATTTACCTCCAGATCTGTGAAGATTACGTTAGCACTTTTCCTTTGATTCGCAACCGCATCCAACTGAGCCAATACATTGTTTCTCATGACTATGTTGACGCGACATTCAATTCTGAAATTATTCTTTTCGATTAGTCTCTAGTTGCAATTGATATGTATATTAAGGAGAGGTTTACTATCTTTGGCCCGAAAAAAGCACGTTCTTTGAGAGTTTTTTTTCTCGGAATGTGTTATAGATATCAATGTCAAATTTGGTCAAAATGTTTATCGATATTTCCTCTACAAACTGAAATTTTCTCGACCGGAAATGTCGTAGAGCAAAGGCGGAAGTGCCTTCGGAACGAAACAAAATTTCGATGTAGACCTCAACACGTGGTATGTCACACGTCAGCCGGTTCGCCTGAAATCAAAATTGAGTTGACGTTAGCTAAGTATGTACATAAGATTCTTTAGGAGTTGTACCTCGCTTAAGTTATTTGGACCATAGGAAACAAAATTGCGGCCATTTGAATAAAAAGGTTATTTTCATCGTTTTTTCGACTTCATCGGCCGAGTAAAAATATTTATAGTTGATGGATCGGAATAAAAGTGGTACAGCTCCTAGACAATTTAGTTAGCTTCGTCGGAAACAAAGAATCATGCCAATCGGTTCAGATGATTTGAAGCTACCACGCCGCGTGATAAAAAAAAAAGTCATTTCGAGAAAAACACGTTTGAAGATTTGACTACATATAAATGCAGTATTATGCAACTTACGTTCAATCTGCTATTCCGGGTCCATAAACTAGTCCTTCCTTTTCTTCACAGAAAGGCGTTCTGCTCAATCTGGGCCATCCTGCGCTGCTCCAGAGCCGCTCGTACGGCCGGTGACATCTACATCTACATCTACATGGATACTCTGCAAATCACATTCAAGTGCCTGGCAGAGGGTTCATCGAACCACCTTCACAATTCTCTATTATTCCAATGTCGTATAGCGCGCGGAAAGAGTGAACACCTATATCTTTCAGTACGAGCTCTGATTTCCCTTATTTTATCGTGGGGATCATTCCGCCCTATGTAGGTCGGTGTCAACAAAATATTTTCGCATGCGGAGGAGAAAGTTGGCGATTGGAATTTCATGAGAAGATTCTGTCGCAAAGAAAAACGCCTTTCTTTTAATGATTAAAAGCCCCAATCCTGTATCATTTCTGTGACACTCTATCCCAAATTTCGCCATAATGCAAAACGTGCTGCCTTTCTTTCAACTTTTTCGATGTACTCCGTCAGTCCTACCTGGTAAGGATCCCACACCGCGCAGCAGTATTATAAAAGAGGACGGACAAGAGTAGTATAGGCAGTCTCCTTCGTAGGTCTGTTACATTTTCTAAGTGTCCTGCCAATAAAACGCAGTCTTTGGTTAGCCTTCCCCACAACATTTTCTATGTGTTCTTTCCAATTTCAGTTGTTCGTAATTGTAATACGTAGGTATTTCGTTGAATTTACGGCTTTTAGATTAGACTGATTTATCTTGCAACCGAAGTTTAACGTGTCCCTTTTAGCACTCATGAGGATGACCTCACACTTTTCGTTATTTAGGGTCAACTGCCACTTTTCGCACCATTCAGATATCTTTTGTAAATCGTTTTGCAGTTTGGCTCAAAAATGGCTTTGAGCACTATGGGACTTAACTTCTGAGGCCATCAGTCCCCTAGAACTTTGAACTACTTAAACCTAACTAACCTAAGGACATCACACACATCCATGCCCGAGGCAGGATTCGAACCTGCGGCCGTAGCGGTCGCGCGGTTCCAGATTGTAGCGCCTAGAACCGCTCGTCCTCTCCGGCCGGCTTTGCAGTTTGTTTTGATCTTCTGATGACTTTATTAGTCGATAAATGACAGCGTCATCTGCAAACAACCGAAGACGGCTACTCAGATTGTTTCCCAAATCGTTTTTATAGATAAGGAACAGCAAAGGGCCTATAGTACTACGTTGGGGAACTCCAGAAATCACTTCTGTTTTACTCGATGACTTTCCGTCAGTTACTACGAACTGTGACCTCTCTGACAGGAAATCGCTAATCCAGCCTCATAACTGAGACGATAATCCATAAGCACGCAATTTTACTACGAGCCACTTCTATGGTACAGTGTCAAAAGCCTTCAGGTATGTGAAAAGCGGTTTTCGGCCGGTTGAATCTGGTGGTCGTCCGAATGCTTGACGAACTGCGTTGAATAGAGTCCCAGGGTGAAGTCCATCGTTGTCATGGTCTCCAGAATTGCTGACTACCCTTCGTTGAAGCTGCTCACTACCAGAGAAGTCGCATTCTCCACAGTCTTTGTACCAGAATGCAAATGCTTGATGGTTAACTTCCCAACACACGCGTTCAAACTTTCATTTGAATTTTGTGTGTTTCTTCTGAAAGAAAATGGCCGATTTCAGGCAGGTGCATTTTTTTGTTCAACCGTGAATAACAAACATTACCGTTCCGTATTCGGGAAAACCGTTTCAGGGGTGGATTCTAAACACTTTTATGGATACAAACATGCAATTTAAAAAAAATCGATTTTCTGAACCAAAAGATAGTAAACCTCCGCTTAATTCCGCGTATTTCATGATTGCGTAGAAATTCGGACACCTAGTACCTTTCCCTACAGTGTTTTGCTTGTTTCGTCAAACTAGCGCTCTCGCCGTGCAAAATAATCCTGCAGGAATATCACAGTTTTGCATAACTTGTAGAAACAGTGTTATATCGAGTGAAAACTGTGTACCAATTATAAACAACCTTTATATCAGAGGTTTTTTTTTTTGTATGTGCCCGAAGTACTTCTCCTTCTTTAAATCAAATCCATGCGCCAAATTTCAGCAGGACTGCACCAGAGCTCATCTACCGAGGAATCTACAGGCTAGCTTCGAAGAACGAGACGTGCGACTACTCTCCCGATCTGCACTTTCGCCTGGCACCTCGTTTACAACAGAGCGAAGTGGTTCGTTTGAACAGCTCCCAGAGAGATTCGTCCAGGAGTCAGATAACAGGCGTTAACTACGCACGCGCAGCAGCAATATACGTTTTTCTAATAGCTGGAACGTTCTGCTCTTTTCGAAAGCATGTCCCATCGGTTTAGTTGCATCATCGTTTGTAGCGTTAGTTGTCGAAGCCAAAAAAATGTTTTATTAGGCTATGTTGAATTCCACCGTTTCAGAACTAAAATGTCATATTTGGCAGTTTTCGTATCAATGTTTGCGTACTAAGGAAGTACCATGCTTACATTGTAAGTTGGCTGTTTAGGTTTTTATGTTGGTAACGCCACGTAGCGCTCTGTATGAAAATCGCTGACTGCGCTGTGTGCAGTCTGTGGCTGGCTGGACTCGTTGTTGGAAGTTATTCGCTATTGTAGTGCTGGGCAGTTGGATGTGAACAGCCCGTGGCGTTGGTCAGCGGGAGTTGAGCCGCCAGCAGTGGTGGATGTGGGGAGAGAGATGCCAGAGTTTTGAGAGGTTACCATGAGCGGACAATCTGGACGTGTGTCCGTCAGAAAAAGGAAATTTGTAAGACTGGATGTCATGAACTGATATATATATTATGACTTTTGAACACCATTAAGGTAAATACATTGTTTGTTCTCTATCAAAAGCTTTCATTTGCTAACTATGCCTATCAGTACGTAGTGCCTTCAGTAGTTAGAACTTTTATTTAGCTGGCAGTATTGGCTCTCGCTGTATTGCAGCAGTTCGAGTAACGAAGATTTTTGTGAGGCAAGTGATTCATGAAAGGTATAGGTTATTGTTAGTCAGGGCCACTCTTTTGTAGGGATTATTGAAAGTCAGATTGCGTTGCGCTAAAAATATTGTGTGTCAGTTTAGTGTTGATCAGAATAAGTAAAGAGAGAAATGTCTGAGTACGTTTAGTTTTGCTCACCTGTTTGAAAATCAAATAACGTAAGAATTTTACCAGCACACTCACTTTTTACATACAAAGGTGAAGTTTCTTAATATATACTAATGCCTTTAAAGGTCAATCAAAAATAACGTCGCTCTTTTCTGTACCTTGATGTAGTTAAAATCGGGAAACGCGACAGTTCCGAATCAATGTACATTTTTTTAATCTTGTTCATCACAAATCCTACTACTGCACTTAAATAATAATCATAACAGATCTCCAGAAATCAATTAGAATAAGTCCACTATTCTAGCAGAGCAGAACATTGTCGCCTATATTTTATTTGCGATAGCAGGTTTTATATTTGCACTCATTGATGAAAAGGGCTATTTTTATAAGGACGAGGTTTCCGTTTTATGAACATAGCGAGTCAGGTCTTGTCTTGTAATTTGAGCATGGGCATTTAATTTTTTTCTGTTACTGTCAACTGACTTAGATTACCTCAGTATGTTGACAAGATGTAAAATAGGTGAATACTGGAAAAAGAGGTCTTCTACACGTATCTGTTGGCTTTCTACAGTTCACTGCCCTTTTCTGAGTGACAACAACGTCTGAACTAGGTGGAGAGAGCAGCCACAGCACAGTTTATGTGTTAAATCATGCACAGTATAGTACAGTGGCAGCAGTCTCTCGCCGCTGCCTTCTACATCCCAATAAATCAGCAGTGGCTGAACATTTGTATTGAATCACTCTTAATTCCTGTTGTTAGATATTTAAGTTCATGAAAGTGGTTCTACGTAATTTCAAGTCGAAATTAATCTTCTCTCCTATTAAATTTCCGACATTAGTGTATAATTTCAGTCATTTACGCAGAGCAGCAACAGTACCGGCGAATCGAATGTTCCATCATCTTTCGGCGTGCTTCCGGGATATTATTAATTCTTGTTCCGTACGTGTGAAATATTTCTCCAAAAATTCCAAGAATAATGAGGAAGCATAAAGTTCATGTGATCTGCGTTCCACCAGCCAAGACGGTAGTCCTTTTGGGATGTGTGAATGGATGTTAAGCTTTTACGAAAGGCGGGTATATCTTAAATTTCTTGTCACTGTGATAAAAGGTACATAGGACAAACAATACTCAATGTAAAAGAACGTTGGACTGAACACCAGCAATATACCTACCTTCTAATTTCCAATAAATCTGTAGTGACTGAATATTTGTATTTCCGCTGACCATTCCATGAATTACGGAAAAGCTAAGATACTGGCCACAACCTTACTGGGATTAACTGCTCAGTGAAGCTGTGGAAATACAATTATCAACAACTTATTCAACCGAGGCTAGGGTTTTCAGTTCCACAAATAACTGAAAGCCCTCTTTTCACGACGGCGCTCTCAAAGGAAATACTGTTCTAAATATCACTGCCTGCAACTCCAGCATACGTCATCTATAATAATCAACCAAGTATTTGGTAAGCAGTGTGGATTCGCTGACCCTGCGCTTTGTTTGTTTTACTCTTAGACGTGTAAAGTTTCATCTGTGATTGATGCTGTAGCTACCATTACACTTCCATGGTTGTCATCAACAGTGTTGTCTCTGACGCATGCGCGATTAGTCCACTATATTATGTAAGGTGATTTAAACATCGTGCAAGCGACTCACCCTGAAAATGGCTGAAAGGCTGTAAGTCGAACTATCGGAACAAGAATTAATAATATCCCGGATGCACGTCCAAAACATGATAGAATATAAAACTCTTAGAATGAGCTATGTAAAGTTTCTGCGTTTTTTTATTACTGTGTATTAAAGAAACAGAGATAAAAGAAGATATTCTGACATTCTGTAAATTTAAGGTGTGAACAGTACAAATCAAGATGTAACGAAAATCACAGATAAGTTACCAGACAGTTGTCGAAAAATATCTTGTGACGGAAAAACACGGTGTTTCGCAGTAGGCAGATCAGTAACAGAAACCGTTTATTCTGCTAAAAGTGTAGAGCGGTTAAAATTTTTATGGTGTTTAGAGAAGATAACATTCCAAAAATGTCGCAGGTGCTTCGTTTCCTGTTAGCGATCCGTCTACCTTTTCACAACAGTGATGCTCAGAGATGCTGTTCAAACTGCCCTGTGATATACAGGGTGAGTCACTAACTGCTGCCACCAAGAATAACTCCGAAAGTATGATAGTAGCTGAAACGTTTGTGGGACAAATGTTGCATGGGACAATGGGGGCCATAATATGTCGTTCGTTTTTTGTTGTTAGGTGCGGTCTCCTCAAAGATATAAAGGTAAACTTTGTTTTCTTAAATGGGATGTTATAGTATGGTACTTATTTTCTGATAGCGGCTATCGAGATGAATCCAATGATGTGTAACAGTAAGGTCTTTGAAAGTCAACGAAGGTCAAAAAGGTGGCATGAACGTCCATTTACAGAAGCTATTCGAAGTGATGACCATTGGTATCAATACAGTGCTGAAATCTTCTTATTATGGATTGAGTGGCATTCCTTATCACTTCGACACTTATCGAAGCACATGCGCTGGATAGTCTCTCTCTTATATCGTGCAAATAGTAAATATTTGTCGAACACGGCGTATCCATCTAACGTGCCATTGACATGTAAACCTGTGTGGCTGGTCCCGGCGCAGGTTCGAGTCCTCCGTCGGGCATGTGTGTGTTTGTCCTTAGGATACTTTAGGTTAAGTAGTGTGTAAGCTTAGGGACGGATGACCTTAGCAGTTGAGTCTCATAAGATTTCACACACATTTGAACATTTTGACATGTAAACACCAGTTTCGCAATACGACACTAATAGGAACGGCAAGACTAGTATCGTCGAATCAAGCGTATGTGGATCATGTATTCCTTCGAAGAACAAGCCGATATGCTTCTCACTTACGGAGAATACCAACGAAATTCAGTGAGAGCTAGAGACTTATATGCTGAAAGATATCCTCGACGTACTCACCCCACACGTCGTACATTTAAATATGTATGTGATAAACTGAGAACAACGGAATATTTGACGCATCGGAAACATATCCGGCAAAGGAAAGTTACTAACGAGGAAACTGAAACTGGTACTCTTGCCACTACGGTTCGAGATCCTTGTGTTAGTTCGCGTCAAATCGCAAGGGAGTCTGGTATGTGCCAGAGTAAAGTTGTTCGTGGTCTGCATCGGCATAAATATCCTCCTTACCATATCAGACTCTACCAAGAATTATGCGTCGCACTGAATTCTGCCGATGGGCTCAACTTTAAATTCAGAAGAATTACACATTTATTAATTTGATTTGATTTACTAACGAGGCTACATTCACAAACGATGGAAATGCGAATTTCCAGAACATGCATTATTGGGCAACTGAAAATCCATGCTGGCTGCGGCAAGTTGCACACCAAAAACTGTGGTCGGTGAATGTATGGTCAGTGATTCTGGAGGACAGTATTATAGGCCACTATTTCATCGAAGGAAATCTTAATGGTTGGAAGTACACCACATTCCTGCAAGAAACATTACGTCTGTTACTGTAAGAAATACCTTTAGGAACAAGGAATACTATGTGGTATCAACATGATGGGTGTCCGTCACATTTTTTGCTGATGGCTAGAAATGAGTTGCAGAGACAATTCCCAGATCGCTGGATTGGACGCGGAGGAGATGTGTCGTGGCCGGCTCGTTCGCCAGACTAGACGCCTCTGGATTTTTTCTAGTGGGGATTCGTAAAAGACATTGTTTATAAAGAAGTTCCAACTACAGCTGAGGATAAGCGAATTGTGAGAACATGTGCTTCGATAAGTTGATAAGCAATACCACTCAACCCACGATAAGACTATTGCAAGACTGCACTGATACCAATGGTCATCACTTCGAACAGCTTCTATAAACGGACGTTCATGCCACCTTTGTGACCCTAACTGACCTTAACAGACCTTACTATTACACATTATTGAATTCGTCTCGATAGCCGCTATCAGAAAATAAGTAGCAAACTATAGTATCCCATTAAAAAAACTAAGTTGACCTTCATATCTCACAGTCGACCCCACCTAGCAACAAAAAACCAACGTCATATTATGGCCCCCTTTGTCCCATGCAACATTTGTCCCACAAACTTTTCAGCTCCTGTCATACTTTCGGAGTTATGCTAGGTGGCAACAGTTAGTGACTCGCCCTCTATATTGTTTAATAGATGTCGCTGAAAAAGTCTTCCGTTTACAGTGATGCACAACTGGCATCTGTGTGCTAATGAAGTATTCGGCGCACAAGACACTGAGAGTCAGTCAAGCAGGTCAGGTTGGCTGTTTAGCTGAAGCTGTAGCCATTATTGCTGAGCGTCTTATGCATCAGTGTAAACGTCTTGGAGAAATATTCGTCATACGGCAGTTTGAACATCGAAACTTTCAATGACTCGTAGCACGTAGCAAGGAAATGAAGAACGTGAGATACTTCTGTCACGTGAAAATTACTTCTACATTTCTTCTTATACCGCTCTAGAAGTTACTGAACACCCTGCAGATGTAGATGTAAAATGGACTCGCCAGCTCATCTGGAAACCACAAAATAATCGACCAAACGACTGCGCAGAAACCAGCTCCGAAATCAGTGACTTTTGGCGTAGCATAATCGCAGTGCCCTGTCTGACTGAGAGCTTGTCTTTAGTGTATGCAAAAAACTGGTGATTTCTAAAACTGGGGAACAATCAAGAATGGGGTGCCGCAAGGTTCGGTCTCGGGTCCTCTGCTGTTCATAATATATAATAATGATGAATTAACTGGTGAAATTGTAAACGATGTTTTTCAGAAAATCATTAAGTGGTTCTCTGCAAATGGGCTCTCATTAAACTTTGACAAAACACAGTTTATACAGTTCCACACAGTAAATGGAATGACACCATTGATAAATATAGACTTCGATCAGAAATCGGTAGCTAAGGTAGAATACTCAAAATATCTTGGTGTATGCATTGATGAGGGGTTTAACTGGAAAAAACACACTGAGGATCTGCTGAAACGTTTGAGTTCAGCTACTTATGCTATTAGGGTCATTGCAAATTTTGGCGATATACATCTGAGTAAATTAGCTTACCCCGCCTATTTTCATTCTCTGCTTTCGTATGGCATCATATTCTGAGGTAAGTCATCATAGAGTAAAAGAGTGTTCATTGCACAAAAGCGTGTAATCAGAATAATTGCTGGAGCTCATCCAAAATCATCCTGCAGACAGTTATTTAAAGAGATAGAGATCTTCACTGTAGCCTCACAATATATATATTCACTTACGAAATTTATTATTAACAATCCGAACGAATTCAAAAGTAATTGCAGTGTACATGGCTACAACACTAGGGGAAAGAATGATCTTCACTACTCAAGGTTAAATCTAACTTTGGCTCAGAAGGGGGTAAATTATGCTGCCACAAAAGTCTTTGGTCAGTTACCTAATAGCATCAAAAGTCTGACAGCTAGCCATATAGCATTTAAAAGGAAATTTAAAAGAATTTGTTAATGGCAACTCCTTCGACTCATTAGATGAATTTTTGGATATAGTAAGTGGGTAATTTCCCAACCCAAACAAAAAATAATAATAATAATTAAAAGTATTGAGTGTCATGTAATATTTTGTGTGATGTAATATCTTGTATAGACACTTTTATTAACCTGACACGTTCCACATCATTACGAAGTGTCGTATTCATGATCTATGGAACAAGTACTAATCTAATCTAATCTAAGCTCTAAACCGGCACGGTCTCTGGGGAGGAGGCACGGCCGTGCGGACAGCACAGCCAGACTGCAGACAGGAAGGTGTCGCATACGTGATGGGCAGGAGCCTGCTGCTGCTACTGATGCTGCCGCTGCTGTTTACTACAGTGCCTGGGTAGCTGTTGACAGCGGCCGCTGCTGGGCTGGGTAGGTCAGGCAGCCCCGCCCTGTGCGGCGACGTGCGTGGGCGGCAGCCCGACCCAGCACTGGCCGGGCACGCTGGCAGCCCGCACCTCTGCCCTGCCCTGCTTCTCTTTCTCTTCCCGTATCTCACACAGATTATTTTAAACAAGCTCCGCCGAAAATACGAGTATACACACTGCCTGTGCGAAAAATAAAATACACTACTGACCATTAAAATTGCTACACAAAGAAGAAATGCCGATGATAAACGGGTATTCACGGACAAATATATTATACTAGAACTGACATGTGGTTACATTTTCACGCAATTTGGGTGCATAGATCCTCAGAAATCAGTACCCTGAACAACCATCTCTGGCGGTACCAACGGCCTTGATACTCCTGGGCATAGACTCAAACAGAGCTTGGATGAAGTGTACAGGTACAGCTACCCATGCAGCTTCACCACGATACCACAGTTCATCAAGGGTAGTGACTGGCGTATTGTGACGAGTCAGTTGCTCGGCCACCATTGCCCAGACGTTTTCAACTGGTGAGAGATCTGCAGAATGTGCTGGCCAGGGCAGCAGTCGAACATTTTCTGTATCCAGAAAGGCCCGTACAGGATCTGCAACATGCGGCGTGCATTACCCTGCTGAAATGTAGGGTTCTGCAGGGATCGAATGAAGAGTAGAGCCACGGGTCGTAACATACCTGAAATATAACGTCCACTGTTCAAAGTGCCGTCATTGCGAACAAGAGGTGACCAAGACGAGTAACAAATGGCACCCCATGCCATCACGCCAGGTGATACGCCAGTATGGCGATGACGAATACACGCTACCAATGTGAGTTCACCGCGATGTCGCCAAACACGGATGCGACCATCATTCTCCTGTAAGCAGAACCTGGATTCATCCGAAAAAATGACGTTTTGCCATTCGTGCACCCAGGTTCGTCGTTGAGTACACCATCGCATTCGCTCCTGTCTGTGATGCAGCGTCGAGGGTAACCGCAGCCATGGTCTCCGAGCTGGTACTCCATGCTGCTGCAAACGTCGTCGAACTGTTCGTGCAGATGGTTGTTGTCTTGCAAACGTCCCCATCTGTTAACTAAGGGATCGAGACGTGGCTGCACGATCCGTTACAGCCCTGCGGATATGATGCCTGTCATCTCGACTGCTACTGATACCAGGCCGTTGGGATCCAGCACGGCGTCCCGTATTACCCTCCTGAACCCACCGATTCCATATTCTGCTAACAGTCATTGTATCTCGACCAACGCGAGCAGCAATGTCGCGATACGATAAACCGCAATCGCGATAGACTACAATCCGACCTTTGTCAAAGTCGGAAACGTGATGGTACGCATCTCTCCTCCTTACACGAGGCATCACAACAACGTCTCACCAGGCAACGGCGGTCAACTGGTGTTTGTGTATGAGAAATCGGTTGGAAACTTTCCTCATGTCAGCACGTTGTAGGTGTCGCCACGGGCGCCAACCTTGTGTGAATGCTCTGAAAAGCTAGTCATTTGCATATCACAGCATGTTCTTCCTGTCGGTTAAATTTCACGTCTGTAGACGTCATCTTCGTGGTGTAGCAATTTTAATGACCAGTAGTGTAGATATAGTGGGGATCAGTGAAGTGAAATGGAAAGAAGACAAGGATTTCTGGTCCAATAAATATATGATTCGTTACGAGTAGGAAGGTAGGGCAGAGTATGTGTTGTGTGAACAATTCAGTGATAGGGTTGTTCCTATCAGGATCGACAGCAAACCTACATTGACAAAGATAGTTCAGGAATACAAACCGACATCGCAAGCTGAAGAAGAAGAGATAGAGAAAGTGTATGAGGATACTGAAAGGGTCATACAGTACGTAAAGAGAGACGAAAATCTAATACTCATGGGTGACTGGAATGCAGTTGTAAGGGAGCGAGTAGCCCGAAAGGTTACAGGAGAATATGGGCTTGAGACAATGAATGAGAGAGAGGTAAGACTAATTGACTCCTGTAATAAATTTCAGCAAATAATTTTTGAATGTCAATATTCAGCTCAAGAATCACAATAGGAGGAGGTATACTTGGAAAAGGCCGGGTGATACGTGAAGATTTCTGTTGGAATACGTCATGGCCAGACAGAGATTCCGAAGTCAGATAATGGATTGTAAGGCGTGCACAAGACCAGATATAGACTCAGATCACAATGTAATAGGGATGAAGAGTAGGCTCAGGTTTAAGAGATTAGTCAGGAAGAATCAATACGCAAAGAAGTGGGATACTGAAGTACTAAGGAAAGACGAGATACGCTTGATATACATTAAATGAATTTTCATTTGCGAATAAGGACAACCATCAGCTGTAGAATGGAATGACGACAATGAAAATTTGTGCCGGACTGTGACTCTGGCCCGGATTTCCCACTTACCGTGAGCGGTCGCTTACCATTTGGTTATCCCGAAACGACTCACTGCCAGATCCAAACTTCCATATGTCGTCAACCACGCGTCTACGACCTGTACTCGTACATCCATTAAGAATACTCCCGTACAGGTCAGACGTTATGCGTGAAAGTCCCTTGCCCGATATCGGCAGATAAATACGATATCGCAGTGCCTCTGTTATTCTGATTACGATGAAAAGTTCCTTTGGACATGCATGCATCGAAATCAAAATAACATATCGTAGATACGCTTGAAGTACTCTAAGGCTACAGATACAGCAATAAGGACTAGCTCAGCAAGTAGTACAATTAAAGAGCAATGGACATCTCTGAAAAGGGTGATCACAGACGCTGGAAAGAAAAAATAGGTACAAAGACGGTAACTGCGACGAAACCATTGCTAACAGAAGAAATACTTCAGTTGATCGAGGGAAGAAGGAAGAACAAAAATATTCAGGAAAATTCAGGAATACGAAAATACAAGTCACTGAGGAATGACACAAATAGGAAGTGCAGGGAACCAAAGACGAAATGGCTGCATGAAGGATGGGAAGAGATCGAAGAAGAAATGATTGTTGAAAGGACTAACTCAGCGTATACGAAAGTTAAAACAACCTTCGGTGAAATTAAAAGGAAGGGTGATGACATTAAGAGTGCAACGGGAATCCCGCTGTTAAGTTCAGAGGAGAGAGCGGCTAGGTGAAAAGGGTACACTAAAGGCCTCTATGAGGGGAAAGATTTGTCTGATGTGATAGATAAAGAAACAGGAGCCGATTTAGAAGATATAGGGGATAGAATCAGAATTTAAGAGAGCTTTGGAGAACCTAAGATCAAATAATGCAGAAGGGATAGCTAACATTCATCAGAATTTCTAAAATCATTGGATGAAGTGACAATTAAACGACCATTCACGTTGGTGTGTAGAATGTATGAGTCTGGCTATGTAACATATGATTTTCGGAAAAATATCATCCACACAATTTCGAAGACAGCAAGGGCTGACAACTGCAAGAATTATCGCTCAGTCAGCTTAACAGCTCATGTATCCAAGTTGCTGACAAGCCCAACACACAGATGAATGCAAAACAAAATTGAGGATGTGTTAGATAACGATCAGTTTTGCTTTAGGAAAGGTAAAGGTACGAGAGAAGCTATTCTGAAGTTGCGGTTGATAACGGAAGCAAGACTAAAGGAAAATCAAGACATGCTCATAGGATCTGTCGACCTGGAAAAAGCGTTCGCAATATAAAGTGGTGAAAGATGTTCGAAATTCTGTGAAAATTAGGGATAAGCTGTAGGGAGAATCGGGTAATACACAATATGTACAAGAGCCAAGACAGAATAATAAGAGTGGACGGCCAAGAACGAAGTAATCGGATTAAAAAGGTGTAAGACAGGGATGTAGTCTCCGTCCCCCCCCCCCTCCTCCCCCCTACTGTTCAATCTGTACACCAAAGAAGCAGCGATGGAAATAAAAGAAAGGTTCAGGAGTGGAATTAAAATTCAGGGTAAAGGGATATCAATGATACGATTCGCTGATGAAATTGCTAGCCTGCGTGAAAGTGAAGAAGAATTACATAATCTGTTGAATGGATTGAACAGTCTAATAAGTACAGAATATCGATGAAGAGTAAATCGAAAAAGACGGAAGTGATGAAAAGTTGCAGAAATGAGAACAGCGAGAAACTTAACATAAGGATTGATGGTCACAAAGTCGACGAAGTAAAGGAATTCTACTACCTAGCCGGCAAAATAACCAAGACGTACGAAACAAGGAAGACATCAAAAGGAGACTAGCACTGGCAAAAAGGGCATTGCTGGCCAAGAGAAGTCTACTAGTATTAAACATAGGCCTTAATTTGAAGATGAAATTTCTGAGAGTTTATGTTTGGAGCACAGCATTGTAAGGTAGTGAAACATGAACTGTGGGAAAACCAGGACAGAAGAGAATCGAAGCATTTGAGACGCGGTGCTACAGACGAATGGTGAAAATTAGATGGTCTGATAAGGTAAGGAATGAGGATGTTCTGTGCAGAATCGGAGAGGAAACGGGTATGTGGAAACACTGACAAGGAGAAGGGACAGGATGATAAGACATCTGTTAAGACATCAGGGAATGACTTCCGTTGTACTAGAGGGAGCTGTAGAGGCAGAAACTGTAGAGCAAGACAGAGATTGCAATACATCCAGCAAGTAATTGAGGACGTAGGTTGCAAGTTGCAAGTGATATTCTGAGATGAAGAGGTTGGCACCGGAGAGGAATTCGTGGCGGGCCGCATCAAACCAGTCAGAAGACTGATGACTCAAGAAAAAAAAAAGAAAAGAAAGTTGATAGCAGGATTCGAAAGTGGCGCAGATCCACAAAGCTATGAACCCAAATTTTCGACAAGGCACTGTGGAAGCTGGTGGTGGCTCCATAATGGTGTGGGCTCTGTTTAAGTGGATGGACTGGGTTCTGTGGATGTTCGGCAACTTGGGGACAATTTCCAGCCATTCATGGATATTATATTCCTAAACAACAATGGAATGCGTCATGACATTGCGCCATGGCACTGTGCTGCAATTGTTCGCAAGTGGCTTGAAGAAAATTCTGGCCGCCCAAATCAGCCGACACGAAACCCATCGAACATTTATGGGACGTAATCGAGAGAACAGATGGTGCACAAAATCCTACACCGGTTACACTTTCACATTTATGGACGGCCTTAGAGATAGCGTGGCTCAGTAATTCAGCAGGGGACTTCCAACAACTTGTTGAGTCCATGCCAGGTCGAGTAGTTGCAGTACAGCGAACAAAGGAAATCCGACACGATATTAGGAGGCATCACATGACTTTTGTCACCTCAGTGTAATTTCCTACATACACACGCCAGCGTACGGTATGTTAACGACAAGAGTTGCAATTCTGTGTGATAGGTGGAACGACCACGAGGCAGTAAAAGTTTTGTTGATGTTTAGTGTTGTGAAGGAATGGGAGAAGAAATTATCGTAGGGAGGACTGATTCAGCGTATAGGTAAATTTAACAGCGCAATATTAATTTCCCTGTTAAATGCAGACTAGAGAGAGCATATAAGTGGAAAGTGTAGATTCAAAGTCTCTTTGATGAAAGGGGGGGGGGGGGGAAGGTGGACACGTCTGGTGAGGACAGAAGAAATTGGAGTCGACAGGGATGACATACGAGATTAAGTATTAGAGTCAGAATTTGAAAGAGCTCTGGAAGATTTGAGGTCAAATAAGACAGAAGGGGCAGGTAACGTTCCATCGGATTTTTCTAAAATCATTAGCAGATGTGGCAACAAACGTCTATTCGAATTAGTGTGTAGAAAGTATGAGAATGACGAAGTAAATCAGACTTTCGGAAAAATATCGTCCTCAGAAGTACGAAAACTGCTGGAGCTGACAAGTGCGAAAACTATCTCACGATCAGCTTAACAGCTCATCCATACAAGTTGCTGACAAGAATAGTAGAAGAATGGAGAAGAAAAGTGAGAATGTGTTAGGTGACGATCAGTTTGGCTTTAGGAAATGTAAAGGCATCAGAAAGGCAGTTTTCACGTTGCGCTTGATAATGCAAGCAAAGTTGAACAAAAACAAGACACGAAAATAGCATTCGTCGAACTAGAAAAAGCATTCGACGACGTAAAATGGTGGAAGATGTACGAAATTCTGAGAAAAATAGGAGTGAGCTACTGGGATCGATGGGTAACATACAATGTGTACAGGAACCAAGATGAAACAATAGGACTGTAATACAAAGAAAGAAGTGGAAGCAGTAAAAAGGATGTAAGACAGTGATACAGTTTTCCGCTCCTACTGTTCAATCTGTGCATCGAAGAAGCAACGATGGAAATAAAAGAAGCGTTCAAGTGTGGAATTAAAATTCACAGTGAAAGGATATCAATGATACGATTCGCTGATGATAATTGCTATCCTCCGTGAATGTGAAGAATATTTACTGGGTCTGCTGCGTGGAATAAACAGTCTACAGAATATCGACTGAGAGTAAACCGTAAAAAGAAAAAAAGTAATGAGATGTAGCAGAAATGAGAATAGTGATAATCTTAATGTCAGGACAGGGGATCACGAAGTTAACGAATTCTCCTGCATTGAAAGCTGGGTTGGACGTAATACTGCCGGCCGCTGTGACCGAGCGGTTCTGGTCGCTTCAGTCCGGAACCGCTCTGGTGCTACGGTTGCAGGTTCGAATCCTACCACGGGCATGGATGTGTGTGATGTTAGATACAAGTGGTTCTAAGTCCAGGGGACTGATGAACTCAGATGTTAAGTCCCATAGTGCTTAGAACCATTTGAACCATTTGAACATAATACTCAGATTAGCACAGACAAAGAGGACTTTCCTTGCCAAGAAAGTAACTGGTATAAAAAAATGTCCTCAATTTGAGGACGAAATATCTGGGAATGTACTTTTGGATCATAGCATCGTATGGTACTGAATCGTGGACAGTGGGAAACCGGAACAGAAGAGAACCGAAGCGTTTAGACGCGGTGCTACAGAAGAAAATTGAAAATCAGGTGGATTGATAAGATAAGGTGTAATCACTTTCCCCGAACAATCGGTGAAGGAAGGAACATATTGGAAACACTGACGAGAAGAAGTCACGGGATGATACGTGTTATGCAATCATAGAATAACTTCAATGGCACCAGAGGGCAAATCCTTGACGGGTAGACAGAGATTTGAATACATCCAACAAGTAACTGGGTACATAGGGTGTAAGTGCTACTGTGGGATGAAGAGTTTACCGCGGGAGACGAATTCTTGGCGGGCCGCATCAAACCAGTCAGAAGACCGGTGACTCAAAAACAAAACTGTTGTTACCAGGACCGGTAGTGCATACAAGGGACGGAACACCGTCAGATGTTGACTGAGCACTGTAAAGGTAACGGAGATTCCGCCTACTTCTCCCTAGCAGCATTGTCAGCGGAGGAAAGAGTTTGAAAGGGTCGTCGTTGCGGGTCTGCATTTGACTGGCTTGGCGACTCATGCAATATAGGGATTTGTGGAGCATTCGGGTGTGACAGTGACCCGATGATGTACTGCATAGGAAAGCTAGGGTAGGCATACTCGCCGTCAAGGTTCCATTCTACCACGTCCGATCACCATATGGGAGGATCGCGGTACTATGCACCAAGAGCATGGTAACCCCTTCACATTCGCGACTGCAATCCGAGGACTGGTCTCCCTCTAAACTTTTGTATCATCCCACATCATTGGTTTCAGACAAGCAGCAACCGGACTTCGGGATTACCCTCCCATGCCATTAACATAACGACATAAACAATTCCGTTTGGAATGTTGCAGTGACCGAAAATCATAGACTGCTGATGAATGATGTCGCATTGGGTTTAGCGACGAATAGTGGCTCTGTACTTCAGAAGATCACAATCGTAAGTGAGTATGGCGGTGACTTGGGGGGAGAGGTTTCGTACTTCCAGTGTTTTGGAGAGGCACAACATTCTGACTCCTGAAGTCTTTGTGTTTGGAACCTAGGAGTATGAACTGAGCTCACGGCTGGTAGTGAATGAAGGACTCTGACGCCACGACGATACGTCATGGATAACCTGCGTCCTCATGTGTTACCTGTCATGCGCCAGTATCATGCTGCCATTTTTCATCAATACAATGCTCTTCTACACGTGTCACCTGTGAACTGGCTGCATGATGTTGAGGTACTCCTGTCGCCAGTAGTATACCTGATCTGTCTACATAGACCATTTATGGGACCAATTTGGACGTCATCTCCGTCCAAGTGCCAGTACCCAAGACATCAAGCACAAGTTACAACAGCTGAGGGTCACTTTGCGTCAAGCTCCATGGCACCTTTGCAAAGGAATCGTACGTAACCAGGCCAAAGGAGGTGAAACGTCATACGGATGAGTGAGCTCACAGTGGCATGTTCATTGTAAATTTGACTCGATATTGTGGTTGCACGCACTCTTTCACTGCACCGTAGAGAAAGAAGTGTAACAGAGTCACGTCGGGGAACAGGCATGACTATCTGACAGGACCTCCTCCTTCTATCCACCAATTTGAAAATATTGCGTCCACAGTTTCACAGGAAACACGTGCGCAGTGTGCGGAGCATCCAACACGCTGGAATCACATTGACTGATGCGTTTTAAACACCACATGGTTCATGAGAAGGAGTAGAGTGCCTTGCAGAAATAACGAGTATCACCGTCCGATTAATCTTCCCTGATAAAAATAGGGACCTACAACATGGGTACCAATCATGCTGCACCAAACATCGGCACCCCATTGTCGTTGATTAGCAACAGCGAAAAACTGTTGGGGATTTTGCACAAACCAGTAGTACAAGTTCCATAGATTCACATGACCATGATTTGTGAACTGAAGCTTCGTCCGTAAACAACGTATCGCATAGAGACTCAGGATGACTTCGCAATCGCCGAAGCGCAAACGGCAGAACTCAATGCGACGTTCAAAGTCATTACCATAGATTTCTTGGTGGAGAGAGCTGTGATACGGATGAAACATATGCACATGCAAAATTCTCCACAATACTACGGTTTATTTCAGGACCGCATGCAACCTGCCATACACTCACCTCAGGGTTGCGAACAACAGCAGCTAGAACAGCGGTTTAGTTGTCACTGTTGGTTGCTGTATTTGTACGTTGGCGCTTTCTGGGTGCCCAGCAACCTGTTTCCATGAGACTTCTGCAGACGTAGGTATGACGTGAAAGAATGGGCAGCGTTCAGCGTACACTGTTACGGCTGTGGTTGCATTTATGTGATATTTGCTCTAAATTAATATCACATCTAGTTTTTCTTCGTTGCTGAAAACCGACGTAGAGACAAGACGTAGCTATTGTCACAAGCCATATCAAAACAAGGAAAACACTGTCCCAAACGTATGTAAAATGCATCGCAATGTATTTTCCTGTTTAACACCGACAGCATTAACCCATTCCACCCTGAGAGAAAATTTCTTAGAAGTTCATCTGATAGGTACCAGTTTCTGTACTTTATGACCTCTGGAATTAGGCAAAAATACTGAAAAAATTCTCATGGTGATAGTTTGTTCAAGAAGTCACTAGCACGATCATACTACTCAAAACACAGACATTTATAATATCCAAAATGCCCCACATGCATGTGTTTGGTTACCTTACATGAGTTAAATGCAACATTCTCAGTCCAAAGTAATGCAGGAATTGCCTTAAACTAACGAAATATAAGAAAACATGTTGTATTTATCTCAATGGCACATGGCTTTGTCTTCTCGTTAAAGTTTGAAATGATCTGTTGCTCTCTGGTGGTCACAATACTGAACAAAACAGAAGCTGTGAACTTGCAGAATTGTCGCAGTCTGGAGTTACACAGGAAAGCTATGTAGCTGAGACACAACAAACTTAAAGTAGAATCCGCATAATCATGCAGGCCGGGGTGGGAAGGGGTAGAGAAAGCCCGAGCAAGAGACACCAGTAGACGTAACAGTGTAGGTAGATCGTGTGTACTGATAGTGATCTGTGTACAGCAGGCTGCAGAACAGTGTAGGCAATCCTTGCCCTGCGCATTACGGCAGTAACCGAAGCGCCGTTGCCATCCTTTAAAGAATTTTGTATCCTTATTCCCTGTGAGACCAAATCTGCGGTCACAAATTGTACATCTAGTTCTCATTTCTGTAGAAAAACGTACTTGTGCCATTTAGGGAAACCTAGCTTTGTGCTGAAAGTGGTGTTCGTCGACCTTTATGGATTACGCATTCCTGCCCATTGTGTGAGCTCCTAACACAGATGCATCCCTGGCCAATTGCATTTTTCCCATCTCGTTTCTTTTCGGAAACATGTGAGATGGCAGAGTTAATTGGGGAACGCTACGACTGTTCCTGAAATATGCATTGATTTTATGATCTTTTCTTAACAGCTTACATGACACCACGCAGTTCTCAGAATGTTGATTAGAAGATTTGTGAGCGTAGAGTTGATGAACTGATAAAACACGAAAAAAATTAGAGACATTGTATGAAAAATGATATATTAAGAAAAAAAGTTCTCAGATTCCTAGAGGGACTCCTCTGCAGAATAGGAGTATGTGACAAGGAAATCTCCCAACCTGGGTTTGAATACTTGTGATTTATTACTCGTTTTTTTTTTTATTTATTTACCTCGGACGCCTATCCAAAATCAAACCTGTTGTGTAGTACACGCCGTTCTGTTCATTACTTACCGACGTGTTGTCTAAGCGCATATCGTTTTCCCCACTAGTGTTAACTGAGTAAACGTTGCTGTTTCTTCTGACTGAGTCAGTGTTATTAACAACAAATCCCATGATGGAATATACGTGGGGAAATGTCAGAGTTAGGATTCCGAGACACATGGACAATGGCCTAAACGAAGTACGCTAAATTACGCCGTAGAAAAGTCTGATCGCCAGTTTCTGGGCTGACAGTTTTCTTTCTGAGAGCACAGCGTTGCTCCAAAATTTAATGTCCTCCGAGATAACAGAGTGAAAGTAAGAAACGTCGATAAGTCTTCGTGTATCAGAATTAGATAAAGTGAAGGTCAGTTTTATAATGAAGATAGCGGCATTCAGTTTCTGCACACTATCTTCAACGTGATACTTCTAAGAAAGTCTTCTATCTACCATCTACCAAATAATTTAAAATGGACGGCTTCACCGAAAGGTTTGTCTGCCTTCTGACATCAAAATTCGCTTCTTCATGAACTGTATGTAAGAAACCGTATACTTCGCGATTTGTAGCATCTAAGATTTAATCTGTTGAAAGGTAAAAACTGTCGAGGAAAACAGAAGCTGGAGTAGTATATATAACAAATAACTGAAGACATTGGATTAAGTGCTACTGTGAAATGAAAAGGCTGGCGCAGGACATGTGAAAGCGGCGGACCGCGTCATACGAAAGAAGAACACGAAGACGCAAAAAAAGTCATCCAGATCATATTATTTGTAAAGTCACACATATCTGAGATAATGCAGTTACATATAATGATGTATGGGAGAGATTTGTGTGTTGGAACACTCTACAGACTTTCGCCTCTAACCGGTCGTGTAAGAGAAGTTTAGCATATTTTCTTACTCCGTTTTGAAGTGATAGCATTTAATTTATGTACGTTGCAGTCTTTTCCTGAAATTACAAATATTACCCGTGGTAAGTATGGTTTTCTAAGTGTGGGAGAGTGTTGCAAGATGCAACATGGTCATGTATCTTGGACCAAATAATCTATTGAAATTTTGAAGTGTTGCAATCGCGAAAAGTTTGTCATTACTGTATATAATAGTCAGTGTGTTAAATTATTACTCTGCTACACACCAATAAAAAATCGGTAAAGGAAATCAAATTAAAAATAAGTACTATCAAAAATCAGTTAAAAGTTAAAAACGTTAGGAAATAGCTCTATTGGCAACTAACACGAATTTCCGTTTTCAAGACAGCAAAAACCGTTCTTTATGTATTTCAAAATCAGCAATTAGATTGAAACGCTGACCAGGAAACATTATCTGTTCCTAAGTGCACTCTCCTCCAGGTACACGCTCACCCCCATTTTCTGATAAGATTTCAAATTGGTGCATCGATTGGCAACTTGTTTTAATAACTTCACTTCAAAAAATGTAAAACATGATACTCCATGGTTGCAACATCAATGAGTCACAACTGAAATCGGTCAAGTCATCAAATACTTGGGTGTAAGAATCCGTAGGGGTATGCAATGTCACGATGACATAGGCACGGTCCTAGGCAAGACAGTAGACTGAGTTTGGTTAAGGCAGAATACTGGGATAATCCTGAGAGTTTATAAAGGACCGTTCCAGGTTGGTAGACTGCTGGGGTGTATGACCTCTGTACCAAATAGGACCAACAGGGCATACTGAATGTATAAACTGAAGGACAGCATGAAGAGTCAGGTTTGCCTGACTCATGGGAGAGCCTCAGGAAAATGTTAAACAAATCTGAACTGGCAGACACTCGAAGATAGAATTTAGTTACCCCACTAATTCCCAGTTACGAACTTTCGAGAACTGGTGCTTTCACAACGAAACTCTGTCTCGAAACCTGGAAGAAAATCCAAACAGATTCTAATCGTGTGTGAAGTAGGTTAGCGGCAAGAAACAATCAATGCCTTCTCTGCGCGATAGCAATGGAGATACTATGGAAGACACTGCTGCCAAAGCAGAGTTACTAAACGCAGCCTTCCGAAATGCCTTCACAGAAGAAGACGAAGTAAATAATCCAGAATTCAAATCGAGAACAGCTGCTAACGTGAGTCGTGTACAAGTAAATATCCTCGGAGTAATGAAGCAACTTAAATCATATAATAAAAGCAAGTCTTCTGGACCAGACTGTATACCAATTAGGTTCCTTTCGGAGTATGCTGATGCATTAGCTCCATACTTAACAATCATATACAACTGTTCGCTCGACGAAAGATCCGTTCCCAAAGACTGTAAAGTTGCACAGGTCACACCAATGTTCAAGAAAGGTAGTAGGAGTAATACACTAAATTACAGGCCCATATCGTTAAAGTCGATATCCAGTAGGATTTTGGAACATATATTGTGTTCGAACAGTATGAATTACCTCAAGGAAAACGGTCTATTGACACACAGTCAACATGGGTTTAGGAAACATCGTTCCTGTGAAACACAACTAGCTGAGTGCTATTGACAAGATATTTCAGATCGATTCCGTATTCCTGGATTTCCGGAAGGCTTTTGACACTGTACCACACAAGCGGCTCGTAGTGAAATTGCATACTTATGGAATATCGTCTCAGGTATGTGACTTGATTTGTGATTTCCTGTCAGAGAGGTCACAGTTCATAGCAATTGACGGAAAGTCATCGAGTAAAACAGAAGTAATTTCTCGCATTCCCCAACGTAGTGTTATAGGCCCTTAGCTGTTCCTTATCTATATAAACGATTTGGGAGACAATCTGAGCAGCCATCTTCCGTTGTTTGCAGATGACGCTGTCGTTTATCGACTAATAAAGTCATCATAAGATCAAAACAAACTGCAAAACGATTTAGAAAAGATATCTGAACGGTGCGAAAAGTGGCAGTTGACCCTAAATAACGAAAAGTGTGAGGTCATCCACATGAGTGCTAAAAGGAACTCGTTAAACTTCGGTTACACGACCAATCAGTATAACATAAAAGCCGTAAATTCTGCTAAATATATAGGTATTACAATTACGAACAACTTAAATTGGAAGGAACACATAGAAAATGCTGTGGGGAAGGCTAACCAAAGACTGCGTTTTATTGGCAGGACACTGAGAAAATGTAACAGACCTACGAAGGAGACTGCCTACACTACTCTTGTCCGTCCTCTTTTAGAATACTGCTGCGTGGTGTGGGATCCTTACCAGGTAGGACTGACGGAGTACATCGAAAAAGTTCAAAGTAAGGCAGCACGTTTTGTATTATCGAGAAATATGGGAGATAGTGTCACAGAAATGATACAGGATTTGGGCTAGACATCATTAAAAGAAAGGCGTTTTTCTTTGCGACGGAATCTTATCACGAAATTCCAATCACCAGCTTTCTCCTCCGAATGCGAAAATATTTTGTTGACACCGACCTACATAGGGAAGAACGATCGCCACGTAAAAATAAGGGAAATCAGAGCTCGTACGGAAAGATATAGGTTCAAAAATGGTTCAAATGGCTCTGAGCACTATGGGACTTAACTGCTGAGTTCATCAGTCCCCTAGAACTTAGAACTACTTAAACCTAACCTAAGGACATCACACACATGCATGCCCGAGGCAGGATTCGAACCTGCGACCGTAGTGGTCGAGCGGCTCCAGACCGTAGCGCCTAGAACCACTCGGCCACCACGGCCGGCAAAGAGTTTTTCCAAACTGCTATGCAGTTCACTAAGTAATAAAGCACGCAGTGTCATAGAGAACCCTCCGTTGACCATCCCAAAGTAGTATCTACGTATAATGATTACCCTTGCATTTCGATGAACCCTCTGGCAGGCACTTCAATGTGATTTGCAGAGTATCCATGTAGATGTAGATGTAGATGTAGTGTTAGGAGGAAACTGCAGATATTCTTCAGACACCTTAGACATCGCTCCAGTTGGAACTTTGAGAGCAGATTGGCGTAATTACAGAGGCATCTAGAAGACGTTCTCGCATTAAATAAAAGATTGGAGCGGGAAGAAACCATAACATGTGTACAGGGTGACAAAAATATGGAAACACCAAAAACACATCACATTACCTTGCTTGATACGGTTTAGGAAGTCAGTTGTTCAAAACAGCTTCCAGCCGCCTCGGAATGGATAAATAGAGGTCGTGCATGGTTTTCAGGGGGACCTTATACCAATATTACTATAAAATAGTGACAAGTTCAGCTAACGACGATGGAGGTGGATAGAGAATCCGTACCCTTCTCTCCAAAGCAGATCACAAAGGCTCAAGAATATTGAGAATTACTGAATGTGGTAGCCAGGCGAGATATTGACGATTCATTCTCGCCCTCACAAAACCAGTCTTGGACCAGGCGAGCTGTGTGAACAAGGGCCCGGTCGTCTAGGAACATCATCGTCGACAGGGAGCAAATACTGTACTGCGGGATGGACCTGATCTGCCAGAACAGCCACATAATCATCCATGGTGGTAATGCGATCTCCCAGAGGAACTACAAAATCCATAGAGTACCACTATATGGCTGCCCAAATCACCACTGAACCCCACCATATCTCACCCTCGGGACCACAATTGGAGCAGAAGTTCGGAACAATGTGGAACAAGACTCATCCGACCAAACGACTTTCTTACATCGCTCCATAGTCTAGATTTCATGACTTCGGCACCTCGTTTCACTGTTATGGGCATTTATATCAGCGACGAGTGGTTTTGGAACTCCAACTACCCTTGCGTACCAAAAACAGTGATACAAAACCAACAAGCCACGGATGGCTGGAACTCACATCAATGACAGGAGCGAAGCACTTCATGATGTGGCAAAATATGCGTGGGTAGTAAAATATCCATCGTTCTTTTTACTTCTAAAAGACTCCCAGTTGCAGACATGCGTCGCCGTGAAAGACAGAAGACCATTCAATATGACCCACACAAACAGATCTGTCATCGGCAGATGTGGACACCCCATTATGGAAGCTTTCAGAAGAACACCTGTACGTGTTGTGAAGTTTATGTTTACTATGGCTACACAAAGCGCCTTGTCGGCGCAGCGAGACAAATGGGACATCCCATTCTGTAGTCTGTCGGGACGCCTCTCAGCCCGGCTGGTCAATAGAGTACCGGCTGAGTTTCCCGGAAGGACTCGCCTCCCGCTGGGAGGTCTGCAGGTCTTCAACCTCGTGGCAGGTACCCGCGCGCTGCTGCGTGATTGGTCCGACCACCCTTGGCGGAATCGCTTCCGTTCCTTCCTGCGAATATGGTCCTCTTCTTTTGTCTTGTCGGTCCTAAGGACACTACGTGACTATACTGTAAAGCCACTGAACGTTTCAAAACTTTGCTGGACCGAGCGAGGTGGCTCAGTGGTTAGCGCTCTAGACCGCCATTTAGGAGGACGACGGTTCAAACCCGCGTCCAGCCATCCAGATTTAGATCTTCTGTGATTTCCCTAAATCGCTCGAGGCACATGTCGGGATGATTCCTTTGAAAGAGCACGGCTGATATTCTTCTCCATCCTTAACACAATCCGAACTTGTGCTCCGTTTCTAATGACCTCGATGTCAACACGACGTTTAACCCAATGTTAACTTTTTTTTTAACTTTGCTGGACGTGCATTGATGACATCTACACTACCAGTCGAAAGACTGATGATCCATGATAAAAACTCCATTTTATGTATAGACACACTCTATAGACTAAATAGATCAACAAAATAGGAATTTTCTATCTCCACCACGAAGTACACTGCAGTAAGGTTTAGATTTTAGCTTCTTCAAATTCCTGAGAACAGCTGTACCAGATCTTGCGTTTCTACAGATAAGATTTTATTTGTTTATTATTTTTTTACAGACATTTCAGTCCAAAACGTGCGTAAATTACTCCATAGATCTTCGGTATTAGATGACAGTTCTTCTGACTTCCCTGTCGAGTTCATCCCATAAGAGTTGGATGGGGGTTTAAGTAATGCGACTGACGTGGCCAAATTATGTTCCTCACTTTCTCACGTTTCTCTGCACTATTAACATACTCTTTGCACAGTTTAAAAGCGTGCTAGGCACCGTTGTCCTGGTGCAGAACAAATCTACCAATAACTCTTTTGCCAGATGGAGCTTCACTGTTGACCACTATCCTGTGATTTCCTTCCAACTTTAATGTTCCATTAATTCTCAGTAGATCACCGGCATTATAGCCCACGAAACATCCCCAAACCGTGACCGACCCTCAACCACACTTCACCGTTAACGTGACACGCAAACTCTTCACAAGTTATCCACGAAGTCGACGAGCAAACATTCGACGATGGCTTCCAGACACTTCAGACCTAGATTCGTCCGCGAGTAAAAGCTTGGATCATCACTGCATGCTCCAGTTTATATGTTGCTGTCTCCATTGCAATCTTCTCACCGTATTTTATTTGTGTAATAAAGGCTTTATGGTCGTTAGGCAGCCCTTGAAGCCTTGTTCACGAAGGAGGCATTGCACTGTTGAGACAGAGATTGCCAGTTGCTTACCTACTATTAACTTCCTCCATAATTTCAGGCGCAGCACGAGTCCTCTGACTTTTACTCTGTACCCGTATGAACTGATCTTTCCTGTTTGGTTTTACTTGGAGGCTTCCATATCGCGAAACACTTGCATTGGCGCCAGCTTGCTTCATCCGTTGTAATGCCTACACTGTAGACTGGGCTACACTATCTTTTATACTTTTGCCGTACTAGAATAGTCTTCTTGGTGCTGAACTACAATTACAGCACGTTTTTCAATTTCAGATTCCTATTTCCGTTCCATTAGGAAGTAACTTGGTATAAAATCTGATGAGGTGTACAAACACTCTGGTAGATGCACACGGTGTACTGTAAACTAATGCGAACTGATTGCTACGCAGTCAGCTGAAGGAATGACGCCTATCCGATTGGAACCGTCTTAGGCAAAGGCGTGTCAAAGGTGTTGTGGATACTCATGGGCGCCCCTGTATGCGAACAACCACTCAGCTACACCACAGAAGTGCTTAGTCTTGGTTTCATTATCAGAACGGCGATATAAAACGATACTCAAAACGAAATTCCTATTTTAACAACAAATCCATAGTTACGACAGGTGATCGAACACTTTTGACTGGTAGTGTGCACTTTAGTCCCCAAGTCACCTCACAATGTGTGGCGGAGAGTAACTCTGTTACCACTATCATTTTACCATCTTCTCTGTTCCATGCACGATTGGATCACGGGAAGAACGACTTACTATAAACTTCCGTGTGATCTCTAGTTTCTCTGAATATCTATTCGCGGTCATTTCGTGAGGCATATGCGGAAAGAATTTACCTGTGCCCTTCTCTTCCTCGTTCGTACGCACACGGAATTTCAACAGTAACCTTCCCTATCATACAAAATGCCTCTTTTGTAGGCACTCCCACTCAAATTTGTTCGCTGCAATCATGGAATGTGCGGCTCGTCCCGGCGGAGGTTCGAGACCTCTCTCGGGCATGGGTATGTGTGTTTGTCCTTAGGATAATTTAGGTTATGTAGTGTGTAAGCTTAGGGACTGACGACCTTAGCAGTTAAGTCCCATAAGATTTAACACACATTTCAACATTTTTTATTTGAAATTTGTTGAACATCTCCGTAAGCTCTCGCGCCCACTATAAGATCCCGTGCTGAAAGGTACAGCACTTCGTTGCATCTTCTCTATCACTTCGTAATGGCCCCGGATCGACGAAAAAAGAATTAGTCGAACAAGTGTTGTGTAAGTCGCTTCGTTCGTTGATGAATTCTATTTTCTTAATATTCTTCCAATGAATCTCAGCCTAGCTCCTACTTTTCCTAAATTGAGCTTTATGTGGTCATTCCAGTCAGATCGCTTCAGATGGTTATGTCTAGATAATTTTAGTTTAGGTACTGCTTCCAGTGAGTTTTCAGCTATAGCGCAATCGATCAGTAATGGAACTGTTCGCCAGTTATTGACGTTCAGAGTCAACTGCCACCATCGCTACAATCATCTAACCTCGGGAGGCCTCCCTGGTGTTACCATCTCTTCTAACGTCATCCACTAGATCATTTATATTTATTGTAAACAGAAAAGACCCTACTACACTCCCATGGGGTACCCTAGAAATTACCTTTACGTCTGTAGATTTCATTCGGTTAAGAATAACGAACTGAGTTTTATCTCTTAGGAACCCATGAATCCAGTCACAAATCGGTCATAGGATGCGAGTTACGCTGTCAAATAGCCTTGATCAATCTGTGATAAAACCTAAGACTATGCTCCATCTCCTATAAAACATGATAGACCCTAATAGCATCCCAGAACACCGTCATGTACTTGGTAAAATGTCTTTTATGAAACATCTCTGACGAAGTTATTTTACAATGTAGCACGAGCCTTGGATGTAATTCATTTCACTGATTGTAAAGCGCTACACATCAGTGAGTCTGAGCAGGAATTTCGTCGCCAGATGTTACTGGCAGTTACTGCGGTACGTTCCAGGAGACATTTCAAACATTTCAGGAGACGGAAGTATGGACCATCTCAAGTTCAGAAGCTCACATAAGTATAAGTCCAACATTCTACAGGCGAACGAAAATTCGTAAAAAAACGAACGAAATTCAACAAACTAAGTTAACAGAAGCTGTACCACAGGTCTTAATAAATATTCAGCTCTATTCACAACATTACGCATAACTATTTTGAGGCAGAACTGTTCATTACGGGGGTGAATTTCTCATTAGCTGTTTCTTTCTTCTTCTCCCTTTTTTAACTTCACTTTCCATCAATTTTTGCAAACGACAATTTATATTCTGTTCTTTTGAAAATTTGGTTGCCGGTGTACGGTACGAACGATTCATCGATCACGAAATGCATATTTACTTAATGTTATGTTAACTAGGAGGATGGAATATGGAGCAGCTACATGTAGCTGATAGAATTTGTACCACCAGTAAACCCCCAGTTCTCTAAAGAATCAAATTCCCATGTATAAGACACCTTACACATTTGATTACTTTACAAATGAGTTAATCTGCTGAATATTTGAAGTTCAATAAGTAAGGGAGAAAAAATGTGAAAAAAGTTCGAAATTGTGCTTCAGGTTGTTGGAAGCTGCTAAGTGGTCTCATTATGAAACACTGGATCAGCATATTCAGAGTAGTTTGTGCCCCATTTTAAGCAAAAGCTAGTTTGTCGCGCGCCTCTATCTTTACTTCGTCATATCGCCAGAACTACGTCTCGCACAATGAAATAACCTGGCACGTACATTCAGTGATATATGTAGATACTACCTGAAAATTGTGTTGCGAATGAAATCGGTAGTAAAGAAGTAATAAATTAAAACCTCATGTCTGACGCTGAAGTTTGACCACTTGAACAACGAAAATGTAGTCAACGATGAATTTTTGTTCCTTTCTTCATTTTGTAGGCTGTGCCAGCCAGAAAATGTTTCGTAAAATTTTAAATTTTGTGCAAATTTTGTTTGAAGTCGCTAAGTGCTCTCATTCTCCAAAACTGTACGAATAAACCATTTGCATGACGTCAGTTACGCAGCGTCAGACGAAACACACATTATCTTACTGTAATAGTTTTAGTATTGTGCTAAACTTTTAACGTAAGGGTATACCTCTTTCTTAGTAGATTATGAGAGTATTTTAAAATTTTAAAATTTTATATTCGGTCAATAATCACGCAAAATATTGGAGATAAATTTCTGTAACCCCTGGAAACAGTTAGAGACGCAACCTGCAAACGGCATAAGGTTTTGAGTTCTGGGATAGTCGCTTATTAAAGTACAGGACTGTTATAATTAAACTACCGCGGCTTGAGAGGGGCCCATGACACACGAGTGATCGTAGAACAATGAAACTTTGAGCAAACATTCGGAAGAGAGATAACGAATAAAACGTTGAAAGAAACACATTTTCATTTCTACACGAGAGCGTAACATTTGTTTATTGTGTACGACGTTTAAGTTCTGGATTGCAAACGTTGCTCAATGTGACGACCACCTGCATCCACGACAGCCTGGAACCGCACTAGAGACTGCTCTGTTGCTGCCCGAAGCAACGGAGGACACATTGCACATTGCGTCCAGCATTCTCAGCCATGGCAACAGTATCTTCTTTAACAATTTGTGGTGTCCTTCGGCGTTTCCCGTGGGCAATTCCCAAATCACCAGTCAATTTTAACTTCCGAATCATGTTTCTCAAACCCAGTGCGGAAAGAAGACCTCACAGTGTTCCTTTAATACGTCAAACTCCCGAAGACCTGCAGGGCTATTGATGTTGCTTTGGTTAAATAGCTTTACAAGTAAGGATCTGCTCAAATGGTTCAAATGGTTCTGAGCACTGTGGGACTTAACATCTGAGGTCATCAGTCCCCTAGAACTTAGAACTACCTTAAACCTAACTAACCTAAGGACATTACACACATCCATGCCCGAGGCAGGATTCGAACCTGCGACCGTAGCGGTCTAGGGGTTCCAGACTGAAGCGTCTAGAACCGCTCGACCACAACGGCCGGCGGCTCTGCTCACCCTGTCCAGATCCACGTTGACTGTTTGCAACTTTGATGCACGCTGATGCTTGTGTTTCAATCCTACATCGCCGTCCCAGTAGTGGCGCCTAACGGCAAGTCATGACACTAAAACGCAAACCCTGCAGCTCACAGTCTCAACGTTCATACAGATTATAAAAATATGTGTGTGTGTGTGTGTGTGTGTGTGTGTGTGTGTGTGTGTGTGTGTGTGTGTGTGTTCCAGATCTTCTCCGAAACCATTGTACCAATTTCAACCAAACTTTGTACACATACACCTTACTGTCAGACAACAATCGCTGTGGGAACCACCTACCTATTAAAGGGGTTGGGATAACGCATGACTTCACAGACTTTAGTCATTCAGTACTTGAGAATCAGGAGCATTTAGTTACTTGCAACAAACTTTACACACAATTTCAAACGTTTACGAAACCTTTTCTCGATGGGAACCCCCACAAAATGTCGACAGCAGAAATGTTTATCTTTTACTACATTTCCACTGTTCATGCACTAAAAATGCCGCACGAAGCATGTCGTTTTCATTTATTTCGTCTTTACAAATCCGTTCGGAACACATTTTGCCGACAGTATTCACACACGCCGCTAATGGCACCTACAAAATGATGTCATAAACATCAAGCACACTGCCAGACGCAGAGTGGCATAAATACCTGGGCATCGACGGGTCTCATCGCTAGACATTTCCATAAAGTTGGATACCAATATGGTAAATAGCTTTCCGTCTTAACTGGCCTAATAAAGAAAGTTTAATTACAACCATTCTGTAGCTATTATAGGCAAAGACATTTGTTTCAGAAATGGTGGTAGCTCATATCGGTGTATATATCAGTACATGCCCCCAGGGATTTGGTTCATTAAGGCAACTGGCGCAGTTCTCCTGCTCTCTATTACGTCCTTAATATTTACTGAGAAGCTACGTGAAGATACGCGCCCATGCTGGTGTACGGAGATCGTCGCATCACAGCATTAGCTTTGTGAATGAATAGTATGAACAGAGCTGGTAAGCGATTAGCAGTCATCTATGTACGGAACCTCAGTAGTTGAGCTTTATCACCTCCGTGAAAGCATTGCGTCAGATCCACATATAGGCTGTGGCTACCGTGGCGTTTCCCTGGGAGGAGCCAGGGGTGAAGGGCACCTGGCTGCCAAAAGAAAGGAACACAAACGACGAAAAATTAAAGCGGAAAAACTAGTAGAGTGGATCAGTGAAGTGGTGTTTACCTATATTATAATAAAATTAGTTATCGAAGTCTTTCTGATGTAAAGAAAAGCTAGCAGTCCACGCAGTGTTCAGTGCGTCTATGTATTCGTAAAAGAACGTAGACGTAACACGTGGAATTAAAGATCGCAGAAATGTCTTGTGTAATTGCGTTTGCTGTAGTTTAAACTTATTGATACGTTCAATGAAGTAGTATTTCACACAATATCGACAACTAAGATTGATAACGACCGGAAATAAGTGAATATCAACGCGAAGTCATGCACACACTTCCGACGTCCTCGGAAACAGATACTACTATCAGCCACTACTCGGTTTGTCTTCTTAGAACGAACGATTAACTCTTGTCAGAATAGGGTGTACACAATGGCATAAGAGGTCATGTACAAACGCTACTCGCTGTTATAAATTGCTTGATACCGAAATGAATAGAGATAATTGAACAGTGACGACCATAGTGTCCTTCATATTGCAGATAGTACCATATGATCGCCAAAGCAGCCAGCGAGAAGAGTCAACATATTATTAGCAGCTTGAATTCCGGTGACCTCTACCGATTCAGTACTAGGGGTGCTGGAAGCCAGGAAATATGGGCACACTGCACTAGGATCGAGGATACAACCCTCACTGACACAAAGTCGGCAGCTGATCCACCTTATTTAATTATACGCAAGCAGAAGCAATTTCATATGACATTTCAGACGGTTTATAAGACACCTATGATGAAACGTTTCTAGAAATAACTGCAATGATTCGCCTTTTGTTATTCTTCAATTTTTATGTATCATCATCGGTTCGAATCGCCTAGCGATTCGTCATTAATTGGAACACATTTACGAATGACTGTTGCATTGTGGGGGCCGTGTATCTATGGCAAGCTATAAAAGCGAAACAAGTAATCCCTGAAAGTAGCGACAATTATTTACATCATGAGAGCCCCCTAAAGACGTAACTTACGGTACAATTGAAATCAATGGCGGTAAATAAAAATTGAAGAATCACAAAGGGCGAATGCTTGCAGCTATTTCTGGAAACCTTTATTATCACAGTCGCAGTGTTCCAGATCGACAATGAATAAAAGTTTTACTCCTATGATTTATAAGACTAATTAGTTTTCCGACAGAAAAACAGCTTCATGTTCGAAATTCTGGTAATTTCCAAGAATGATTGCTTATCGAAGTCGCGGGGTCTAAACGACACATATCGAACGTGCGATTGTAAATCGATCATGTGAGTCTCGTGGCAGGCGTTATGAGTATGTTTACGGTCGTCTTACAGCAACGACAAAAGAAGAGCGTTAAAAAATACTTGCAATTTGGAAGGACACGACTTACCTTATTCGTCGTTGGTGTCATCGTCACGTGAAGGTCCCTGTGATGTGTAGGCTACAGGGACAATTCCCTTTTTCCGATAGGCTGGGTAAACTCTGCCAATATCATGCAAAAATATCGGCGGAGTGTCACATGCGTTAACTTTTTCCTGCAAACGCAAGTTGTGGGAGCAGAAGTACTGAAACAAGTACAATTCGTCTCTTTGTCCTGGACGCCCTTCTCTTTTAATGGAAGACTTCACAGATTTCCATAGCCGTTCAATATTCTGTGTGTGGACACTGGGGTCATCCGAAGACTCAAACTCCACAGAGTGGGTCACGAATTCGTGGTCGAATCCTTCAGCTTTCAGAGTTCCGTACGACTGAAGCCCTTCTGTAATGACCAGGGAGTATGAAGTGCTTTATCAGACCCACTAAAGTGACCTTGTCTCTGGACAATACTCTGACAACGAAACACTTCCGCGAGTCTCTTTCCACCAAATACCGAAATGTGATCGATTTCACTTTTTGAAGGTCGTGCTCTCTGTTTCTTCCGTCTGGCTGTAAGAGATTCGTCAAGTTCCACAACTTTACTTGCTCCAGCAATTGGTACACTGTCGTTTGTCACTACCACATAAAAGACTTCTCGGCAAAACCCGAAATAGTCGCAGGTGGTATTTGCTGATAACTCATTTTCTGATGCTGTTGCTTGCAAAGTGTAGTCTCGAATCCAGCACGATGGAAGGATTACGTTGGTCTGGATGGATAACTTGGAAGAGTCGAACAACGTATTCTTCCCACCACAGTCAACACTGTCCCTCCTTTCGTCGTCCGGTAACTCCATATATCTGGCAAAAAGTCAAACAGTTTTCTACGGTGGATATGCATGGAATGAGATTTTTCCATGTGAGAGACTCCGCCAAAGAAACGTCAGGAACACCAGACATCACACTCACTATCAACAAAAATCGTCTGAGTTTCCCAAGCAAGTCACAGATAATTCGCCGAGAAAAGAACAAGTAAATGAACGACGGAAAACAGATAAAAATGACGATCTCAAGTAACTGATCATAGCGCCCGTCACGAGACTCGCATGATCGATTTAAAATGCACGTTCGATATGTGTCGTTTGGACCCTGCAACTTCGATAGGCAATCATTCTTGGATATTACCGAAATTCTTTTATAATCGTCCGAGATTGTTATAAAAATGTATTGTTTCTTATGATTTCTTCATGGAAAATGTGTGTTTCAGGATATGATAGTGATCCACTCGACTTATCGAAGAAGGAAACTTCGTGAGACGATAAATAATTTGTAGTATTCCGATGTCCCTCTAATTACAAGATTTATAAAATTCATGCGTTCCAACAGAAACTGCCTCAGAAAAACAATAATACAGAGACAGGGTGACTGCTGTACAAAATCATATTATCCGGGATGTAACTTCAGTGGCGATGATATGTGAGAAGTTATGTTATAAGCACCCACAGAAAGGTGCAGTCAATTTGACGCCTGTGCCACAGACTGGCGGAACTCAGACATTTGTTCATGACTTACCTTCAGAATGCTATCGTTGTTCCGCGTTCTTATTCTACAACACAGTTTTCCTATGACTCTTCTAACTTCGAATGGATACATGCATGTTGATGGCCAGTCGCTTCTTCTCAAACTGATGCTAAGCAACGGCGTGATCCGCTGCGGAGACCCCGTGTATTGTTGAGAACAGCGTCAGGTCGCGATATGTTGTTTAGTTTAAGAGAATATATGGAAAAAATTACGGCACAGTTAGAAAAACTTTCCAGCGATAATAGTAGGGCTGTAAGTAGGCTGAGACAACTGGGATATAGCCCTCGAAGATAAAATGCATCTGGAACGAAAACAATTAGGGAAAGATGAAGAAAAACTAAAATCGGAGGGAACGTGAAAATGTTAGTAAAATCGATCAGTCAAGGGAAGTCTTTCGCACTGTTAAAATAATGAAAGATTGTATTTGTGGTAATTTCCAAGAATGATTGCCTGTCGAAGTCGTCGGGTCGAAACGACATATATCGAATGTGCGATTGTAAATCGATCATGCGAGTCTTGTGGCGGGCGTTATAATCAATTATTTGTGATTGTCATTTTTATCTATTTTCCGTCGTTCCTTTACTTGCTCTAAATTACATTCTTCCGCGAATTATTTGTGAGTTTCTTGGAAACCCAGATGATTTCTGTCGATAGTGAGTATGATGTCTGGTGTTCCTGACGTTTCTTCGGCGAATTCTCTCACATGGAAAAACCTAATCACATGCTTATCCAGGGTAGAAAATTGCCTGACTTCCTGCCGCAAATATGGAGTACTACCGGACGACAAAAGGAGGGACTGTGTGGACTGTAGTGGTGAGAAGTGTGTAAAACTTCGTAAGAGGAGTTTCGATGCTGAAATACCGATTCAATTTTATTGAGGACAGTGCGGAAAACGAACGAGTTTCAGGAAGAGTACGTGGTTCGACTCTTCCAAACCATCCATCCAGGCCAGCACAATTATTCTATCTTTCTGGTTTCGAGACTACACGTTGCAAGCAACAGCATCGGAAACTGGGTTGTCTGCTAATATCGTGCGTGACTATTCCGGATTTTGCAGAGAAGTCTGTTACGTGGTAGTGACAAACGACAGTGTACCAATTGGTGGAGCGAGTAAATTGTGGAAGTCGGCGAATGTCATATAGCTAGAAGGAAATACAAGAGGACGACCTTCAAAGAGTGAAATCGATCAAATTTGCGTATTCGGTGGAATAGAAAGAGAGTCCCGGAAGTGTTTCGTTGTGAGAGTGTTGTGCCAAGGCAAGGACACTTTAATAGGACTGATAAAGCACTTCATGCTGCCTGGTACTAAAGTCATTACCGACGGGTTTCAGTCCTATAAGACTCTGAAAGCTGAAGGATTCGACCACGAGTTCGTGAACCATTCTGTAGAGATCGTGTCTTTGGATGGTGCTAGTGTCCACACGCAGAATGTTGAGCGCCTAAAGAAATTTGTGAAGTCTTCCATTAAAAGAGAAGGGCGTCCAGGACAAAGAGATGAACTGTATTTGTTTCAGTATCTCTGTGTCCACAGCTTGCGTCTGCAGGGAAAAGTTAACGCATTTGACACTCTGCCGATATTGTTGTGTAGTATTGACAGAGTTTACCCAGACTATGGCATAAAGGGAATTGTCCCTGTAGCGTACACATCACATGGACTCTCACATGACGACAAAACTGACGACGAGTAAGGTAAGTCGTATCCTTTGTAATTACAAGTATTTTTTAACGCTCTTCTTTTGTCGTTGCTGTAGTGACCACCGTAAAAATACTCATAACGTCCACGACGAGAGTCACACGATCGATTTACAATCGCTAGTTCGATATGTGTCGCTTGGACCCCGCGACTTCGATAGGCAATCATTCTTGGAAATTACCGTATTTGAAATGGTTCCGAGTAAAGATATGAGAATTATTTACCTTTTAGTGGGCTCAAATATCTGGCTGCCTTAGGATACGAACATCAGTTAGTTGGATATATGGAACGAAAGGGACTACATGTGAGCAAGTGTGTTTGTCAAGGCTATGAAGGAGCATTCGTCATGAGTGGCGCATACATTGGTGTGAAAATCACTGTTGAACATAAGTTCCTAAAGGCACAGTAGAGGCTAAAAGTCTAATGAAGAAATAGCCCTTTATTTCAGAACAATTGAAAGGATCCAAAATTTTTTTAGCTCACAGCACGCTAGGATGATAGGATTTAAAATCTTGTTCTGTGAGTACTTCTGACGCGACACTGAAGACCCCAAATCCAACGAGGTGTGCGGTCACATGAGAAACCGTCTATACACTTGAAGAAAGATTTATTGAAGTTCTTGAAGCACCGACAAATATAATTCGTAAGAGTAAAAAATGTATAGAAGGAAATGTGGCAATAGAGCTCACAAAAACTGAATCTTACTCTGCCACTCGGGATTAGCCGAGCGGTTTAAGGCGCTGCAGTCATGGACTGTGCGGCTGGTCCCGGCGGATGTTCGAGTCCTCCGTGGAGCATGGTTGTGTGTGTTTGTCCTTAGGATAATTTAGGTTAAGTAGTGTGTAAGCTTAAGGACTGATAACCTTAGCAGTTAAGTTCCATAAGATTTCACACACATTAGAATATTAGAATCTTACTTTTTCGAGATTAAATGCACTGACGGGAAAAAAAGTCGCGACACCAAGAAGAATATGTGTGACATAAACGGAAGTTGGTAGGTGTGTTTCTTTATCTGAAAGATGATGTCTCTTCCAATTTCGCGCCAGTCGCATGAGAGAAGCTAGTAGCGCCACTACGAGAATGAAAATCAGGTTTGCTTTAAATTAATGCTTTAACGGTCGTGAGTGTTACCAACTTGGTGAGTTGATGTTAGTCAAGAATGCCTTTAAGGCGACAAAGACGCCATTATAAACACCTCATTAAGTTTGAACGATGTCGTGTAATAGAGCTACGAAAAGCTGGATGTTCCCTCTGCGATATCGCAGAAAGACTTGGCAGGAATGTAGCTGTGGTGTCACTGCCAGACACCACACTTGCTAGGTGGTAGCTTAAATCGGCCGCGGTCCATTAGTACATGTCGGACCCGCGTGTCGCCACTGTCAGTACTTGCAGACCTAGCGCCACCACATGGCAGGTCTAGAATGACGGACTAGCACTCGCCCCAGTTGTACGGACGACATTGCTAGCGACTAGACGTACGAAGCCTTCCTCTCATTTGCCGAGAGACAGTTAGAATAGCCTTCAGCTAAGTCCATAGCTACGACCTAGCAAGGCGCAGTTAACCATATCTGGAGAGAGTCTTACTTGTATTCACCATAAACGATGTATACCAAAAGGATGGATTAAAGTTAAGTATTCCCAAAGCAACGTACTTTTCTTATTAGCATTCATTGAGCATCCTGTTTCAGACTTCACGATATTCTGGGTGAGCTGATAGCGTGCCTATTCGGCCCTTCTAAATAACACTGTGTCGGCACTTCTGTCGACACATCACAGTAGCGACTGTACAAAATGGTTCAAATGGTTTGAGCACTATGAGACTTAACATCTGAGGTCATCAGGCCCCTAGAACTTAGAAGTACTTAAACCTAACTAACCTAAGGACATCACACACATCCATGCCCGAGGCAGGATACGAACCTGCGACAGTAGCGGTCGCGCGGTTCCAGACCGAAGTGCCTAGAACCGCTCGGCCACACCGGCCGGCAGCGACTGTACATGATTACTGGCAGTATTTACGGTCGCTAGAGGAGCGGGCTCCGGTTACTTCAAGAAGCGAGTGACTGCGTGTGAGATCGCTCTCCAAGTTTTCATATATTTTTAGGTTTCAGTTACATATTTTAACGGTTTTTGTGATAATATTTACTATACAAGTGACTTATTAGTGGTTTCTTCATTCACCTCTGCCTTTCTTGTGTTGGGACCTGATATTTATGAGTGTTTCGTATCGAGCAACGTAACCTCTTACCTGTGTTTACATTCCGCGCTGACCAGATGCAGCTGTAGCGGCGCATCGAAAGCTAAGTACTAATTAATTGTTTGTGTATAGTGGTTTATTTAGCAACTTTAGTAGTCTCCAACCGAAGTTTTTTGTGTTTTCTGGTGAAATAATTTCAGAAGAACCTTTTGGGAACTGTTTTCAGCTTCGTTACTGTGTCATTAGACGTTTGATTCTCTTTCTGTATTAGTCTTTTGTTTTATTCACATTTATTGTTTATTAATACTGTTAATAATAGTAGTTACTTCCCTTGTAGAGTAAGTTTGTGTTTATTGTAGTCAGGTTTTTAACATCTTCTTATTGTAGCAGCGGAACTCAGAAAAAGTAAAATTTTAGCATAAGTGAGAAGTGTGGGCTTTGCCGTAGGTTCGTGAGTAGTGGATTGCGGTGTGAGACTTGTTCGAAGTATTTTCACTGGGGGGAATGCAGTGGGGAAGCCAGTGGGCATTCTGGTGAGATCCTCTCCTGGAACTGCAGGCTATGTAGCAAGAGTAAGTTGATAGAGGAGCAGGAGCGTAAGATCTGTGCCCTTCAGGTTCAGTTGTAAAACGCACAGGAGGAGCTAGATAGGCTGAGGAGGGAGAAGGGGGTTGGGGAATGGGAGCTGGCTGTTGGCAAGAGATCTGCTAGGAGAAGAAGATTTTCAGATAGTTTTACTATTGGTGTTTACAATAGATATGACCAACTGTCAGAGCCTAGTAGCTGTAGATGTAGGAAGTATGCAGCAGACCTCAGTAATTACGGTGGCTAGAACAGTTGCAATGTCGAAGAGGAAGAAGAAGGTTCTGCTGTTCTCATGGCGTAGGTGTAGGCCAGCAATTGCAGGAAGTGCTGGGTAGTGAGTACCAGGTCACCAGCATTGTGAAGCCTAATGCAGGATTGGCTCAGGTGACTGTTAACATAGGGGGGTTATGTAGGGATTTTACTAAAGAGGATCAGGTAGTGACTGTGGGTGGGGCTGGTAATAGTATTGATAGGGATGGGGAATATGACATAGATGGTGACCTGGAAAAGACAGCCACTCAGACTGGAACACGAATGTGCATTTCGTGGAACTGTTTCAGCGTCACGATCGGCCTCATCTTAATACAGCCGTCAGGCGTAATAACATGAGACTTGGGGGTGCGCTGATGACAGAAAGCATGGGTCACATTTCAGTGGTGTCGGTGGAGTCTATCAGCAGGACGGGTTTCACTAGACATGGCCTGCACCTCAACAGGTATGGGAAGGGGAGATTGGCAAAGCTTATAGGTGACAGCATAGGTGGGGTTGGTGGGATCACTCATGGGAAAATTCCTGCAGTGGTGGGTGTTAGAGCTGCACCTTTTTTAGATTGAAGTCAGCTGATACGTATTCCTGCTTAAGGGAAGTCTCTCTAACAAAGGAACTACTTTTGACAAAGCTTAGGTATCCGAGTAATGAGGGAATTAGTATATTTCATAAAAATATACAAGGTATTAGAGATAAAGTTAGTGAACTGCTTATAGATGTTGACTCTGAAATTATTGTTATATCTGAACACTTCTTAAATAAGGAGATAATTCAGAGGCTTCCTTTACCAGGATACAGGTTGGCTGGCAGCTTTTCGAGGAGCTCTTTGCGGTGTGGGGGAGTAGCCATGTATGTGAAAAACGGCATCCCATTTGAGTCAATTGATGTTTCAAAGTACTGCACTGAAAAGGTGTTTGAATGTTGTGCAGGTGTGGTTAAATTTAACAGAGCTAAACTTCTAACTGTTGTTATTTATAGATCCCCAGACTCCGATTTCACAACATTTTTGCTAAAGCTAGAGGAGGTTCTTGGTTCACTTTATAGGAAATAAAAAGAGTTAGTTATATGTGGTGACTTCAATATTAATGTATAAGTGATTGTGCAAGGAAGAGGATGCTGGTAGACCTCCTTAATTCATATAATCTTATGCAAACCGTATTCTTTCCAACGAGTGCAAGGGAACAGTAGCACAACCATAGACAACATTTTTGTTCATTCCTCATTACTAGAAGGGCATTCTGTCAGCAAAAAGGTGAATGGCCTTTCAGATCATGATGCAGAAATTTTAACTCTAAAGGATTTTTGTGCTACGACACGTGTTAAACATAGTCATCAGCTGTTTAGGAAAGCTGATCCAGTTGCTGTAGAGACCTTTGTAAACCTTTTCAAGGAACAAGAGTGGCAAGATGTTTATAGCGCTGATACAGTAGACGATAAATATAATGCTTTTCTCAAGACTTTTCTCGTGCTCTTTGAAAGTTGCTTTCCGTTAGAACGTTCAAAACAGGGTACTAGCACAAACAGGCAGCCTGGGTGGCTGACTAGAGGGATAATAATATCTTGTAGAACAAAGTGGCAATTATATCAAAACGTTAGAAACAGTCAGAATCTAAATGCAGCAGCCCATTACAAACAGTATTGTAAGGTGCTTAAAAATGTTATTAGAAAGGCAAAAAGTATGTGGTATGCAGATAGAATAGCTAAGTCTCAGGATAAAATTAAAACCATATGGTCAGTCGTAAAGGAAGTGGCTGGTCTGCAGAGACAGGTTGAGGATATAAAATCAGTGCGTAGTGGGAATGTCCGTGTTATTGATAAGTCGCATATATGTACCGTATTTAATAATCACTTTTTGAATATAGCAGGTGAAGTAAATAGAAACCTAGTCCCAACGGGGAATCATATAGCGCTCTTAGAAAAAAGTGTTCCGAGACTGTTACCTGAATTGCTCCTCCATGATACTGACAAGAGGGAGATTGAGTTAATAATTAAATCACTAAAGACCAAGAACTCTCATGTATATAACGGGGTATCTAGCAGAAAATACTGAAGTATTGTTCTATCTGTGTTAGCCCAGTACTTAGCCATATCTGTAACTTTTCCTTTAGGAGTGGTAGGTTTCCTGACCGATTAAAGTACTCGGTAGTGAAGCCACTTTATAAAAAGGGAGACAGGGATAATGTTGACAATTATAGACCTATTTCTATGCCATCGGTGTTTGCTAAAGTTATCGAGAAGGTTGTATATACAAGGTTACTGGAGCATTTAAATTCACATAATTTGCTGTCAAATGTTCAGTTTGGTTTTAGAAATGGTTTAACAACTGAAAATGCTATATTCTCTTTTCTCTGTGAGGTTTTGGACGGATTAAATAAAAGGTTGCGAACGCTAGGCGTTTTCTTTGATTTAACGAAGGCTTTTGACTGTGTTGACCACAAAATATTACTGCAGAAGTTGGATCATTATGGAGTAAGGGGAGTAGCTTACAATTGGTTCGCCTCTTACTTTAAGAACAGAAAGCAGAAGGTAATTCTGCGCAATATTGAGAGTGGTAGTGATGTTCAGTCCCAATGGGGCACTGTTAAGTGGGGTGTTCCCCAAGGGTCGGTGCTGGGGCCACTGCTGTTTCTTATTTATATAAATGATATGCCTTCTAGTATTACAGGTTATTCAAAAATATTTCTGTTTGCTGATGACACTAGCTTGATAGTGAAGGATCTTGTGTGTAATATTGAAACAGTAACAAATAACGTAGTTCATGAAATAAGTTCGTGGCTTGTGGAAAATAATTTGATGCTAAATCACAGTAAGACTCAGTTTTTACAGTTTCTAACTCACAATTCAACAAGAACCGATATTTGGATCAGACAGAATGGGCATATAATAAGCGAGACGGAACAGTTCAAGTTCCTAGGCGTTCGGATAGATAGTAAGCTGTTGTGGAAAGCCCATGTTCAGGATCTTGTTCAGAAACTAAATGCTGCTTTATTTATCATTAGAACAGTATCTGAAATAAGTGACACTTCAACACGAAAAGTAGTCTACTTCGCATATTTCCATACGCTTATGTCGTATGGTATTATTTTTTGGGGTAATTCTTCTGATTCAAAAAGGGTATTTTTGGCTCAAAAACGGGCTGTTCGAGCTATATGTGGTGTAAGTTCGAGAACCTCTTGTCGACCCCTATTCAATAGTCTGGGAATTCTGACATTGCCCTCACAGTATATATTTTCTTTAATGTCGTTTGTTGTTAGCAATATTAGCCTATTCCCAAGAGTTAGCAGCTTTCACTCAGTTAATACTAGGCACAAATCCAATCTGCATGTGGAATGCACGTCCTTGACTCTTGTGCAGAAAGGAGTACAGTATTCTGCTGCATCCATTTTCAATAAGCTACCACAAGAACTCAAAAATCTTAGCAGTAGCCCAAACTCTTTTAAGTCTAAACTGAAGAGTTTCCTCATGGCTCACTCCTTCTATTCTGTCGAGGAGCTCCTGGAAGAGCTAAAAAATTAAGCAAATTCCAGTGTTACATTGTTGATTTTCTTTATTTAAATTTACGACTCGTCACCTGAATATGTTTTCTTATATTTCATTTTATCTATTTCTAATATCGTGTTATAATTTCATCTATTGACTCGTTCCATGACCATGGACACTTCTCCTTAATTTAGTCCCACGGAACAATAAATAAATAAATAACAGCTCCGCGCCAGCAGTCTTGTAGCTTGCGTTCCACTGAGCCCAGCAGACTGCCTCCATTTGCGGCTTCAGTGGCGTCAAACGAGAGCTAACTGGAGGGCACAGTAGAGGTCTGTGTATTTTCTGATGAAATCTGGTTTTGCCTCGATGCCAGTGATGCCCATGTCTCAATTAGAAGGACGCTGGTTAAGGGCCTGCAACCAACCTGTCTGCATGCTAGACACAATGGACTTATACCTATGACTTATGGTCTGGGAAGCGATATCGTTTGACGGCATGAGCAGTCTCGAGGTTATTCCACGCATCCTGACTGCAAATTTGTACGTCACTCTAGTGATGCGACCTGCTGAGCTGCCATTCATGATTATCATCCTAGGGGGTGCTTTCCAACAGGATAACGCTCCCCAACATACCGCTGTTAAACCGCCACATGCTCTACGGAGTGTCGACATGTTACCTTGGCCTTCTCGATCACCGGATCTGTCTCCAGTCAGGCACATATGGGTCATCATAAGATGACAGCGCCAGCGTCAGCAGTGTTCGTGTAGAAGAAATTAGGCCTTGCACAGGGGCTTAGGGCTTAGAAGCAGTCATTCTTCACGGGCTCCATTCGTGAATGGAACAGGGGGAGACTGTGACATATGGCTCAGTTAAATGTATCCTCTGCCACGCAGTTTGCAGTGATTTGCAGAGTAGAGTGGATGTATAAATTCATATAGAAAATGAAAGAGCACTAGGTATTGATTTTTCAAAAATAATTGGCGATTTTGCATTTACAGGAACGAGAAAAATCTCATTTAAGTAACCTTTGTTTTTCGGGCTTTAGCCCGTAGTCAAAGACATGTTTCTCTGGCTACCATTTCGTTTTATAATGCTAGACATATCATCAGAGGCTACAAAGATTCAAACAGCAGTTTTGGACATAGAAAAGCAAGCCGAACTGTTTAATCTGGATCTACGAGAACGGCACTTAGTGAAATTTGCGCCCAAGCAGATATTTGTGAATTCTGCACCCAGTTTACCTGAAAACTACCTGCTCACCGCGTCACAGCCTACCTGCCCCCGAGTCTTATCTCGCCCCCTTCCGCCGGCCGCAGTGGGGCGAGCGCGAACCTGTCCGACCCACGTCGACGCCGCCACGCAAACGAGCAACGTGAAAAAGATATCCAACTGCAGGAAGAAAATCAAGGACGCCACTAACTGTCTACATAACGCTCTACGATATTCCCCCTAACATACTGGTTTTAACGTTTATATCCTACTTTTTCTTCTTTTATGATACTTAAATACCTCTATATCCACAAGTCTACTCTTCAATAGGCAGAGTGTTCATCGAATTACTTTCACAACATTTCTGTACAATTCCACTGTCGAACAGTGGGCGGGATCATTTCTGTCTATGTAGGCGGCCGTGAACAAAACATTTTCGCAATCGGGAACAAAGCTCGAGATGAAACGTCGTGAAAAGATCTCGTACCCATGACGTACGTCCTTTGGTTTAATGATTACCATCACAACTAGCGTGTCATATCCGGGACACTCTCTCCCCTGTTTGACGATAATACGAAACAAACTGCCTTTCTTCGGATTTTTCCCATGTCTTCCGTCAATCCTATTTCGTAAAGATCTCATACCGCACTGCAGTACTCTATTCTAGGACCGACAGGCGTAATGTAGAGATATTGGTTTTGTAAATAAGAACCACCTTCGTCTTGCTGCAATATATTTTATTTGTTCCAGATAGATTTTCTTTTACTGCAAGGCATCCCCAGTGGAATCCACAATGATATAGTTTTCTTTTGATATGCGATATTTGTAGCTTATAAAACAGTTCACGTCTTGTTCTTTATATAAACGAGTAAATTCTTACAGTTATTAGAGCTTTTGTCTGGCTCTCACGTGGTCGCGTGCTAGAGGTCGAACTATAGTTACAGTTATGAAATATAAGCATATTTTCTAGTGACGAATTTTTTTCTTCACAGTTTTCAAGTTTTTTGAGCTGTAGTAACTAACATGTGTTCACTTTATGTCTCTTCCTGTTTGGTTTGTTTACGTTCATGTTGTCAACCTAACGAATTGCATGCTGAAATCTAATGCCTGTTCCATTTATGTTCCCTCTGTATGGTTTACGTGTTTCTGCTACCGATATGTAGGAATACATGCTTTCTACATCAAATGAGAGGACTGTTGCTGTATCTGGGATTTTTATATCTTTTATTTATTGCATTAGCTGTGTAATGCTTTCAATTGTCCTCTTTTCTTGTACTTTGAAGCTGTCAGACAGTAATTTTAACATGTATCCTGCAAGTTTGTAAGTAGGGGATTTTCTGAAATCCAGTACCGCCGTCACAGAAACATTCGGTTTGTGAATCTTTGGTTGGCGTTGGAGGACAGGTGCTGTGGGATTATTCTGTGACAACTTTTCTTATCAGTGTTATCTAGTATGATGTCTATATTTTTCAGAGTGTTTTTTTTACTTTTGTTTCATTTACAAAATAAATATTTTTCTTGCTGCGGATGATGGCCATGCGAACAAACTTGTGGTGTTTTTAGCAGACTTGCTCCATCTTTTGTTCTGCTACTAAAACGCAGTCTTTGGTTTGCCTTCCCCACAACATTATCTGTGTCATTGTTCCAATTACATTGTTCATAACTCTTATCCCTAGTTAATTAGTTGAACTGACAGCCTTTGGATTAGTGTGATTCATCGTGTAATCTAAATTTAACAGGTTCCTTTTAATACTCTCGTGAATTACCTCATACTTTTCTTTGTTTAGGGTCACTATTACCACTTTCCGCACTTTACATCCATTTCGCCTACATCATTCCGCAGCTGGTTTTTGGTATACCGAAGACTTTACTAGTCATCATCAGTATCATCACAAACAATCTAAGGGGGTTGCTCAAATTGTTTTCTAAACCGTTCAAACAGATTAGGTGGGGGGGAGTCCAAAACTTCTGTTTTACTCTATTATTCTCCGTCAGTTACTACGAACTGTGACCTTTCTGACAGGAAACCACTAATCCAGTCGCAGAGTTGAGACGATACTCCATAGGCACGCAGTCTGTTTAGAAGTCGCTTGTGGGGAAAGGTATCAAAATCTTTATGTAAATCTAGAAACATGGAATTAGTCTGGAATCCTCTGTCAACAGCACTCATTACCTCATGAGAATAAAGAGCCAGTTGTGTTTCACAAGAACGATTATATAGAATCCCTGCTCAGTGTGTGTGTCAATGGATCGTTTTCTTGTAGGTAATTCATAATGTTCGAACATGGCATAATTAAGTTTCAAAATCCTACAGCTGATCGTTATCCGTGACATGGGTCTGTAATCCCGCGGATTATTCCTTTTTTTTTCTTGAGTGTTGGTGTGAACTGAGCAGCTTTCCCGCTTTTTGGTACGGGTATTTCGTCGAGCGAGCGCTTGTTTACGATAACTAAATACGGAGCTAAGACGTCAGCGTACTCTCTTTATTAAGTTATTTGAGTTGTTTCGCTGCATCGGATGTATCTATACCTAGCTACCTATGTTGACAGCAGTTCTCGATTCAAGTTCTGGAGTATTCATCTTCTGTGGTGAAGTGGATCTGTCGTCGGTAACCTCACCATGCTTAGTCTGTCCTTACATGAAAAATCGTTACGCTTTGCCACCTTATAAATTTTTTACACCTTTATTATGGTGTTACGTAAGACGTGATGAATATTCTGTTCTTTTAAAGTATATCTTACTTGGCTTAAAATTTTATAATGATCCTGTATCTTCAAATTAGCAATAACGACAGTAATATGCACAATTATCCAGGAGTATTGCACCTTTATAATTCTAGAACCTTGAAAAGAGAAGTAATATACAGGGTGGTCCATTGATCGTGACCGGGCCGAATATCTCACTAAATAAGCGTCAAACGAAAAAACTACAAGGAACGAAACTTGTCTAGCTTGAAGGAGAAACCAGATGGCGCTATGCTTGGCCCGCTAGATGGCGCTGCCATTGGTCAAACGTATATCAACTGTGTTTTTTTTTTAATACGAACCCCCATTTTTTATTACATATTCGTGTAGTACGTAAAGAAATATGAATGTTTTAGTTGGACCACTTTTTTCGCTTTGTGACAGATGGCACTGTAATAGTCACAAACATATGGCTCACAATTTTAGACGAACATTTGGTAAGAGGTAGGTTTTTTAAATTAAAATACCTTTGAACATTTTATTTCGATAGTTCCAATGTGATACGTGTAACTTTGTGAACTTATCATTTCTGAGAACTCATGCTGTTACAGCGTGATTACCTGTAAATACCACATTAATGCAATAAATGCTCAAAATGATGTCCGTCAACCTCAATGCATTTGGCAGTACGTGTAACGACATTCCTCTCAACAGCGAGTAATTCGCCTTCCGTAATGTTTGCACATGCATTGACAATGCACTGACGCATTTTGTCAGGCGTTGTCGGTGGATCGCGATAGCAAATATCCTTCAACTTTCCCCACAGAAAGAAATCCGGGGACGTCAGATCCGGTGAACGTGCGGGCCATGTTATGGTGCTTCGACGACCAATCCACCTGTCATGAAATATGCTATTCAATACCGCTTCAACCGCACGCGAGCTATGTGCCGGACATCCATCATGTTGGAAGTAAGTCGCCATTCTGTCATGTAGTGAAACATCTTGTAGTAACATCGGTAGAACATTACGTATGAAATCAGCATACACTGTACCATTTAGATTGCCATCGATAAAATGGGGGCCAATTATCGTTCCTCTCATAATGCCGCACCGTACATTAACCCACCAGGGTCGCTGATGTACCACTTGCGCAGCCATCGTGGATTTTCCGTTGCCCAATAGCCGGTTTACGTTACCGCTGTTGGTGAATGACGCTTCGTCGCTAAATAGAATGCGTGCAAAAAATCTGTCATCGTCTCGTAATTTCTCTTGTGCCCAGTGGCAAAACTGAACACGACGTTCAAAGTCGTCGCCATGCAATTCCTGGTGCATAGAAATATGGTGCGGCTGCAGTCGATGTTGATGTAGCATTCTCAACACCGACGTTTTTGAGATTCCCGATTCTCGCGCAATTTTTCTGCTACTGATGTGCGAATTAGCCGCGACAGCAGTTAAAACACCTACTTGGGCATCATCATTTGTTGCAGGTCGTGGTTGACGTTTCACATGTGGCTGAACACTTCCTGTTTCCTTAGATAACGTAACTATCCGGCGAACGGTCCGGACGCTCGGATTATGGCGTCCAGGATACCGAGCAGCACATAGCAGACGCCCGTTGGGCATTTTGATCACAATAGCCATACATCAACACGATATCGACCTTTTCCGCAATTGGTAAACGTTACAGTTTAACACAGGTAATGTATCACGAAGCAAATACCGTCCGCATGTTACGTGAAACCACGTACTTATACGTTTGTGACTATTACAGCGCCATCTATCACAAAGCGAAAAATGTGGACCAACTAAAACATTCATATTTCTTTACGTACTACACGAATATGTAATAAAAAATGGGGGTTCCTATTTTTAAAAAAAGCGCAGTTGATATCTAGCGGGCCAACCATAGCCCTATCTGGTTTCCCCCTTCAAGCTAGACGAGTTTCGTTCCTTGTAATCGGTTTGTTTGATGCTTATTTCGTGTGATATTTGGCCCGGTCACTATCAGTGGCCCACGCTGTAGAGTCTTAGTGTCAGTGATTTTGATAAACACCTGAAACTGGTAAAATTTTACAAAGCTTAAGAGCACTATACAATCCTATCATGTACTAGACGAAACTTACAGCTGAGTTAGTTCCCTCGAACATAAAACGATGCCAGGTGGTTGGAAGAAAGCATAGATCACACCCATATATAAGAAGCGTATCCGAAGTGAACCACAAAACTAAGGTTCAGTGTAACTGAGATCCTTTTTTTGTAGAACTGTAAAGCATATTCTCAGCTCAAACGTAATGCGGTACCTCCTCCATGCCAAACAGCATGGATTCCGAACTCTTCGAGCGAAATCCAACCTGCAGTTTTTTCATATGATATCCTGAAAGCCATGGATCAAGGCAACCAGATAGATGCAGTACTTTTCCACTTCAAAAAGCCTTTAACTCCGTACCGTACCCACTATCAAAAATACGATCGTATGGGGTATCAAGCGAAATTGTGCTGGACTGGGGATTTTTTGGTAGGGAGGGAAAGTCATCAACAGATGTGGAAGTAACCTCGAGTGTGTCCCAGGGAAGTGGAAGGGACACCTGCAGTTAATGTTGTATTGTAATAACCTTGCAGATAATATCTTAGTAAACTCAGACTCTTCGCAGATGATGTAGTTATCAGTGATTAGGAAACATCTGAAAGACAACGGCACAAATCTTCTGTTAGGTCTTGTTAAGAATTCAAAGTCGTGGAAAGGTTGAAAATTTCCTTTAAACATTCAGAAATGCAAAACTGTGCACTTCACAAAACGAAAACAAAATGGGCACCCTACGACCACAGTAGCAACAAGTCATCGTTGGAATCGGTTAACTCATACGAATACCTGGGCGTAACAATTTGTAGGGATACGAAATGGAACGATGGCACAGACGCAGTCGTAGGTAAAGCATGGAGCAGACTTCGGTTCATTGGTAGGATACTAGAGAAATGCAATTAGTATAAAAAGGAGACTACAACAAAACGGTCATGCGAACCATCCTAAAATACTCCTCAAGTGTGTGGGACTTGTACCAAAAAGGGTTAACAGGAGATATCGAACAAAAAGAGAAAGGCACTACTTACGGTCAGAGGTTTGTTTGACTAATGGGAGAGTGTCACGGAGATGCTGTTGAAAGTGTGCTGGGAGACGCTTGAAAATGAAGGGAAACTGACCCGAGAAAGCCTAGGTAGCAAGTTTCAACAACCAGAACTAAATGATGAATATAGGAATATACTTCAATCCGCTACGTATCGGTGCCGTAGGGATAACGAGGACAGTTTACACTATCTACAGCCCCATTTAATCAATCATTCCTTCCGCGCTCCATACGTGAGTAGAACGATAAGAAACCTTAACTGGTACAATGGGAAGTCTCTATACGAGAGTCAGATCAAGCGTTACTCAAAGGTGCGGCAAGACTATAACAGTTTAGAAATGGGGCAATTTAGAACAATAGAACAGGCCGACAAGGAGGCAATCCCTCATTAAGTACGGATAATCTTACTAAAACGAGCAAAATTAGTGCGGCATACGAAAGTTACCTGCTTTATTGCAACAATTCAGCGTACTGAACTCGCTCTCATTATTTTTATTTGCAGATTTGCGTGGTATTCGAACATTGCGTAGTTGGCAGACGTCATTTTTCGGAAACGAAAATCTATCACTCGCGCACTTTTAACTACAATATATTGCATAATAAATATCTCTCATGGGTTCGGGCGCTTAATTGAAAACTAATTAACGAAAGAACATTAATTTTGTCCGAACAATCTGCCGCCAAAGTCGCCTATTTTTGCCTGTAACATGCGGAGAAAACAGCATAAATTATTAAAAGACAAGGTAATGACTTCAGTTAATGACGGTGTCGACATAACACATACATTTAAATAACCTTTATCGAACACATATAGTTACACCGAAGCGGAAAAGAAACTTGAACAGGCATGCGTATTCAAGTACAGAGATATGCAAACGGGCACAATACGGCGCTGCGGTCGGTGACGCCTGTGTAAAACAAGTGTTTGGCGCAATAGTCAGATCGGTTACTGCTGCTACAATGGCAGATTATAAAGATTTAAGTGAGTTTGACCGTGGTGCTATAGTCGGCGCACGAGCGATGGGACACAGCACCTCCGAAGTAGCGATGAAGCGGGGATTTTCACGTACGACCATTTCACGAGTGTACCCTATCAGGAATCCGGTAAAACAGCAAATCTTCTACATCGCTGCGGCCTGAAAAACATCCTGCAAGAACGGGACGAACGACGACTGAAAAGAACCGTTCGACGTGACAGAAGTACAACCCTTCCGCAAATTGCTGCAAATTTCAGTGCTGGGCCATCAACAAGCGTCAGGGTGCGAACCATTAAACGAAACATCCTCGATATGGGCTTTACTCGTGTACTCTTTATGACTGCACGACACAAAGCCTTACGCCTCTCCTGGTCCCGTCAATAACACCGACATTGGACTGTTGATGACTGGAAACATGTTGCCTGGTCGGACGAGTCTCGTTTCAAATTGTTTCGAGCGTATGGGCGTGTAAGGGTATGGAGGCAACCACATGAATCCATGGAGCCTGCATGTCAGCAGGTACTATTCAAGCTGGTGGAGGCTCTGTAATGGTGTGCGGCGTGTGCAGTTGGAGTGATGAGGGATCCCTGATAAGTCAAGATTCGACTATGAAACGTTACACTCTGGTAAGCATCCTGTATGATCACCTGCTTCCATTCATGTCCATTGTGCATTCCGACTGACTTGGACAATTCCAGCAGCCCAATGCGAGACCCGAAACGTCCAGAATTGCTACAGAGTGGCTCCAGGGACACTCTTCTGAGTTTAGAAACTTCCATTGGCCACCGATCTCCACAGACATGAACATTATTGAGCACATTTGGGATGCCTTGCAACGTGTTGTTCAGAAGAGATCTCCAGCCCCTCATAATCTTACGGATTTATCGGCAGCCCTTCAGGATTTATGGTGTCAGTTCCCTCCAGCATTACTTCAGACATTAATCGAGTCCATGCCATGTCGTAATGCGGCGCTTCTGCGTGCTCGGGCTGTGTCCTACACGATATTAGGCAGGTGTAGCAGTTTCTTTGGCTCTTCAATGTACAAATACGACACTTACTCCGCTCAGCTCGAGCTCCAACAGACAAAAGTGATAGCACAAAAAGAAGACAAAAGCGCTGTGCTCTTTCATTTATTCTCGCTGGGTATATATTCACCACTATTACAATTTCTTTCATGTTTTACGTCTCATATAGAGGACGGCCACACGTAGCTCCAGGAATGGGACAAGAAGCTATTTACAACCCATGTCACCTATACGGTAGGAAACAGAACTCGACCGACAAATTTTCAGAGTTGAGGGACATTTTCCGAGTATTTCAGTATTTTGACATAACGTGCCGTGGTCTCTGGTGGCTCGTTACAAAGTAATAATGCAATTATTAATTAAAAGGATTTGTTACAAGAATAATCTTTGTTTCTGTAAAAACTTTCACAACAGCGAAAAAGGCGGCAACTAGCAATCACGAAGTGTAATCACACGAAAGGATCAGGTTATTCGTGGGCACCTACGGACAGATACTGAACTGCTATTAAGGATTTGCCGTCTGGAACCGCGCGACCGCTACGGTCGCAGGTTCGAATCCTGCCTCGGACATCGATGTGTGTGATGTCCTTAGGTTAGTTAAGTTTAAGTAGTGCTAAGTTCTAGGGGACTGATGACCTGAGGTGTTAAGTCCCATAGTGCTCAGAGCCATTTGAACCATTTTTGATTTGCCATCGCTGTGGGAACAGCTAAGGATACCGTCGTCGTGTTCTTTTTCCATTTTGTTGACAGAAGCCAAAGAAGAGATGCATATCGGCCGACTTTACATCAGTAACCCTATACATACACTGCTGGAAAAATCAACCCGAGCCTGGACCGAACAGTACTGAATGCCCCTGGACAACCTCCGAAATTTTGTCGGTGAAGTTCTGGCTCACCCTGTTTACTTGCGAAATGGCCTTTTCGTTGCAATTACAAAACATCTGCCCGCATCTCGTGGTCGTGCGGTAGCGTTCTCGCTTCCCACGCCCGGGTTCCCGGGTTCGATTCCCGGCGGGGTCAGGGATTTTCTCTGCCTCGTGATGGCTGGGTGTTGTGTGCTGTCCTTAGGTTAGTTAGGTTTAAGTAGTTCTAAGTTCTAGGGGACTGATGACCATAGATGTTAAGTCCCATAGTGCTCAGAGCCATTTGAACCATTTGAACAAAACATCTTATGCACATTACGCGTACCATATGCAGCTCCACGGGTAGAACAGATTAAACATTGCTTGACACTCTCATAAGAGACAGTCTCCAACCTGAATTCGTAAGCGTACGCCAGATGTTGTTTCGATACAAACAAATAGTATCAACGACAGTTGGGAGACACATACCAAATAAATTAATAAGAGATTGTAATTATCTCCCTGATAAACAAAATAGGTGAGATCAGTGTTGCAGAAACTACGAAATAAGCACACCATATTTAAAATATCAAGATCGGCGAGTTTTTACAGAAACTCTGTCTCGCAATCTGGCAGAAAACTCGAAGAGATTCTGGTCGTGTGTAGAGCACAGCAACGGCAAGGCACCAGCAATGCCTTCACTGCTCGATAACAATGGCGATGATAATTAAAACAGTTCCACAAAAGCAGAGTTATTAAATTTGATATGTCATCACGAATAACTTATAAGTAGATATCCTCGGTGTACGGAAACAGCTTAAATTAGCCTCCGTTCCAGATTGTACACCAGTCAGGTTCCTTTCGGAGTATGTTGATACAATAGCTCCCTACTTAGCAAATATATAGAACCGCTTGCTCGTCGACGATTCGTACCCAAAGACTGGAATGTTGCACAAGTCACACAAATACCCAAGACAGGAAATAGGAGCAATCCGCAGAAATACAGATTCGAATCACTAACGTCGATTTGTGATATTTTGGAGCATGTGCTGTGTTCGAACATCATGAATTACCTCAGAGCAAACGATTTACTGATAAGCAGCCAACACCGACCAGCCAACAGCGACGAAAAAGATATCGTTCTTGTGAAACACGACTACCTCTTTATTCTCATGAAGAAATGAATGCTGTCGACAGGGAATTTCAAAGTGAGTCCATATTTCTAGTTTCGCGGAAGCTTTTGACACCGTTCCTCACAAGTGACTTCTGGTCAAATGATGTCTATGGGCTATCGTCTAAGGAGTGTGCCTGAATTCCTGATTTTCTGGCATAAAGCGCACAGTTCGTAGTAACAGGTGGAAAATCATAGAATAAAACGGAAGTAATACCAGGCGTTTCCCAATGAAGAATTGTGGACCTCCGCTGTTACTTCTCTACAAAACGACGTAGGTGACGATCTGAGCAGCCCTCTTAGATTAATTGCACATGATGCTGTCATTTACCATCGAGTAAAGTCATCAGATGATCAAAACTAATTGCAAAATGTTTTACACGAGTTATCTGTATGATGAAAAAGTGGCACTTGACCCTCAATTATAAAAAGTGTGAAGTCATCCACATGAATACTAAAAACAGTTATTCCATAAATCACACAAATCTAAAGGCTGTAAACTCTACTAAATACTTACAGTTGAGAATAGCTTCAATTGGAACGATCACGTAGATAATGTTTTGGGAAAGCAAACCAAAGACTGTAGTGTATTGGCAGATCACTAAGATGTAACAGGTCTGCTAAGGAGACTGCTTACATTACGCTTGTCCGTCTTTTTCTGGAGTATTGCTGTGCATTGTGGGGCTGTATCAGATAGGACTGTGGAAGGAATAGAAAAAGTTCAAAGATGGGCGCTTCGATTTGTATATTCACGAAGCGGGGAAGAGAATGCCACGGATATGATACATGGATTGGTGTGGCAGTCATTAAAACAGAGGCGTTTTTCGATGTGGCAGAAAATTTTCATGAAATTTTATTCAGCAACTTTCTCCTCACAGTATGAAATGTTTTGTTGGCGCCCACCTAGATATGGAGAAATGATCAAAATAATAAAATCAGAGAAATCAGAGCATGCACGAAAAGATTAAGTGTTCGTTTTTCCTGGAACGGTAGAGAAGTAGCTTAAAACGTAGTACGACGAACCCTCTGCCAGGTACTTACTAGTGAATTTTAGAGTAATCATGTAGATTTAAATGTAGGGACAGTCCATATTTTACGGACTTTACCACGAACCGATCGCCCACACACAGGCAAATGGATTGGGACAGACGCGGTCGGCAGGCGGGTCGAAGAGCTTGTCTGCTTGTGTATTAGGGCGTTAAGGCCAGGCCGGGCGGAATCTTGGCTTTTCTACCTGCTGGGCAAGTCGCGGAGTTGGGACGGGGGGATTAGTGGACCCATTCTCGACCTTTTCTGGGTGCACGTTTCACTGAGTGCAGTTTACAGAACACCGCTTAACCTCGGGTAGTGACACCGGCGTGTGTTACGGAGCTTGCTGTGGGGAAGAGTTGATACTGTTTGCTTTATTTGACGCTAACGTTCGACCTTGCCTAACTTCAGTCACTCAGCAGAACCAAAATAAATTTAACAGAATATAAAGACTACGCGATCTTAGGCAGAGATCTGATGACGTCTCGAACCGACGGTTTACGGGCGCGTATGAACGAATGCCGAGCTCCTTAAAGTTTGAAACTGCCTTTGATGCTGTTCTCAACATTGGGAAACGAACTATGAAAGTCTGTACTGTATTATCAATTAAGTAAGACAAGAATTTAGGTCGCTTAGCACATACATTTCCCTAGCAGATAACATTTTTAAATGGATTTCAAACCTATGTACTTCTTCGTTGAAACTGTCTATGTATCTTCTCGTTTCATCTTGTAGTACAATACTAGACTTTATTTCATTTTTAGTGACAGTGCTCATTTTTGTGGTTAATTGATTTTTAGGATTTTTATTCCCAACGTAAAAGGATTGTCTCACTAGTTAAATACGGAGTGTCATAAGAAAAGTTCGTATTTAAATTGAATGTGTCTTGAACAGTGTGCAGTATTTTTTTGGTGATATGTTGTAAGGGATGAATAATCGTTTCCAATACGAATAGGTCATTGTAAATTGTTAGTATTATATCTCGTTTCACCAAGTTAAATGAATTGGGTTTCACTTATTGTCTCAAGTGGGAGGAGAGCTGTCGGAGTACGATGTAACGATGTAATGTAGGTTGTGTGCTTAAGGGGACAGCAGGGAGGGGAGAAGGGAGTGAGGCTGTGAGAAGCGATGACGTGTACATTTCGTTGCGTCGAGAACTGCTTAGGGTGGCAGCTGGTATTAAGGAGGGGAGAAGACCCCACTTTATGTACTCATTCCGGGGCACCATGCGTGGTACTCACTGACGAAGAAACGAATACAATGTATTTTTATTGTATAATTTAACAATTATTGCAAACTATCAGTACCTATAAATCGTTTCAATCTGCAATAGTCCAAACCCAAGCTATACGTTGCCGTTAAATTCCACAGCTGTAAATTAATAATAGTCCGCAATTCTTACACTAATCGAGTGAAAATTCAGACCAAGTTTGCTAACTACATTCACATAATTTTTTCCGTACTTAATTTGTGGGATAATGACATTTGTTGTGTTTTGATGTTCTTCGCAGAACTGCGTTCCACCGACCTAAGAAAAGTCTCCAAGTTCATTTTATTATTCTCCATTCTCCCTTACACTGAAAAACAAGAAATGAAGACGGTATTGCAACAGTTTCTTGAAGTTTGTGAGCAGAGACGAGCGAAATAACGTGACAGTTAATGCAATGCGTTAAAGTTTCATAGAGTGGCTATATGTCTGTCATGTCTGAAGCGAACTTTAGCCCCGTTCACCATTTTCTCTGTAGTCAAGGACATCATCTGCTTTGCCAGGGTCATTTGAAACTCTCTTTGATTAATTTGAAATAGCTTGCTACCGGCTTTTTTTCCGAAAAACAGCAAACATCAGCGTTACGACCAATTTTAGTCGAAATGTAGATAGATATTCTGATGCAGATAAAACTACAAGATGACTCAAAACACGTTCGCCACTCACTATTATTTAATCTCTTGCTCACGAAGTGAACGGAACTCAGTGCACTTTGAGCTGGTACTACCTGAATATTAAGGAGTAAACTTCGATACGGGTTGTGGTTAGATTGTCTCTTGTCAACAATACTTTAGTGCAGACATTCCCTGCTACCATAATTATTTCCAACATGACAAATATTAATTATTCCTACTCAATCCTATTAATAAAATATAAACATCTTTCATAAATTGTGATTTGACAATAAACAATAGAAATATACATGTCTTACAAGATAACAGAAAAGGTGACTAATGCAGAAATTCTACATTTTTGGGTTTTAACTGTACATTCAGCCACAGCCTCAAAAACCACTTCACTATGGGCGAGAATATTAAAAATGCTTGCATTGCAATTAATTAATGTTCAATAATAACAATGACTTGTAAGACAGTAAATTGAAGTTTCATTTTTATTATGTTTTACTGAAATTTCATTTTTGCAATTTTTTGATTGACATTCCAGTTTTGCAATGTTTTCACTGAATTTTGAATAAAATTAACTTGGTATATGGTTGTCTTACAACTTTACCTCTGTGCTCAAAAGATTTAGATTTACATAAATGCTTTATTCTGAAAATAAAAACCCTTGAGTTGCAGTTTTATAAGTTTCACATAATGGGCTTCTTGCTCATGTTCAATTGCTGTAAAAAGATGATCACTGCTTACAAACAAGGAACTTCAACACTTGTATTTGCAACCTCTACAAACTGAATCACTTATCGTTCTTTTTCAAACAACAGCAAATTTATCTAATTGCACTGTTCTACTTTAGTGTCAAACTTATTTACTTTATTTGCTCCTTCAGTAGCACATTCTCTACTTATACTCTACAGACTGCACTTTAAGCTTTTTTGGACTTGTAGGTCATCATAAACAGACATACTAAGAACTAAAGGAATGAAATTCCACCATCAGATTATAATAATGATTTGACCGCATGAAAATAAAAATACTCTATATCAACATGGTAAGAATATGGGGTAGATAGTAGACTTACTATGTGTTACTGATCCTTCATTACTAGTGTGACTTAGCATATTATCAAAAGCTCACTTTCTGAGTAGTGGTCGTAAGATTTAATCTTGTTTTCAAAGTTAGTGAAAACATAAATGTAGTCGGTACTTACTGTAACTGTCATATTCAACTCAAGAGATCAAGTGTGCTGATGTTTAAAATATATCTCAATTACTCTTCAATTAAAAATGTTAGATGAGAAGATGAATCAATGACAATATTTTCAAACAGTTGTGATTCCCTTCAAAATGAGTTGAGCAAGTGTAACCAACTGTACTTGTGACTTAGTTGCATTATTTCATATTTATAACTTTTGTTAGCTCCTTATTTTTTACAGGAAACGTCTAATTATTGAAAATCAAATTACTTTCCTGCATTTTCTTAAGTATAATTACAGTTCCAATATAGCCATTGACTCTTTAACAAATGATAAAAAATGTTCGTCATATTTTTGTTACACTAATACACTTACTTATACTATGAAATATTTGTTGTTTTATTGCTTAGATTTTTTGCAGTTTAATGCTGAAAACACTACAGACATATTAAATTTATATGCTGTTAGCTTTGGTTGCACAAGGAATGCTGTAACTAATGTCTTAGCCACTGTATAAGCTTTTGACTCGTTGGGTTCACGCCTGCTTGTACTATTTTCGGTGTTACAAAGATCACTGTCCAGCCCTCCAATGTGTTCCACTTCACACCACTGAAGATGCAAATGGTGGTGGTTTGGAGTCAGTGGAATGCGTTCTGTAGGGGGTTTGAGTAGATTGCTTTTGTAGGTTCTGGCTCACTGACTCACTGTTAAAATAAACTAAATATTTTAAATATAAAACAACTGACTTTTAAATTTTTTTAAATATTCAGTATATATAATTAACTAAACCAATTTTAAAACGTTAAAAACAAAAGTATATTATTTCAAAAAAACACAATGTGAAAATAAGTAACTAATTAAAATGTATTAGTTCAAAAAAGTAAGTTATTTTTAAAAATTTTAAAATTTATTAATTATAAAAGTTATTTTAAAAAGACACATTGTCAATTCTATATCATGATATTAATTATTTCTATTTTTAAGATTTTTCACTCCCTTATATTTCAGTTCCATTGGTCATTTTTAATTATTTCAAAATTTTAAACATCAATTAATTTAGAATATCTATTTTGTAAAATAACTTTAAAATCATAATTAAGTTCTAGACAAAGTTGTTCTCCAAATCTAGTATTTAAATATTCACAGTTTGTAATATTATATAAAACGTTTATGTCTAGCTCATTTGCTTTTCTAATCTCTTTAGAAATATTTAAATTATTTATCTTCTTGATCAAAGTAGTTTCCATTTATATAAAAAACGTTTTATTAGTTTTACAAAAACAAAATTTATAGTTTATATAAAACATACTTTTAAAAAATTGTAATTTTGAACTTATAACTATAAGATTAATTGAAAATTAATAGTTTTTATATTTTATAAAGCTAATAAATATTATTTCTTATGAATGGAAAACAAAAAAGAAATGTAAACTAAATCAAAAGAAACTTTTGAACTGTGAGAGATATGTGAGGAAGGTGGTAAGTGTCCTACTTGTGTAAGTAATGAAAATAGTAATCAGTTTGTTAAAACACATTGGAATCATACTATTCATAAAGAATGTATTGATAAATGGTTACAGGAAAAAGAAAATTGTCTATTTTGTAGAACGATTATTAAAAATAAAGTACCAGAAAAATTCAAATAATTGATATTTATTATATCTTTGATGTTCAAGATGAATTAGAATTATTTGGTGTCTCAGCTTTTAATTATGATTGTGATTAATTAAATATTTAAATTGTAAAAATTATAAGAATTCACTTTTTCAGAAATCTAGTAATTTTTTATATATATAAATGGAGCGAGCTCAATGAGATTGTTTCGTGAAAACTAAATTTTGTAACTATTGTAATACAGAGAAATCAATTGCTATTTTCACTTTACAAAACTATGTAAACATGTTTATATAACTACATGTAGACCATGTATAAATAAATATCATGTACAAATTTAGAACATGTATAAATAAATATCACATACAAAATTACAATAAAAATTGTGTTTAAATTAATTGATTGTTAAAGTAATTGCTTGTTAAATTTTTCAAAAATTAATTGGTAAGAAATAATAAACTAATTCTCTTTTTGATTAATTATCTATTAAATAATAATCCTAATACATTTATTAATTTATTATCATTTTACAAAAATTCACTTTTTCAGAAATCAAGTAATTTTTTGTATATGTAAATGGAGCGAGCTCAACGAGATTGTTCTGTGAAAACTAAATTTCTGTGAAAACTAAATTTTGTAAATATTGTAATACAGAGAAATCAGTTGTTAATTTCACTTTACAAAACTATAAAAAACATGTTTATATAACTATATGTAGACGATGTATAAATAATTTATTGGTAGAATAATAAAAATATTGTTAGAGATAATACACCTGAAATAAGAGAAAATATTACAAATATTGTTTAAAATAATAATAAATCTGAAGTAAGTGAAAATTATAATAAAAATGAAGCAAGTGAAAATTATAATAAATCTGAAGTAAGTGAAAACTGTAATATATCCGAAGCAAGTGAAAATTATAAAAATTATATAGCTGAAGTAAGCAAAAAGTATACAAATACTGTTAATATGTATATACCTGAAATCAAACAAATATTGTTAATAATTATACACCACAACATAGTGAAAATTTTATGTAAAAGTTACCATATTATGATACTTTCTATCTAAAGATCAACCATTAAAATGAATATATCCATTTTCTACAAATATTTTTCAAAAACTGAAACCAAAAGCTAGAAATATAGTTAAAGATTACTTAGTTGAAAAAGCGTATCAAAATAGATTACAAATTAAATATTTTGAAAATACTATAGATACACTTGATCCTAATCATTTCTTAACTGCAGTAAAAACAAACTTTTTTAAAATTCTTAGCGACTAATAGATAGTATATAATGGTTTAAAAATAAATTTTAAATTATATAGTGAATATAAACTACAAACAAGTGAAAGAAATGAAAAAAAATCATGAATTTAGACAACAAACACGAATCTATACTACTTTGACAGAAGAATACTTTAATAAAATATTTAATAGGTGAAAGATATATTTTTAAAAAATAATTAATTTTCAAGCAGAGGGATCAGTATGGTCATTAAATAGTATTTTGGTTTACAACACGCAATTTACAAATATATTTCACTAAATGGATCATCTCATATTGATTTACCTGAAATATTAAAAAATAAAATTGCTTGTATCAATGTAAAAAATAATGATAAAAATGTTTCATATGGTCTATAAAATCAGCTTTGTTTCTTGTACATAAAAATGCTGAAAGGATAAATTTAAATATGTTGTTCTTGATCTCGATAAAAAACTTAAAATATTGAATTTCCTGTATTAGTTGATCATATTAAAACAATAGAAAATATCATTAATGTATCTATTAATGTTTATGCATTTGATGATGAAGATGAAAAATATCAACTGTATCCATAAAAAAATACAAACTCTAAGTACGAAAAATATGTAAATCTACTTTATTTCAAGAAAGATAAGAATTCACACTATTGTTAAAAAAAATTCATCTAGACTAGTATTCAGTAAAACAGTAAACAGTAAAATTTATTTGTGATTTATGTTTACTACATTTTAATAATCAAGAAAAATAAGATAATGATACAATAAACGCTGTAACCAAAAAACCGTTAAAAGTTGAAATGCCAAATAAAGGAGATTGTGTATAATTAAAAATGATCGATATACACTAAAAGTTCCATTTGTTATTTATGCTGATTTTGAAAGTTTACTTTCAGAAATGGATAATTGTAAATCAGATCCAGAAAAACCATACACAATGTTATATCAAAAACATGAACCAAGTAGATTTTCTTATTCTATTAAATATACGAATTGAAATTAATAAAATCCTGTTGTTTATAGAGGACCAAATTGTCATAAAAACGTATTGAATGTAAAAAAACAAGTAGCTGAATAAATTGGAAAAATTTATTCTGAAATTGAAGAAATGAATCTACTTACATTTGAAAAAAACAAAATACATAATAATTCTTAAGTTTGCTCATTATTAATATTATTATCCGAAAAATAATAAAAAATGCATCATCATTATCATCTAACTGGAACATCTTTTGTTCCATTGTGTAATAATCGTAATCTAAAACTGAAACTACCTGATTTTGTATGTATTTATTTACATAATTTATCCTGTTGTGATTATCATCTTTTTGTAACAGAACTTGGTTATGATAATAAAGAAATAGAACTAACACCAAACAATAAGAATAAATACATTAGTTTTGATAAACATACAAAAAATTTGAGAATGTAATTTGGTGATAAATTTAGATTTATGGCATCTCAACTTAATAGAGTTTCAACAAATTTAAAGAAAAATCAATTAAAAAATATTACAAAGTATTTTTCTCCAGAATAATTAAATTTAGTAATTAGAAAATTTTTTATCCATATGATTATATGGATTCATGGAAAAAAATTTGAAGAAACACAATTACCACAAAAAGAAAGTTTTGTAGTAAATTAAATAATTGTAATATTACTGAAGAAGATGCAAAATTAGTTTGGCTAAAATTCAACACAAAAATTGTGGTGAATATCATTATTTATACCTTAAAACTGATATACTATTATTAAGTGCCATATTGAAAAATTTTAGAAAAACGTGTATACAAACATGTAATCCGGATCCTTCTTGATATATTACAGCTCCAGCATTACCTTGGAATGCAACGTTAAAAACTAGTGTACAAAAACATAAATTATTATATGTTTATGGTATCCTTTTAATCGTTGAAAAAGGAATAAGAGGACGGATTTCACAAGGTTGTAAAAGTTATGCAAAAGCAATAGTAAATACTTACAAGATTTTAATAATAGAGAAATATCAAATTATATAATCTATCAAAATGCAAATATTTTATGTATTTATGCTATGAACAAATATTTCCCATATGGCGGATTTCAATGGGATGAAGCAATTAATTTTAATTGCATAAAAATAAATGAAATTTGAAAACAATTGTAAAAATGGATATATATTTAAAGTAGATTTAGAATATCCAAAAGAATTACGTGATTCACATAATGATTTACCATTAGCTCCAGGATCAAAACTTCTTCCAGGTACAAATGACAGTAACTTAATAACAACTTTAGATAAAAAAACATAATTAAATAGTACATCATAGTAATCTTAAACAATATTTATCTTGAGGAATGCAATGTACAAAAATACATGACGTTTTAAAAATTCGACAGTCTGATTGGTTAAAGAAACAAACACATAACAACAAAAGGTACTAATAATTTTGAAACAGATATCAACAAATTAATGAATAATTCTGTATTTGGTAAAACAGTGGAGAATATAAGAAACAAACAAGATATAAAATTAGTTTCAAATAGCAAAGAATATGATAAGGTTATGGCGAAACCAAACTTCAAATGTAGAATTATATTTAATGAAACTCTTGCTGCTATTCATGAGGATAAAAATAAAATAACATTTGATAAACCTATTTATGTTAGATTAAGCATATTTGATTTATCTAAAGAATTAATGTATGATTGTCACTGTAGAGATATGAAGCCTAAATATGGAGAAAATATTCAATTGTGTTATCAAGATACAGATAATTAAACTTATATTAAAACTGAAGATTTATACAAAATTATGAAATCTATAATTGATGCTTAGGTACAAGAGATTAGCAGATAGATAATATATGTAATAATCCACAAGTAAACAAAAAAGTCGTTCATAAAATGAACGATGAATCTAATGGAAAACGAATTGAAGAATCTGTAGATTTAGAACAAAAATGTATGCTTATAACGTTGGTGATAAAATAGATAAAAAAATCTAAAGAAATTACAAAATGTGCTGTTAAAAACAAAATATGTTTCGAAGATTATAAAGTTTGTTTTACAATAAAGAACAATAAGGACAAATTAATTTAATTATAAGTGAAAAACAAGAAACAAATGCAATTCAAGTAAACAAAAAAGGCTAATTCGTCATGATAATAAAAGATATGTATTGGAAAATAAAATAGAAAAATTACTATATGATCATTACGATAAATTAAAAATTTAATAAAATTATATCTATATCAAATAATTTCTACAGAAAATTAATCATATTATATCTGTATAAAATAAATAAAATTGTTTTTTGTAAATTTACTTATATTTAAAATTAACAAATTTTTTATATATAAAATTTTCCATTATAAATGGAAGCTTTTTACAAAGATCAAATAAAATCATTCAAAAGTCAAATAAAACACAAAGATTATTGTATGCAAAAACTACAAAGGTTATAGAAATTAAACAATGAAATAATAAAAATAAAAGATGATAGAAAGACGAAATAATTCATTTAAAATATGAAGGAACTGATTTAAAAATCATAAAATTTAATGTAAGATAAAATAATTCAATTAAAAGATGAAATAATTTAAGTACATGATGAACGAGTTCAAAATCTGCTGCAAAATTGTTAACACTAATTTAAAAAACTGAATGGTTGTTAAAATATGTAGTAAACTAATCCTTTTAAAAAACTAATTGTTTAAAAACAATCTTATTGTTAAATTAAATAGTGAACTATTTCATTATAAAATCACTTTATGTTTATTTATCCAACTGTTGTATAGATTATCTAAACCTAACCATTTAACATAAACATGATTATATTTCTTATTTTGAAGTTTTTCCAGTAAGTATACATCTTGATATTTTGTTTTCTGTCATTCTTAATCATAAATACTTCCCTTTAAATCTTTTAATTTATATGTAATTGGATTAAACAACATCTTCAATTTCTAAAATTTCTGTTGAACAGTGCGCCGTAGATCTCAATCAAAATAAGTTTACTAATTGTAACTTTGTCACCTTTTTTATATTTAGGTTCTTCAGTAAATACAATATTACTTATTTTTTAAATTATTTCACTAACTTTTATCAGCTTCATTTTTATTATAGAATGTTTTGTAATATCGTAATCATCAATTAAATTTTTAACTAAATTTAACCATTTTTAATTTACTTCAAAAGGAAATTGTTCTACATTTTTTCTTTAAGTGTTCTGTTCAATCGTTCAACAACAGATGCTTTTAATTCTGAAAAAGTTGAAAATGATTAATGTGATCTTTTCATCATTCTTTGTATTCTTTAGAATTATCTGTTTTAAAATTATTTGGTTTTCTTACTATAAAATTTTTTGAAAAGCTTTATCTATATGTTTAGCTATTTATCATTATAGGAACAGCAAAATGATATTTTTTAAAAATCTTCAGTTTTTGTTAATAAATATTTATACGAAACTTCCTCGCGGATTAAAACTGTGTGCCCGACCGAGACTCGAACTCGGGATCTTTGCCTTTCGCGGGCAAGTGCTCTACCATCTGAGCTACCGATGCACGACTCACGCCCGGTACTTTACTTCCGCCAGTACCTCGTCTCCTACCTTCCAAACTTTACAGAAGCTCTCCTGCGAACCTTGCAGAACTAGCACTCCTGAAAGAAAGGATATTGTGGAGACATGGCTTAGCCACAGCCTGGGGGATGTTTCCAGAAGTAAAGCTGGAAATATTTATACCTTTATTTACTTATGAAATTCCTTTTAAATTTACGGAATGCATTTCAACTAAATCAGCTTGCCATAAATCGCCTATATTGAAAGAAACAACATTTCTTCTTTTAAAATCTTTTATAATTGGTTTATGTAATTCATTAATTATATTTTCACAAACATTATTATTTAAAAATTGATCATTTACAAAAATTTTTAAGAAATTTAATTTTTTTTATATACAAATTGTACAAATTGTACAAATTGTACAAATATTTTCCATTTTTAGTTGTTTGTCTGTGTGCATTATATGTTTCTGTAAGCATTTTACACTTTATTTATATGATTTTTACACTTTAGATATATATGCTTGTCATGTAAAGTACTTTTTCCATTTATAGATATAATAATTTATATAGATTAAAAAATTAAAATTTAAATTTTTTACCAAATACAATTATTTTGAAATCAACTGGAATATTTTGAACAGAATGTTTCAATACCACAATTTTTTGTAAGGCAAATCATTAAAGTGTTGTGCATCTGATTAATTTTTTCATTAAATTGTGTACTTTTAACACAGTAATTAAATTGTGTAATAATTCTTGTGTATTCTGGTTTTGTAACATAATTTAATAGTTCATTAACAAAATAATGTTTGTTAACTGCATCTTTTTCGTCGATTGGATCGTTTACTTTAACAAGCCTTCTATTTTTAATACCAATATAAGTTTTAGTTATTTTAAATATTATATTAAATTCTTTTCAAAATTTTTTAATTGCATTAGTTATCTTCAGATGTATTGATAATTGACATTGTTTAATAAGATTTTGAAATTGGTTAATTTAATTATTTATTTTGGGTCTATTGATGATTATTGTTGTATAGTAAAATTTTCAGTGTATTAACTACTTGTTCATTTTGTTTAGTTAAATATATCTTACTTCCAAAAATCTCAGTTTATGAAATTTAGAACATCATTATAATTAAAATTTTCACATACCAATTTTAAAACAAATAAACATAAATATCCATATATTACTTCATCAAAATTTTGTTTTCTTTCCAATGAGTATCAGAATTATCAGATGTATCTTAATTTACTATACAACATTCAATTTGTAATGGTTCATTTAATAATTCATCGATCATGTGTACTCCATGAAAGCTTTTATTTTTTAATTGCTTAGTAAATTTTTTCTATATCAAAATTATTTAATGCATTAGAATATTTACCAATTACTTTTTGAATTTTTTTATTTTCTTTATTCCATTACCAACCCTTTATCCTTTTCTGTGTCTCTTTTATTCTTCTAAGTCTTTATCATGTTCCTTTTTGTTTAATACAGCATTGCAAGTGCTGCAGATGCACCAGCTAAGAAACAGTCCATGCTAAAAATGGTAATGCGGCTATTAATAATTGTAAAAATCCACCTTCATGTCGTGTTAATCCTTTACCATCTTTCTTTTTTGCTAAATATTTAATAATTTCCTAACAGTAGGAATACCTACTGTTATAAGTAAATTTCCACCAACTTCCTTTTCTTCTTTTCTTTATTGAACATATGAAATAATGATTCAATTGCATTTATTTCTTCAGTATGTAACTTTAATTTAATTGGTTTTGGTTTAGTTTCGCCACTAGGTAGCAAAGTATAATCAGTTGTAGGATTATTCATTTAAACAGTTAAAAATTTAATAAAGAATTTTTGTATAGTTAAAAACGTATAAAATTTATTTATATAGTTTAAAAATTTATAAAGATTTTTTATACAGTTAAAAATTGATAAAGTTCTTTATGTAGATTATATTGTTTATAAACGTACAAAGATATTTTATATAGTTAAAAATTTATAAAGATTTTTATAATCCCCAGCCAATTTAATCAATATTAACACTAATTCCCATACCTAATTTTCTTTTTCCATATATTATGCCTCTAACTGCCATTGCTGCAACTTTTTCACCAAATGAAGCATCATTTGGATGTATTATTTCTTTTGGAGCTAATTGAAGTTCTTTATCTGATGTATGTCTTTTTTCTAAATCTTTATGATCTCGTATCATATTTTTTACATACCATTATCACCTTTAGCTAATCTTTCTTCTAATTTTGTACATGGACAACATTAATTATAACCTGGAAGATGCATTTCAAATGGTAATTTGTTAATTAAAGTATTTACTAATTTGTTCCAAATTTATAACTTTTCCAAAATGTATGTGCAAATTATTAAAAAATCTAATAAAATATAGAATTCCTTTTGGATTATCAGTTATAAAATCACTAAATTATTTTGATAACATTTGTGCAATACTAACTTTTCCATTGTGATAATTTTTATTTCCAGCTAGGTCTTCACCATGAATAACTGCTAATCTATCAGTTAATTGTCTAACATCATTTAACCAAACATATCCAATTGATTTATCTGTATATTTTTTAACTAAACCTTCATCTATTTTTTTGTTTATCAGGAGAACTAAAATCTGAAGAATCTATTGTTTGACTTCTTAAATTTGGGAAATAATCATTAACAATTGATTTTATTAAATATAAATATTTATTACTTTTAAATGATCTTATTTTATTTGGATTATTATCAGAATTTAATGTTCCTGAATTTAATAATATATCTGCATAATTTGTTAAATCTACACCATCAACCTTTTCATTTCAATCATCGATAGTAGTTTGTTTTCAAGTTAAAAGTCTAATTAATCTATCTCTACCTTCATGTTTTTTCACCAATTTTTAATTCATTCCCATTAAATTCTACAGTAAATTACCAATATATTTAAACATACCAGCAGGTTTTAAACCTTCACTATGAATAATATATTTTAACATCCTTTCATTAACATTTGTTTTTTTAGTTTCATTTATATTATTACTTTTTTGTTAATTTATACTTTTACTTTTATTTTCCTCTTCATGTTTATTAAATACCTCTTTAATTTCTGATTCACTTAATGTTTAATCATTTTTTCAAGGAATATCACCAGACCAATCTGTTAATTTTTTGTTGGTGATAAATCTTCAAAATCTTCTGGAATAGTGCCACACAAAGATGTCGATAAGAAGTGAGCATTCACTCCTGTATGAATGTCTGTTTCCCTTCAGCTGTGCGTGTATAAGCTTTTATTTTCCTAAATATCAATAGCTTTGTCTTCTCATGAATTTTCCTTGCTTTATGTATCTTTCGTCCATGGGTAGCTGACCACGTGGTTGAACATTAGAGTTTGTTGGGCTATCGTCATCACTAACTGTCCGATCTCATGTTTGTTTTATAGACTGTTAACTGTTCATGACTGTGTGATGTGATATTGTTGCAATTTGGCCACAATACTTAAAAAAAACGTCTCCAGAAACCATGTGGTCATGTGGGTGTACTACAAAATGTGTACCACTTCATGACCTATTGTGCTCAGTTATCAGGCAACATCAGTGGTATGAATGATTCACACCAATGATTTTAGGTGTAGATTATAACGATGAATGTATCGATGCTTTTCTTTAATGTTTTAGGAATTAATGTTATCAGAAATTGTGTACATGCCTCACATCCATGTCTCAGGAATAAATGATTTTATCTACAATTTTCTCCTGTACTCTGAGGTTACATTTCCCAGTTAGCACATCCAACGCATTTCCTTATACAAATATCCAATGATTAGTTTTCCCTTTTATTTTAAAATGAATGCTTTAGATTAAGTCTTATTTTCAGGTGTGTTGCTGGGAGCTGATCTTATGCACAGTGTTCATACATTTTCCAGTTTATTTTAAATGTTCGATTCTCCTGAACAGTGCACAGGCAATACTATTAATTACATCGCTTCCTCTATGAGAGATATCACGACGTATGCATTTTTATGAGTTTTTGGTCTGTGATCAAATTAATTTATTTTCCGACTTGGCCAAACATTTGATTAGTTGTATGGTTAGAGTCGGTGGCGACTCTAATCTTCTCACGTTAATTTCACAAGCAATAATTATTTCCTTTCCCAATAATAATGTAATAACCCATAGAAACAGGTCAGTTACACATGGCTTACCCTGCTCACGGACGTCGGTAAACCAGAGATCTTCTGATGCACAGTGAGGCTTAGTTATTTTCGGTTGGATGTGCTAATTGGTCTATTGTCTTTCTGCAACATGGAATTTATGTGAATTTAGTATAAGGGTGTGCATTTTCTTCCATATTTTACCTCGTTTATGTATTACTGTATAGACATTGTGATTTAATATTCCATTGTGTTACAAGTGTGGGTTGATTCTTGTCCTGTGTCGTGTATCGGTGTAACATAGTAAATCTTGGGTGCTTTGTCGGGACTGTGAGTTCATTAGGAGACTTTGGCATTATTCTTGTTGTATTTTGGAGCACGGAGTAACTATCCTTATGATAGAGATACATAGCTGTTGAGGGAGCCGCGATCGGAAAAACCAGCCACACAATAACACTGAACAAGGCCGAGATCAAAGCATCGAGTCTGACCAAGAACGAAATGTGGAAAATGCAAGCACAAATGTTGTCCATCCTGAGCCCACTCTAGTGATTTCGAATCATTCGATAGATGTAAAATCATTACAGACTATGCTATGACAATTACTAGACAGTAATAGGAGACATATCGAGGAGGCGAATAAAAAACAAGCAGAAGAAAATAGGAGGCATATCGAGGAAGAGAATAAAAAACAAGCAGAAGAAACTAGGAGACATATTGAGGAAATGAATAAAAAACAAGCAGAAAAAATAGGAGGGATATCAAGGAAGCAAACAAAAGATTGGGTAGTGAAATAGTGCAGGGTGTTGGGGAGAAGTTGGCGATCATTGACCAACGCATCTCCCCTTTAGAAGAGGGGCAGCAAGTCATTAGTAAGCAGGTGATGGAGGAAGAAGAAAGGTTTGCTAGGAATCTACATATGCTAGCAGAACAATGCCAGAGTGAACAAGTGGCTCTTGAGTCCCGAGTAGGACAAAATTCCGCAAGGGATCTCTGTGCGTTAGCAGAACAATGCCAGAGTGACCACGTTCATCTTCTAGAGATGCAATTTTATGTTGGTTTGAGAAAAATGATGCTGGCATTGAAATAAAAGGTACTCTTCCAAAAGAATGTACAATTATTATAGAATCTATGAAAATTCGTGTACCAGTTGTTAATTATGAACCAAATTATGAACTTGAACAATATGAAAGTATTTTTAAAAATCCTAAAACTCCTGTTTCTTTTTATGAACTTCAAACAGAATAAATGGATTATCTGGTAAAAATTATTTTGAACTAGATATTACAAATTACTATAATTCTATAGAATTTGATATGCCAATTTTTTGTTTCTGTTGTATTTCAAACAAATCGTAAAAACAATATATTACTTGATTCATCATTATTTGATCATGCTAAACTACAGAAGATATATTTAAAAGACAATACAACTGAATTTTTTCCTCAAGAAATGTGGAATATTAATCGACCAAATAATTTCTTAAAGAATATGATGCATTTTTAGATTTTAAAAGAATCATTTTATTAAAATCAGATGTTGATATTAATTTATCCAATTATTCAATTTATGTAATCAATATGACATAGAAGAAATGTTATAAAAAAAGAAACTTTGTACAACTTTTAACAATAAAATTCCAAATGATACACTAGCTTGTATAATTATCTATGGAAAGAAAAATTTCACTTACAATGCACAACATAGATTACTTACTGAAAATTTTTAATTTTCAACATTTGCTTCTAATAAATGAATAAAAATCTTAAAAAAATTATAAAAGTATTAACTTCATGCTTATATACATTTCAGAAACATTTAAAGAAAGATAGAAAAAATAAAAACTGAAAATTTTAATATAATTTTCCTTTTATAACTAATATATTTAATTTGTTTAATTACATTTACAATCTGATTTTTTAAAATAATGCACTATTGTTTTAACTAATACACTTTAATTATTTATTTACTTTCACAATGCGACTTTATAAAATAATGTACTTTTGTTTGAACTAATACACTTTAATTATTTACTTACCTTCACAATGTGATTTTTTAAAATAATGTACTTTTGTTGTTAACATTGTAAAATCGATTTAGTTAATTAAGTATACTGAATTTTTAAAAAAAATTTAAAAGTCAGTTTTTTCGTACATAAAAAATTTCATTTATTTTAATATTGAGTTAGTTAACCAGAATCTACAAAAGCAATCTACTATTTTGGCTCAGAGCTCTCCCTGAAATAATCGATTTGTAAGAGTTCGTTATGTCATTGTGCTACCAACTGCTGCTCAAATTGCTGTTGCAGATGCATTACGATGCAAAAGAGCCATGCACAGAATACAATGGTCTTCCCTCTCGGTAGTGCCAGGCAGTCATCAGGAGCCCAGTCTTCTTGTGACCGTACGTTCTTGTGACCAGCGTTGCCAGCAATTACGTACAGTGGCTGTATTCCTACTAAGTCCTTTAGCAATGTCGCAGAAAGAATATCCAGCTTCTCGTAGCAATATTACACGACCACGGTCAAACTCAGAGAGGGGAAGAAAATTGCACCTTTGTCACCTGAAAGGCATTCTTGACTAACATCAGTTCACCACATCCAATCTGAAAGGTAAGCAAGCCTCACGAGCATTACATCGTGTATTTAAAGCAATCTGGGTTTGTTTGTTCACAGTTACGCAACTAGCATCACTCTTATGTGAAAGGCATGAATTTTAATACTCGTCATCTTGCAGACATCACAACACTTGCACCAACTTTCGTTTATGTTGCACAACTATTTGCTCGTCGGTGCTGATTAATTTTGCAGCTGCGAAGGAAATTGCACCAAGAGTGGAGAAAAACAAACTGTTTGCAGTAGATTTTCTTGAAAAGGTGTTTCTTTCCTTACAACTGTGGAGATGAACAGGCGATAAACATCAACATTGTTCACCAGTTTTGTAAATTTCTCGGGACGCACGTGACTTAACGCTTGGAAGAAGACCAACAATGTCTTCGAGATACTCCTCCAGTTTATCAGGAGTTTGATTTGTTAGCGTAGAACTCCAAGAACAAGGAAAAATGAGAGGTTGGACAGTTCATTCTATAGGATGTTCAAGCGAACCAACTCCAACCTCTTCGGGATACGATGTTGCTTTGACGAAAGTCCGAAATTGTCCTTAAAGATTACATCACTCAAATTATCCTCCCTGGGCACAAGACTAAGAACATGATCTGTTGAACAGGACGAAATAACACTCACTGGTACAGTGGTCAGTTCTCAGCTTTTCTCCTGGAGAAGGCTGAGGTGACACTACAACACATAAAATATTAGATCACTTTTCGCAACTTGCACAAGATGAAATACTTAATTTCGTAAAAGTCCATGTCCACAAGTATGCTATCAGCATTTATCACTGTTACTGAACATTAATATACACATCACCCCAGTTCCCAGAACTTCTGAAGATAGACGTTGACTGTGGGTATTGTTTCACAGACACAGTCCCTTTGACTGCTCAGAATGCAACTAAACCCATAGAAAGATGTAAACAACTATGCATGAGCAGTGCCTATTGGTCGGAAGGGGTCCGACAGCCGATCAGTTCCAGTCATTCCACCACAGGTCCACAGCTATTGTTGTCTGTAGCTCAACCACGCCTTTACGGTCAATACCGCGGTTCGATCACGTCCGGACTGTTACTTTATGCCAGGAAGGGCTCTCAACAAGGGAAGTGTCCAGTCGTCTCGGAGTGAACCAAAGCGATGTTGTTCGGACATGGAGGAGATACAGAGAGACAGGAACTGCCGATGACATGTCTCGCTCAGGCCGCCCAAAGGCTCCTCGGAGGAACCCTGACAGCAACGCCACCAGGTTGAATAATGCTTTTCGTACAGCCACACGACGTCGTGTTACGTCTCAAACTGTGCGCAATAGGCTGCATGATGCGCAACTTCACTCTCGACGTCCATGGCGAGGTCCATCTTTGCAACCACGACACCTCGCGGCTTGGTACAGATGGGCCCAACAACATGCCGAATGGACTGCTCAGGATTGGCATCACGCTCTCTTCACCGATGAGTGTCGCATATGCCTTAAACCAGAGAGCCGTCGGAGACGTGTTTGAAGGCAACCCGGTCAGGCGGACCGCCTTAGAGTTTAGACGCACTGTCCAGCGAGTGTTGCAAGGTGGAGGTTCCCTGCTGTTTTGGGGTGGCATCATGTGGGGCTGACGTACGCCGCTGGTGGATATGGAAGGCGGCGTAACGGCTGTATGATACGTGAATGCCATCCTCAGACCGACAGTGCAACCATATTGGCAGTATACTGATGAGGCACTCATCTTCATGGCCGTCAATTCGCGCCCCCATCGTGAACATCTTGTGAATGTCTTCATTCAGGATACGACATCGCTTGACTAGAGTGGCCAGCGTATTCTCCAGACATGAACCCTATCGAACATGCCTGGTATAGATCTAAAAGGGCTGTTTATGGACGACGTGACCCACCAACCACTCTGAGGGATCTACGCCGAATCGCCGTGGAGGAGTGGGACAATCTGGACGAACAGTACCTTGATGAACATGTGGATAGAATGCCACGACGAATACAGGCATGCATCAATACAAGAGGAGGTGCTACTGGGTATTAGAGGTACCGGTGCCTACAGCAATCTGGACCACCACCTCTGAAGGTCTCGCTGAATGGTGGTACAACATGCAGTGTGTGGTTTTCATGAACAATAAAAAGGGCGGAAATGATGTTTATGTTGATCTTCTCTATTCCAGTTTTCTGCACAGATTCCGGAACCCTCGGAGCCGAGGTGATGCAAAACTTTTTTTGATGTGTGTATATATCTTGGTACAGAACAAGATCTAGTCTCTTTTCAGCGCGCGGCATTAGCCAAGCGGTCTCAGGCGCTGCAGTCGTGGACTGTGTGGCTGGTCCTGGCGGAGGGTCAAGTCCTCCCTCGGGCATGGGTGTGTGTTTGTCATTAGGATAATTTAGGTTAAGTAGTGTGTAAGCTTAGGGACTGATGACCTTAGCAGTTAAGTCCCATAGGATTTCACACACATCTGAACATTTTTGAGTCTCTTTTCACAGAATACAACTGACGATAATCATTTCTGCCTCATACAATTATCACCCTGCTAGCTGGGTAGAGAGACAACGCTGACGCTGGGAGCTGATTGCACATTGAGGCACTGCGCTCCGACGTAAGTAAGCATGCTGATGCGGTGGCGTGAGGGAATTCCTCTGGACGTGTCTAGTCTTACTCCGCTCATTCGTCGCTGCGTTTGGCAGCACTATGCTTACTTGTGCTTCCGTCACGAGGTACCAACCTTGCTTTGGCACACCGTTCTTCAAACTGCGTCACACGATCAATGCAGGAAGATAATTTTCGTCAAGCATTCGTATAAGCAGGACGGTACGCCATGTAGTCTTTATTTTTAGACGATTTTGGAACTTTTGTGTGATACATGTCCTGAAAATTCATTCGACGAGTAAGGTAAAACAAAAATGTTTGGGTAGATTCTATGCATCCAAACTGTATTTTCTTCATTGTAATTACGTACTTTCCAAAATTGTTGGATAGCATTTGAAATGTGGAATAGTTAGTATTTCCATCACAGCAATACTTAAAAATAGTCGGAAAATATTTTAAATGCGATGGCTATGATATTAATTAGGGTCCCGTTACGCGATGCCTACGTGGAAACAGCGATGATATTGCTGAATGTCAGTAGATTTACCTCTTACATACAGCACTCTTTGCAGCTATTTATACGCAGATTACTGTAAACATTAACGGCCGTTACATCTCTTCACTCCTCTTCATAAATAAACTACAAGAAAAAAAACTTTTTACACCCTTTTAGGGTTTTCTATTCAATTGAGATTTATTGCTGCAACTGTGCATACAAGAAATGATACATTTGCAGATCAATAGGACTAGCCATTGCATATGGAGTAAATGAAATGATTACTTTTATGGATCAATAGTACAAGCGGTTCTGAGTTAGCACCTATATTATAACTTAGTGTAGCCCCCACTGTCAGCAATGTAGGCGCTGACTCCGGCATTCAGTCGATCTTATAGATAGCGAATACTGTCCTATGATGGGTTATACCACTCCTCTGGATCCCTTCAGGTTGTTCTCTAAGACTTGCTGGTTGACGAGTCGCACTAGTCACTTCTTGTCTCTTTCTATCCTACATGTGCTCAATGGAGACAAGATTGAAGATCGTGCTGGCCAGGGAAATTGCTACAAGTTTTGCAGAGCCCGTTGCGTTTCACGAGCAGTGTGAGGGCGAGCAATATCCTGGTGTAATAACACATCGCCTTCTGTTGAAAGAAAGACTCTAACAATATTCTGCATATACTGAGCGCTGGTTAGCGTCGCCTCCAGAAACACCAAGGGTTAATGAGAGTTGTAGCTTATTGCAGACCATAAGGCCTCTAATGCGGCCAGTGAGTCTTGGCGGAATGCCTACAGCGGTGATAATTTGGATGGAGGGAGAATCTGCTTTCATCGCTGAATTTGAAAGTAAAGTTCTATGTACTGACTTGGCAGAAAATCCTAAGAAATTTTGGTCTTATGTCAAAGCGATAGGTGGATCAAAACAAAATGTCCAGACACTCTGTGACCAAAATGCCACTGAAACAGAGGATGACAGACTAAAGGCCGAAATACTAAATGTCTTTTTCCAAAGCTGTTTCACAGAGGAAGACTCCACTGTAGTTCCTTCTCTAGATTGTCGCACAGATGACAAAATGATAGATATCGAAATAAACGACAGAGGGATAGAGAAACAATTAAAATCGCTCAAAAGAGGAAAGGCCCCTGGACCTGATGAGATACCAGTTCGATTTTACACAGAGTACGCGAAGGAACTTGCCCCCCTTCTTGCAGCGGTGTACCGTAGGTCTCTAGAAGAGCGTAGCGTTCCAAAGGATTGGAAAAGGGCACAGGTCATCCCTGTTTTCAAGAAGGGACGTCGAACAGATGTGCAGAACTATAGACCTATATCTCTAACGTCGATCAGTTGTAGAATTTTGGAACACGTGTTATGTTCGAGTATAGTGACTTTTCTGGAGACTAGAAATCTACTCTGTAGGAATCAGCATGGGTTTTGAAAAAGACGTTCGTGTAAAACCCAGCTCGCGCTATTCGTCCACGAGACTCAGAGGGCCATAGACACGGGTTCCCAGGTAGATGCAGTGTTTCTTGACTTCCGCAAGGCGTTCGATTCAGTTCCCCACAGTCGTTTAATGAACAAAGTAAGAGCATATGGACTATCAGACCAATTATGTGATTGTATTGAAGAGTTCCTAGATAACAGAATGCATGTCATTCTCAATGGAGAGAAGTCTTCCGAAGTAAGAGTGATTTCAGGTGTGCAGCAGGGGAGTGTCGTAGGACCGTTGCTGTTTACAATATACATAAATGGCCTTGTGGGTGACATCGGAAGTTCACTGAGGCTTTTTGCAGATGACGCTGTGGTATATCGAGAGGTTGTAACAATGGAAAATTGTACTGAAATACAGGAGCATCCGCAGCGAATTAACGCATGGTGCAGGGAATGGCAATTGAATCTCAATGTAGGCAAGTTTAATGTGCTGCGAATACATAGAAAGGAAGATCCTTTATCATTTAGCTACAATGTAGCAGTTCAGCAACTGGAAGCAGTTAATTCCATAAATTATCTGGGAGTACGCATTAGGAGTGATTTAAAATGGAATGATCATATAAAGTTGATCGTCGGTAAAGCAGATGCCAGACTGAGATTCATTGGAAGAATCCTAAGGAAATGCAATCCGAAAACAAAGGAAGTAGGTTACAGTACGCTTGTTCCACCACTGCTTGAATACTGCTCAACAGTGTGGGATCCGTACCGGACAGGGTTGATAGAAGAGATAGAGAAGATCCAACGTAGAGCAGCGCGCTTCGATACAGGATCATTTAGTAATCGCGAAAGCGTTACGGAGATGATAGATGAACTCCAGTGGAAGACTCTGCAGGAGAGGCGCTCAGTAGCTCGGTTCGGGCTTTTGTTGAAGTTTCGAGAACATACCTTCACCGAGGAGGCAAGCAGTATATTGCTCCCTCCTACGTATATTTCGCGAAGAGACCATGAGGATAAAATCAGTCAGATTAGAGCCGACACAGAGGCATACAATCCTTCTTTCCACGAACAATACGAGACTGGAATAGGAGGGAGAACCTATAGAGGTAATCAAGGTACCCTCCGCCACACACCGTCAGGTGGTTTGCGGAGTATGGATGTAGATGTAGATGTAGGTGTAGATGTAGATGTACCACGACGCGCCATCTCATCTTCCAAGTGATCCTCCTATGGCACCAGTCGAGCCGTGCAAGTCATTGATGAGGCGTGAGTGGAAGACAGACTAGATGTGTGTGTGCGCTCGTAGTCACACTGTTAATAACTGGTTTACAACAGTTCAAAAGCCTCTTAACGGGTGTAACAATCTTCTCGTAACCACAGATACAAGCATCCTCGCACAACTGAAGCAGCACCTCCAGGTCCCGTGGCAATTCTCCAAAAGGGCTACCTCGCCACTCGGAAGGCCACAATCGGATCCCTTTCAATCTCGCTCAATTGGCCTTAGGAAGCAGGATTGCGTCTCCCTGACATGGTTGCCTGCTTGCTTCACACGTTTCCACTACACTTAGCATTCTGGCTGTGAGCATTCCCTATTAAACGATAGCCACAGATGAGGCTCTAGTAGCTATGCCACTGCGCTGTCTGTTGGCGTATGACTTTCAGACCATTATCAGTACATCTGCTGTCCCCCAGCAGTCACCAAGTGAAAGTCGACGACGTCTTTCCAGTTGTACTTTTTTGTTACGGCGGTGTAATTTGAATGGTCGCTGCACCAAGAAAATCGTATTTGCATATAAGTGGTTCAAATGGCTCTGAGCACTATGGCACTTAACAGCTGTGGTCATCAGTCCCCTAGAACTTAGAACTACTTAAACCTAACTAACCTAAGGACATCACACACATCCATGCCCGAGGCAGGATTCGAACCTGCGACCGTAGCAGTCGCGCGGTTCCGGACTGCGCGCCTAGAACCGCGAGACCACCGCGGCCGGCATTTGCATATAAGTCTCCGAAGATAATTATACCAAAGAAATGAGTATCATTTCAGGTGTGCAGCATTTTCGTCCATTTGTGTATTTTATTACTGAGAACTTTGAATCAGTACCTTGAACGCTGTTGAAATATTGCGCTTGGCAACATTACGTTCTATGCAGGGTGTAACTGCCTTCCCTTCACAGACTTTCAGGATAGATTACTTAATTCAAAGCAGAAGTATCGTACACATAGACTCTAAAATGCATACCTTAAGAGCTGTGTGTACTTGTTCGTCTTCGCTATTTGAAATACATCTTTTCCATTGAACAAGTGTTCATAACTTTAAAGGTATGCACTTAAGAGCCCATTTTTACAGGACTTATTTTCTTGTGTTGATCCATACTGCCTTGTCCCAAAATATGGAAGGCAAAGAACTTTCAGTATAAGAGATGTGTTTCATACTATCGAAGATACGGAAAAGTGCTCGTAGCTCGTAAGATATGCATTTTAGACCTCGTATATTGTACATTTTTTCTTGTTTTAGTGTAAGAAACCTACTGATACGTGTCGCCGTTGGCGCCAGTCGATTCTCTGTATTCATTTAAGACCTCTGCGATCGACTATGTGTCGTGTGGCCGCGGTTTTCTTCTTGGTCGCTTTTCGGCTATGAAAGCGCACGACGCTGTGGGGAGAGGGCTGGTTTTGGTCGGGTGGTTGGATCTCCGGTGTGCAGTCTGGGTGTCGGCGGTGGCTCTTAGCGCATGCTCTGCCTCTTAGCTGTCGTGTGGGCAGTGGGGCTGCGGACGGAGTCGTGCGTGCGGTCGGCGAGTGTGTACTGCGTCTATTGAGAGGGCGGTTGTCTCGTCTGTGCTGCTAAACGATGATGAAGTAGCTTTAGAATGTATCAGCCTGTAACCGGATGCGCTACAGAATCAAACGGTGCAAATTATTCAAGTTCTTAAAGGGCTGTATATATGTACATTGAATTTCGTGCTGTTTGCACTTAACGATTCTTCCAGTATTTGGACGCCCATGTTATCTATTTCGTATTGACCAGTGGAGCACAACTTACTGAACAGTGGTTACCTGTTTGAATAAGGTTTGCCTGTTTTGGACGCAATTTAGATACGGGCAAGGAGTGTATAACCAAGTTGCACGTCTGTGCTCTCCGAAATAACCATAGGTCCGATTTTCTGGCTGTCTGCATTTAGGTTATTTATTTAGAGGTAAACAAGCAGGGGCTCAATGATGAAAAATTTATTGTATGCTAGAGTCCTGTCGTATTGTAATTATTGAGTGTGTGTTTATGGAAAGCCGGCCGATGTTGCCGAGCGGTTCTAGGCGCTGCAGTCTGGAACCACGCGACCGCTACGGTCGCAGGTTCGAATCCCGTCTCGAGCATGGATGTGTGTGGTGTCCTTAGGTTAGTTAGGTTTAAGTAGTTCTAAGTTCTAGGGGACTGATGACCTCAGAAGTTAAGTCCCATAGTGCTCCGAGCCATTTTTTGTTTAGTTTTTTTCTTGTTGATGGAATATTTATAATATATGGTTCAAATGGCTCTGAGCACTATGGGACTTAACATCTATGGTCATCAGTTCCTTAGAACTTAGAACTACTTAAACCTAACTAACTTAAGGACATCACACAACACCCAGTCATCACGAGGCAGAGAAAATCCCTAACCACGCCGGGAATCGAACCCGGGAACTATATAATATAATTAATCGGCTCTGCGGTTATGTTATGAGTTAAGTTACGAGTGCGTGATTTAACACTATGACCAGTTTATTATGTATTTGAATATATTACCACTTCCTGCGCTGGCAGTAGTAAGCCTGTTTGCACATATTGTTAATGACAAAGAAGTGCAGATATTTAAAGTGGTTAATTCTGGATGTAAACGGCTTATGGGCCTCTTGTGGCATTATTCCGGTTTTGAAATTATTCTAATGTTTTAAGGATTGTGTTAATCTGGATACTGCCCATATGCTGCGTGGTTTTAGGTTGTTGTTTTAGTGGTATAATCAGCGGTGGGCGTCGTCCGTTGTAGCTGGTCTTTTAACTGACGGGCGACGCCTTGGCGTCGGCCAGTTTGAACTGTGACCGATAGCGTGGTCGCTGTGTTTTTCAGTAGACTCTAGTTCTTCGGCGAATTTGAGTGTTTTATTATTTGTTTCCTGGTGACACCTAGGCGTCCGTCTTTCCATCTTCACCGTTCCTTTCATCTTTCATTCAGGCTCGATCTGAGTTGTAGTTTCCTCGCACGTCTCATGTGCCAGTGCTTGTCACTGAAATTTTGTAATACCTGAAAGATGCCTTTCATTGCACTGGGTTATTAATATCTTAATCAGAAAGAGAAATTGTGAGTTGTTTCAGCTGTTATATCTTGAAAGGTGTCCTGCTTCTGCGGGAGTTTTTCTCAGTAAACTATTTATTGTTTGTATGGTTCTTAAGATTTGTGTAAGGAGTGTTTTAAAATTATTTATGTATATTATTCTGGGTAACAGCAGTTTGCTGTTGACATGCAGTTGTTAAATAAAATCTATTGTTAACAACAAGGCATAGTTTGTGTTTGATTGGTAATTATTGCCTTGTCTTTATTGAGTTGAAACATCCTTGAGCATGTGTCGCACGTCACACTTACCTTCAAAGTCTGTAAAAGGAATTTAGTTACATCCTGTATACACTTAATCTATAGGACGACCGAGATTACAGTGCTTACTAGAAGATAATCTTTAGAGCGTTGGAATTTGTTGCTGATATATACGCATGTAAAACATTGCTGCAACTTCAAATAACTGCAGCAACTCCGTCGCGCGGCTTAAGATGGACACCAAGCACTAACAATAATTAGTAATCAGAGGTGGAAATTAATTCAGACGATGGCTAAGGACGCAAGATGTTAATTCCCTGATTTTTTAGCCTTTGTTGTCTAAAACACAGAACATGTTGTATTACTCACTTCTAGTTCACTCAGTGCAACTTCCCTCCAGTAAAAAGGCAGGAACAACTAAAAGTTAATAATAATTCTGAGAACTTCGAAAATTCTCACACGCTGTACTCTCACAGTTACTAATGTAACCACCCAACGCACGATGTAAATTAAAAACAGATTTGTTAATTGATATCTGATCAACTGAATGAAAAATATTTTTTTCACGCAGTGTTGCCATGCTTCCATTGAAATTTCTCGCAAGAATATAGTAAAACTCAAGGACAGAGTGTCATTTATGTTGCATGTGGAAATGAACTGGATAGTATGCTTGCATGTGAAGACGTCGGGCCAAGCGTTGTCCTAAACCATCGTGGAGGTAAAACAACGAAAAAAAATATGGTAAAGTTTACTATCTGATGGATATCGATGTCAAATTCTGAGGAAAATAGCGGTAAGCTGTGGGGAGAGATGGATGATGTACAATATTTACAAGAAACAAGAGGGACTAATAAGACTGGAAGACCAAGAACGAAGAGCTCAGATTAATAAGGGTGTAAGACAGGGATGTCGTCTTTCGCTCCAACTGTTCAGTCTATACATGGAAGAAGCAACGACGGATCTAAAAGAAGGGTCAAGAGAGAAATTAAAATTCAAAGTGAAAGAAAATCAAGACAAGACTCGTTGATGACATAGCTATCCTAAGTGAAGAAGAATTACGGTACTTGCTGAATGGAATGAAAAGTCCAATGAGTAAAAATTGCAGATCGAGAATAAATCGAAGAAAGACGAAAATAATGAGAAGTAGCAGAAATGAGAACAGTGAGAAACTTAGTCTAACATCAGAATTGGCGATGACAAAGTAGTTGAAGTGAAGGAATTCTGCTACCTTGGCAGCAAAATAACCCATGGCGGACGGAGCAAGGAGGACACAAAAAGCAGACTAGCACTGGCAAAAAGGCGTTCCTGGCTAAGATAGGTCTACTACTACCAAACGTAGGTCTTAATTTGAGGACAAAATGGTTGAGAATGTACGTTTGGAGCATAGGATTGCACGGTAGTGAAACAATGGTTGTGGGGAAAACGGAAAAGAAGAGAATAGACGCGTTTGAGACATAGTGCTACAGAAGAATGTTGAAAATTAAGTGGACCGATAAGGTAAGGAATGAGGAGATTCTCCGGAGAATCTGCCAGTAAAGGAGTATATGGGAAACACTGACAAGAGGAAGGGACAGGATGACAGGACATCTGTTCAGACGCCACGGACGTAACTTCCATAGTAGTAGAGGGAGCTGTAGGTGGAAAAAACTGTAGAGGAAAGGGAGTGGAATAGATCCAATAAATAATTGAGGACATATGGGGCAATAAGTGCTACTCTGAAATGAACAGGTTGGCATAGGCTGACACACGAAAGGAATTCGTGGCGGGCCGCGTCAAACCAGTCAGAAGACTGATAACTCAAAAAAATTGTCGAAGTCAGCTGACGGATCAGCAGACTGCATGGACCGCGGTGTGAGGGAAATCTGGCGTGCTGTCATCGCAGGAACCGCACTGCTGTGAGGTATTCAAAACACGGAGAACCTAAAACCGAGTGAGCAGAACGAGACTTGAACCACACTCTTCTAAAACATAAATTCAGGATCTTCAACAGTGCTGCCTTAAGTAATGTGACAGAACTCAGCATGCTAAGTACTCCTCTTGTACTTGCTTATAGCTGTTTCGTTATGACGTCAACATACTGTGTCTAGTTATTAACAACACCTCCGACAAGTGGTGTGTGTAGTTATTAACAACACGGAGAACCTAAAACCGAGTGAGCAGAACGAGACTTGAACCACACTCTTCTAAAACATAAATTCAGGATCTTCAACAGTGCTGCCTTAAGTAATGTGACAGAACTCAGCATGCTAAGTACTCCTCTTGTACTTGCTTATAGCTGTTTCGTTATGACGTCAACATACTGTGTCTAGTTATTAACAACACCTCCGACAAGTGGTGTGTGTAGTTATTAACAACACAGACAAGTGGTCCGTATGTCTGAAGATAAAATTATTTGATCACATATTAATGGAATAAATATACTAGGGACATTTCAAAAAATGATACACACACCATTTTTTTCTTTCACGTTTATTTTTTATATCTCTTTAGGATCCTACAATCTAGTCTCCCGTCTTCTCTACGACCGCATCTTTATTATTCCATCCAGCACACCGCTTACGTTCATCTGTTGAATGGCTTGGTTGACGGTGGTAGAAACCTCTTCCAGAGAGAGATACGCGTCCACTCACAGGCTCTCTCAACTTCGGGAACAAGTCGAAGTCTGGCGGACTCATGTCTGGGGTGTAGGGAGGATGCTGCAACATTTCACATCCCCAATCGCGCAGTTTTTAGGTTTCAAATTGGCGATATGCGCGCGAACATTGTCGTGGAGAACGAATGACCCAGGTTCGAGCACCTGAGGTCAGGTTTTGGTTCAAATGGCTCTGAGCACTATGGGACTTAACACCTGAGGTCATCAGTCCCCTAGAACTTAGAACTACTTAAACCTAACTAACCTAAGGACATCACACACATCCATGCCCGAGGCAGGATTCGAACCTGCGACCGTTGCGGTCACGCGGTTCCGGACTGAAGCGCCTAGAGCCGCTCGGTCACAGAGGCCGGCGGTGTCAGGTTTTCTGCACTTATCTGCGCGAGTTTTGCTTGAAGTTAAGATAATGCACTACTGTGACACTTGTTCCAGATGGGACTCTATCTGTCATGGTAACTCCTTGGTGATCATGAGCAAAAATCATCCTTTGCTTGTGCTCTGACTGAGCGCGTCGATTTTTTTTCCTTTTTTCTTTTTTTTTTATGACCACTACGAATACGATTAACCGAACGTGAAACAGCACTGCAGTCCACTGTAAACTCACCACAAACTTCACTTACCGCACTGTGGATTTCTATCGGGTTTTTGCTGCGTGAAGTTTCGATCTTGGTATACGACCTCTGGCCTTCAACAATCACAGTATCCAAGACCCCTGCGGGGTCTATTTCTACCTCGCGCCAACTTTATGTCAGAGTACACAGCGGAAAAGCGAAAACACAATCACCTTCCTTGAGCTTCCAGCTACATCTGACGTAATCTTCCAACTACATCTGACGTAATTTTCATTGATGTTGGATCGAACAATCCATAGTAAAATTAATCTGAGTATTACTTATGAAATGTTCCTCGTATTGTTGTCTCTCCACCAAATGAAATATAACAATGAGAGCATTGCGAATTTTTGGCATCCTGAGGTAACTACCACAGTTAGCAGCGAGGCAGGAGCAAAGCGCAGATTACAAGGCCGACAACTGACTGCATCGCAGGAGGTCACAGTCGCACGCAGTAAGACTGTGATACAATATTCATGATTTCACCTACGTGCGTTTTATTTGGCAACGAAGACAATAATTAACAGCAATTTGCATGTTTCATTATGTGTGGGAACGGTGGTCTGCGTGGTAATGGTCTGCCGTTTCGTACGTTGTCGTCAACGAAGTAATATTCACTTTGCGCATGCCCCGATTACAGCGATAACAAAACTGACAGTTATTTATATCATATATTTAAAAATGCAGAACCAAACGGAAGTAAATAGTATTACAGATTGTCAATCAGTAGCTGCGGTGAAAGAAATCTTGGTTAAATTTCTGCTGTAATTGTACTGAAATTGTTACACTGTCTGATCTGCGAAATAAATCAACCTCGGAAAAGAGTGAGCTTGACAAACACTTTTTGTTGCATATGCTATTGAATTTATAATACTTATTTTTTCAGAGTGTAAATTTTTCAGTTATGTTGTGACTGAGGTGCTGTCTTTCTCTCTCGACTGCGCAGTGGTATTTAACGGTGAACCGTTAGGATAGAGACGTAAATTACAGCATATAGAGCAGTAATGGCTGTCGTATGCAGAATCTGCACTGAATTTTGTATATTCGTGATTACCCTTGAGCCTCCGTGAGGATTTACATAATAATCGAATCCGTACGTTTATTTTCCTGTCAGATCTGGTCAACATGTGGTCATTAAAAGCAATTTCCGTTGTTTGAATCATACATACGCCTACTTTGCGTGCATTAGTTATTCGACAAGTTCCCAGACGAGACACGCAATGTAACAGAAGTCTAGAAGTGGTCTCTGGGCAGCGTACATTTCCGCCATCTTCCAGGGTTGCCGCAGAATTTCGGTGCACGTGAAATCAAATGGTTCAAATGGCTCTGAGCACTATGCGACTTAACTTCTGAGGTCATCAGTCGCCTAGAACTTAGCACTAATTAAACCTAACTAACCTAAGGACATCACACACATCCATGCCCGAGGCAGGATTCGAACCTGCGACCGTAGCGGTCGCTCGGCTCCAGACTGTAGCGCCTAGAACCGCACGGCCCCTACGGCCGGCTCACGTGAAATCCTCAGCTATGATACACATTACGTAAACTGAAGGTGGAGGGGGGGGAAAGGAAGGAAAGGGAAAGAATTATTGATGTCAGCTGCATCGGAACTTTACGCGGAATCAGCGGCGACGAGTGAAAGTGTGTGCAGGACCGGGACTTGAACCTGGGATCTCAAGCTTACTAGACAGTTGCGTTAGCCACTGCGCCATCTGGACACCACGTATTTATGTAACTGATTCGCCTCGGCAATTTAAATGGGAAGTTTTTGTACACTCGCCTTACAAGCCGACGTACATTCATATAATGTATTCGCTTCGATGGGCCATTAGTCCGCCACCTTCAGTGAGGGTGCACAATTACGTTCGACCTCCTGCAGGGATCTCAAATTTGCGAGCGTGGAGGACATGAACGGGGGCTGCGAATAGGGCTGGAGTGTGGGTCGAAAGAGAGGCGTGCCGAGGTAGTCGGCGCAATTGCGATTAATACTGTGTCAGGATGGCGCATTCCCGCTTCGCACGCTGGGCGAGAAGGTTCCACCCGTTCCCGCTTCTGTCGTTGCGCTGCGAGAGCTTCCTTGTTTGTCGTCAGTGTCAAATGGTTCAAATGGCTCTGAGCACTATGGGACTTAACATCTGTGGTCATCAGTCCCCTAGAACTTAGAACTACTTAAACCTAACTGACCTAAGGACATCACACACATCCATGCCCGAGGCGGGATTCGAACCTGCGACCGTAGCAGTCCCGCGGTTCCGGACTGAGCGTCTAGAACCGCTAGACCACCGCGGCCGGCCTCGTCAGTGTCGTGTGAGTCGTTGTGAGCTGTCACGGTATACGTGTTTGGGTGCACTTTATCACGGGATAATTATATATAAATATTTTTATTTTTATAAGTATATATTTTATGATTTTGTTTGAGGTCGCTTTAAGCGTTGTTGGCCAGCATGAGACTTTTAATTTACTTATACAGCGATAACACTCGTACGGACATCGGCTGCCCCGAAGTACGTACGATATAATATTTTTTAAACACAAGGCGCGACTCACCGCTTCTAATAAATAGCTTGCGTGAGCGCTGATATTTAGAAAATAAAATATGCGGATTCTTACGCAAACTGTAATTATTAACATGGGTCTCAGGGGCTACTGGTTATTTACGTACCAAATGTCAGAAACATTAACTGAGATATTTCGGAGCTTATTGGGTGTAATAATTCACAATATTTCTTGTTCATTATTTGCAAGGCAAAACTGGAGAAAATCTCATCTGCCGTTAGGCGGCCAAACTCGAAACATACTGAACTCATTCAGTATTCTAAACATTAATAAACGAAATCTATTTTTACTCTGTTAACTCTGAGACTATTGTAAGATCGAGGTAGAGAAACCTCTCACATTTACATTTAATATTACGACGTGAAATTTTAATTAAATAATACAGTCAGCCTAATGGCCGACTAAATCCTGCTAGGGTCGATGAGCTCCCTGCACTACGAAGTTCTGTAAACATTTTGTTTACTATAATTAATGGTGGCGATCATGCGAGGTGACAACTAAGTCAATAATACACACTTTCCAATAACAATTATAAGTATATTTCTCTAAATTACAACCAAACTTACATCAAATATTATCCAGCACTACAATGGCGGCCTACCTCTAGACGAAACAAATACAGGAGAGCTTGTTCAGTCAAAGCATTGTCTCTGATCTTCATGCCCTATGTTACACAGAGATTATACAAAAAACTGTGTTTTGTTAATTACATCGATATTTTTGTTTTTATAATAATAATATGCAATCTTTACTATTTGTTATACATCGCGCAGACGTTCTTAACATTTAGATAATTTATGGTTCACACATCTCATAAAAAAAACTTCTTTTCCCTTTCTCCAAATCTCCATTTATGTGACGTACTGTCACAGAGCGCCACATCGTTGTTTGTCTCTCGGCGTCTCCTGTTTATGATTCCATTTTGATGCTGCGTTCTCTTGCGCCGTGATGTCGTCCATGGCTACCAGGAACATTCCACACAGAGGTACCTTCAGTTTTACTCGTAGTTTTGACACACCAATGCGCCATGTGCAGCCAAGTTACTTAGAAATTCGTGATTGGCTTGTAGATACTATCAAGGTTACTTCAGAAGAAATTCACACAGCTTATTTCAATTCTCAAATGTACGTGTTTTATGTCAAATTTATAGACCTGCTTCAGGCTGTCAATCCTGCCTCGGGAATGGATGTGTGTGATGTCCTTAGGTTAGTTAGGTTTAAGTAGTTCTAAGTCAAGGTGACAGATGACCTCAGATGTGAGGTCCCATAGCGCTCGGAGCCATTTGAACCATTTGAATTTTCAGGTTGTCAGGCTCCCTTTTTCGGCAATGACAACAAGTCCCTCTCACTCATCGCGATGGGTCTAATGACATGGTTTTTTGACGAAAGCGAAGTTAGAATATACGATTGTTAGGGTGTTCAACCTTCCTCCCGAAGTTAAAAACAGTTTCCTCAAGAGCGTCCTGCTATCGTTTGGGGATATACGGAATATACAGCGGGAACGCTGATCCGCTCAAAATCGTTTGCGAGATTATAGTCTAGTTCCATTCGTGGACATGACGGTCAAATGGAATTCCTCTCATTCCCAGGTGTGTGGCTACCGGGTACATATAATTTACACAGGACGGGAAGGGACCTGTTTTATATGTAACGAGAGCAGACACCTCCGTACAAACGCCCGCGTTCGTGTCACGGTCTTAACCCTTAACTGGTCTAGTGGGGTCTGACAGACACCAGGACTTTTTTTCCTACACGTACCTCTATATATAGGCAACAGACGGCGCTGGCGGTTTTGGTATTCCCTAATGGTCTGTAGATGACTCTTTTTTTACACTTAATTCATACCAAACGGTTTGTCAGTTGGGAGACCCCACCAGAGCGTTAACGTTAGTGTTTTTTTCCATTAAGGTGAACATTTCCTAGGAAATTTTCTCCCATTTTTTGCTCTAAACTTTTGTAATATTTTCTGGAGTTACTGTGCCATGGCTTGGAGGAAGCGTTTGACACACGAAGAAATACAGCGTCTACTAGATGACCCAACTCTCAGTAATATCAGTGAGAATGACTTATCATCTGCCTCGGAAATCTCAGATGGTTTAGTGGAGCCTGGTGACATATTATCTTCAGATGAAACTGATGTCAGCGAGGAAGAAGATCGTGTGCCAACTTGTGATTCCAACTATTTCTATGGGAAGAATAAATGTTTCAAGTGGAGCAAGAATCCCCTGCACTTGGACGTACACGTGGGCATAACATTGTTATCAGGTTGCCAGGTGATCGTGGAGCTGCAAAGGATGTCCGTGACAATGACGTTTTAGGTACTTGGTAATTATACTTCACTGACACCATGCTACAGATTATAGTGAATCATTCAAATGACAAAATCCGTCAAATGAGAAGCAGGTATAAACAACCTCTGCCATCATTTGTGGGTGATGTTGATATGCTTGAAATAAAAGCAGTGGTAGGACTGTTATACCTGGCAGGTGTATTGAAATCAGGAAACGAAGATGTTTCTAGCCTTTTTGCTTCAGATGGTAAAGGTAGAGAGATCTTCCGGGCCACTATAAGTGTCAAGAGACTCTTGTTTATTCCTGCAGCCTTGCGGTTTGACTGTGCCCAGACACGAGCAGGGAGAAGGGAAACATATGAACTTGCTCCTATTCGTGAAATTTGGCATGCAGCCGGCCGTGGTGGCCAAGCGGTTAAAGGCGCTACAGTCTGGAACCGCGCGGCCGCTACGGTCGCAGGTTCGCATCCTGCCTAGGGCATGGATGTGTGTGATGTCCTTAGGTTAGTTCGGTTTAAGTAGTTCTAAGTACTAGGGGACTGATGACCTTAGAAGTTAAGTCCCATAGTGCTCAGAGCCATTTGAGCCATTTTTTTGGCATGCATTCATCCATAACTGTATTCAGTATTTTGTTGTTGAAAGCTTTGCGACTGTTGACGAGATGCTGGTACCATTTCGGGGACGATGCCCTTTTAAAATGTACGTGCCTAATAAACCTAATAAATGAGGAATAAAAGTTCTATGCCTTTCAGATTCCAGGGACTTCTATACGAATAATGTTTTCATTTATATTGGTTCAGAAAGTGAAATTCGCAGAAATATGTCAGTGCCAACGCAAACAGTGCTGCGATTAATTGAACCCATCAAAGGGACAAATCGAAATGTGACTGTTGACAATTGGTTCACCTCCACTGAACTTGATGAGAAATTGAAAACACAGAAGCTCACATTCCTGGGAACAGTGAGAGCCATCAAGGTGACATTCCACAAGAATTCAAAGCTAGCCGGCCTAGACAAATTGGATCTACTCTCTTTGGACATACTGCAGACCTCACGCTTTGTTCATATGTTCCGAAGAAGAACAAAGCAGTTATTTTATTGTCTAGCACGCATCACGACCAGAAGACAACAGGCTCTGGAAATCTGAAATGATAACCAACGACAATTAGACAAAGGTTGGGGTGGATACCCTTGACTATCTGTGTGGAACATACACTACTTCACTACGCACAAAGATGGCCTATGGCTATTTTCTTCGCAATGTTGAACATTGCTGGTGTAAACAGTGCTATTGTGTCATACTACAAGCCTAATCCACAGCACAGAAGATGCCAAGAAGAAACTTTTTGACTTCATTAGGCATGGCACTTATCAAAGAGCATAAGGATAGACGTGAAACCAGATATCTTTCAAGGGAGCTGCAGCAAGTTGTTGCAAAAAGTAGAGGTGGAGGCGAAGGAGTGGGTAGTCCAGAGCCACGTGTCAGAAAGGGGTGTTGTCAGTTGTGCCCTCGAGGAAAAGGCAGAAAGACAAAATTTTCTTTTGTGAAGTGTCATAAGTTGCTTTGTTTGGAACACAGTGTATGTATTTACCCAGACTGTGCAAAATAACATGGTTTATTTTACATGCACAATTTAATTATGTAATCACACATAATTTATGTATATACACACAGTTCATGTATTATAAATTCACATGTAATAATATGTATCTTATTTGACAAGTAAATGCAATTATTTGTGATAACATCTTATTTTCAATCATTGGGGTTTCTCAGACCCCGCTAGAGTTTTAGTGCAATTTTTTTTCACCAGACCAGTTAAGGGTTAAAATCCACTTACCAACAACGGATCGCGTAGGGACTCCGCCACCGTAGCTTCAGCGCCGCCACCACCTTCACCTCAAAACAAGCGTCGACGGACGCTAGGTAGTGAGGATTCAGACGATTCCTCTTCACTTCTGCACTCCACTCAAATATTCCGGTGCAGCAGGCCTCTCCCCTCCCTGGGTTTAGGCCGGATGATAGCATGCCTGCTGCTGTTCCAGATTCGAAAGAGTCCGACCTGACTACTGAGTCCGAGACCGCCGCTTCCGCGTCACATGACGATAGACCTGTTCCGGAGCTCTGTACTATATCTACGGACTTGCCAGACATCCCTCAGTCTGCAACAAATTCCCACTCTTCGTCTGCGCCCTAGGATGGGGAAACCACGCCACAAGCCGCTGGTGGTCAGAACCAGCCAGCGGCACATGTGGCGGTAAAAGACGTACCGTCAGTTTCCGTTTCCGTTGATTCCCAGGAGCCGCACCGCCCACCTGTGGAAGAGTGGGATGTATTTTCTGTACCTGATACGAAATTCCGCAGGACCCACCACCCCTCCCCCTAACCCCACGTTGCCCCATGCGGCAGTCTCCTTCCCGCACAACACTAACAAACAACGCTTCGAACCTTGCATCGCGGAAAAAGAAAAAACGGAAAGACAGTGGAAAAAGGGATCTACCTCTTTACATTCAGTTACATCCATTTTCTTTGCCATGGGCTGTTAACGGTCATCTGCAAGTAATCAGCTGCATAGTTTTGGTAATCAATAATTGCAGGGCTATACCTTTCTTACCTTGAATGTGAACAGAATTAGTTCCTAGCGTAGATTTCCGGCGCTGCAACAATTTAATTACGATAGTTTTGCAAAAAGTGTTACTTGAAAATTTTTCTATTCCCGTCTTTTCTACTTCTTTTAAAATGGCTCTTGAACTATCTACTGATACTGTATTATCTTACAGAGAGGTAATACTGCTGACTGATTTTGAGGTTCTTGATAACGGCCGAGGAATAGGCTGCACTTTCAGTTACCTTACTTTAATTCTTCTTCATAACCCTTCAGGATCTGGTCGTTCCACAGATCGTGCGCGTTTTTATAAAAAGGATATACACTCATGCTTAGAAATTAAGGATAATGCTGATACATCGTGCAACAACGCTCTGGTGGGTGGTTTGCGGGTTTTAATCACCTCGGGGTATGACCATGTGGTGCATTTGGCCTGCGGTCGTCGCACGGTGGCGCTGGCAGCACTCCACATACGCAGAGGTGTGTTGGTGCAAGTCAGAGCACGGTGCAGCGAGTAAGTGTGCAGACGTTTTCAGACGTGCTAGTGGTGACTGTGTGTTGAAAATGGCTCAAAGAACACATATTGATGACGTTATGAGGGGTAGAATACTAGGGCGGCTGGAGGCTGGTCAAACACAGCAGGTCGTAGCACAGGCCCTCCATGTGCCACAAAGTGTGATCTCAAGATTATGGCAACGATTCCAGCAGACAGGAAATGTGTCCAGGCGCTACAGTACGGGACGTCCACACTGTACAAGACCACAAGAAGACCGATATCTCACCATCAGTGCCGGCAGACGGCCACGGAATACTGCAGGTTGCCTTGCTCAGGACCTTACTGCAGCCACTGGAACAGTTGTCTCCACACGCACAGTCTACAGACGACTGAACGGACATGGTTTATTCGCCCGGAGACCTTCAAGGTGCATTCCACTGACCTCTGGTCACAGGAGAGCCCTTAAAGCCTGTTGTCAAGAACACAGCACATGGTCATTGGAACAGTGGTCACTGGTTATGTTCACAGACGAGTCCAGATATAGTCTGAACAGTGATTCTCACCGGGTTTTCATCTGGCGTGAACCAGGAACCAGATACTAACCTCCTAATGTCCTTGAAAGGGAGGTCGTGGTTTGATGGTGTGGGGTGGGATTGTGATGGGTGCACGTACACCCCTGCATGTCTTTGATAGAGGAACTGTAACAGGTCAGGTGTATCGGGACGTAATTTTGCACCACTACGTCATCCTTTTCAGGGGTGCAGTGGCTCCAACCATCCTCCTGATGGATGATAACCCACGGCCCCACCGAGCTGCTATCTTGGAGGGGTACCTTGAAACAGAAGATATCAGGCGAATGGAGTGGCCTGCCTGTTCTTCAGACCTAAACCCCATCGAGCACATCTGGGATGCTCTGGGTCTACGTATCGCTGCACGTCTTCAAACCAGAGCTTCGACACTTCAGGAGATCCGACGGGCACTGATGCAAGAATGGGAGGCTATACCCCAAAAGCTGCTCGACCATCTTACCCAGAGTATGCCAACCCGTTGTGCGGCCTGTGTACGTGCGCATGGTAATCATATTGATATCGGGGTACATGAACAGGAAACAGTGGTGTTTTGTAGCACATGTGTTTCGGGTCGGTTTTCTCAACTTATTACCAATACCGTGGACTTACAGATCTGTGTCGTGTGTGTTCCCTATGTGCCTATGCTATTAGCACCAGTTTTGTGTAGTGCCACGTTGTGTGGCACAACATTCTGCAGTTATCCTTAATTTATGATCATGAGTGTAGTTAATTTTAAAACTCCGCAGAAACTTCTGTTAGGCGGAGATTTTAATTTTGTTTTGCGTCCCGTGATCAGACCCATAATTTCAATTACAGTAAGGAAATAGACGATTAGGTGCAATCTTCGAAAACACGAGATTCGTGGACCTGTCAGTACCTCACTCTTGCCAGGTATACGCCTTTTACGGGAACTTCCAGCAGCCGAGTCGTCGCTTTTATCTTTCTGACTTTTTACGTGAACAGCTTTTATCGATAGACGTAGTAGCCGCTTGTTTCACTGATCACTATACCGTAGCTGTAGCTTCAAATCATGCCGCAACCACTAAAACTACATCGCCATCACTGGATGTTCAGCACATCCCTCTTAAAGGATCATTCCCTCGAGGCTATCTTTCGAGAGGTTTGGGCCTGTAGCTTGCATTCGCAGGACCGTTATCTTTCTCTTATAGAATGATGGTCAGAGCATGCCAAACATTTTCTTCGGATTACGGATGTCAGCCATCTTAAGGCGAAACTTCTTAAGATAGAGGTAACAGCTGGAAGCATTCAGAGTGCCATCAAAATCTCGTTCCGGCCTACAAGACGAACTGACCTCCTTATATCACCTTATCTGATTGAGGATGCGTCGCAAACGAGCATTTATCACGTCCCTTATTCACAAAGTGACATTTCCGCAGCGATCTAAATTACTTTATCGGCCTTTACGATGACGCTGCTACTGATACGATTGTCCCTATTGGGTTAACTCCCTCGTTAAATGACGACTTTCTAAGTGACTTTACTTGCAATGATATATATCGCCTTATTGTTGATTCACCATCTCAAAAATCGCCGAGACTCGACGGCAATCCTAAGGGATTTTATGTACATTCTTTGGCCTGTTACAGGTGATACCAGTACGTCGCTGGTCAGTGAGGTGATCCGGAGGGGTTTGATTCCTGACCCCTTCAAGTTTGCTAAAATCGTCGTAATTCCGAAGACGACCTTACGTCCAGACATTCATAAGCTCAGCCAAATCACGCTACTTAATTTTGATTACAAAACTGTTGCCTGGGTGGTTAATAGCAGTTTGTCGACACTGCTAGAGAAAATTCTTGTTGTCCACCAAAATTTTGTGCCTCCTGGACGAACGATTCTGAATTCTGTAGTCGAATGCCGCGTTGTTGTCTCGGTGGCTGAAGCGACTTCTGTCTCTGGAGGACGTTTGGCCGGATTAGTCACGGTTTCGTGATGAAGGTGCTCAAGGCGGCCGGTTTCAATCGTACTGCCTGTCAGGCATTATCCAATCTCTTTACTGGTATTCACGCATCTGTCGTAGTGAATGATAATACGGGGCTTACGCAGGGGAGCCCCCTCTCCACGTCGCTTTTTATATTGTCCTCAGAACCTCTGCTTCGCCGTATTGCTGATCAATTAAGTGGCTGGAAGATATTAGGAGACACCTTCTCCGTACGAGCGTACGTAAATGAGGTTGTGGTACTGCTACGTCATCTCGATGATACATCCTTGGTTAAGGACATATTGGATTTCTTTTCTTCTCTATCTGGGGCCCGCATTAATGAAGAGAAATGTACCCTATTACCGTTGCAGAGTTTTCAACACGTTGTCATTCCATGGGCAACGATTGTTGCTTGCCATAAATCGTTGGGAATTACCGTGGATTGTTGTCCGACGAAAATGGCTGCACTCAATTGGCGGGAGGTGGCGAATCGAATTCACGGGGCAATTCGTGAACACGAACGCCATTCTCATAGTCTTCTTCACAAAGTGCCGATCTTAGATTCCTACATTTTCAGCAAAATGTACTGTGTTCTACAAATATTCCCGTTCCCCGCGTTGACGGCGCGCAAATTGATGCAAAAGTCCGGTCGTTTCCTTTCTAAAAGTCATATTTTTTCGACTTCGCGATGAAGTGGTTGCAAGGCTCCGTCCTCTTGGAGGGTTGGGACTTCCCAATATCAAATTGAAGGCTTCAGTTCCGTTTTAACACGTACTCGAGTAACTCATTCTATTACATCTCGTTTATTTACGTGTTTTCGACCGGCCAGTCTGACTCCGCCTGTCGATATTGGAGTGATCAATTCTAAGTTGCGGTATGAACGTGAATTTTAGATTATAATTAGTTATTTTATCAATGACACACCTTACCATCATATCCTTGCTTTTTCGTTGGGGAGTACAATCATCCCTCACCCCAGTTGAAATGACCACGCCTTCGGTAGCCTGGAAAACAGTGTGGTCTCACGTTAGCCTTCCTATTCTCCCGACGGAAGTCTTCTCATTATGGTATAGGGTAATTCACAATCTGATCTCGACTAACAAACGCCTCCACCATTTTGGTCTTAGTCCGACTGGTTTTTGCGACACATGTCATCAACCCGATACATTATCTCATAGCTTCATCTCTTGTGAACGAGAAAACAGGAAATGGATTCATCGAGACTGGCTTTCCTTACCCGATCAGCTGAAGCTGCTTTGGCGATTGAATTTCTTCTGTTTTCAGACTTTTCCGGTTTTCCCCGGACCGGGACTAATTCGATCGTATGGCTCCTCGAACACTATGCCCACTATGTAGCAGGGCGCGGCAACGATCCCGAGCCCCTCGTTTTACGCCAACATAATGTGAATGCTCATTGGAAGTGGCAGAGGCTTCCACGTTATGGTGCTTCATTTGCAAACGCTGTGGCCGAGCGGTTCTAGGCGCTTCAGTCCGGAACCTGCGCTGCTGTTACGCTCGCAGGTTCGAATGCTGCATCGGGCATGGCTGCGCGTGATGTCCATAGGTTAGGTTTAAGTAGTTCTAAGTCTAGAGCACTGATGATCTCAGATGTTAAGTCCCATAGTGCTCAGAGCCATTTCCAAATACACTCCTGGAAAAAGAAAAAAGAACACATTGACACCGGTGTGTCAGACCCACTATACTTGCTCCGGACACTGCGAGAGGCCTGTACAAGCAATGATCACACGCACGGCACAGCGGACACACCAGGAAACGCGGTGTTGGCCGTCGAATGGCGCTAGCTGCGCAGCATTTGTGCACCGCCGCCGTCAGTGTCAGCCAGTTTACCGTGGCATACGGAGCTCCATCGCAGTCTTTAACACTGGTAGCATGCCGCGACAGCGTGGACGTGAACCGTATGTGCAGTTGACGGACTTTGAGCGAGGGCGTATAGTGGGCATGCGGGAGGCCGGGTGGACGTACCGCCGAATTGCTCAACACGTGGGGCGTGAGGTCTCCACAGTACATCGATGTTGTCGCCAGTGGTCGGCGGAAGGTGCACGTGCCCGTCGACCTGGGACCGGACCGCAGCGACGCACGGATGCACGCCAAGACCGTAGGATCCTACGCAGTGCCGTACGGGGCCGCACCGCCACTTCCCAGCAAATTAGGGACACTGTTGCTCCTGGGGTATCGGCGAGGACCATTCGCAACCGTCTCCATGAAGCTGGGCTACGGTCCCGCACACCGTTAGGCCGTCTTCCGCTCACGCCCCAACATCGTGCAGCCCGCCTCCAGTGGTGTCGCGACAGGCGTGAATGGAGGGACGAATGGTGACGTGTCGTCTTCAGCGCGGTACATCCAAACCGTCATCGAACCCATCGTTCTACCATTCCTAGACCGGCAAGGGAACTTGCTGTTCCAACAGGACAGTGCACGTCCGCATGTATCTCGTGCCACCCAACGTGCTCTAGAAGGTGTAAGTCAACTACCCTGGCCAGAAAGATCTCCGGATCTGTCCCCCATTGAGCATGTTTGGGACTGGATGAAGCGTCGTCTCACGCGGTCTGCACGTCCAGCACGAACGCTGGTCCAACTGAGGCGCCAGTTGGAAATGGCATGGCAAGCCGTTCCACAGGACTACATCCAGCATCTCTACGATCGTCGCCATGGGAGAATAGCAGCCTGCATTGCTGCGAAAGGTGGATATACACTGTACTAGTGCCGACATTGTGCATGCTCTGTTGCCTGTGTCTATGTGCCTGTAGTTCTGTCAGTGTGATCATGTGATGTATCTGACCCCAGGAATGTGTCAATAAAGTTTCCCCTTCCTGGGACAATGAATTCACGGTGTTCTTATTTCAATTTCCAGGAGTGTATGTTGCATCTTGTCCCTTCTGTCATTGTGTTTTCTTTTGAGTGCCGGAATTGTGGAATTTTTGATTATCAAGTTTTATTTTCATATAACAAATAACAGAAATAAAGAAAAATTTAAGACAATATAAAAAATAAAAAGCAAAAATAAATAAGTAAATAAATAAATAAAGATGGCGCAGTGGTTAACGCAATTATGTAGTAAGCAGGGGATCCTGGGGTCGAGTCCCTGTCTGGCACACATTTTCGCTCGTCACCGGTGATTCTGCATCAAGTTAGTTCAGAAGGTAGCCCACCAGCAGGATGATGACAGGTGTAACTGTCGTTCGCTATCCTGCTTCTGTTACTGCCTCATTTTCATTGTACGCAGTTGTTCTATATAGGAAGCCAGCTGAAACTGTGGTATGAAACATTCGAAGTCACTACTGTAATTTGGAGAAACGTTAATGCTATTGTCAGGCTGTTCTTTTATCTTTCTTGTAAGCAGAAGTAACAACGGATCTGTCGTTTGTGCGACGGAGAAATGCACAATCTCATCAGTTGTGAGTATCCGGACACCTATTAGGAGATGTCAATATATGGTAGACAAAACACCGTTGTCCACTGCTCACTTAACAATGAGCGACTGGAGACTGTCTAATCCTTTGCCTACCTAGGGAGCAAAATTACATGAGTAGGAAGAATATTGCAGGCCGAGACCACTAAGTAAAAACTGCTTTTAGCAAGAGAAGAATTTCTTTCAAACCAGCAGTGTAGAAAGAAAAAAACTCATATAGACTTTTGTTTGGAGTATGGTGCTGTACGGAAGTAAAGCAGAAAAATATAAAATAACGGCCTTCGAGATGTGGTGTTACCGCAGAATGCTGGAGAATTTTTGGATGGACAAGGTATCAGACGAAGAGGTTCTCCACAGAATGGAGGAAGCTTTGTCCCCTGAAGGTAATCGAACACAGAGGGAACACATGGTTAAGCCACTTGCTTAAACATGATGGTATCATTAAAAGTATCACTGCCTATTGTATTTTTCTTTTCCATTATCCCAGTAGAAGAGAAATACAAGAGGCAGACCGACGCTTGAATACATCAACCAAACCAGCTGCACCACCCACGCTGCTCTCAGGAGGAAAGCTGAAGACAGAAAAGCATTGCGAACTGCTTTTCAACCTGGTGGTTGGAGACCTAAGAAGAACGAGATGTCTACTGTTCACCTTTACGACGCCTGAACTCTGCTGGAACACTTACAGTGAGGTGCCTGAATGTCTGTGGAGAAATGGGATCACATTATTTCAAAACGGGAGAAATCAGGAAAGGTACTGATGTTGGACGAGTGGGTCTGGGTCGAAGTCTACATTCGAATCAATCTAAAAGGTTTTCCATTGGCTTCAGGCTGGAACTCTAGGCAGGACAGTCCATTATCCACAAACCATTGACTTACAGACGTTACTTTGTGAAATGGTCCGTTGTCATGCTGATACAATCATCATCTACGATATGTTCCTTTACTGTATACGGTAGGCGACACTGTAAAATGTGTGAAATTTTTTCTCCGTTTAGCGGTTTCTGGATCGCTATACGGGACCGCGCTTTGACCCAGGGAAACACAACCGTGACTTAACACAACCTCCCATGTACCTCACTGTTGCCGGCCGGTGTGGCCGAGCGGTTCTAGGTGCTTCAGTCCGGAACCGCGCTGCTGCTACGGTCGCAGGTTCGAATCCTGCCTCGGGAATGGATGTGTGAGATGTCCTTAGGTTAGTTAGGTTTAAGTACTTCTAAGTCTAGGGGACTGATGACCTCAGATGTTAAGTCCCATAGTGCTTAGAACCATTTGAACCATTTGAACCTCACTGTTGGCACTACATATTATGGAGGGCAAGGTTCTCCACGCTTTTGCCAAACGCGAATGCTTCCGTCAGATAGCCACATGGTACATTATTCTTCACTCCAAACCGCTCGTTTCCCCGTCTTCCTTGTTTTGGTAAGTGAAAGTGGAAATCTGTCTGTTGGTAGCTTAATGCTGTTTGTGACACAATTAAGCGTGAAAATATATAGGTAAATCTAGCTGCGATAATCTTAAGAAAGTCATGCCCTGTCTAAAACTTAATTGTAATCCCAGAATCTGACTATGAACTTTGACAAAAGAAAACTGACTACTCTGAAAGTAAGTTGATCCCTGTGCAATTTAATTCAATAAAATATGTTCTCCACACAGTTTGTCTTACCTGGGTAAAAACTGCTGTCATAGCTATAGCAGGTCAAGATAACTGAGATGCTAAAATTTAACTACAGAGTTACGCAAAGGTGGAATGCGTACTCTAAAAACATTGCTATCTTTCTTGGTTCATAATTTTTTGATAATGGTCTTTAAATAAATGAAAATTAAATGTCTCTTCCGATTTGCACAGTGACTCTACTCTACTCCAAATGAACTCATATCCAATTTCATTTCCTTATACTTGATAATATTTAATGAAACTTCAGAAATACTTAAGCTTTCTCTGAAATCACGTACACTACGTGATCAAAATTTTCCGGACACCCTCAAAAACATACGCTTTTCATGTTAGTTGTATATCAGTGACCTCAGTAGTCGTTAGACATCGTGAGAGAGCAGAATAGGGCGCTCCGCGGAACTCAAGCACTTCGAACGTGGTCTGGGGATTGGGTGTCAGTTGTGTCACACGTCTGTACACGAGATTTCCGCACTCCTAAACATCCCTAAGTCACTGTTTTCGATGTGATAGTGAAATGGAAACATGAAGGGACACGTACAGCACAACAGCGTACAAGTCGACCTCGTCTGTTGACTGACAGAGACCGCCGACAGTTGAAGAGGGGCGTAATGTGTAATAGGCAGACATCTATCCAGGCCATCATACAGGAATTCCAAAATGCATCAGAATCCACTGCAAGTACTATGACACTTACGCGGGAGGTGAGCCAAAACTTGGCGAGCGGCTGCTCATAAGCCACACATCACGAAGGTAAATGCCAAACGAAGCCTCGCTTGGTGTAAGGAGCGTAAACAATGGACGACTGAACAGTGGAAAAACGTCGTGTGGAGTGACGAATCACGATACACATTGTGGCGATCCGATGACAGGGAGTGGGTATGGCGAATACCCGTTGATTGTTATCTCCCGGCGTGTTTAGTGCCAACAGTGAAATTCGGAGTTGGTGGCGTCATGGCGTGGTCGTGTTTTACATGGAGGAGGCTGCACCCCTTGTTGTTTTGCGTGGCACTATCACAACGCAGGCCTACATTCATGTTTTAAGCACCTTCTTGCTACCCATTTTTGGAAAGCAATTCGAGGATGTCGATTGCATCTTTCAACACGATCGAGCACCTGTTCATAATGCACTGCCTGTGGTGGAGTTGTTACACGACAATAACATCCCTGCAAAGGACTGCCCTGCACAGAATCCTGACCTGAATCCTACAGAACACCTTTGGGATGTTTTGGAAAGCCGACTTCGAGCGAGGGCTCACCGACTGACATCGATACCTCTCCTGAGTGCAGCACTCCGTGAGAAACTGGATGCCATTCCTCAAGAAACCTTCCAGCACTTGACTGAACGTATGCCTGCGAGAGTGGAAGTGGAAGCTGTCATCAAGACTAAGGGTGGGCCAACACCATGTTGAATTCCAGCATTACCGATGGAAGGTGCCACGAAGTTGTAAGTCATTTTCAGCCAGTGTCCGGATACTTTTGATCACATAGTGCAACAATAATCGAAGAATTATAAAAGTTGAATTTACAAAAACTGAACTTTAAAACGTGTAACACCCCCTTCAACAAAATTGCAAAATCTCATTCTTAAGTCCATTTCCCAGTGAGTGACCGATAAATCCTAACCAAAAACAAAAACAAAATTCTTGATTTGAATGTCAGATGAACCATTCATATTTCATTATCGAACCGCTACCGCAAATAAAACAGGCTTCATCATCACCCGTAATCCATCTTACCAATGTAAAAATCAATTATTTTACCATCCGGATTAAATATTCTACTGATAAATAATATCATTTAAAAAATCTCTATTGTTTGTCCCTTGCTGCTTCTAAAACAAAACTCGGCTGTTCACATCTGACGCCAAAGCTCAACTGACCGTTTCCTCTATTCTCCTCGCGATCAACAGATAAATCTGAAGCGCATCTTCGCAGAGTAAAGATCACCTCTGACTCATCTCTGTGCCGTGCAGCATCTCTGTCGAGGCTTCGCGCGCATGTCTTATCAATTCAAAACTTACGAGTGCGATTTCAGATATCCAAAAGAAGAAAAATTCCGACAAAAATTGACGCACGCACCTTTGAAGTGTAGTACTAACACATTACGCTCTTCTTCAATGAATGTCTGTCTACAGACGAAATTTAAAGAGATCAGGTTTCCCTTTTCACCCTTTATTTCGGTACTAATATCATTCTAGAATACCTGAATATGATGTGTTAAAGTACTCGTATCTTGCACGTGAAAATACAGGGCTGATTTTTTTTCTTTTTTTTTGTATAAATTTTGTGCGGGCCATAGTGCTCCAATCAGACCACTTATCGGGTACCGACGGCTCCCACCGCGCAACGAAATTTGACTATGCAGCTGAGGCCGCGGGCACCATTGTCCACGCAGAGCCACGTGGATATGAGGCTGCGTGGAGGTCTTTTCTTCTTTTGTATTTACGATACGGCTGTGATTAGTTCCCGAAATTGTTACTTGAAATAAAAAAATGGAAAATTAAAAAACATTAATTTTTAATAAGAGAAAAAAGAAGATAGAAAAGATTAGTGTTGGGGACAGTTGTCCTTTAACCGGAGCCGGTCAGGAAGGTAGTCTCGGATTGTATCCTCGAGTCGACGTCCCTGGGCAGCGCGTCCCATTGTTAGTTTATTACAGGAGATAATTCATTTCGAATCTCACGAGTCGATTCGTCTCTCGTTCAACTGTCCTAATTACCTGATTATTTGCGTTACGGCTTTTCTTTGTTAATATAGTCTAATTACAGGTTAAACGTGGCGCCCGATACACTAATTGGCCACAGTGTATCCTGCTTAATCGATTGACAACTCGATCTATCCTAGTTAATCTATTGACAGGTTTCTGTTCTACTGTTACTAAGTTACTATTACTTTATTTAGTGTCCGCTGTGGTGTGTATTGTGTGTTATTTTTGTCTCGTCATTTTATGTATATTAATTAGCTAGATTACTTGTCTTAGAGTTTCTGTATCTTAATGCAGTCAGTTACACGTTTTATGTGGTGATTGGTGCAATAACCGACCATAGTTAATAGTTTGACTTGTTTCTATGCTAATTTATCTGTGTAGTACTATGTTCCTCACTTAGTGTCGTGTACATGTTATTGTTGATATGTCGCGTCATTGGTATTAACGTCACAAGAATACGTTGTGCTGGAGTCTTCACCTGAGCTAACCCATTGTGTCACTGTCGTCTAACTCAAAGTCGATCACGTCTTATTTCTTTATACACTGAAGCACCGAAGAAACTGGCATAGGCATCCGTATTCAAATACAGAGAAATGTAAAGAGACAGAATACGGCGCTGCGGTCGGCAACTGCTGCATAAGACAAGTGCCTGGTGGAGTTGTTAGATCGGCTACTGCTGCTACAATGCCAGCTTATAAAGATGTGAGTCTGAATGCGGTATAGTCGGCGCACGAGGGGTGGGACACAGCATCTCGAGGGTAGCGATAAGTGGGGATTTTCCCCTATCATCATTTCACGAGTGTACCGTGAACATCAGGAAGTTGGTAAAACATAAAATCTACATCGCTGCAGCCGGAAAAAGATCCTGTAAGAACACACCAACGACGACTGAAGAGAATCGTTCAACGTTACTGAAGTGGAACCCTTTCGCAAATTGCTGCAGACTTCAATGCTGGACCATCGACAAGTGTCAGCATGCGAACCATTCAACGAAACATCATCGATATGGGCTTTCGGAGCCGAAGGTACACTCGTGTACCCTTGGCGACTGCACGACACAAAGCTTCACGCCTCGCTTGGGCCCTTCAACACCGACATGGGACTGTTGATGACCGGAAACACGTTGCCCGGTCGGACGAGTCTCGTTTCAAATTGTATCGAGTGGATTGAGTGAGGCAACCTCATGAATCCATGGACCCTGCATGTCAGCACGGGACTGTTCAAGTTGGTGGAGACTCTGTAATGGTATGGGGCGTGTGCAGGTGGAGTGATATGGGATCCCTGATACGTCTAGAAACGACTCTCACAGGTGACACGTACGTAAGCATCCTGTCCGATCACCTGCATCCATTCACGTCCATTGTGCAATACAATGGACTTGAGCAATTCCAACAGGACAATGCGACGCCTCACACGCCAGAATTGCTACAGAGTGGCTCCAGGAACACTCTTCTGAATTTAAACATTTCCGCTGGCCACCAGACTCCCCAGACATGAACATTATTGAGCATATTGGGGATGCCGTGGAACGTGCTGTTCAGAAGAGATCTCTACCCCATCGTACTCTTATTGATCTATGGACAACCCTACAGCATTCATGGTGTCAGTTCTCTCTAGCACTACTTCAGACATTAGTCGAGTCTATGCCACATCGTGTTGCGGCACTTCCGCGTGTTTCCGGGGGCCCTACACGATATTAAGCAGTAGTTTTCTTGGCTCTGTTAAGTCTGTGTGTTTATTTAATAGTTCCCATCAGCCTGTGTCCTTGAGTGTTTCTTGTAGTGCCTCTACGGTAATTCCTGGTATGTTTCTATGTAAGTGGCTGTACCGCACACAATACAGCGTTAAATGTTACTGAGACCCATATTCTCCACACTGGCAGTCACCGCACTCGGCAAGCGAAACGCCCTGCAAATGCCGTGAATCACAATCAGCTAACGAGTCTGGCACTTGCCCCCGTGCCGGAAGCAAAGTGCGCGGTGACAGATTTCGCTACGGGAGGCAGGGGCGGCCTCCGTCGCCGCCGGTCCCCGTAATTGATAACCGCGGCCTGTCGGCCGATCCGTTCCGGCGCGCCGTGTCCACAATAGCGCCGCGTGCCGCTCCGCTGGCTCACAATGGCAGCCGCCGCGTTTTGCCCGCGTCGCGCGCCCACCGCGAGGAGCTATGCAAATGCGCGGCCCAGCCCTGCGTCAGTCGGAACCCACTGTCTGCTAATGGGCGCGTCATCACGCCGGCTGCTTACTTGCTCGTTACTGTTTTTACAACTAGTACCTCATCAGAACGCTAGCTAGCTTCCAGTACTCTCTTTTACATCCCAGTTGGACTGTCCATCACACCGAGGAGCCAGTGCGTAGGAGATTTGGAGAACGAAGGTTGCTTTTGGTTTGCACGTTTTTCCTGCGGATACTCACATATATAATAGACGATAAAAAACATCCGCCTTAACAACCAAGTTACAAAGCTAATTTAACATCGTCGTCTTACAGTTATAAATCACGTTAAAAAAAATGGACAGATACGTTTGTCAGAAAATCTTTTTGGTGATTATTAGGCTATTACAAATTATACTGTGGCAGATATTAATGTAATTAGGAACAAAGAATGGCTGCATGTGGACTGTTGAAACGAATATACAAAATGAGGAAGCCTTGGGATCATGAACACCTAGAAATAGAGTATGCTGTCACATAGACAAAGAACGGAAAGGTAGTGGGGAAGTGACGGCATAAATAGCGAACTGATGAAAAACATTCCAGCAAGATTTAATACAAGACTCGATATTTTGAAATCTTTCCTGGATAAGGAAAGAAACACCAAAAAAGTGGAAGATATCACCATAAAAGCCGGCCGGAGTGGCCGTGCGGTTCTAGGCGCTACAGTCTGGAGCCGAGCGACCGCTGCGGTCGCAGGTTCGAATCCTGCCTCGGGCATGGATGAGTGTGGTGTCCTTAGGTTAGTTAGGTTTAATTAGTTCTAAGTTCTAGGCGACTGATGACCACAGAAGTTAAGTCACATAGTGCTCAGAGCCATTTGAACCATCACCATAAAAACTAATATTGAAGAAAGTGTGACAGACGTAATATCGACGCCTACATTTAATTCAAAATAATATTTACGACAGCACTGTATGGGGAATGTGAGTAAACTTTGACTCTGTTCTCGTAATATTAATAAAAAGGACTCCATCGTTAATAGAATAATGAATAATTATTGTGAACGACTTAATTTAGTATTTTGTTAAAAATTATATCTCAGACAATACCTGTGTAAAAAGAGAATGAAAATCTCAATCTTTTGTTATCTATGATTTTTTAGAAAAAATCCTTCCTCTTTTTCGAACTGTTGTACTCATTGGATGTGACTGATGTCTCTTAACACAAGAGATCTGTAAAAAAACTGTATTCTGTTGCTAATGGATATTTGTAAATAGAGTTTATGTGTTACTGAAATGAATCTTCTTTGTCTGGAGTTTTACTTCCTCGTAATTCTCGTCCTATATAAATGATAAGTTTTCTGCACAGCTACCAAAGAGCGCAACCATTAGCACTATTGAACTAGAGAGCAGTTTATTGATAAATGTTCAATATTAATGTGCCTTGTAACATTGAGAAATATTTTCAAATATTAATGCATAATGTGAAGGTGAGAAAAGATTTAATATATTTATTTATCGTATGGCAGTACAGACACATAAGAAACAAACAGACAAATCACTAATATAACAAACGTTAATAATTGCAAACCAACATTACTAATATAACAAAGTTTACGGATTAGAAACAATCATCAAGTCTATTAATATAATCTATCGACTCTGGAGTTGCGAGCAGGAAGTCGTCGGGGCTCCCATTATAGGCTCTTTTGGAACACTCTTCAACAACGTGGCTGACGGTCTGACTTTCTCCGCAGTCACACTGAGAGGATGGTATTTTACCCCATTTATACAGGGAGTAAGCACAGCTGCCATGACGAGTTCTAATCCTATTTAGAGTGGACCACGTTTTGCGTGGTAGGTCAAAACCAGGTGGCTTTTGTGTGATGCAAGGCATGTTATGATTTTGCCATGCGTTCCATTTTTCAGACCATGCGTTTGTGATACTGAAACCTTCTTGTACACAGTTCCTTGCTGTTCTTGTTGGCGGGTTCCTAGATCGAAGCCTATTAGTTTTTGCAGCCTCAATGTCTTGGTGGATTGGCAGGCTTCGATTTCCCATGATGTTTTTGTGTTCACGTACAAGGGCGTCAGTACGTCGCAGGTGTGGCGGTGGGATGTGGCTTAATACTGGGAGCCATTGCGTTGGAGTGGGTTTAATTACTGCGGAAATCATCCTTAGAGTGTTATGCAACTGGACATCAACCTTTTTTTACATGTGGGCTGTTTAACCAAATCGGAGCACAGTATTCGGCAGCCGAGAATAGAATTGCTAAAGCAGAGGTGCGGAGAGTGGAGGCCGTTGCTCAATATAAATTATTTATTACGAGTAATAAACAGCCAGAAGCAGAATCGGTAAGCGATTGTCTTATGTTAGCCGCGATCTTAGTGAAATACTGCAGCGGAAGTTTCAAAATGATTTTCTGTACTGCCGTAAATGTTGTTAGTTAGTTATAATTGCAATAATAATTGTGTATCGGTGGCCGAGGACCCACTCTGAAGTAATAAATTCCAGTTAGACTGTGAATACATTCAACTTCTATGAATGCAAACTTCATCTTATACACTCCTGGAAATGGAAAAAAGAACACATTGACACCGGTGTGTCAGACCCACCATACTTGCTCCGGACACTGCGAGAGGGCTGTACAAGCAATGATCACACGCACGGCACAGCGGACACACCAGGAACCGCGGTGTTGGCCGTCGAATGGCGCTAGCTGCGCAGCATTTATGCACCGCCGCCGTCAGTGTCAGCCAGTTTGCCGTGGCATACGGAGCTCCATCGCAGTCTTTAACACTGGTAGCATGCCGCGACAGCGTGGACGTGAACCGTATGTGCAGTTGACGGACTTTGAGCGAGGGCGTATAGTGGGCATGCGGGAGGCCGGGTGGACGTACCGCCGAATTGCTCAACACGTGGGGCGTGAGGTCTCCACAGTACATCGATGTTGTCGCCAGTGGTCGGCGGAAGGTGCACGTGCCCGTCGACCTGGGACTGGACCGCAGCGACGCACGGATGCACGCCAAGACCGTAGGATCCTACGCAGTGCCGTAGGGGACCGCACCGCCACTTCCCAGCAAATTAGGGACACTGTTGCTCCTGGGGTATCGGCGAGGACCATTCGCAACCGTCTCCATGATGCTGGGCTACGGTCCCGCACCCCGTTAGGCCGTCTTCCGCTCACGCCCCAACATCGTGTAGCCCGCCTCCAGTGGTGTCGCGACAGGCGTGAATGGAGGGACGAATGGAGACGTGTCGTCTTCAGCGATGAGAGTCGCTTCTGCCTTGGTACCAATGATGGTCGTATGCGTGTTTGGCGCCGTGCAGGCGAGCGCCACAATCAGGACTGCATACGACCGAGGCACACAGGGCCAACACCCGGCATCATGGTGTGGGGAGCGATCTCCTACATTGGCCGTACACCACTGGTGATCGTCGAGGGGACACTGAATAGTGCACGGTACATCCAAACCGTCATCGAACCCATCGTTCTACCATTCCTAGACCGGCAAGGGAACTTGCTGTTCCAACAGGACAATGCACGTCCGCATGTATCCCGTGCCACCCAACGTGCTCTAGAAGGTGTAAGTCAACTACCCTGGCCAGCAAGATCTCCGCATCTGTCCCCCATTGAGCATGTTTGGGACTGGATGAAGCGTCGTCTCACGCGGTCTGCACGTCCAGCACGAACGCTGGTCCAACTGAGGCGCCAGGTGGAAATGGCATGGCAAGCCGTTCCACAGGACTACATCCAGCATCTCTACGATCGTCTCCATGGGAGAATAGCAGCCTGCATTGCTGCGAAAGGTGGATATACACTGTACTAGTGCCGACATTGTGCATGCTCTGTTGCCTGTGTCTATGTGCCTGTGGTTGTGTCAGTGTGATCATGTGATGTATCTGACCCCAGGAATGTGTCAATAAAGTTTCCCCTTCCTGGGACAATGAATTCACGGTGTTCTTATTTCAATTTCCAGGAGTGTATATAAATTCTTATCTGCTGATGTATGAAACCTGGTAATTTCTTTTGAAATATTTTAACAGGAAAATACATTAGTGTTGTGTACACGTGGTGTTGTGTGACAAAACTGTTCCTTTTGCTTAAAGAAAAGTGTTGTCACCTCGAATAACAGGAGCGTTAAATTTAATAAACGATCTGCAACTAGCAAAGAGTCTTTTAAAGAACAGCACTGAAGTCATTAGAAATCATTAATATTGTTTAGTTCAGATTACTTATCATATATTTAGCTTCTTTGCTGGTTATAAATAATTACTTTTGTGAATGAGCTTAGTGACATTTACACTGCTTGACAGGCATCATTTGCTGCAATTTCCCTGGTTGAGATTTATTTAACAAAATGCTGTTCATTAGCTGGGCAAAGCAGTGATTAAATAAAATCTCATGTTTCATTAATAATAAGAAACTAATTTTATTGTAGTCTTGCTAAAATTGTACAACACAACGTACGCACAATTACACCAAACGTCACACAGATCGAATACCGAAATTACATCGTTACTGAACTCAACGGATGAGATAAATGCTGTGACGGTTTATTTCCGTCACCAGCACCTGCGGATTTGAATTCCAGTTCAGCGAGTCCAGCGCGGCGAACGCGCCGCTGGAGAACTTATGCACACGGCGGCCGGAAGTGCTGCGAGGGCGCTTCCGAGACCTCACGAGCAGCTCTGCACTGCTCGTGCCAGAAGAATTTTTTCCTGTGGACCGACCAACTTCACAATAGCGCTTGAACGAGGACGACGGTGCGGTCACACCTGAGTATGCGTCGGATTCCGATGGCGTGTGGGTCCGTGTATTGAGTGCACAGGGCACTTGTTATTGAATTACACTGTAAGGAAATACGGCCACTTGATTTTACAGAGGTTTGATTCTCTTTTACAGTCCATACTGATCAATGAAAGGATCAGTATGGATTAATAAAGTAAATCAAACTGTCCTATAATATGTAAAGCCGGCCGGAGTGGCCGAGCGGTTCTAGGCGCTACAGTCATGCCTCGGGCATGGATGTGAGTGATGTCCTTAGGTTAGTTAGGTTTAAGTAGTTCTAAGTTCTAGGGGACTGATGACCTCAGTAGTTGAGTCCCATAGTGCTCAGAGCCATTTGAACTAGCCATATAATATGTAAAGAAGGGCTTTGCAGAATGTAAGTAAAAAGTATGTAGCATATGTCAGTGTAAAACAATGTAATCACAAAAACTTCGTTGTATTTTAGGTCCCAAATGTAAAATCTTTAGTAAACTATGCGTCACAAAAATTTTGTTGTATTTTTGGACAAAAATGTAAAACTTGCAAGGAGTCAACAGTACCATATGACGATGGGCTCAGGTCCGAAACTAGTAATGGTATAATAAAACCATTTCAGGAAAATTTATTTCTGGCTGTTGTATTTCATACAGTGTAAGTTATGAAAATAGCTCCGATGTTCTCCAACCAAACTGTACAAAATAACTTGTTATTGAGAAGCTAACATGTCATGTGGCGAAAGGAAGTTGTTCTTGCAGTTTCACTGTACCATTCTGGCTTACAAAGATAGTGTTGAATGAGAAGGCGAATACTTTAGTTTCCATGATTTGTGATTTATGAACAAGTGAAGGTAGAGCATTCGGTAATCCAATTAGTGAGGTCGATATTAGTTGCCGATGTTTAGAACTTAGTCAAAGAAAGCTTTATCTGTTCTTTAAAGCATCTCTTCGTGTTCTCGAACATCATCACTTGTTACACCACATTGGTTCCCGAATTTATTTCTTGTTTGGCTATCTTAAATTGATTTTCTCCCTGTCCATTCATGGCCTAAGTTTATTTCTTTTTAAAAAGATTCATTGATGTAAAATTATTTTCTTTATTATTAGAAAGCTCTTTATGTCAACGTCACGTTTGGTCAACTTTTAACAGTGTTCTTCGATACCATTTTAATGATGGGTCTTCTAGTAGAGCAAAATCGGTTGTGACTTTTAAAAATGGTTCAAATGGCTCTGAGCACTATGGGACTTAACTTCTGACGTCATACTAGCTTGTTGGTTTCTTCATTATTAATGAAGTAGAAGATCAATATGGAGGTCGCTCCTCCTGGTAGAGATATTGTGCTTAAGATTGTTTTAAGGAAATAAAGAAATGTTAAATTATGATTAAACTGTTATGCACACTTCTCGATTCCTGTATCATCACTCCTAAAATTGTTACACATGCTACAATAATTACTGAAAGGAACAAAATGGTTACAGAAAAGGAAAAAGCTGTACAAAAAAATTATGTAATGCCGATACTGTTTGCAGATGATCACCTTTTAATCCCGATTACTGACGTTAGGCTACAGACAGCTAGCCATAAATTTCACAAAATACACCAGTTATATAACATCTCAACACCAATACAAAAAGAAAAAAAAAACTTTCTGCGGGAAAATTCAGAATGGACAAAATTAGCAACAGAAAACAAGTTCATAGAGCAAGGAGGAAGACCATAGTAACAAACAGAGGAGACTTATGTCGAAGAGAGAAAACTGATAAGTTCATTTATCTAATCGGTACCATTACAAGATCTCTCAAAAATAAAGTAACTGATCTTCAATTTTATAAAGTCGCTAGCAAACCCGGGAATGCTTTGCAACTGCTAAATATGTACGGGAATTGGATATACGTCCTGACTTCCTTCTGCCCCCCCCCCTCTCTCTTTCCGTCTCCTCTTTGTCCACCTCCTCCTGCTCCCCCTGTTTCTATCCGCCATTTTCTACCACCTCCTCCTGTCTATTTCCTCCACCCTCTATCTCCTCCCTCTCACTGTCTATCTCCTCCTTCCCGCTCTCTATATCCATTTTCTCCCACCCACCTCTTCCCCTTTTCTCTTCTCCCTTCCCTCCGACCTTGAATTTTGTTCATTGTTATTGCCAACAAACCCATGCTTAAGAACTGAAGTCGCTTAAAACGAATGAGTAAATCGTGTAAGGGGAGTGACACACCTCCCTTGCTGTTGATTTTTTGAGGATAGTAGCTTCAATATCATTACTTCGCATAGTTTTAATCTGTGAACAGGAAGGATCACAAAGTTTCGGACAGTTCGGACACCGTACTAGTATTCTAAGCATAAGCCGATAATCCATAAACACAGCATTCCTGATTTCTATTACAACTGACTGCGAGGGGAAAAAAAGAAGTTGTGTAAGCAACATATGCTTGACTTGATGTCAATCAATGGGGCCGATCTACAATTTATATTATTCTTGAAGAAACAACTTTGCGAAGATCGTTATCAAGTGTTTGCTTTGCCTGCTGTCGCTCACCCACTTTCTAGCTTGTGGCACGGTTCTGTATCCTCTCCGTTTTAAATATGAATACTGCTTGCGCTGTTTGTTTACAATTTGACGTGAATGATCGCAAGTCTTTATAAGGCAGTTATCTTTCGGCGATGACTTTTTAAAAAGAATCATTATCTCCTGAGGATGGGTCTTCTAGTAGAGCAAAATCGGTTGTGACTTTTAAAAATGGTTCAAATGGCTCTGAGCACTATGGGACTTAACTTCTGACGTCATCAGTCCCTAGAACTTAGAACTAATTAAACCTAACTAACCTAAGGACATCACACACATCCATGCCCGAGGCAGGATTCGAACCTGCGACGTAGCTGTCACGCGGTTCCAGACTGTAGCCCCTAGAACCGCTCGGCCACTCCGGCCGGCCTGAGACTTTTAATTCAAAATATTCTATAGCCAGTGCTGACTATTTCTTTCAAAACATAGATCTTATTAAGGAATTGAAAATATTTTACATAAACAAAAAGGCTGAAGAAAATGGTCTGAAATGGATACCTCATCTGTTGTGAATGGAGGAGTCAAGATTATAACTACATTTTTGGCTATGTTTTCTGCAAGGTGATGCACTGGAAGGCCAACAAAAGAATGGAAGTACTAAATGCAGCTCCAACAGCCCGAGCAAGATCCACCGCATGAAAGAAGAAGAAAAAGAAGGTATCATTAGGGAACGGAATTAGGGCTTTTTACGAGTCAGGGAAGCAGCAATGGACGATGCAGTTAACTCGGGAACTCTGAACGCACGTATACGAGTCTGTCGATATCAGGACATGATGATGACGATGAGGTCCCACACTCGGAGGAGCATAGGGGACGATGAGGGAGAACCGTACCGCTGTACTAGGCAAGGTCACAATGAATATCTTGCAGTACTTCAATATTACAGTGAATAGCCGGAACATAATGATCACCTATCTAATAGTCAGTATGTCCACCTTTGGCACTTATAACAGCGACGACTGTTCGTGTGATGGGAGCAGTGAGGCCTTGGTAGGCCGCTGGGGGGACTTTGCAGCACATCCGCACGCACAAGTCACCTCATTCCCGTAAATTCCGGAGAGTGGGACGATGATTGAACACATCCCAGACGCTTTCGATCGGGTGCAGATCTGGCGAGCTGCGTGGCCAATACGTGAACTGGAACTCACCAGCACGTTACTCAGACCACTCCATCACACTCCTGGCCTTGTGACATGACGCCTTGTTGAAAAATGCCACTGCCGTCGGCAAACATGATCGTCGTGGAGGAGTGTACGTGGTCGCAAACAGTGCTCGATCATCCTCGACCGTGTTGGCACCTTGCTCGAGCTCCACCGGACCCATGGATGCCCAAGTGAATGTTACCCACAGCATAATGGAACCAACGCCAGCTTTTCTCCGCCCCGCAGTACAGGTGGAAAGGAACTGTCCTCCTGGAATACGTCGGATTCGCGCCCTCCCATCGGAATGGTGAAGAAGGTATCGGGATTCATCAGACAATGCTACGCTCTGCTAATGCGCCAGTGTCCAGTGCCGCTGGTCACATGCCATTTGAGTCTTAGTTGCCAGTTTCGTGGTATTAGCATTGGCACATGCACGCGTCGTCGGCTGCCGAGACCCGTCTTAGGATTGTTCGGTGCACTGTGTGTTGAGACACACTTGTACTCTGCCTAGCATTAAAGTCTAATGTTATTTCCGCCACAGTTCACCGCCTGCCCTGTTCTACCAATCTCCCCAGCGTACTTCCGACATTTGTATTGAGGGATAGTCACCCAACCCCACGAAGTCTGGACGTGGTTCCACCTAAGTTTCACCAAGTGCTGAAGACACTCATCACAGCACTCCTCTAACACCCGACTGTCATGTAGTTTCCGAATTGCCCGTGTCGAGCGTCCGGGCCATCACAATCTGCCCTCGGTCAATCTCAAATAGACCGCACGCCTTCCTCATTCTACACACGGACAGCACGCTCACTGATACTACAGGGTTATTACAAATGATTGAAGCGATTTCACAGCTCTACAATAACTTTATTATTTGAGATATTTTCACAATGCTTTGCACACACGTACAAAAACTCAAAAAGTTTTTTTAGGCATTCACAAATGTTCGATATGTGCCCCTTTAGTGATTCGGCAGGCATCAAGCCGATAATCAAGTTCCTCCCACACTCGGCACAGCATGTCCCCATCAATGAGTTCGAAAGCATCGTTGATGCGAGCTCGCAGTTCTGGCACGTCTCTTGGTAGAGGAGGTTTAAACACTGAATCTTTCACATAACCCCACAGAAAGAAATCCCATGGGATTAAGTCGGGAGAGCGTGGAGGCCATGACATGAATTGCTGATCACGATCTCCACCACGACCGATCCATCGGTTTTCCAATCTCCTGTTTAAGAAATGCCGAACATCATGATGGAAGTGCGGTGAAGCACCATCCTGTTGAAAGATGAAGTCGGCGCTGTCGGTCTCCAGTTGTGGCATGAGCCATTTTTCCGCGGGCCACGCGTGAAACTTGCCCGCACGCGTTCAATCGTTTCTTCGCTCACTGCAGGCCGACACGTCGATTTCCCCTTACAGAGGCATCCAGAAGCTTTAAACTGCGCATACCATCGCCGAATGGAATGAGCAGTTGATGGATCTTTGTTGAACTTCGTCCTGAAGTGTCGTTGCACTGTTATGACTGACTGATGTGAGTGCATTTCAAGCACGACATACGCTTTCTCGGCTCCTGTCACCATTTTGTCTCACTGCGCTCTCGAGCGCTCTGACAGCAGAAACCTGAAGTGCGGCTTCAGCCGAACAAAACTTTATGAGTTTTTCTACGTATCTGTAGTGTGTCGTGACTATATGTCAATGAATGGAGCTACAGTGAATTTATGAAATCGCTTCAATCATTTGTAATAGCCCTGTACATGCCCCGTGCGTGTGTCTGACTAGCAGTCATTCCCCGCCAGGTGAAGCTGCAATGCCTGGACGGGTTTATATGGATAATAGGTCGGTGGTGATAATGTTCTGGCTGATCTGTGTATATTCTACCACAATTAACAACAGAGACTGTATTATGAAATTGTGGTATACCCATTTTTTTTTTTATGTTGTAGCTAGCACGGTTTGCCATAGCCACTAGAAGGCAAACAGTACACGAGATTGCAAATAAATAAAAAACAATAATAAAATGTCCCCGTGTAACACTCACGAGGGACGTGTGCACCCAATGGAACAGACATTTAGTTGAGAATGGTGAAAGTTTGTTGTAGCCTACTCCCGATGAGCAAGCAATAAAAGAAAACCAAGGACAAATTTAGAAATGGACTTAAAGTTCAGGAACAAGAGATAGAAACTTCCAGTTTTACCAACGGCATTGCAATTCTGTCAGAGACATTAAATGACTTGTATGATCTATATTGTCTTGAAAAGAGTTTGTAAGGTGAAAAACAGAAAAGGAAACAAAGGATCAAGTGATGCCGATACAATTAGATTACAAAATGAGACACTGTAAGCAGCCGATGAATTTTGCCATTGGGACAGCGAAATAGCTTACGATGGCTGAATTAGAGGATGTAAAACGCACACTGACAATAACAAGAACGGATTTCTTTAAAAGAGAAAATTAACAACGAATATAAATTTAAATGTCAAGAAATCTTTCCTGGAGGTATTTGTGTAGAGTGTAGCCTTTACGAAAAGGGAAAGGGAAACGTGCATGATAAGCAGCTCAAATAAGAAGAGAATAACAGCTTTTGCGGACGGAGTTACTGAATTCAACTAAAGAAAAAAGAAATTTATGGCGCAAATTGAATAAAAGAAGGGGCTGGTTGATAAGACACTTCCTGAGGCATTAAAGAAGTTTGATAGTGAAAGGAAGTGTGTATTGTGTATATAGGGGCACGGTGGAAGGGGGGGGCGGTTGTAGAGGGTAACAAAGGTTTGAATACAGGAAGCAGATTCAAACGAATATGAGCAGCAGTAGTTCTGCAGAGATGAGGAAGCTTCCACAGAGTAGACCAGCGTGGAGGCTGCGTCGAACAAGTCTTAGGACTGACGACCACAACAATAATATGCATATATCCATGTGTGTATCGCAGTGGTCATACCAAGCTATTCCCACCTGCTGCTTACACGGTGGTCGGAAACAGTATGAAGAGCTTGTAAGGGTGTTGTAGGGCAGATAGTCCTGAGAAATAATTGTTAAGAAAAAAATTGCCCTTTCAGACTTAATTAGCATTGAAGTTAGCCAATTAGCCCGTTGCGCATGCAAATTCAAACGGCCTGCCGGATACCACGTGTCAGTTGTTACAGCGTATACGATACCTCACTGGATGTGCTCAGTCTTTGGCACGGGTTCGAGCTTTACTACCGTTGTATGTTCAATTCTTGTATCGTTCTCTTGCCTCTAGCGGGCCGCTTGGATCTTTGCGTGCAACAGCCGGATGGACTAATTTCAATGCTAATTAACACAGAAACAGTGCAGAGTATCGAATTTTTTTTCTTAACAATTATTCTCAGCACAACCTGCCCTGCAACACCCGTAGGTGCTTTTCAGACTGTTTCTGACCACGCTGTATACTTTTATCGCTGATTTCCTCAGCCGACTGGACAATGCTTCTACATTGTTGCAGGGTCGGAGCGAAATACCATCTTGCGAGGAATGCATTACTCTTCATTTCGAAATAGAGCATAAGCTTACAGCTCCGGTGTCTGAATCCATGTTGTAACACACATGGTTTGGGTCAAACTTTACTTTTGAAAGATCATTCTCATAGAATGAGATATGTATCCTTTTATCATTAGGAAAATTGAAATGCGTGTGTTAGGAAGTTGTAATTCTAGAACGAAATTGATTCAAGCCTGTACTATTTTTCTCACGTTTTTATGAAACAGAAGACCCCAAAGGCTTTTAGTCCACTAATGAAGACGAGGAATTATGAGTGTGATAACTCCACTGCAATTACATTTTATTGCATTGGTGCATAAGGTCGTAGCGTTTTTGTTTTGCATGTTGGTATGCCGTTTGCTAAGGGGTTTTTTATTTGTTTATTTTACATGTTGTCATTTTGTTATTTGGAGATAGTGAGTGAAACTGTGAGCGCTAGAAAACAGAGAACCAAGTGAAGAAATCGGAACATTTCCGATATAGTTTTCTGTTTGAGTTCATTAGAGGGGTGACAGCAACCAGAAACATTTGCGCCGTGTACAGGGATAATGCCATTGGACAGAGCACGGTAAGAAATTGTTTTTCTCGCTTTAATGAGGCTCATTTTGACATTGGTGACTCTCCACGATAAGGAAGACCTTCGAGATTTGATGAAGATAGTTTAAACGCATTAATCCGCAATGACCCACGTCACTATACTCAAGACGTGGCAGATATGATGAACTGTGATCATTACACCATCGTGCGTCATTTGCATGCGATAGGGAAGCTTCAAAAATCGGGTGTATGGATACAGCTTTCTCTAAGCCAAAATCACAACAATTTGTGGGGTGGCCATCTGTGCATCCCTGCTTGCTCCTCAACAATTGGCTCCTGAACAATTCCTATCATATATTGTTACTGATTACGAGAAATGGCGGCTTTATGCTTACAGAAGGAAAAGAAAGGATTGGTTGAGCCCAAACAAAGCAGCAACTCGCCATCCAAAGACCTGCGCACGTCCACAAAAGATAATGTTACACGTTGGTGGAACAGCGACGGTGTGGTGTTCTACGAAATGGATCCCCAAGGTGAAACAATCACTGCTGACATTTATTGTTAACGACTCAGACGTCTTGCAGGTGCAATCCAGGAACAACGATGATTAAGTCTGCGTGAAATGGTGCTTTTCCACGATAACGCCTGCCCGCATTCTGCTAGACTGACAGAAAACACGGTATAGGAGTTGGGTCGGCGAGTCATTGCGCACCAGCCTTATTCACCTGATCTTGCGCCCTTATATTTTTACCTTTTTCCGCTCTCTATCAAACAAACTTCCTTCCTGCATAAAAATGCGTTCCGAACATGGCTCGACGACATCTTCGCCACAAAACTACGTAATTTCGACAGTCACAAAAATCGCAAAGTTTCACGTTGGCAGGGGCTGTAAATGGTGAAGGACAGTATACTATTGATGACTGAAGTCTGTGTTATGCGCATCTATTGGGCTTATTAAAAAACGCTACGAACTTACGCACCAGTCTAATAATAAGCACATGAATGTTTTTATAAATAAATATTCATTTCATTACAATTCTATGTGTATTATACCTCTCCACGAATGTACAACTCTCATCATTCTTATTTTCTTCCTTTCTGGAGAAGCATGTTTCACAGCGATAACAATGCTTGAAGGTTGCCCCGCCGGCCGGTATGGCCGAGCGGTTCTAGGCGCTTCAGTCTGGAACCGCGCTACCGCTACGGTCGCAAGGTTCGAATGCTGCCTAGAGCATGGCTGTGTGTGATGTCCTTAGGTTAGTTAGATTTAAGTAGTTCTAAGTTCTAGGGAACTGATGACCTCAGATGTTAAGTCCCATAGTGCTCAGAAACATATGAACCATTTGAAGGTTGACCCTCTCCTATGGTATTGAGTAGCCTTGTAAAACTTTGAATGTCGATGTCTCGAAAACACTTGAAGGTGCATCGTGTCATCCTAGAATAGATCTGTTATAATTGTACTACAAACACTACATTTGTCAGATGTAACTCCACGGACAGGAAAAAAAAATAGTACATTTTGCACCAGAGGATGCCAAGTTGTTACTAGAAAATAAACAGAATTTTTATTTCTTTTTAGCATAATACTGAGGATGGCTGTGAAATTATTTTCCAAAGCGATCTCACGATCTTCATCAGTAGTGATTGTGAGCTGACGATTCGGTCGTGATTGACTATGATGACTTTGCGTTGGGTACGTGTGCTCTGATATTACGCTAGTTTAGATTTCATTGGCCAACGTATCATCACTCAGCCAGTATTTTTATAAACTGATCTAACAGTACCACAGCAGAACAATGAATTGCTAGTTTGTAAACCCTAGTTGTAGAAGTTATTGTGCCTGGGCATCTGAGTGTACATCAGTGTACGATTCGAAAAGTTGTGCTTTGAATTCTCAGTCAGTCCTGAAATTTTTTGCTTCTTATCGTTTTGAAGTAACTTATTCCCATTTCAGCCTTGATGGTAAGGTGATTCTGGAATGTGGTAAGCCGGCCAGAGTGGGCGATTGGTTCTAGGCGCTAGAGTCTGGAACCGCGCGATCACTACGGTCGCAGGTTCGAATCCTGCCTCGGGCATGGATGTGTGTGATGTCCTTAGGTTAGTTAGGTTTAAGTAGTTCTAAGTTCTAGGGGACTGATGACCTCAGAAGTTAAGTCCCATAGTGCTCAGAGCCATCTGAACCGTTTTTTTAAATGTGGTAAGCACAATTTGTTTTCATCGTTACTTAGTACACAACGGAAATGACAATAGTTAAATGAACGGGCATCGATTTTTGGTAATAATGTTGCATACTATCACCTCGCAATGACGGATGCGTCTCAGTTATAACACGATGGACGCGCAATTAGGCGGATGGCGCGTCAAGTCTCCATCCGGCCAACCAGATTTAGGTTTTGCGTAATTTCGCTAAAAATCTTATGGCAAATGCCGGAAGGGTTCATGAGAAAAGGATGCGACCGATTTTCTTCCTCATAACTCCAGAATCTGGGCTTGTGCTCTGTCTCTAACGGCCGTGTTGTCGATGTGATGTTAAGTTTTAATCTTCCTTCCTTCCTTCCTATCACTTTGCTAACAAAGTCACGGTATGCAATAGATGTCTTCAAGTCTTATATGAATAAAGTAGTAAGTTAATATATTTATTTATGCATGGCTTTACAATTATGATGGATTTATTAGGTAAAACCCTTTTTTTACCAAGCTAATTCTTTTATTCATCATAATTATTTATAAGTCAGGATTATCCAGTTTCGCTTACTTTGTCAATTTCAACCAAGTTGTTATTCACATGAATGTACAAAGGAATAGATCACAAGTTTTTAACATCTGACGAACACTATATTCGTTCTGCTAGATTGACATAGTTGACAGTACTTTCGTGTGGATGTAGGGACGCTTGCAAATGAAATAGTAATCGAAATAATGATTCTTTTAAAAGAAAAGTTCTCCATGACAGAAAGACTCATATTTCTGCCTTATGACGCTGTAGAAAGTGACTGTACTTTTCTATTCTCTTTTTTTCAGTCGATCGGTTCAAAATGTATATCATATGGTGATATCATTAACCAACATTATGTTAAATTATCAGTTTGCGAAGTGTGAGACTGGGAAAATTTATTGTGAAACTTCCTGGCAGATTAAAACTGTGTGCCCGACCGAGACTCGGGCACACAGTTTTAATCTGCCAGGAAGTTTCATATCAGCGCACACTCCGCTGCAGAGTGAAAATCTCATTCTGGAAAATTTATTGTGCTTGAACTTTTCTATTAGTGAACTCATATTTATTGAGAAGAATCATAAGAATGTAGATACTGGACGCCTTATGTTATTTATACGTGCATAAAGTTAATTACAGTTAGTTTATAGTTATTGGTGAGAAGTAAAAGCCACTGCATAGTTGTCAACCACGCCTGTGAGAGGCGGCCCAGGAAGAAGTGAAAAAATTGTTAATCGTGACGCACAGAGATTGCCATGCCTGTTTCTTTTTCCAGTGTCACAAACTAATTAGCTTTTACATTTGACTGTTGCAGTTGTTTCTGCGAAATACCTACCTTTCACGTTACTTCTCATATTTGCGGAGGGCCGTGTCTTAAAGATAATGTCTCATTTACTTAACGGACCAGTAGAGGGCGGGGGTCGGGGTTGTGAGCAGAAGTACGCGTGTGACTGGAATAAATGGTATTTGTTCCATTGCGACTCGATTCTGCGGGAATCTGTGTAACGTACGCAGGCAGACTAGGGCAACCGCCATCCTTTGCGATTCACTTTGCCCTGTGTTGCAATCGACTCCTTGGCTGGGGAAGGGGATGGCGCCGACGCGTGCTAATGATGTACTTTCTCCAAACAAACATGACGAGTGGTAGCACTTATGTCCACTTAGGAAGGTTCGCGGAACAATAGTGCGCCAAGCTGCATTTGCCGGAGGGAACGATTGCGAAACACTTACTCTTGTTTGCCATTAGAGCAACTGCATACAAACAACTTAACGCTCTCAACTGTTTCACTACTTACCACAAAGGTTGCAACAGTTAATGGATATGCGTCGGTCAAAGTGAAAGCGTGCTGTAAGTAGTACACTGAGAGAACTTGGAGAGCGTGAAATTTAATTTTAAGGAAGCGTTTTCCGCTACCCCTCGTAGGTAGTTCAGACATAAGGTTTTTTCCCTGATGTAGTATGAGGTGAACTACTGCTTACTTGTACACATAGGTGGGCAATATTAATCAAAAAGTTAACTTCACTAATCATTAATCCGTTACTAAAAAGAGTTAACTTCGGTAAACGTTAAAACGTTACTTCATAGGAGATTGATCAATTCTTAAAGTTAAACGTTAGCTCGTAATAGTAAACCTTATATTGTGTGTCTAGTTATGTGAGCAACTGAATCAAAAGAATTACCGCTGCTTAAATAAATGTGTTTTGGTTGAGGACGTTTAGGTGTGACATCGAACATAAATAAAAACACAGTTTAATCATATAGTCATTTAGTTTTATAATTATTTAGTTACAAAAATTAAATCACGAAAGAACTAAATACAGGGGAATCAGATAGTATCTGACATAAGATGTATATTTCCCTTCGTGAACATCAACATGTTTTCATCCGAGAGCAAGGCTCGTTTAGAAGACAAAATGTCTTTGCCCACAGGGAAAAGTCGTTTGACTGCAGCAATCGAGGGTATAGGGCAGTGGTTCCCACCCTTTCTTAGAACATTACCTCTGCGTGCAATCAGACATTAATTAATACCCAGGTCCTCTCCATTCCCCTGTCGTCTGTTTCTCCCCCCCCCCCCCCCTCGCCCACATCATCACCAACTTCAGCATCTATCTGAATTTTAAAACAAAAGACTTTTCTTGACACCCTTTTATTTTTACATCTACATCTGCATGATTACTCGGCTATTCACATTAAAGTGCCTGGCACAGGGTTCAATAAACCAACCTGTCTCTCTACCGTTCCATTCTCGAACGGCACGCGGAATAAACGAGCACTTAAATTTTTCTGTGCGAGCCCTGATTTCTCTTATTTTATCGCGATGATCATTTCTCCCTATGTAGGCGGGTGCCAACAGAATGTTTCCGCAGTCGGAGGAGAAAACTGGTGATTGAAATTCATGAGAAGCACCCGTCGAAACGAAAAACGGCTTTGTTTTAATGATTGCCACTCCAATTCACGTGTCATGTCTGTGGCACTATCTCCCCTACCTCACGATAATACAAAACGAGCCTCCCTTCTTTTCACTTTTTCGATGTCATCCGTCAGTCGGACCTGATGCAGATACCACTCCGCACAGCAATACTCTAGAATAGGGCGGACAAGCGTAGTGTAAGCAGTCTCTTTAGTAGACCTGTTGCACCTTCTACGTGTACTGCCAATGAAACGCAGTCTTTGGTTTGTTCTAACCTCAACATTGTCTACATGATCGTTCCAATTTAGGTTATTTGTAATTGTATTTAGTTGAATGTACAGCCCTCAGATTTGTGTGACTTATCACGTAATCGAAATTTAGTGGATTTCCTTTAGTACGCACCTGAATAACTTCATACTTTCATTTATTCAGGATCAGCTGCCACTTTTCGCACCATAAAGTTATCTAAATCATTTTGCAACTCGTTTTGGTCATCTGATGACTTCACAAGACGGTAAATGAAGCAACATCTGCAAACAATTTAAGACGGGTACTAAAATTGTCTCCTATATCGTTAATATAGATCAGGAACAATAGTGGGCCTATAACACTTCCCTGTGGAACGCCGGATATTACTTCTATTTTACTCGATGGCTTTCCGTGTATTACTACGAACTGTGGCCTTTCCGACAGGAAACCACAAATCCAGTCGCACAACTGAGGCGATATTCCATAAGCACGCAGTTTGGTTAGAAGACTCCTGTGAGGAACGATGTCGAAAGCCTTCTGGAAATCTAAAAATATGGAATCAGTTTGACATTCCCTGTCGATAGCACTCATTACTTCATCTACATCTACATCTACATCTACATTTATACTCCGCAAGCCACACAACGGTGTGTGGCGGAGGTCACTTTACGTGCCACTGTCATTACCTCCCTTTCCTGTTCCACTCGCGTATGGTTCGCTGGAAGAACGACTGTCTGAAAGCCTCCGTGCGCGCTCTAATCTCTCTAATTTTACATTCGTGATCTCCTCGGGAGGTATAAGTAGGGGGAAGCAATAATTCGATATCTCATCCAGAAACGCGCCCTCTCGAAACCTGGCGAGCAAGCTACACCGCGATGCAGAGCGCCTCTCTTGCAGATTCTGCCACTTGAGAATGTTAAACATCTCCGTAACGCTATCACGGTTACCAAATAACCCTGTGATGAAACGCGCCGCTCTTCTTTGGATCTTCTCTATCTCCTCCGTCAACCCGATCTGGTACGGATCCCACACTGATGAACAATACTCAAGTAAATGTCGAACGAGTGTTTTGTAAGCCACCTCCTTTGTTGATGGACTACATTTTCTAAGGACTCTCCCAATGAATCTTAACCTGGTACCCGCCTTACCAACAATTAATTTTATATGGTCATTCCACTTCAAATCGTTCCGCACGCATACTCCCAGATATTTTACAGAAGTAACTGCAACCAGCGTTTGTTCCGCTATCATATAATCATACAATAAAGGATCCTTCTTTCTATGTATTCGCTATACATTACATTTGTCTATGTTAAGGGTCAGTTGCCACTCCCTGCACCAAGTGCCTATCCGCTGCAGATCTTCCTGCATTTCGCTACAATTTTCTAATGCTGCAACTTCTCTGTATACTACAGCATCATCCGCGAAAAGCCGCATGGAACTTCCGACACTATCTACTAGGTCATTTATATATATTGTGAAAAGCAATGGTCCCATAACACTCCCCTGTGGCACGCCAGAGGTTACCTTAACGTCTGTAGACTTCTCTCCATTGATAACAACATGCTGTGTTCTGTTTGCTAAAAACTCTTCAATCCAGCCACACAGCTGGTCTGATGTTCCGTAGGCTCTTACTTTGTTTATCAGGCGACAGTGCGGAACTGTATCGAACGCCTTCCGGAAGTCAAGAAAAATAGCATCTACCTGGGAGCCAGTATCTAATATTTTCTGGGTCTCATGAACAAATAAAGCGAGTTGGGTCTCACACGATCGCTGTTTCCTGAATCCATGTTGATTCCTACATAGTAGATTCTGGGTTTCCAAAAACGACATGATACTCGAGCAAAAAACATGTTCTAAAATTCATGAGTATAAAGAGTTATTTGTATTCCGCAAGAACGATATTTTCTGAATCCGTGCTGACTACGTGTCAATAAATCGTTTTCTTCGAGGTACTTTATAATGTTCGAATACAGTATATATTCCAAAACCCTTCTGCAGATCGACGTTAGGGATATGGGCCTGTAATTCAGCGGATTACACCTACTTCCTTTTTTTTTTTTGGTATTGGTGTGACTTGAGCAATTTTCCATTCTTTATGTACGGATCTCTCTGTGAGCGAGTGGTTGTATATAATTGCTAAATATGGAGCTATTGTATCAGCATACTCTGAGAGGAACCTGAGTGTATACAATCTGGACCAGAAGCCTTGCCTTTATTAAGTGATTTAAGCTGCTTTGCGACACCGGGGATATCTACTTCTATGTTTCTCATCTTGGCAGTTGTTCTTGATTGGAATTCAGGAATATTTACTTAGTCTTCTTTGGTGAAGGAATCTCGGAAAACCGTGTTTAAGAACTATGCTTTAGTGGCACTGTCATCAGCGACTTCACCGTTGTTATCGCGCCGTGAAGATATTGATTGCGTCTTGCCACTGGTGTGCTTTATGTATGACGAGAACCTCTTTGTGTTTTGTGCCCGATTATAAGACAGAATTTCGTTGTGGAAATTAATAAAAGCATCTCGCATTGAAGTACGCGCTCTATTTCGAACTTCCGTAAAACTTTGCCAGTATTGGGGACTTTGCGTTCTTTTAAATTTGGCATGCTTTATTCGCTGCTTCTGCAACAAGTTGATGAAAGATTAATGATATTTAGTTTGTGTGTGTGTGTGTGTGTGTGTGTGTGTGTGTGTGTGTGTGTGTGTGCGTGTTAGAATGAATGACGAAGGGATTCGCTGTGCATCGCAAATGCTACTCACAACTCATTGTCAGAAAAGAAAGCTAACTATCCACAGTGAGGGTAGACACTTGTTATGATACATGCTTCCCCTGCGTTGCTTCTTTGTATTGCAGTACTAGCTTGACCTGCACAGTGCAACCCTATCTAAAACCAAACAATTTTAGATGTCTACACTATACTTCTTTTTCGGAAAATCACTTCATTGTTGCATTTCTTACTTCTGAAGTTGCAGAAATTGGACGACTTCAAGCTGTTAATGCTTTGTGTCCAACCACTCTAATAATAATAATAAAATTGTTTACAGCACTATAGTAGCCCTTATGTAGTGACTGCTGCATCGTTCTGTCAATTAATTCCTTTATCTGTTTCGAACCGAGTAATGAAGAAATTTCTGGACTACTGCAGGTACTATCTTCAACTGGGAGAAGACACGTTCCTGATATGTGTAGTATTTGTTATCGCGTATGTCTCACTTTCAGCATCAGCGATGTACGGATGTGAGGAACCTGTAACCTCCGTCGCATTAATGCTGCTAATTGGGAGAAAGTAATTATTTATAACTTATATAATCAGTATTAAAGTCTTCCAAAATTGTGATAATAGTAATGATCTTTTGAAAATAATTTAGTTTCGTGACTGAAACAGAATCGAATCGTTTAGTTTTTACCCCTCATAAAATTTCATTTTATCCCTCTGAGGGTAATTAACTCTAGGTTTGGAACCGCTGGTATAGGGCTATTCCACTTAAAAACTAAATTTGCTAAAACCTGCTCCCCAAGAAATACATAGTTGAATGACTATTTTGATTTTATGTCTTGTCTTATTTTGTCTAGACTCTGGGCTTTACTTTTATCAGATGTGTTACTTCGAGGCTTATCTTTACATTAAGTGACACACGTAAAAAATCTTCGTCCTCGTTGCTGCTGCTTCCACCACCGCCACTTTAAAAGTATCTCTGTCCTTTAAACTTTCGACGCCTTCGAGCTTCAAAGTTTCTTCTACAACTTTTTCCATTCGTTTTCTTAGCCTACTACTTCCGATCGATTGTTGCAATACATTTCTAGCCATGATCTAGTTCCTACAATCAGTCCACTAACAAACAGTACTACTTAATGCGAACTCAGTAAACAAACAACAACTAACAGCCAACAAGTAGTTATTCTCACTCGCACTCGATTGTTTACATCAAATGCGCACATCCCGGCTTAGCCACATACCTACATGACTTGTCAGAACACGAATTCTGCGGACGGCGTGGCGTCATTTTTGTCATAAATAATAGGTACCTAATTATCAGACTCGCTATGGCAAAAAAGGTATTTCTGGCCAAGAGAAGTCTACTAATATCAAATACCGGCCTTAATTTTAGGAAGAAATTTCTGAGGATGTACGTCTGGAGTACAGCATTGTATGGTAGTGAAACATGGACTGTGGGAAAACCGGAACAGAAGAGAATCGAAGCATTTGAGATGTGGTGCTATAGACGAATGTTGAAAATTAGGTGGACTGATAAGGTAAGGAATGAGGAGTTTCTACGCAAAATCGGAGAGGAAAGGAATATGTGGAAAACACTGATAAGGAGAAGGGACAGGATGATAGGACATCTGCTACGACATGAGGGAGTGACTTCCATGGTACTAGAGGGAGCTGTAGAGGGCAAAAACTGTAGAGGAAGACAGAGATTGGAGAGATTGGAATACGTCAAGCAAATAATTGAGGACGTAGGTTGCAAGTGCTACTCTGAGATGAAGAGGTTAGCACAGGAAAGGAATTCGTGGCGGGCCGCTTCAAACCAGTCAGTAGACTGATGAAAAAAAAAAATAACGATTATCGACACAAGGAAAGTTAAATGAAGTTAAAGAGGCAGTAACTTTTTTACAATCAACTCAGAAGTGAAACTGTTAGTCTAAAAGTTAACTTCGTTAATTAACGATTAACGGATGAACGGTCACGTGCCCAGCTATGCCTGTACGCCTACATGTGGGCTGTACTGTGCTAAAATCTATTTGCACGTTCTCTGCAGTATCGATACAAGGTTGTCTGAAAGACTATTCTTGCAGTTTCTGAGATTTTTACCGCTTGATTGAATTAAACGTTACTGTTCTTGTAGTTCCATACACACTGCTTTTACGTTTCATGAAGTGCATAACTGTGCATTGCTCTACATTAGGAAACAGATGCCTGTCTTCTCACCAGGCTGATATTTTGTCCATATCTAACAGACTTCAAGAAGAATATAATAATACCAATTCCAAAGAAAGCAGGTGTTGATAGACGTGAAAATTACCGAATTACCACTTTAATAAGACATGGCAGCAAAACACTAACACGAATTCTTTACAGACGAATGGAAAAACTGGTAGAAGCCGATCTCGGGGAAGATCAGTATGGATTCCGTAGAAATGTTGGAACACGTGAGGTAATACTGACCCTATGATTTATTTTAGAAAATAGATTAAGGAAAGGCAAACCCACGTTTCTAGCATTTGTAGACTTAGAGAAAGCTTTGACAATACTGACTGAAATACTCTCTTTCAAATTCTGAAGGTGGCAGGGGTAAAATACATGGAGCGAAAGGTTATTTACAATTTGTACAGGAACCAGATGGCAGTTATAAGAGTCGAGGGGCACGAAAGGGAAGCCGTGGTTGGGAAGGGAGTGAGACAGGGTTGTAGCCTATCCCCGATGTTATTCGATCTGTATATTGAGCAAGCAGTAAAGGAAACAAAAGAAAATTTCGGAGTAGGAATTAAAATACATGGAGAAGAAATAAAAATTTTGACGTTCGCCGATGACATTGTAGCTCTGTCAGAGACGGCAAAGGACCTGGAAGAGCAGTTGAACGGAATAGACAGTATCTTGAAAGGAGGATATAATATGAACATCAACAAAAGCAAAACGAGGATAATTGAATGTAGTCGAATTAAATCGGGTGATGCTGCGAGAATTAGATTAGGAAAAGAGACGTTTAAAGTAGTAAATGAGTTTTGCTATTTGGGGAGCAAAATAACTGATGATGATCGAAGTAGAGAGGATATAAAATGTAGACTGGCAATGGCAAGGAAAGTGTTTCTGAAGAAGAGAAATTTGTTAACATCCAGTATAAATTTAAGTGTCAGGAAGTCGTTTCTGAAAGTATTTGTATGGAGTGTAGCCATGTATGGAAGTGAAACGTGGACGATAAATAGTTTAGACAAGAAGAGAATAGAAGCTTTCGAAATGTGGTGCTACAGAAGAATGCTGAAGTTTAGATGGGTAGATCAAATGGTTCAAATGGCTCTGAGCATTATGGGACTTAACATCTGAGGGCATCAGTCCCCTAGAACTTAGAACTACTTAAACCTATCTAACCTAAGGACATCACACACATCCATGCCAGAGGCAGGATTCGAACCTGCGACCGTAACGGTCGCGCGGTTCCAGGCTGAAGCGCCTAGAACCGCTCGGCCTCAACTGCCGGTTGGGTAAATCACGTAACTAATGAGGAGGTATTGAATAGAATTTGGAAGAAGTGGAGTCTGTGGCACAACTTGACTAGAAGAAGGGATCGGTTGGTAGGGCATATTCTAAGGCATCAAGGGATCACCAATTTAGTATTGGAAGGCAGCGTGGAGGGTAAAAATCGTAGAGGGAGACCAAGAGATGCATGCATTAAACAAATTCAGAAGGATGTAGGTTGCAGTAGGTACTGGGAGATGAAGAACCTTGCACAGGATAGAGTAGCATGGAGAGCAGCATCAAATCAGTCTCTGGACTGAAGACAACAACAAAATCTAACAGGATACAAACAATTATTTTTCTGGACATCAGTTCCTTAGGGCCTACTAACTGTTAGAAAATTTCGAAATTGAATTATTGTAATCCGCTAAGACATTAACATTAATAGTTCAGGTACACTTTCATGGGCCTGTTCACCTCAGATAGAAGATTTAATCAAAGTACCAAGAAAGGTAGTATTACGTTGGCCGCCTTTCTCATTATTCATTAAATTTCGAGATCGTGTCTTGTTAGTGAAATGTCCCATGTTAACTATCAAGTAGCCGCCGCGAACGCTGTGATATCTATTGTCTGCGGTCATTTAAATGTTCCGGCACAAAAGAGCTATGTAACGCTACCTCTTGTGTCAAGTTTTAGCAACTACAGAATGACTCATTTGTATGAAATAGAGAGTTTGGAAGAAAAAGTAAGGAATAGGTGGGAATTCGGGACTTACACCCACACAGGGCTTTGGTAATGCAATGGCGAAAGCTGAAAATCTTTGCCGGACGGTAACTCGAACACGGAGTAACCGCTTCTCATGAGCAGTTGCCTTAACTGCTGTTTTTTAAAGTATTTTTTTTTAATACAAAGAGAAACTCAGGCCGCGCGAGTCGTTTTTTTTCACCTGTCACAGTCTTTTGTATTCTCATACTTCAGAAACAAAAAAACAAAAATTGAACAGTAGCAGACGTTATACAGAGTGTACCATCTTCGATCCTGATCATTTTCTTTTTCCATTTTTCTTTTTTGTTTTACATTACTGTCAAATGGCTACTACACTCCTGGAAATGGAAAAAAGAACACATTGACACCGGTGTGTCAGACCCACCATACTTGCTCCGGACACTGCGAGAGGGCTGTACAAGCAATGATCACACGCACGGCACAGCGGACACACAAGGAACCGCGGTGTTGGCCGTCGAATGGCGCTAGCTGCGCAGCATTTGTGCACCGCCGCCGTCAGTGTCAGCCAGTTTGCCGTGGCATACGGAGCTCCATCGCAGTCTTTAACACTGGTAGCATGCCGCGACAGCGTGGACGTGAACCGTATGTGCAGTTGACGGACTTTGAGTGAGGGCGTATAGTGGGCATGCGGGAGGCCGGGTGGACGTACCGCCGAATTGCTCAACACGTGGGGCGTGAGGTCTCCACAGTACATCGATGTTGTCGCCAGTGGTCGGCGGAAGGTGCACGTGCCCGTCGACCTGGGACCGGAACGCAGCGACGCACGGATGCACGCCAAGACCGTAGGATCCTACGCAGTGCCGTAGGGGACCGCACCGCCACTTCCCAGCAAATTAGGGACGCTGTTGCTCCTGGGGTATCGGCGAGGACCATTCGCAACCGTCTCCATGAAGCTGGGCTACGGTCCCGCACACCGTTAGGCCGTCTTCCACTCACGCCCCAACATCGTGCTGCCCGCCTCCAGTGGTGTCGCGACAGGCGTGAATGGAGGGACGAATGGAGACGTGTCGTCTTCAGCGATGAGAGTCGCTTCTGCCTTGGTGCCAATGATGGTCGTATGCGTGTTTGGCGCCGTGCAGGTGAGCGCCACAATCAGGACTGCATACGACCGAGGCACACAGGGCCAACACCCGGCATCATGGTGTGGGGAGCGATCTCCTACACTGACCGTACACCACTGGTGATCGTCGAGGGGACACTGAATAGTGCACGGTACATCCAAACCGTCATCGAACCCATCGTTCTACCATTCCTAGACCGGCAAGGGAACTTGCTGTTCCAACAGGACAATGCACGTCCGCATGTATCCCGTGCCATCCAACGTGCTCTAGAAGGTGTAAGTTAACTACCCTGGCCAGCAAGATCTCCGGATCTGTCCCCCATTGAGCATGTTTGGAACTGGATGAAGCGTCATCTCACGCGGTCTGCACGTCCAGCACGAACGCTGGTCCAACTGAGGCGCTAGGTGGAAATGGCATGGCAAGCCGTTCCACAGGACTACATCCAGCATCTCTACGATCGTCTCCATGGGAGAATAGCAGCCTGCATTGCTGCGAAAGGTGGATATACACTGTACTAGTGCCGACATTGTGCATGCTCTGTTGACTGTGTCTATGTGCCTGTGGTTCTGTCAGTGTGATCATGTGATGTATCTGACCCCAGGAATGTGTCAATAATGTTTCCCCTTCCTGGGACAATGAATTCACGGTGTTCTTATTTCAATTTCCAGGAGTGTATAACAGAGCACATGAAATGGAAAAAGAAATAAAGCTGCTGATTCAGAGACATCCGTGAATAAACATGTGTATGGAAAAATTCTTAGAAGATTGAGAGAAAAAGGAAATGAAGGAAACTGGGAATACACGTTGCGCGATGCTCCACATAGTCTCACCGTCAGAAGAACGTCTGTTCTGCCTTTGGAAGGGGAACGGGGGATCGTTCTGTCTTGGTTGGAACGTTTCGTCGAGATCGCAGGTCCTCAACGGGTTCGCGAAAATATTCAGTAAATAGTTCGCGAAAGGAACCCGATAGTGTCGATGTCGGCGCAAAAATGGTTCAAATGGCTCTAAGCACTATGGGACTTAACATCTATAGTCATCAGTCCCCTAGAACTTAGAACTACTTAAACCTAACTAACCTAAGGACATCACACAACACCCAGTCATCTCGAGGCAGAGAAAATCCCTGACCCCGCCGGGAATCGAACCCGGGAACCCGGGCGCGGGCAGCGAGAACGCTACCACACGACCACGAGCTGCGGACGATGTCGGCGCAGGGTGTGGTGTTGTACTTGGGACGTGTCCAGAAGACCGTCGGATCAACGATGTCCCGGAAGCCGGAAAGAGTAGCTGACAGCAACGCCACTGATCCATGTGATGGTGTGCCACGTAGCAGGTGGAAAGCAGGTGGTTTCAACATGTATCAGCATGGTAAGAGAGACGTGATGTGGGGTACTCGGAGGTAGAAAGCCACGACCTTCTGTACAAGGCTCGAAACAACTGCTGCTGCCCCACACACGAAACCGTGTAAATCCGTATCTTCGACGTTGAACTTGAAGCACAGGGATGAGACCACCAACGCGATGCCGTGCAGTTTCTGTCTTCTGGAGTTGACGAAAAGAAACCACGTCGCGGTGGTGCCAGTGTGGTGTGGTTGATGTAATATTTTTCAAATTGTAGGACATGAAACCTAGCGGTGACATGCTTCAACGGGGTTACGGTGCGGGGACGGCCGGAGAAGCCGGTAGACGTCTTCCTGCTCCTGGGGACCTCGGTGCATATTTCAAAGAGACGATGTGTGACACTGGACCGGGGAGGGCGGAATATGTGCCAATGATGTTGGCGGGCGTCTCGAAATAACATTCCAGTGAAACTAATATCATGGCTTTTTCACAACTGGAGCATAGTTTGGTGTAAAGTGCCATGGTCCTAACTCTAATGCTAACCAGAACGAGGCCACCATCCCGCTTTCCTAAGATGAGGGCATCATACTAGACCCTGAAGGTATGACCGGAACATATAAAATAGCCTAAGGACACCTACAGTCTGGCCGCCATTGTGGTAGTGATGGGTTGAATCTGCACGATGTGAGGTATCCGAGCTATCAGGTGGGTATTGACAGAGGTGACCCTATGGCACATACACTACAGACCATTAAAATTGCTACACCACAAAGATGACGTGCTACAGACATGAAATTTAACCGACAAGAAGAAGATGCTGTGATACGCAAATAATTAGCTTTTCAGAGCATTCTCACACGGTTGGCGCCGGCGGCAACACCTTCAACGTGCTGACATGAGGAAAGTTTCCAACCGATTTCTCATCCACAAACAGCAGTTGACCGGCGTTGCCTGCTGAAACGTTGTTGTGATGCCTCGTGTAAGGACGAGAAATGCGTACCATAACGTTTCCGACTTTGATAAAGGTCGGATTGTAGCCTATCACGAATGCGATTTATCGTATGGTGGCATTGCTGCTCGCGTTGGTCGAGATGCAATGACTGTTAGCAGAATATGGAATAGGTGGGTTCAGGAAGGTAATACGGAACGCCGTGCTGGATCCCAGTGGCCTCGTATCGCTAGCAGTCGAGATGACAGGCATCTTATCCTCATGGCTGCAACGGATCGTGCAGAGACGTCTCAATCCCTGAGTCAACATATAGGGGCGTTTGCAGGACAACCATCTGCACGAACAGTTCGACGACATTTGCAGCACCATGGACTATCAGCTCGGAGACCGTGGCTGCGGTTACCCTTGACGCTGCATCAGAGACAGGAACGAATGGCAAAACGTCATTTTTTCGGATGAATCCAGGTTCTGGAAGCGTGTATTCGTCATCGCCATACTGGCGTATCACTGGTATGGGGTGCCATTAGTTACACATCTCGGTCAATTCTTGTTCGCATTGACGGCACATTGAACAGTGGACGTTACATTTCAGATGTGTTACGACCCGTGGCTCTACCGTTCATTCGATCCCTGCGAAACCCTACATTTCAGCAGGATAATGCATGACCGCATGTTGCAGGTCCTGTACGGGCCTTTCAGGATACAGAAAATGTTCGACTGCTGCCCTGGCCAGCACATTCTCCAGATCTCTCACCAATTGAAAACGTCTGGTCAATGGTGGCCGAGCAACTGGCTCGTCACAATACGGCAGTCACTACTGTTGATGAACTGTGGTATCGTGTTGAAGCTGCATGGGCAGCTGTACCTGTACACTCCATCCAAGCTCTGTTTGACTCAATGCCCAGGCGTATCAAGGCCGTTATTACGGCCAGATGTGGTTGTTCTGGGTACTGATTTCTCAGAATCTATGGACTCAAATTGCGTGAAAATGTAATCACATGTCAGTTCTAGTATAATATATCTGTCCAATGAATAGTCGTTTATTATCGGCATTTCTTCTTGGTGTAGCAATTTTAATGTCCAGTAGTGTATTCCGCGGGCGTAGTAGATGGTTCTGCATGTTTGCCCGGATGCGTTGCAGTAGCGCCCGAAAATTTATCGCCGTGTATATACCACTCCGAGACAGTGGAGGGTGTCCACCGGTTGAAAGGGAGCTACGCTGTCTGTGCGAACGCTACGGCCGATCTGCATGGCACATGATTTTGCGCCGTTTCATAGCGCTGCCTGCCCCTGTACTCTAACGGGAAATCCATTGCATCGTAGCTTGTATTTCGGCCGCTGAACGTACGACGAGAGCCAAGTCGTCCGCGTTGGCACTGCAGCGGAACACGTGTTCCTGGAGTGGACACCCGCCAAGCGTCGCCGTAATCCGCAGACGAGTGGTTCCATCGCAATGGCCTGAAGCACGGACGACTGTTGGCAACTCTGCCATGCTGAGCGATCGAGCCAGCTTCTGTAAGGCTGCCGTTGACCAGAAGCCTGGACGTCGAACCTCGAAGGAGGCGCATGATCAACTGAGTGAACGTGGGGGGAATCGCCATCCGGTCCATCACTGCGTTGAAGAGTGCATGACTGACACGGTAAAACGATTGACTGAAGTTGGTGGAGACTAAAACGTCTGGCAGTCGGGAGTGTGTTCAATGGCGATCAAGTCTCGATATTCACTGACGGCAGCCGGGATGTTATTGTCGCCACAAATTGTAAAGGTGGGAGGGATAAAATACAGGGAGCGAAAGGCTATTTACAATTTGTACAGAAACGAGATGGCAGTTATAAGAGTCGAGAGGCATAAAAGGGAAGCAGTGGTTGGGAAGGGAGTGAGACAGGGTTGTAGCCTATCCCCGATGTTATTCAAGCTGTATATTGAGCAAGCAGTAAAGGAAGCAAAAGAAAAGTTCGGAGTAGGTATTAAAATCCATGGAGAAGAAATAAAAATTTTGAGGTTCACCGATGACATTGTAATTCTGTCAGAGACAGCACTGGACTTGGAAGAGCAGTTGAACGGAATGGATAATGTCTTGAAAGGAGGATATAATATGAACATCAACAAAAGCAAAACGAGGATAATGTAATGTAGTCGAATTAAGTCGGGTGATGTTGAGGGAATTAAATTAGGAAATGAGGCACTTAAAGTATTAAAGGAGTTTTGCTATTTGGGGAGCAAAATAACTGATGATGGTCGAAGTAGAGAGGATATAAAATGTAGACTGGCTATGGCAAGGAAAGTGTTTCTGAAGAAGAGAAATTTGTTAACATCGAGTATAGATTTAAGTGTCAGGAAGTCGTTTCTGAAAGTATTTGTATGGAGTGTAGCCATGTGTGGAAGTGAAACATGGACGATTAATTGTTTGGACAAGTAGAGATGTGGTGCTACAGAAGAACTCTGAAGATTAGATGGGTAGATCATATAACTAATGAGGAGGTATTGAATAGAATTTGGGAGAAGAGGAGTCTGTAGCACAACTTGACTAGAAGAAGGGACCGGTTGGTAGGACATGTTCTGAGGCATCAAGGGATCACAAATTTAGCATTGGAGGGCAGCGTGGAGGGTAAAAATCGTAGAGGGAGACCAAGAGATGAATACACTAAGCAGATTCAGAAGGATGCAGGTTGCAGTAAGTACTGGGAGATGAGGAGGCTTGCACAGTATAGAGTAGCATGGAGAGCTGCATCAAAGCCGCCTCAGGTCTGAAGACCACAACAAACAACAAGGATATTTGTTCATTGGACATAACTTGTAGTAACACACGTTTAATTTGAACAGGTAGATCGCGCTTGAAAATTTTGGTATGGAAATTTAGTACCGTGAACGGCCGGTAACTATCAAGCCGTATTCCTCCTGCAGTCTTCGGGACTCGTATAAGTAAGCTTTTCATGAACGTCGGTGGTGGGAGTGCCGCGCTGGACAAAAGTTCCCAATACGTGTCTCTCCATCGCGGCGATATCAGATATTGGAAAGTTTTATAAAACTTGAGAGCTAAACCAGCCGGGCTGGGAGACTGATTCAGTGATCTTTTAGCGACAGCTGCAAGGATATCGTCGATGGTGATTTTCGCAGTAAGATGGGTTTCTTCTATATCGCCTAGTGTATTATGGATCTCCTTGCGAACCTCTGCAATAGCCTTTTCACTGGCCGGTACTTCTTCATAGGAACGTCTGCACTGCATTATGAAAGCATCGGCGATGGGAGCTAGCAGTGTCAGGTGTCGTCCATCAGGTAGTTCTGAAATTGACATTAAGGTCTGTCAACGTCGTAGAACATTTTGAACGATATGATGCATAAAACGATGCGTTTAACACCAGTGTGCCATGTGACTGTGACCTGTAGTCGACATTCGGGGTTTGCAGTAGCGCGGCGTTAAGTTTCCAAGTACCTGCACTGCGCCATATAGACTGATGGTACGGATGTACGAGGTGCATCCAAGTTCTAAGGTCTCCGATTTTTTTCTCCGGACTGGAAAGAGATAGAAACATGCGCATTGTTTTAAAATGAGGCCGCGTTGATTGTCAATACGTCCCAGAGATGGGAGCACCGTACGGCAGATGGAATTTTATCGCGAGCGGCGAGAATGAGAACTGTTTTAAATACTTAAAATGGCGACGTTTTCCTTACTTGAACAGCGTGCAATCATTCGTTTCCTGAATTTGCGTGGTGTGAAACCAATTGAAATTCATCGACAGTTGAAGGAGACATGTGGTGATGGAGTTATGGATGTGTCGAAAGTGCATTCGTGGGTGCGGCAGTTTAATGAAGGCAGAACATTGTGTGACAACAAACCGAAACAACCTTGGGCTCGCACAAGCCGGTCTGATGACATGATTGAGAAAGTGGAGAGAATTGTTTTGGGGGGTCGCCGAATGACTGTTGAACAGATCGCCTCCAGAGTTGGCATTTCTGTGGGTTCTGTGCACACAATCCTGCATGACGATCTGAAAATGTGAAAAGTGTCATCCAGGTGGGTGCCACGAATGCTGACGGATGATCACATGGCTGCCCGTGTGGCATGTTGCCAAGCAATGTTGACGCGCAACGACAGCATGAATGGAACTTTATTTTCGTCGGTTGTGACAATGGATGAGATGTGGATGCCATTTTTCAATCCAGAAACAAAACGCCAGTCAGCTCAATGGAAGCACACAGATTCACCGCCACCAAAAAAATTTCGGGTAACCGCCAGTGCTGAAAAAGTGATGGTGTCCATGTTCTGGGACAGCGAGGGCGTAATCCTTACCCATTGCGTTCCAAAGGGCACTACGGTAACAGGTGCATCCTACGAAAATGTTTTGAAGAACAAATTCCTTCCTGCACTGCAACAAAAACGTCCGGGAAGGGCTGCGCGTGTGCTGCTTCACCAAGACAACGCACCCGCACATCGAGCTAGCGTTACGCAACAGTTTCTTCGTGATAACAACTTTGAAGTGATTCCTCATGCTCCCTACTCACTTGACCTGGCTCCTAGTGACTTTTGGCTTTTTCCAACAATGAAAGACACTGTCCATGGCCGCATATTCACCAGCCGTGCTGCTATTGCCTCAGCGATTTTCCAATGGTCAAAACAGACTCCTAAAGAAGCCTTCGCCGCTGCCATTGAATCATGGCGTCAGCGTTGTGAAAAATTTGTGCGTCTGCAGGACGATTACGTCGAGAAGTAACGCCAGTTTCACCGATTTTGGGTGAGTAGTTAATTAGAAAAAAAAATCAGAGGCCTTAGAACTTGAATGCACCTCGTAGATGTTATGAGCCGGATTATTATACACTGAAAGCTTACAGAGAACGCACAAATGCCTATCACGCAAATAATTACGCTAAATGAGCTGTAGCCACCCATTTAAGGACACTCTCCACAAGTTGCGGGATATCGCCAGCGATCTTCATATTTTCGTATTACTTAAAATGGATGAGGGACATCAAAACGACTTATATTGATTCATGGCCCAGGACGTGGTAACAAATGGTTAAGTGACAGTTTAGGATGCAACAGTGTAAATTTCTTTAAATATTTTTCATTGTCGAATGGTTGTTTCATTAATTTTAAAAACACTTAGTTAACTTAATAGCTTACACAGAGTGTTTCCATGAAAGCGTGCAAAAACTGTAACAGGACGTAGAGAATGCTCCAGTGAACAATATGAGGTGGCGAACCTGGGTTCAGAGAAGCCAGCTGAAGGGGATAGGGAAGAAAACATTTCCACCGCTTTGTCTAGCATTGCAGCTTTCCAACTTACTTGCAATTAACAAGCGTACAGATTTACATGTATTGTGCTGTTTATTTAAATGAACATTATTTATTTCCCGCAAGGCAACGAGCAGGACGAGCCTCATTACTAGAAATTATTTCCTGGCCGCTGCACTGGAAGGGGAGATCCCATTCCATGGCTTGCGATGTAACCTGATTATTTCCTATGGTCATATCTAAAGTAACTTGTGTATGAGGCCGCAGTGGATACGAAGGTTGAATTCGTTGCCAGAAATTTAGCTCCCTGTGATGTGATTCGAAACACACCAAGGATGCTTGTCAGGATACGTCAGAACCTTGTTCGCCGATGTCTTGCTTGCATTGAACTTGATGGCCGTCAGTTTCAGCACATTTTGTAAGATACAAAACGGTACCTTCACTACGTCAATGATACTACTTGCAATTTATTATAACTGATGTAAATTAAAAAGTACGCAGTACTGTTACTTTATTCCTGTTACCTCCTTAAGCTTCTCCGACTCCAGGTTCCCTATGTCAAAGTGCTCAGTGGAGCATCTTCTATGTCCTGTTACATTTTCGCACGCTCTTACGGGAACACCATCTATAACGCTGCATATCCATGAATCTACACAGCTGACTTACCAATATTGAATAAAGCAGCAAATACTAAACGAGAAGTGTCTATAAAATAACAGGACTGTTGCTGTAAAACTTTTTACTTCAAAAACATACATATGTTGTTACTGTCACAGTATATTCACTTCCATCCTCTACCGCTACAACGCTCCATGTGAATTTTCCAGTGATGGATAGAGTGCTGGAGTGCTGGGATCTCCCAGATGACGCGTGCCGATTTTTCTTTCACTGCTTCAATGGGCTGAAATCTCCTTCCTTTTGATGCATATTTGACCTTGGGGAATAAATAATAGTCAGATAGTGCTAGGTCAAGGCGAATTACCTGTCTGGTCTAACACTGGGATGCCGTACCTAGCTAGGAACTTCTCAACAGGCAACGCGATATGAGCCGGCGTGTTGTCTTCAAGCAGAACCCGTTGAATTATTCTTCCACAATTCGAGCGGGAATCTAAAGGCAGTAATGTTGATTAATAGTTTGACCTTCAGAAACATAATGAACATACATATATGAATATCAAAAGAAAAACATATCGCTTTGGATCTTGATTTGTTCATTCAAGCTTTGTTTTAGCTCTCGGTGAAGCTAGGCGCTTTCAGTGCATGGGCTGGCGCTTAGCTTCTGGATCATAAGTGAAAAAAAAAAAAAAACAAGATTCATCACATGTTATCACTCTTTCTAAGAAATTAGGATCATTTTCAATGATACTCAAAGAGTCAGTGCTAACATTTTTACGAACTTCTTTTTGTTCGATCGTGGGAATTTTCGGCATTACTTTCGCACACCCTTTTTTTATGTTAAATTAGTTATGTAAAATTTGCCTCACGCATTTTTTGTTAATTTTTACAGTTACGGCAATTGACCGAATACTCAGCAGACGGTCAGATCGAGTCAGGTTACCTACTTTTTCGATATTTTCATCGGCTTTGATGATGAAAAGGCGTCCCGGGCGTGAGCCATCTTCACCGTCTTCTCGCCATATTAGGGTAAATCTTCAGCCATCAAAAACTCGCGCTCATAGTAAACAGTCTTCGCTATACACTTCTTTTATTAAAATATAGTTTCCAGTGCAGTTTCTGAATTTAGTGAGAAAATTCACGGCAATTTGTCGTTCTGTTATTACAGTTACAACTTTTGTTTCAAAACAAAATTACAGCTCTTGCCTAAACGAAGGTCACGGTCACAGTGATTTGTCTACAGATACCAGAGATGGCGCATTCCACTGATAAGGCTAGCTATTAGTTGTTCGTCCTTGACCTAGACTTACTTACTTCGTGACGGCATCAGTCCCGCCATTTTACAACCACGCCTTGTAATCATTCTCTATGATATTCACAATGCCTTAAATATCCTGTTTTGTCCGTGTATGCCCTATTTCAGCAGCTGAAGTAAGTTATGTCCTAGCAGTTAAGAAACTTTCGAATATAAAAAAATCTGCATGCGGAAGTGTGGAGTGATGGTTCGGTGTTTGTTCTTGTGCTCCGTATGACTGAGAAGCATATATTCAGCAAAAATGTAAGTAAAGACATCACTGAGATTATTCAGACATATAATACACTTAATGGTTTACACTAAAATATTCAATATTTCTAGAAAGAGACAAATTTCGGTTCGTACAACTTCTCTGGTACGTGAAGCAAGCAGACCTTATTAGACTCCAAACGGATCTATAATTAAAAACTCATTTACAGGACGTGTAACTGTTAAACACCTGATGACGTCAACATGCTGCCAAAATGGGTCGCGCCAACAAACATTGGTAAATAAAAGTTACTGAAGCTGAGGAATCATTTTATAAACTTTGTAATGCGGTTACAGACCTCAACAAATTCCACACAACATGGATAGAAACACCAGCATTTCTTTGTTTTAGTACAATAAATATGTCCAATAATTTAAAATAAAATTTATTGTAAGGATGCACCAAGGTTTTGGATCATTTGATCGTCTATGCACTGTCCAACAATGTTATTTGGCATCTTTAATTCCAATGGGTGAAAAACGTATCTGTTACTTCAATTTATGCTCTGCGCCCAGATCTTCGCCACATAATACAGATGTTCCTAAAATTGATGAATACACAGATAACAGCTTGGGATGTGAGCAAAATAGTAGGTTTTTTCCTTTAATAGAAGGATTAAGATATTGAATTTTCGAGTGCTTGCAAAGCCACAGAAATCTTATAATTTTTATCTATTTAACAAAACGCTATAAATTACAAAACCACGCATTGCCAATAATTTATCTCACAGGCAAAAATAATTATCTTTGAATTGGTGCGGAATACTTATATTTTAAACTCAGGATTGATTTCCAGTGCGAAGAACAAACTGCTTCGCACTTCTCTTACTTCCTTCCCAATTAAACAGCTTATCCCAAATACTCTACTATTATAAATGCACTAAAAAGACCGTAGTACCCAAATGTGACTGCTGTTTCCTCTTTGGTATATATATTCGTCTGTCACTGATCTCACTGACTTCAGCTGTCTCTCTCTCTCTCTCTCTCTCTCTCTCTCTCTCTCTCTCTCTCTCTCTCTCTCTTGGTCCCTGATTCATCTCAAAAGTTAGCTATAGCGAATGAATTTCTTTTGCATGTAGTTGATTAACATTATTACAAGTAAGTTTTACGTTTAATACACATACATGCAATGTGTTGCGTTCGAACCCCCTTCCTGCCAGGCCGATTAAATATTTTCAGTCTTTCCCTAAACCACTGCTGGCAAATTCCTGAAAGGTTCCGTAAGTATATAAATTTACTTCCTGATCCAAGTCCGTTCAGAGTCTTTGGTCCTCCTCTAACGCCTTGTTATCGATGAGAAACCATCCCCTGATCTTAACTCCCTTTACATCCAAGATGATCTTTAGTAAGTACGAGAGTGTCACTGAACAGACTCCAACAGCAGGCGCTGCACCGGAAGCCTTGTGCATCAGTGACATGTTAACAGATGAAATTCTGTGAGCTTGTTCCAAAAAAATCTGGCAACATATTACTTTCTTCCCCATATGTCTTAGGAAATGACCACCACGCGAAAATCAGATTGTGACTTTCCGAATGAAGTGCCCCAATGCTATTTTCATGCATAAACACATGTACCGAAGAATTAACATGTTAAACAGGCAGGTAAACTTCTTTTTTTGGGCCTAATTTAGATGATGCTGTAAAATTAACTTGACAGAGCTTATAACTGCAAAAACTCGTATTGACTAAACTACTATGCTACTCTGGCGAACACACAAATGAAAAAGCAGTCCAAATTACTGCTCACTACTGGAAGAATGTAATAATTCAATTTTTTGGGCTGTACTTGGTGTAAGACACAATGCACCCTCAAATTAAATGTTTCCACATCTAAATTGTCAACTTTTACAATGGTATCTTCAGATCTACAGTATGTAAAGGGTGCTGTCATTTCAATCTGAACATATGTTGTTGGTGGCTCATAGAATGAACAGATTTCACCTTGAGCGTTAACGAGTTTTTCAGTAAGTTTAGGAGGGACAAAGATTATGCATCGTGACCTACACAAAAGATATGATCTACGATATTAATTATCAATTATTAATTTTTTTACAAATTACTAGGTATATTCGAAACTGCATACAAAACAAACTTTCGAAAAAGGCTACAGTATTTACAAATCATAACTATGGTGCCAAGGCTCCCAAAAACCGTATTTCAAACAATCAGCTGCTACAGAATGCCAAAAACTAATCAATACATGTGATGTAAAAACAGGCACATACATGAACACATTAAACATCGATAAAAGACAAACAAAATGAAGGAACAAGAACCTTGGAAGGGAGGAAGAAGATAATGATGATGATGATGATGAGGTAGATGATGAAATGTTGTATGCAGTTTTTCCATGGTGTGTGACACATATAAAATGAAATTTGATGATGAGGCAGTACATTATTCCATAGGTGTGTAATATTATGCAATGTGTGTGGGTGTGTTTCCGGAGTGAGTTGATATAGTTGTGGTGTTAAGTAAAAACCATGTTGGAGCAAGTTGAAATCGTTTTGGGCCAAGCTGATACACTTTTGCAGAAAGCTGATATAGTTCTGGGGCAAGCTGGCACTGCTGCAGGGAAAGTTATTACAACTGCAAGGGAAATTATTACAGTTCTGGGGTAATTCGACACATTTTCAGGAGCAGGTTTTTATAATTTTTAGACGCACGCACACATACACACACACAAACATACACACACTGACATACATATGCAAGATGCAGTTAATATCCTGGCGTGTGGTCACTACAATATCTAGTGATTTTGATATTGGACGATATTTTCTACAATTTTAAACGTGGGAACGACTTATTTTCTTTGGTAAAACTCATAAACATGTGCACTTTAACCTGGAAACTAGATCGGCAGGAGTCCATGCAAGTGCAATGCAATGTGTTTAGATGAATTTAATGCGTTGAACATAGATCTAACTATGCTCTCCTTCTAACCTGTAATTTTTTCGCAAGTGTCAATAAGTGAGACACCTTTGTTCTAATGCTATATTGCAGTGCATGTTCCTGAATGGTCTTGGGTTAGGAAGTAAATCGATTTACTTAAAGACCTATTCCTTAAGGAACGATAGTATATCTATGCCGACTCCAGTGGACTTTGTTTGCGTTTACGACATCGTAGATAATGGTTGTGGCTTGTTATGTTACAAGTACTCTGGAGTTGACATACATCTATTACTATCCCGACTTAATTAGTACTAACGTTAGCCAATCAGATTGTTGCGCACAGAAGTTCAAGCACTCGCTAACGCTTAAGTGCGGTAACGCACAGACATCTGTGGCTCCATGATTTTATCTGTCGTTCAGATGCTCATTACCACTTAAAATGTGCTTTTCCGGGAATGATAAATTTAAGATAGGACAGCAAAAGCTACGTTTGTTCGGTTGAGGAAACCAAACGAAGGACACGTTTAGCGACGTTGTCTCTGGCAGGCTGCTTGAATTTCGGCTCGCAACGACAAGATTGGCTAACTTTAATACTAATTACATAGTAAAGGGCGCAACGCATCGAATATGTTCCTTAACAGTGTTATTTCTCAACACAACCTACCCTCCTAAATCTTTGCAAGCTTTTTGGACTGATTCTGACAACGCTGTATAATTATTTATAGATTGAGTTAGTCCTCCGTTATCTGACGTTACTACGTAAATAAGCTAACGAGCATTCTGAAAAAAAAAAAAAGAATGAAAGAAACAGAGCCTGTTCGTTCAGTCTGTTGGTATGTGATGAAACTCCTTAAAGAATTTAGCTACACGTGGAGCAAGACAAAAATGTGATGTCTGATGATCAGTAGGTAATTCGAGACAAAGACTTTGAGATTCGACAAAGACGGTGAAAGGAATAGTCCATTACAAACGGTGCATCCCGACATTTATGTAAAGTGATTAGGTGCGATCAGGGATAACCTAAATTTGGATGGGATTTGAAACTCACTCCGCCCAAATACGCGTTGAGTACTAGACGGGATGTCTTGATGTGTTGATAGCAGAATTATTTAAACATCATCCTTTGCGAACGAAAATCAATAGACAGGAGCAGTGAATTCCGAAATGTCCGGATAATCCCTAGACTTATGACTGGTAAACATAAGTGAGGTGTTAAAATCAAAACATAGCTTAGACGCTACACAGCTTTTTCTCTATATAATGAAATATTGAAAACGACAGACGGACACATTAGAAATAGGCGTAATACCATAACAAATTTTTTTGTGTGGCTCTTCGTCGAAAATCGTCGCAATTTCCTCATATCCATGGTGACAGACTTTCAATATTTTGAATCTGAAACGATGCGTCTCGCGCATTGCATTTAGACTGGAAAGATTAAAAAGAAATTACGGATTGATATATATTTTGCGGGTAGTTTATATTAACGATTACATACATAATTTCATCGAAAACGAAGATTACTGCTTTTTACTTGCAAAAATCAATATGCTAGTTACGAGTTTTAGTGCGAAATATGTTACCTTTCTGGACAATGGATAATAGACACTGGCCACAACCTACGCACGGCGAGCAGGACAGATCCCGACGCCTGAGAAATGGTATCCTGTACTCTTAATGTACGGCCTTTGTCCACACAAAAGTTCTGTGATTAATTTTCTCTCTGCGAAGTGTTCCATTAACAGAAGGAGCCTACTCGGGCATTCTTTATCTGAATGTGTTATTATTAATTCAGAGTCTCAAGCACTAAATAATGAGAGTGATTTTATAGTTTTGGGCGTGGTTTTGAATTACTTTTCGAGTGCATATTCTTCAGCATTCTACCGTGAACCATTGATATCTTTCTATATGTAACTTCCATGTAAAAATGTGTACTTATTTATTGGTGTATGTGATTATTATTAAAACCAAATTAAATGAAAACACAGCATACTGATCTAAAAGTTTTGTTAATTATAGAAACAGAATGCAGATACAAAAAATTATCAATTTTTTAACACCAATTTATTAATTTTTAACACTAATTCAAAATATTATTAACAGTTTTCTCATTTGTCGTCAATGAATCGACAGAAATACCCTATTGTCTATTTAAACAATGGAAAATCCAGGATGGAATGTAATGTTGTTATGTGTTTATATAACACTGTGCCACAATGCTACTTGACACTTCATACAATGAGCAAGTTCCTAGATAACAGAAAGCAGCATGTCATTCTCATTGGAGAGAGGTCTTCCGAAGTAAGAGTGATTTCAGGTATGCCGCAGGGGAGTGTGGTAGGACCGTTGCTATTCTCAATATATATATAAATGACCTGGTGGATAACGTCGGAAGTTCGTTGAGGCTTTTTGCGGATGATGCTGTAGTATATCAAGAGGCTGTAACAACAATGGAAAATTGTACTGAAATGCAGGAGGATGTGCAACGAATTGACGCATGGTGCAGGGAATGGCAATTGAATCTCAATGTAGACAAGTGTAATGTGTCGCGAATACATAGAAAGAAAGATCCTTTATCATTTAGCTACAGTACAGCAGGGCAGCAACTGGAAGCAGTTAATTCCATAAATTATGTGGGAGTAGGCATTAGGAGTAATTTAAAATGAATGACCATATAAAATTAATCGTCGGTAAAGCAGATGCCAGACTGAGATTCATTGGAATAATCCTAAGGAAATTCAGTCCGAAAACAAAGGAAGTAGGTTACATTACATTTGTTCGCCCACTGCTTGAATACTGCTCACCAATGTGGGATCCGTACCAGATAGGATTGATAGAAGAGATAGAGAAGGTCCAACGGAGAGCAGCGCGCTTCGTTACAGGATCATTTAGTAATCTCGAAAGCGTTACGGAGATGATAGATAAATTACAGTGGAAGACTTTGCAGGAGAGACGCTCAGTAGCTCGGTACGGGCTTTTGTTGAAGTTTCGAGAACATACCTTCACCGAGGAGTCAAGCAGTATATTGCTCCCTCCTACGTATATCTCGCGAAGAGACGGTGAGGATAAAATCAGAGAGATTAGAGCCTACACAGAGGCATACCGAAAATCTTTCTTTCCACGAACAATACGAGACTGGAATAGAAGGGAGAACCGATAGAGGTACTCGAGCTATCCTCCGCCACACACAGTCTGGTGGCTTGCGGAGTATGGATGTAGATGTAGAGCTAAAGTTCAGTTAACAGTGTATGCAAAACTTCCTCACTGTGTTACACGTATGTCATAGAAACTTACCCGAATAGCAGGGTGACAGGAACGAAATATGTGGAAGACCAATACTCAAGCTGCTTGTTTGGCTGGTCTTGATTCTCGCAATGGCGTTAGACTTAGTTTTCGGCTTTAAGAGCTAAGAACGGCCACTGCTCGGCGGTTTTCAGTGTTATCAACGTTTTTCCCTGATTTATGGACTACTAGGGGTATTATAGTAAATTACACTGCTGAAAGTGTGTTTCTTGTGTTCAAGATGTGAATGAAAACCATTCTGGTGGACACTGAGGATGGATGGATTCGAGCCTTGGGCCTTAGACACGTTTACAGCGGGTGGAAAAGTTATGTAAACACCAACAACACTACTCATTACCATGCCCCAAAGAGTGCAGGACAATAGTTGGCAGTCAAAAAAGCTTCAAATCGTCTCGCAATGGCTAAACACAAGTCCGGAGTGGTTTTCAACGGACTCTTTCAGTATTATTTCTCTAAAATAGTGGCAAGTTGAGGTAACGATGAAGGAAGTGGATGGGCATCTTGCACCACAGAGGCGTTGAATCTGGTGAGTGTGGTGGCCAGGGGACGTGTGACGTTTCATCCTCATGCTCACGAAACCAATCCTGGAAGATGCGAGTTGTGTGAGAAGGAGCTCTGTAGTCTCTGTCACGCAGCTCTTCCTATAAACACGTTTTTATCTCGGAAAATGTGCGTTTCCGGACCCATGTTTACTGGACTTATTTTTGCTGTCTCTCAAAGTACTTGTGTTCGAGACTTTTTTCAGGACATCCCGTATTTAACGCAGTGACACTGTGTGTGTACATTCCCCATTATCCCGACCATTCACACTCCCTCCCTTCCTTCCCCCCCCCCTCTCTCTCTCTCTGTGCGTGTGTGTGTGTGTGTGTGTGTGTGTGTGTGTGTGTGTGTGAGAGAGAGAGAGAGAGAGAGAGAGAGAGAGAGAGAGAGAGAGAGAGAGAGAGAGAGAGAAAGGGAGGGAGGGAGGCAGAAGTAGCAAGAGGAAAGTGTGCGCGACTGTAAACAAAGACGCAGATGCAAGTTGATGAGTTTCATACGCCTCAGCACTTGCATTTCACTTGAACTAGGCTACCTTCTCGAACCTGAGAAAACGGTTAGTCCACTTTCTGAAGAGACGAGAGACCCGAATAAGTGGCACAACGATTATTACTTAGGTTTATGTTATTGTTGAGGTCAGAGAAACTTTAAGATCAGATAACTTTATTCACATTCGTTAACTTCAAATAGGTTAAAACAAAACTTAAAAGAACAATGCGCGGTAATTATTTTATTATTATTTATGTCTGTTTAGAACTGAATCTCTTCTTAGATCTTCATCTCTGTCAGAGAAACTCCTATTTTTGTCACACTCGGGTAGTACAGTGAGGTGACAAGGCCATGAGACAGGGAGAAGCACGTATAGAGATGGCAGTAGCATCGGGTACACCCCATGAAGCCATGGACCCAAGTTGTCAACAAGGCACTGTGCAAGCTGGTGATGGCTCCATAGTGGTGTGGACTGTGTTTACACGGAATGGAAAGGGTTGTCTAGTCTGTTCGGATACTTGGAGACAGTTTACAGCCTTTCATGAACTTCATTTCCCAAACAACGATGGAATATGACAATGAGCCATGTCACCACGTCACAATTGTTCGCAACTGGTCTAAAGAACATTCTAGATCATTCGAGTGAATGACTTCGCGATTCAGACCGCCCGAAATGAATCCAATCAAACATTTATGAGACATAATCAGGAGGCCAAATTGTGCACAAAATTATTCTCGGCTGCAGAGGCAGCACGGCTCAAGTATTCTCCAGGAGACTCCCAACGACTTGTTGAGTCCATGTCATGTTGAGTTGTTGCACTATGCCGGGCACAAAGAGGTTCGACACGATACTGAGAGCTACACCGTGACTTCTCTCACGTCAGCGTATACTGGCAACTGTACCTGCTATATTTGAACCCATTGCGAAAAATTTATATTGCAAGTAAATTTTAATATTAAATGTAAAGTAGTTGTGGCTTACTACTAGCTAAAGCAGGTCTATGAGTTCAGCAGTTTCAGACAATGATAGTTTCTAATATTATATGAGGTTTGACCTGAAGACTTCTAGTGCTACTGGGATGGGTATGTTTGTGTATGGGATTGAGATTTCACTTAACACTAGTGCGGTTGAATGGGGGATGGTAATGTTTTCAGTTTCTTCCATTTGCCACTAACTGTTTTTCACTGAGTAGTTTTCAGTGTATGCGTGTATCTTGGCTAGTATGTGATTAAGTTTGTTTGTAATTTTGTAACCTGTGCCTTTCGTTGAGTTCATGGTATTGTGCATCGAGCAATCTTCTTTGTGTATTTTTGATTGTGATTTTAGCTTTGGCGCCCAAGGTTTCATAATCACGCTATACTTCTTCTCGTAATTAGTCACCAAGTAATCCATTTGCGCTACGGTCGCACGTTCGAATCCTGCCTCGGGCATGGATGTTTGTGATGTCCTTAGGTTAGTTAGGTTTAACTAGTTCTAAGTTCTAGGGGACTAATGACCTCAGCAGTTGAGTCCCATAGTGCTCAGAGCCATTTGAACCATTTGAATTCATTTGTTTTTAACTGTGACATGAGTTTCGCCTGAAACGTTTTTCTGAGATTCGTATTTCAGTAACGCCATTATCAGAAAAGAATTCCAATGTTTTCTTATGTATTCTTCTTCTTCTTCCATTACACATAAGAAATTATCCTTCTCCACCCTGGTGGTTACGGCTTCATGGTTACTTAGCTCTTCGAGCTTGAAAAGTTTCGTGGTTGTAATATTCAGAACTCAGTAGTACGTGCTAGTATCTACATTTATATCTTTGAGTATTTTTATGTCATCTTGGTTGGCATTGTAACTTGCTTGTCGTTTGTTCAGTTATTTATTTATCGCTTTCATAGCTTTCTGAGCTATAATTGTCTTTTTGTTATTGATTAACTTTGCTGAAACTACAGCACTATTTCTTGCAACAATAATACCTTTTATAAGTTGTCCAGTATATTTCTACAGTATACAGGGTGATTCACGAAGCTATGCAAATATTTTAGTATGTTATTCTACAAGTAAAACTAAAGAAAGAAGTTCATATAAATATAGGTCCGCAAATGCTTAGTTACGGAGTTACAGCTAATAAAAGATTTTACCCGTAATTTAGTAGCTTTGTTAATATGAAGCCATCGCAACACTGTGCGGCGTTAATGTAAAGCACCATTTCCATTTATTTTGTTGTTATTGGTCTGGTGAATCTAAAAAACATGTCCCGGACGTATATCTGCTGTAGATGCCAGAACATCTCGAGAAGCAAAGATTATTACATAAGCAAATTACGAAAGTGGTTTAGATACAAATCTCTGTTGAAAGACGCACACACAGCACTAATGCATGTGCCACCACATGAGCAACGACAGTTCAAAGACACAAATTGGTCCTACTGCATATTACTCTGAGGCTATTCGTAGAGTGAGTTGAGTCGTTTCGGGGAAGAGACCAAACAGCGAGGTCATCGGTCTCATCGGATTAGGGAAGGATTGGAAAGGAAGACGGCCGTGCCCTTTCAAAGGAACCATCCCGGAATTTGCCTGGAGCGATTTAGGAAAATCACGGAAAACCTAAATCAGGATGGCCGGACGCGGGATTGAACCGTCGTCCTCCCGAATGCGAGACCAGTGTGCTAACCACTGTATTCGTAGATATAGGTGAATAAAACGAGCCCAAACACAAAGCACGAAGAGCCTGACGCGGTGTGGACTAGCTCATTCACGAATGTCATTCTTTCATAATTTGGAGCTATTTTTTAACAAGTCTGTTGAGTATCACATATAAAAGCCGACCTTATTTCTCGGCGATTTATGTGCGTATGAATACGCAAGCAATCGCTGTTTTTGATTTTTGATACTATTTATTGTACCATTAACATGTTGTCGAGCCCCTGCAGCCTCATCATCAGATGGAGGTGTTACAGGAACGTTATATCGCGGACCAAGTGTAGCTAGAAGCTGTGGTGTTGGGGCTGGCGAAAATCATGGAAATTTAGCAATCGGTAACGAAATGTTTATGAAATGGAAATGTTGCTAGTTTTGGCTGCTTACAGTGCACTGCTTCGTGATATTCATAGCAAATCTGTTCCGAGAGCATACAGTTCAGGTGTACCCGCAAATATATAAAGTATTTAGCTGCACTTGTTTCACGCTTATTTGCACTGGATGAAAATACAAAGAATATGCATGTGATAGATATAGGACGTTGCTTCATGAGGCTCTTTGGGCGAAATGCATTGTATTACAGAAGAAATATCTACGAGTACTGATAATATATTTAAGTGTATCTTGCTAGCTGTAGGTGTATTCTTATATTGGTGATATACATATTAAGTGGATTAAAAAGGTACATAAAAGACAAGCAATAGAGTGAAGTATTTGCTATGTAATTAAAGAGTGAATGAGTTACAGCATGCCACAGTTGTTACATGACTAAGAGAGTGAACTGTACTTGTGTATGTTGAAACTATGATACAATGCATCTTAGGCTGAAATCATGATGTAGTAAGGTGTTGTATCTGTAGTATACATGTTCTTTGTATTTACATTCCTTGTTTACGTTCTGTGAATAAGTGTGAAACAAAGTCCAGCCAAATATTGTGTACGCTTCTGTGTGCAACTCAAAATAATGTACATTATGGTAACAGATTTGCTATGGATATGTGATGCAATGCGCTTTAAGTAGGGGCTACCCAAAACGTAACATTTTCGTTTCACAAACGTTTCGTTACGGGTTACTAAATTTCCGCCATTTTCGCCAGCCGCATCATCACAGTGTCTAGCTACACTTGGCCCACGATATAATATTCCTGTAACTCCTCTATCTGGTGATGAGCCTGCAGTGGCCGAGAACTACTTAACAGTACAATAAATAGTAACAAAAAGTCAAGAAAAGTGGCTGGTTGCGTATTTATACTCAGGTAAACTGCCAGTTTAAATCACCGATGCAGTTCGTCATCCACCGTAGATACAGTGGAAGAATTTATTCTAGTTTCTTTGCTATTGATTCTATCGGTATTTCATCATCTTACAGTATTATGGTACACACACACACACACTCTGTTTTAAGAACTTCTCATAAATTCCATATCAATACTTAACATAAACAGAGTTGATTCAATGACGACAGTTTTACTCGCCTATACGAGTTCCTTACCGCTATTTCTCTCGATTCGCCCATATGCATAATTTGCTTACTAGCTAATAGAATCCTTTCTCTAATATTCTTTCGCCCATAAAGAATTCTAAAATTCTTTTATTGAAATTATATTTGATATCGGTACTTAATTTTTCATAAAACATTCTAAGAGCTATGTCATTAGGATATGTTCTTGTTTTACAGGAATCAGATGCAATGCATGCAAAGAGATTTCTGTTTATATATTTTACTACTTACAAAACTGCTCTCAGTGTGAGCTCTTTAAGTGAACGATCTATTTCTTGTGTTGTTGAAATGAGAAGTTAGAAGCTGTTAGCTGTAAAATGTTGTTAACGGTGAAAAATGAGTGTAATTCCCCTTTTTTCAGTTTTATTTATTTGCATCTTTTATAATCGTACGTTGTGTTTTTCCTAATATACTCAGTGCTATGCAGGATTTCGACGGCTCCACGCAAGTACCGTCTGAGAGGTCATTGTTTATTCGGCTGTGCTGTATCGTACAGCAACGTCGCGTACCTTGAGTCAGGAAACGGAACTGTTTGCAGAAAGATATTTATCCACACGCACAGTATGAGGACGTCTGGAGCACCTCTTACTGTCACCAGTTTGACCGTTGTTGAGGCTCCCTCTGACGCAGCACCGTATAAGGCGGACCACAATGGTGCGCCTAGTGACGTCATTGAACACATGAGTAGCACTACGTCGTCTTTTGAGACGAGAATAGTTTCTCTGCACAGCATCACAATGGGCGTATCCACCATGTGTGGTGACTCCGAGTAGAATGAACGGTGCCGTATTGCATTCGTCTTCGTCAAATGGGCTCGGCATCTGGCGTGATGGCTTGGGTGCCCTTGGATACACAACACGATCACCTCTGGTTCGCGCAGCCGGCTAATTTTTTTCATTTTTGACTTGTTATGGCCTATGGTAGACCCGATCTTCAGGGTCACAATAACGTTACTTTTCAGCCATATAATGCAAGAACGCGTGATGCCTCTGGTGATCTGAGCTGTCTCGACACAGAGGGTGTTCGATAGTTGCACTGGGAAGCAAGTTCTCCTGATCTTCCATCCATTGTGAGAGGCACCCACATGCCTTGCTCATACTCATCAAGCAGTCAGGCCTGCAAGATGAGTGGTCTGCCAAGCGAGTGGATTCATTCTTAGTTATCGAGTAATATTAGCTCTAGTACTCTCACTTAAGTTACAAGTTATCCTCCTATATGATTACTACGCAACGGAAACGCATATCTGACTATCAGTGATTTACAGAACTCTGACTGTACACTACGCACTGGCAGTACCACATTTTCTTTTTGTCTTTTATTTGACGGCTTTTATTAACACGTGGCCATCCCACTGAATATGAATGGCGCACACATTATAAATTCGGGACATTATGACAACATACAATTTGAAGGAATAGTCTACCAATCTCTTTCTTTTCACTAACTGATTTATTCTGATAAATTCCCTAACCTAAACACACAAATTCGATAACCTACAACAATAACATATGAGAAATTCCGCCCAGTGGGCATGGCTTTACATTAGTGAATCTCTATATTATGGTCTCGTAATTTATTTAACGCTACAGTGCACTTTCTGGATAGGTTGGTGGATCTTTTATTATACCTCACACTTCGACTCTCACAATCATCATCACGAAACTTTCCTCCAGACCGAGCGGTACAGAAGGAACAAGCATAACCCACTAATCTTTTGAAACTACTTCGCTACACACCCATGGAAACCACACATACCCAAATTACATGACATACACCATACAACAATATGAAATACTACACAGAGAATGGTTACAACATTATCACTTTCAGCTTTCCCACTTCAATTAATATTGATCCCAGTTTCACACGACACTGCCCCACTTTGTAATTCTACTTTCCTACTGTGAACTCTGGAGGTAAATGCACGTCTTCCTGTGCAATGCAAGCCATGTGGCGTTGCTGGACAGACGGCCGACTCACCTTGCTCTCTCTCAGAGTTTGAATCTAGCGTCACACGCATAGTAATATTAATGTATTCATCACACACGCGAGTCCTCAACTGATGCCATGGACTTCTCTTTATCCTTTGTCTCATACACAGATTGAGACTCACACAGTACTCACCACGTGGAAGTACTCGTCTCTTATTCCAAGTCCTGCACACGCCATTTCTTAAATATTTCAATTTATGGTACACACGCTATTTCTTAAATATTTCAACTTATTGTACACACGCTAGTAATTCAACTTAACTTAAGCACACGGAAGTATTTCAACTTATTGCTACACGTGGTTTCTTTGTGACCGTTGGTCACTTCCGAAGATTACTACAATCCCATTAATATTACCTGCCTGACCTTTAATTCTCCCCACAAAAGTTCCTGAAATAGAGAAATTATTATTTCAAACTACTCTTAAATATTCCACATGCATACCATGCCTCCACTCTTTCGTCATTACGGAGCACATCTAAAACAGGTGTTAACAGCACAGGATCCAGCGGCAGAGTGCCGAAACATGGCCGTTCTCGAGGTCCTCTCCCATCTCTGTCGAGGTGGGAGAATCACCTTGCTACCTTATTGGTCAGCCACATTTCAGGCGCTCAAAGCTCTGGTAAATTTCATCTCTTTGGTTCCACCAAAGGATCGACTCAAAGATGATCATTTATTCACATTCACTATCTGCGGTTAGCAGACGACCATACAATCATTCATTCCAAAAGATCTCACCAAACTGGATGTAGGGATTTATTTTGTGGGAGTGCACATATGATAAATTAAATAAATAAATTGTCATTCTTTCCCACACTGGTATCCGGCTTCGCTGTATTAATTGAAATTGAGTTATTTTACAAAAAAAAGTGTTGTTCTGACAAAAATACTGAAGTATGTTGTACCTATATTCAATGTCGGGCGGTACTGTACCCTTTCAATTGAAAATATTTTGCCGTGAGTTGCCGAGAGACTGGCACGTCATCATTCTCCAGGCAATACTGTTGAACTCTGGCACAGAGCTGAAACGGCGTGGAATGACGTACCAGTTCGTGCCATCCACTCTCAGTTAGACATGATGGCAAGTAGTGTTAGAGCCATTGCTGCAGCTAAGGTGGCGGTTCCGTGTACTAAATGTAGCAATCTATACAGTCACAAATCACTCATAAATTCAATCATGCACTCTTCCTACACTGTCCAGTCACATTAATGTGGCCACCTTTCGAAAGTCTGAATAGAGTGGGGTCCTGGAATGTACTGAAAGGGACGTGGAGCCATGCCGACTCCTGCGCCGTGACCAGCTGCACTGGGATGCTCGGCTGAGGATCCATGGCGCGAACAGCCAGATCGAGATCGCCCAAAAGGTTGAGTTTAAAGCCAGGGAGTTGGCGGCCAGTAGATTACCGGTGCTCTTCGCCACGAAGGTACACTCCCAGCTGTCTGACACGTTTCATTGTCTTGCTGGTAAAGCCGGCCGGTGTGGCCGAGCGGTTCTAGGCGCGTCAGTCTGGAACCGCGCGACCGCTACGGTCGCAGGTTCGAATCCTGCCTCGGGCATGGATGTATGTGATGTCCTTAGGTTAGTTAGGTTTAAGTAATTCTATGTTCTAGGGGACTGATGACCTCAGATGTTAAGTCCCATAGTGCTCAGAGCCATTTGAAGCGTTGCTGGTGAAAAACAAACTGCATTTGGGGGTGGTACGTAACCCAATGACAGATGCATATTTATGTTGGTCCATTGTGCCTTCCAGAATGGCGAGATCACACAGGGAATGTTGCGAAAACATTCCCCAGACCATAATGCTCCCTCCTGGCCTGCTCTTAGACGTTCCATACTGTACACACCGCGGCCATCTGTCCGATGGAGCATAAAACGTGAGTGATCTGAAAAATCCACCTGTCGCCCGTCAGCGAACGTCCAGTTGCGGCGCCGGTGTGCAAATACGAGCCTTTGTTATGGATGAACAGCAGTCAGTACGGTTCCATGAACGAGGAGCCCGTTGCGTAGGCTCATACGCAGCAACGTTCACTGAACGGTCGTTGAGGAGACACTGTTGGTTAGCCCTTGGTTCACATGTGCGGTCAGTTGGTCAACAGTTACACGTCTGTAAATTCTATTGACATTGTCTACAAGGAGATACGCGATCTGTTGTAATACACTACTGGCCATTAAAATTGCTACACCACGAAGATGGCGTGCAACAGACGCGAAATCTAACCGACAAGAAGAAGATGCTGTGATATGCAAATGATTAGCTTTTCAGAGCATTCACACAAGGTTGGCGCCGGTGGCGGCACTTACAACGTGCTGACATGAGGAAAGTTTCCAACCGATTTCTCATACACAAACAGCAGTTGACCGGCGTTGCCTGGTGAAACGTTGTTGTGATGCCTCGTGTAAGGAGGAGAAATGCGTACCATCACTTTTCCGACTTTGATAAAGGTCGGATTGTAACCTATCGCGATTGCGGTTTATCGTAATGCGACATTGCTGCTCGCGTTGGTCGAGATGCAATGACTGTTAGCAGAATATGGAATCGGTGGGTTCAGGAGGTTAATACGGAACGCCGTGATAGATCCCAACGGTCTCGTATCACTAGCAGTCGAGATGACAGGCATCTTATCCGCATGGCTGTAACGGATCGTGCAGCCACGTCTCGATCCTTGGGTAAACAGATGGGGACGTTTGCAAGACAACAACCATCTGCTCGAACAGTTCGACGACGTTTGCAGCAGCATGGACTATCAGCTCGGAGACGATGGCTGCGGTTACCCTTGGCGCTGCATCACAGACAGGAGCGCTGCGATGGTTACTCAACGACGAACCTGGGTGCACGAATGGCAAAACGTCATTTTTTCGGATGAATCCAGGTTCTGTTTACAGCATCATGATGGTCGCATCCGTGTTTGGCGACATCGCGGTAGACGCACATTGGAAGCGTGTATTCGTCATCGCCATACTGGCGTATCACCTGGCGTGATGGCATGGGGTGCCATTTGTTACTCGTCTCGGTCACCTCTTGTTCGCATTGACGGCACTTTGAACAGTCGACGTTACATTTTAGATGTGTTACGACCCGTGGCTCTACCCTTCATTCGATCCCTGCGAAACACTACATTTCAGCAGGTTAATGCACGACCGCATGTTGCAGGTCCTGTACAGGCCTTTATGGATTCAGAAAATGTTCGACTGCTTCCCTGGCCAGCACATTCTCCAGATCTCTCACCAATTGAAAACGTCTGGTCAATGGTGGCCCAGCAACTGGCTCTTCACAATACGCCAGTCACTACTCTTGATAAACTGTGGTATCGTCTTGAAGCTGCATGGGCAGCTGTACCTGTACACGTCATCCAAGCTCTGTTTGACTCAATGCGCAGGCGTATCAAGGCTGTTATTGCGACCAGAGGTGGTTGTTCTGGGTACTGATTTCTCAGGATCTATGCACCCGGATTGCGTGAAAATGTTATCATATGTCAGTTCCAGTTAGTGTATCTTTTTTAGTTTAGGGATTGTAAACCCATGAAGTCAAGATCGCACGTGAAATCTTCTTTGTTTGGATGTATTACTAGTATTAGAAAAAGATGTAGCCACCTTCAGATCATAAAACATTCTTGATTAATGTTGGTGCCATTATAGTTTCACGCATCGTTAAAATCTTTCGTAAAGTGACACGAACGATGAAAAGATTTTAACTGTCATGTATGGAGGTTGTCATTTTATGAAATATTTTAATTATTTGTGAAGCCGTATTAGCAACATCAGTAATCAAGAATGTGTTATGGTCCAAAGATGGTTAGAATGTCAGTCGAAACTAGTAATCTATCTAAATAAATTTTCACGTGCTATCTCGACGTCATGGGTTTTCAAACCCTAACATAACGTTGCACGTCTATTCCCCCGTTTATTTGCAGCCGTTGTCACCCCTGTCGTCTATGGGCCTTGGTGCATCACACTTAACCTTGGATTCTGTTTTGGATCAGTCATTTTGACATGAACGGTGTCCTTTAACCACGGCGGCACGTGAACGGTTCAAAAACTTTGCCGTTTGGGAAATGATGCCACACTTGGCCCTAAAACCTGTGACGATGCCCTTTTGGGCGTCAGATAAATCACTTCGTTTGCGCATTACGACAACTACTACACTGTTTCTGCACCGCCACCCCACCCCCCGCCACCCCGCCATCGCTCCCCGGACGCGCTTTATATACCCTCCACTGTTAGTGCTGATGTCTGCCGTCTGGGAGGGGTTGATGACGAACATAGGCGGTGGTCAATTAATCTTACTGAGCCGTATATTACAATGTACACTCACAACTGAAAGGAGTTTACTGGGGATCACTTGTGTGTGACACCAGAATACGATAAGAATATTAATAAAGGGGGGTAGGACGTCAAACGAGCCGTCTTGGAGCAGGAGAGGCACCACAGAACATTTTAATTTCCACTGCCTATACTTAACAAATAAATTCATAAAACTTTGTCTACAAGACCAGGAAGGATTGAGGATTCACACTCATAGCAGTGAAAGTTCAAAAATACAACTAAATAATTTTTACATATGAAATTTCATCATTTTTCACTTTCTATTGGCTGCATTTGTTGCTATAGGTGCACTTTTCTTCATAAGTAAGAGAGATTCTCCGATGAATTATGCACATCATACAAACCATACTTACAGGCGTATGAAACTCTAGAATTTATTTAATTTATGGAAAAATGAAAGAGCCGTTAGATTTTAAATTTCATGTTCAGAAATAAACTCAAATTTTATAGTTAATTATCTCAATTTTTACCACAGTCTTTAACAGATTTGGAAAATTCTAGAGTTTCATACATCTGTAAGTATGGTTTGCATACTCTGCTAAATTCATCGAAGAATCTCTCTTACTTATGAAGAAAAGTGTATCTATAGCAGCAAACGCAGCCAATAGTAAGTGAAAAAATAACGAAATTTCATATGTAAAAAAATATATATATTTTGTTATGTTTTTGAACTTCCACTGCTATGAGTGTGAATCCTGAATCTTTCCTTGTCATGCCGACGAAGTTTTAAAAATTTATTTGTAAATGTATAGACAGTGGATGTTAAAAGTTCTGAGGTGCCTCTCCTGCTCCAAGTCGGCCCGTTTGACGTCCTACCACCCTTAAAATGATACTAGTATACCATAAACGATGAATGTCTCTGATAGGCTCGATAATGCGGATCGCTGACTTTGCGCGACCGCATAGCCAAAGACACTGCTTTGCTGGAGTAAGAGAGCGCTGGGCACATAGTTGTAGGTAGCCGTCTGTGATGGAAAGACGATGGAGTAAGCAGTATTATAGGTGTGCTGTGTGAAGCCACCAAGTGTTAGATTAATGTAGGTATGTCAGTATTGTTGAACATGGAAGCAGAAGTCTTGAAGCAACCGAGGTGAAAATGTTAAATAATTATGATTCCTGTTTTTTTTGCCAGCGCGTTAGAATAGATGAATTGGCTGATAATTTTTAATTGTCGAGTAATCCCAGAATGTACGTAAACCGTTTTGATAAAGAGGCTAGTTAGATATTTCAGTTTGTAATGTTTCTAAGATTTGTTAACAGAGCTATATTTAATTTAATGAGTTGCATTTATGTTGGATTAATGAAGTTAGATAATACTCGCTGCTTAAATATCATTGTTTGTGAATCAATTGTGAGTAATGTAATTTCAGTTGTTAGATGTTTTTGAAAAGACAAACTTAAGTTGCAATATAATTTTGCTCAAAAACAGAGTGTTAGTAATTCACGATAATCAGTACCCCCTCACTGTCCAGGTCATATTTTTTAAAGAAGTTGGATTATCTTAAATGTTCTCGTTTATCAGCCAGATGAATTTCATGTGCATTTCAAGTATTATGGCCAGCATTGTACACTGCTGAGTCTGTAGCTAGCATATTTATACACTCCTGGAAATTGAAATAAGAACACCGTGAATTCATTGTCCCAGGAAGGGGAAACTTTATTGACACATTCCTGGGGTCAGATACATCACATGATCACACTGACAGAACCACAGGCACATAGACACAGGCAACAGAGCATGCACAATGTCGGCACTAGTACAGTGTATATCCACCTTTCGCAGCAATGCAGGCTGCTATTCTCCCATGGAGACGATCGTAGAGATGCTGGATGTAGTCCTGTGGAACGGCTTGCCATGCCATTTCCACCTGGCGCCTCAGTTGGACCAGCGTTCGTGCTGGACGTGCAGACCGCGTGAGACGACGCTTCATCCAGTCCCAAACATGCTCAATGGGGGACAGATCCGGAGATCTTGCTGGCCAGGGTAGTTGACTTACACCTTCTAGAGCACGTTGGGTGGCACGGGATACATGCGGACGTGCATTGTCCTGTTGGAACAGCAAGTTCCCTTGCCGGTCTAGGAATGGTAGAACGATGGGTTCGATGACGGTTTGGATGTACCGTGCACTATTCAGTGTCCCCTCGACGATCACCAGTGGTGTACGGCCAGTGTAGGAGATCGCTCCCCACACCATGATGCCGGGTGTTGGCCCTGTGTGCCTCGGTCGTATGCAGTCCTGATTGTGGCGCTCACCTGCACAGCGCCAAACACGCATACGACCATCATTGGCACCAAGGCAGAAGCGACTCTCATCGCTGAAGACGACACGTCTCCATTCGTCCCTCCATTCACGCCTGTCGCGACACCACTGGAGGCGGGCTGCACGATGTTGGGGCGTGAGCGGAAGACGGCCTAACGGTGTGCGGGACCGTAGCCCAGCTTCATGGAGACGGTTGCGAATGGTCCTCGCCGATACCCCAGGAGCAACAGTGTCCCTAATTTGCTGGGAAGTGGCGGTGCGGTCCCCTACGGCACTGCGTAGGATCCTACGGTCTTGGCGTGCATCCGTGCGTCGCTGCGGTCCGGTCCCAGGTCGACGGGCACGTGCACCTTCCGCCGACCACTGGCGACAACATCGATGTACTGTGGAGACCTCACGCCCCACGTGTTGAGCAATTCGGCGGTACGTCCACCCGGCCTCCCGCATGCCCACTATACGCCCTCGCTCAAAGTCCGTCAACTGCACATACGGTTCACGTCCACGCTGTCGCGGCATGCTACCAGTGTTAAAGACTGCGATGGAGCTCCGTATGCCACGGCAAACTGGCTGACACTGACGGCGGTGGTGCACAAATGCTGCGCAGCTAGCGCCATTCGACGGCCAACACCGCGGTTCCTGGTGTGTCCGCTGTGCCGTGCGTGTGATCATTGCTTGTACAGCCCTCTCTCAGTGTCTAGAGCAAGTATGGTGGGTCTGACACACCGGTGTCAATGTGTTCTTTTTTCCATTTCCAGGAGTGTATTTTATGAGAGACCAGTATATATAGCGTTTCTGCGTTGCTGCTTTAGAGGTAAGACAATTTAATTTATTTGCAATGTGCACAGGGACCAAAAACTCATCACTTTTGAACGGAACCAGATGATTCAGTGCCTGAGAGGCCGAATGTATTTTGCAGTGACTGTATTCAAGGGCGTACCCAGGACCTGAACTGGCCGGGGGGGAGGGGGGGTTGGTCATTCTAGTCTCAGGAAACAAGGACTCGAGCAGCTGCCCTCCCCCCTGTCCCTCGCTGGGTACGCCCATGACTGTATTTAGTTATTGGTATTGGGAGTTGCATTGCTCAATCGATTCGTGTAAAGTGTTGCTAACAATAATACAGAGTAGGCACACCACTTGCACTTTAAAAATTACACAACAGATAATTTCGTTATTTGCTATCTCATCTGGTGCACTTTTAGCGATCGGCATGTAATTATCTAGACTCACAAACTCTGTTGTTACTTATTGGCTATATTGAGTCTCATTTTCTACGCTATTTATGACAGGTAGAGTAGGTTAATGAGTCTGAATGAGACAACAGCGGCTCACGTTGCCAGATGGCGGCTGTTCTGCCACCTGCTGTTAATTTGGAAAGAAATGTGCCGTCGTAAATTACCCGCCTTGGCTGCTGAAACAGTGGTAAATGGTTTCACTTGGTGTCGTGCCATCTCTGCTGCTGCTGCTGCTCCAGTTAGCTCACACCGTTACCGACGGACATCACTGCCAGCACGTCCCACAAGGTCGGCATTCCTGGCTGAAGTTCGGTCACGCTGTGCCAGCAAACGCCGTAAACACCCGTGTCGCGGCCCGGCCTGTGTCAGTATTCAGAGCAGCAAGCCGTGAGGCCGCGCAGCCTAGGAGAACGAATTGCCAAGATAAACACATTTAATTCACCAGTTTGTCATCTGGGTTTATTCTTCCTCGATTGTTAGCTGATTTCGCATCTCGTAATTTAATTACTTTATTCCCTGTTCTAATTTGTTTATCCAGTTTATAGATGAGAACAACGTACACCTCTACCACCTGTTCTTTCTAACTCTATTTCATTTATTCTCATTACTGGCTTTTTTTTGTTCTTTTTTTTTAAACTGGTCATGTGTTATAGCTCTCACGACTTTGCATCTACAATCAATGAAGTTAAACAACACACCACTATTTTATCCCTTTATGCTATCGTTTTCGCGAACTATTCACGACGATTGTGGAACAAATTTCCATGCGGCTTTTCTTTCCTTTATGTCGTACTTCAATCTGTATATTGAGCAAGCAGTAAAGGAAACAAAAGAAATATTCGGAGTAGATATCAAAATAAATGGAGAAGAAATAAAAACTTTAAGGCCCGCCGATGACATTGTAATTCTGTCAGAGACAGCAAAGGACTTGGAAGAGCAGTTGAAAGAAATGGACAGTGTCTTGAAGAGAGGATATAAGATGAACATCAACAAAAGCAAAACGAGGATAATGGAACGTAGTCAAATTAAGTCGGGTGATGCTGAGGGAATTAGATTAGGAAATGAGATAGATTAGGAAATGAGACACTTAAAGTAGTAATGGAGTTCTGCTATTTGGGGAGCAAAATAACTGATGATGGTCGAAGTAGAGAGGATATAAAATGTAGACTGGCAATGGCAAGGAAAGCGTTTATGAAGAAGAGAACTTTGTTAACATCGGGTATAGATTTAAGTGTCAGGAAGTCGTTTCTGAAAGTATTCGTATGGAGTGTAGCCATGTATGGAAGTGAAACATGGACGATAAACAGTTTGGACAAGAAGAGAATAGAAGATTTCGAAATGTGGTGCTACAGAATAATGCTGAAGATTAGATGGGTAGATCACATAACTAATGAGGAGGTATTGAATAGGATAGGGGAGAAGAGGAGTTTGTGGCACAACGTGACTAGAAGAAGGGATCGGTTGGTAGGACATGTTCTGAGGCATCAAGGGATCACCAATTTGGTATTGGAGGGCAGCGTGCCGGGTAAAAATCGTAGAGGGAGACCAAGAGATGAATACACTAAGCAGATTCAGAAGGGTGTAGGCTGCAGTACGTACTGGGAGATGAAGAAGCTTGCACAGGATAGAGTAGCATGGAGAGCTGCATCAAACCAGTTTCAGGACTGTAGACCACAACAACAACAACAACAACAACAACAACAACATGTCGTACTTACACGGGGTCAGCATGGTTGTTGAAGGATTTGGTGTGGTTAATTTAAGAGTCCATTCTCTTCAGTCAGCGTATTAAATAAGCGAATTCCACGATTTTTTTTTTCAGAACTGATGAAGCGATCAACGTCAATCTTTTTCATATTACTGCACAGCATTTTCTGACTTTTTAAAGAAATTCAGTCATCATTAAGCCCCCATCTGAGAAGTTTTTGAAGCTGACAGAATGGAGTGCGGGCACACAATAGAGATATACTTCTGAAATTTAGCTAATTTGCTCCTCGGACATGTCCATTAGGAGTAATAATTTTTTTAATTTTAATTTATCAATTGGTTATTGGAAAACAGTGACCAAACACACACCACAAAACTTCTGCTTTGTTTCGAATTACCAAAAAAAAAGTATGCTATTAATCCGTGTGCAATATGTTATAGGTTCAGAAAATTGTTTGTTTTATTTATTTGAAATAAAATTTACAGACTGTAGGACTTCTGTCATGGATATACATCATTTTGCACAAAGAAACTTTAACTCCTCGAATGGGGATGCTCATTGATGACTGAATTTCTTTAAAAATCAGAAAATGCTTTCCAAGAACCAGTAAATAATGAGGAAAAAACATTTATTTTGATTGATCCATTAGGTTTTCCTAAAAAATCGTAAAAATTGCTCATTTTATAGGCTGACTGAAGAGAATGGACACTTAAAGGGTGGCTGGATGCCCTTCCTGTTACAAACCCTTCACCCACCAGGACTGAATTTGATTACCCTAACTGCCTGCATGTATTGTTATCCACATAGAAGTGTGCGAACATTTTCTTAAGTTTTGCGGATTGTGTAACTGTTACATGCCGTGGGTACCAGCCCAGTATTCACCTAGTCAGATGTGGAAAACCGACTAAAAACCACATCCAGGCTGGCCGGCACACCAGCCCACGTCGTTATTCCACTGGGCGAATTCCTTTTGGAGTCGTCGTGCCTGCCTAAATCCTGGAAGCTGCATGCTATCACGCGTGGGTATCGGGGCGGATAGACAAGTTTAAATGAGTAATTTGACAGCAGGAACACTTATTTCTAATACATTACTTAAAGCTAGTGGTGATAATTGAACATTTCCCTTTCACAGAATTTATACACATTCAGGAGAAAGTAAGTAGCTTTTATTTTTCCCGAGCTATCTTTGACGTTCATTTGACCCCACTGCCCAATTCATTCTATCTCAGTCACTTCCTCTCTGCAGTTCACCTAAACCAACATACTACATAATGTGTACCACGCATTCCAAACCGTTTCTTTCTCTTGCAATTAATCACTTCTTCGTTCCTTTTACTTTTAAGTTAGCTACTTTTCTATGCTTTATCAGGGCTCCCACGAATCCATTCTTCCTTTTTATAAGTTTTTACGATGTCTTTATTCTAATTTTGGTATAACTGTCACTTCTTTTACTTCTAATTTGGTTCGATTCCCGGCGGGGTCAGGGATTTTCTCTGCCTCGTGATGACTGGGTGTTGTGTGCTGTCTTTGGGTTAGTTAGGTTTAAGTGGTTCTAAGTTCTAGGGGACTGATGACCATAGCTGTTAAGTCCCATAGTGCTCAGAGCCATTTGAACCATTTGAACTTCTAATTTCTTTAATTCAAGTGTCATTATTTACTTGTTTTTGGGGGCATTCACACTCTACATTGCATTTTAACACATATCCAAACATAAAGCTATAGGAATTTCTTCTTGTTTTCAACTACAACGTTTCTCGCCAGCAATTACCTGTTTTTAAGGGAAACTTTCCTCGTGTAGGCAGCCTGATCCACATATCTTCCTAGCTTCGAATGCTTCATATATGACCTTTCCTACGGAAGTACGACTACTTCACTCTTTCTACTGCTTGGGTTTTCAATTGCTACTGTGATAACCGCAACTACTTATTTATTTATCGATACCGTTCCTGGTTCACTGTGTATTCATAGCTACTTTGATTATATTTCTGGATAATATTCATGAACATTCACGAAGTTTTGAAGTGATAAGCAAACTGTCAGTCATAATTACGACCAATAAGTTCTTACTAACCAATTACGTATTTCAGAGTGAAAGCTCCATCTTCATGGTTTGCAAAGCAATCTGAGTTTTTTCATCACAATCTGGTGAAGCAGTCGTACCTTACGGAGGTCAAACACTTACCACTGCATAAATGGGAAAGACAGGCGACCCGTGACTAAAAATAACGTACAGTCCTATTAAATACCAGAATTTTGCTTCGCTTTTTCTCCTTGGTGGATCGGCTTCACATTGATTCATCGTTATCGAAACCATATCCTTAAAACAAAACGTTGCATAGAAACTTAGCTTGCTTGCTGTCTCAGAAAACATCACAGCTATAAATACCTTACGTAACTTCTACTGTCACTATCACTGCCATTATTATTACTATAATTCATTGCAGCATCACCAGTAACAGTTGTCTTGCCGCTAGTATTAAAGTTACTGCTTCATAGTACTGTTACTCATACTGACAGCAGATGCATTCAAACCATTTTTAATTCTATTACTGTCATTTTATTTCTATTATTACATTAAAATTGTTGTCATATGTCAAATAACCACGGTATAAAAATGGTAAGTGTAAAATCCTTGTCCGATGTAAGAATAAATTTGAAAGCTTTAATTTACTCAGATTAAGGAAATAAAAGAAATTTTTTAGCTTGGAGTCGAACACAGTTCGCGTGTCAAACCCTACAGCTCTACAGCAACTCTAGACTAAAATATTTTACAAATGTAAATTGCTCAACCTCATGGAAAAAATTACTTGTCGTAGAGATGATGATTCACTTTTTTTCTTCCACCTTTGATATTTTCTACAAGCAAAAAAATTTTTAATCGTTAGAGTGTCGATCACCATCGGACATCATCAGAATGATTGAAAGCAGCATCAGATGGTCAGGAAGTGGTGCTGACAAAGCGTTTATTATTGTTGGAGGTGCTATCTCTGTAAGGCAGAAATGATATACACTAAGGTGCCACCTCGGAATTTCCATCATACAGCCTTTCCATGGATGGCTGACATCGCAATGCGCGTCTGATCTGTCCATTCTGGCTTTGAGGTAGGCTAGCTCAGCTGGCAGTCTTAGGGTCTCACATGGCATGGGCCGCATGAATCAAGTTACAGAGCTCCCTTCACGCTTAGTCGGAAGGTTACATCTATCAGCCTGTAGATACTAATCGGTGTGAGCTGGCTGCCTATAATGGACATGTTCCAAAGCACACTGGATTTTGTCATCTCAGTTATCACACCTCACAGTCACCTTCCGCAAGAATGATTATAGTGAAAGACATATCAGAGGCACGTTGCGCTACCGCCCGTGAATCGGGTGCGTGATCAAAACAACAATTGGTACCTAAATGTACGGCGTTTTTCCATCACGCAAGTAGCATTTCCAAAAGGATCGGTAATATTCTGCGGAAACACGATATGTAGTTTGTTTGTCGACCACCCAATGAGATTAAAGCCATTTTAGGGTCTGTAAAGGAGAATCTTGAGTTGTATAAAGCACGCGCCTATCTCATCCCTTCCATATGTGGCATGTCATATAATGGGCAGACCATCGGGGCTTTTGAGGACTGATATGCAGGGTGGTCCATTGATAGCGACCGGGCCAAATATCTCACGAAATAAGCATCAAACGAAAAAACTACAAAGAACGAAACTCGTCTACCTTGAAGGGGAAAACCAGGTGGCGCTATGGTTGCCCCGCTAGATGGCACTGCCATAGGTCAAATGGATATCAACTGCATTTTTTAAAATAGGAACCCCCATTTCTTATTACATATCCGTGTAGTACGTAAAGAAATATGAATGTTTTAGTTGGACCACTTTTTTCCCTTTGTGATAGATGGCGCTGTAATAGTCGCAAACGTATAAGTACGTGGTATCACGCAACATTCCGCCAGTGCGGACGGTATTTGCTTCGTGATATATTACCCGTGTTAAAATGGACCGTTTACCAATTGCAGAAAAGATCAGTATCGTGTCGATGTATGGCTATTGTGATCAAATTGCCAACGGGCGTGTGCTATGTATGCTGCTCGGTATCCTGGACGTCATCATCCAAGTGTCCGGACCGTTCGCCGGATAGTTACGTTATTTAAGGAAACAGAAAGTGTTCAGCCACGTGTAAAACGTCAACCACGACCTGCAATAAATGATGCTGCCCAAGTAGGTGTTTTAGCTACTGTCGCGACTACTCCGCACATCAGTAGCAGACAAATTGCGCGAGAATCGGGAATCTCAAAAACGTCGGTGTTGAGAATGCTACATTAACATCGATTGCACCCGTACCATATTTCTATGCACCAGGAATTGCTCGGCGACGACTTTGAACGTCACAGTTCTGCCACTGGGCTCAAGAGAAATTACGGGACGATGACAGATTTTTTGCACGCGTTCTATTTAGCGACGAAGCGTTATTTACCAACAGCGGTAACGTAAATCGGCATAATATGCACTATTGGGCAGCAGAACATGCACGATGGCTGCGACAAATGGAACATCAGCGACCTTTGCGGGTTAATGTATGGCGCGGCATTATGGGAGGAAGGATAAATTGGCCCCCATTTTATCGATGGCAATCTAAATAGTGCAATGTATGCTGATTTCCTACGTAATGTTCTACCGATGTTACTACAAGATGTTTCACTGCATGACAGAATGGCGATGTACTTCCAACACGATGGATGTCTGGCACATAGCTCGCGTGCGGTTGAAACGGTATTGAATAGCATATTTCATGACAGGTGGATTGGTCGTCAAAGCACCATACCATGGTCCGCACGTTCATCGGATCTGACGTCTCCGGATTTCCTTCTGTGGAGAAAATTGAGGGTATTTGCTATCGTGATCCACCGACAACACCTGACAATATGCGTCAGCGCATTGTCAATGCATGCGCGAACATTACGGAAGGCGAACTACTCGCTGTTGAGAAGAATATCGTTACACGTATTGCCAAATGCATTGAGGTTGACGGACATCATTTTGAGCATTTATTGTATTAATGTGGTATTTACAGGTAATCACGCTGTAACAGCATGCGTTCTCAGAAATGATAAGTTCACAAAGGCACATGTATCACAATGGAATAACCGAAATAAAATGTTTAAACGTACCTACGTTCTGTATTTTAATTTAAAAAACCTACCTGTTACCAATTGTTTGTCTAAAATTGTGAGCCATATGTTTGTGGCTATTACAGTGCCATCTATCACAAAATGAAACAAGTGGTCCGACGATAACATTCATATTTCTTTAGGTACTACACGAATATGTAATAAAAATGGGGGTTCCTATTTTAAAAAAACGCAGTTGATATCCGTTTGATCTATGGCAGCGCCATCTAGCGGGCCAACCATAGCGCCATCTGGTTGCTCCCTTCAAGCTAGACAAGTTTCGTTCTTTGTAGTTTTTTCGTTTGACGCTTATTTCGTGAGATATTCGGCCCGGTCACGATCAATGGACCACCCTGTATAATGTGTAAGTATCACATGCTCTTACAATAGCCGAGGATAATCCCTTGGTGCTAGTCTTCCTAAGGAATAAAACGAGACAAAGCTTCTGGCGTGCACTTCCAGCGTGTTAGTTGGGAGGCAGTTGAGATTAAATTTGCAGCTGACTCTACAAATAAAAAGATGTTTACTTACTTTCTACTTGCAATCCTCCTCCCTTTCTGGTCAAACGAAAAGGGACGGAGTTAATGCTATTCAGTTCATATCACTTGTTCACCCACTGGTAATGAATGTTCGCTGTTGCCAACTTCCGACGTTGGTAATCTTTGGTTTTGCGGTTGCGCTAGTTGTTTACTGTGCGCGCGCGCGCGTGTGTGTGTGCGTGTGTGTGTGTTTGAGCAGAAGTATCCAGATACACCTTTGTATTGCGGAATTGACCACCAGAGGTGACGAGGAGGGTCGGAGTACCGTGTTGTCACGGGGGAGGAAGTAGTAAAATGGAATGGACCAGGAGACCTGAGTGACATCGAAGGTAGACTAGTCACTGAGTGTCACCTGGGTAACGAATGCCTCAGGGACATTTCACCCTAGTAAGGCTGTCCAAGTTAACTGTTGGTGGTGTGACTGTGAAGTGGAAACGAGAAAGAGTAACCACAGTTAAACCGATACTAGGCAGAGTTCATGCGCTGATGGACATGGACCACTGAGCACAGCGGAGAGTGGTTGTAAAAACTACCGTGAAATCAGCGGAAGGAATCGGTCGTGAGTTCCGACGTGTTACTAAGAGGCCAGTTAGCACAATGACTGTGAGTAGAGAGTTAAGAGAATGTGGTGCAATGGTCGAGCAGCACGTCATATGCCGCACATTTCTGTAATCAATGCAAAGCGACGCTCGAGGTGGAGTAAAATCGACGCCGGTGGCTTCAAAATGGTTCAAATGGCTCTGAGCACTATGGGACTTAACTTCTGAGGTCATCAGTCGCCTAGAACTTAGAACTGCTTAAACCTAACTAACCTAAGGACATCACACAGATCCATGCCTGAGGCAGGATTTGAATCTACGACCGTAGCGGTCGCGCGGTTCCGGACTGAAGCGCCTAGAACCGCTTGGTCACTCCGGCCGGCGACGCCGGTGGGCAATGGATGACCAGAAACGAGTATTTTCGAGTGTTGAGCCAGGTTACATCCTGTGGCAATCCGATTGAAGAGGTTTGGTTTGGAGCAGACCTGGAGAACGTTAGCCACTACCACGTGGAGTGCCAACAGTGTAGTGTGGGGGACATGGTGTTACGATATGGGAGAGGCTCTGGACCTCTTTTCGATCTGAAGAACACATTTTACAGCATTGTATACTACATACAGTAAAGGAACAGTTCAAAAACGATTATTGTATCAGCATGACGACGCAACCTGTCATAAAGCAACATGTGTGAAGCAACAGTTTGTGGACATTCCAAAAATGGGCTGGTCTGTCCACAGTCTCGATGTCAACTCAGTGGAACACGTTTGAGATGAGGTAGAACTCGACTTGGTTCCAGATACCAGCGTCAGACGTCACTACCTTTTACTGAAGAAGAATGGGCTGCCAGTTGTCCAGACATTTTCCTACAACTAATAAAAGTGTCCCCAGTGGAGTTCAAGTCGTTATGAAGACGAAGGGCGGCCGAAACCTATATGAATGCCCACTAATAACTGTTTGGATACCTTTTATTAGATAGTGTATGCTGCATTATGGTTTGGTCATTGTAGCCGGGGTTTAAATTTCCTTCCAAAGTGGTTTCCCACTGCATATGTGCCTTGAAAATTATGAACTGTTCACTTGTCGAAATATAGACGGCTGTCGAAGACGTCACCCGGCTACTTTCCCTTCAGTTCTTTGAGCTTCTTTATATTTTTTTAGGGCATATGTGCAGTGAGTGAGGTAAAAAGAAAATGAAAAAATTTAAATAATAAGAGGAAGTTACACACTGTTCTACTGTGGTGTTGATAAACATCTACGAGCACATGCGGCAGTGAAATGAAATGTCGTGTAGTGTAGGTCTCCCGAAAGCTAGACCCGAACGCCTGGTGCAAGTTTTTTTGAGGTGACGCCATTTCGGCGACTTGCGCGTCGGTGAGGATGAAATGATGATGAAGACGACACAAACACCCAGTCCCTGATCGGAGGAAATCTCCAACCCAGCCGGGAATCGAACCCGGGCCCCCTGGCAGGACAAGCCGGAGCGCTGTCCATTCAGCTACGGTGGCGGACATGCAGCAGTGCAGATCATAAGGTCATAATTCACAAGAAATTTATTAATAACATTTACGTACGTTACTTGTGAGAAGATGAATATATACTTTACACACTCTCTGTCAACGCACCGGTTGAGATATGACCTAAACAAGAAAAAAATGCTCTATAACAGTCTTCAAGCTCTAACTGAGATTCGATTATTTCAGCATTAAATAAAGATTTAATGAAATGGAAATACGAGGGTAATCCCAAAAGTAAGGCCTCCTATTTTTTATAAGTACATAGACCTGTTTATTTATACAATGGTTTACATCAGTTTACTGCTTGAACATTTAGCCATTTTTCGACTAATCACCATTTCTGTCGATCCGTTTTTGTAGACGCTGTGGCAGTTTTTGTATGCCCATGTCATACAAGCTCGCCGCCATGCTGTTCAGAGTTATGAACCCCTTCTTTCACCTCGTCGACGGAGCTGAACGCTTCCCGGCCAAAATGTTCTTAACCTAGGGAACAGGTGACAGTCACAGGGCGCCAAGCAGGACTATAGGGTGGGTGGGTGATTATGTTCCACTCAAACTGTTGCAGGAGAGCAATGGTTTGCCGAGCGATGTGTGGGCGAGCGTTGTCATGGAGAATGTGTACGCCCTTGCTCATCACTGCTCTTCTCCGGTTCTCAATAGCCCGTTTGAGTTTTTTCAGAGTCTCACAATACCTGTCAGCGTTAATTGTGGTCCCAGTGGGCATAAAGTCGACCAACAATACCCCTTTACGATCCCAAAAAACGATTGTCATGACTTTGCCGGCAGACTGAATTTCGGTCCGACCAGCCGCAAACTCTCTACACCACTTACTAACATTTTTAACATCCATGCACGACTCACCATACACTTCTGTCAATTGGCGATGGATTTCAATCGTCGCAGTGCCCTTTGCGTTCAAAATCCGAATAACTGCACTTGGCGGTGACATCCAACGGGAGCTCCATTCTCAATGGCTGCCAAGGCAAGACTGAACGCCTCAGCGCGGCATGCGCATGTTTACACACTTCATAACAGTGTGACCAACTGCCACAGAAACAGAGTTCTGTACTTATAAAAAGATTAGGAGATCTTACTTTTGGGATTACCCTCGTAAATGATGGTGGAGAAAACGTAATTCATTGTTGTGCATTGGATGAATTCCTTATTAATAGCACATACTTCAACCATAAGCCACAGCATAAATACACCTGGAGTAATACAAGTGCTCAGTTATTGATTACACCATAAACAATAGAGGCTTTCATCCCAGTCAAGTATAGGTGTGAGAACGTTAATATTAGGAAATGTAAGATCGGATCATTGGCTGATTATGTGTAAATTGAACCCGAAACTTAGACCGAAACACAAAAACAAAAAGTTGAGAGGCTGACCGAAGAAATAATTAAAACTGAAGTCATACAGGATGAGAATACTAAGGTGCAGTATCAAAGCAGATTAATGGAGAAAATCCCTGATAACTCATGTCTAGACGAACAAAATATAGAATCCAGATGGACTACTCAAACCGAATATCCAAGTGGCAAGACGAAAAGGGTAAATGTGATAGGTGGTAGAACTACACACAAAACACCATGGTTTAACACCAAGATGTTAAAGAATTAGCTATTTAGAAGAGGAAAGCATTCCTAAAATATACAGTCAGTCAGAGTCATGACTATTATGCGGAGTGAACTCGGATTTTCGGAAAACAAAAGAGGATTATTGGCAGTGACACAAAAAAGGTATGGAATGAGACCTTTATGGATTACAAAAGAAAGTATGGTAAATGCTCCAAAAACAAAAGATGGATATTAACGAACACATTCAGATACACAACGTAAGCAAAATTCAGTGGGAACATGATCATAAAATACAGTGTAAGGATGTAGCAAAGATGTAAATTGAAACCCGTCATTAAAGCACAGGAAATGTCAACCAAATAGACTTCTCATTGGAGGAAGTATGTACTGCAATAAAAAGACTTGAAAACAAAAAAAATCCAGCGCCTGATTATATGTATTATTATTATTTTCGGTTATTCCCTTTTGAGAGAGCGATTGAACTTGGGTAGTCATGATTTCTTCTTCTTTCTTCATTCTTCCCAAATTCTCTTTATGCGTTCACTGTGTTCTACCCACCATCTTTTTCCCGTTCTGTTCTCCATATGTTCTTGTTTAAGTGTGTGTTTCTGTATGATGTTTCTAAACTGTTCTCTATTGTTTATGTTGTCTTGTGTGATCCCCAGTTCTTGAAAGTGTTCTTCTGCTTCAGTGATCCACTTTGTCTTGTTTTTGCTCTCGTTTCAAAGATTTGTCTTGTGAGCCTGCTTTTATTCATCCTGCTGACATGTCCATAAAATTTCATCCTTCTCTTTCTAATGGTGTCTGTTATTGTTTCTATGTCTTTGTAAATCTCTCTAGTTGTCCTCTTCATCCGGAACACTCGTACATATATTTTCCTCAGAATTTTTCTTTCCTGCTTTTCAATCTCTCTGATCTTAGCATGACCATGAATCACTGTAGTTTGTGCAGCATAAAGTGCTTCTGGTAGGACTACTGTGTTGGAATGCCTTAGTTTCGCTTTGACAGAAATAGATTTCTTATTATAGTGATTCAAAGTCAGCTTATATGCTTTTTGTAATCTGGAGATTCTATCTTTATTGGCTATTGAGTTCAGTCCTGATGTGTGGATTATTTCTCCCAGATATCTGCAGTGGGAAACTTGTGCCACTTTCCAGTACTGAGTAGTAATGGGGAGATTATCTATAGGTTTGTTTTCCATACACTGTGTTTTCTCGTAGGAGATTTGTAGCCCAGTTTTCTGTGAGATTTCGTGTAGTTTTTCCAATGCAAGTTTGGCTTCCTCTCTATTGTTCGTTAGAATGGCAATATCGTCCGCGAAACCCAGACACTTAACCCTAAATCTCTGCTCATTTTTAATCCCAAGCTGAATTCCTTTTATTTCCTTTTCCCATGCACCCACAATTTTTTCCAGAACCATGTTAAACAGAAGGGGGAACATTCCATCTCCCTGGCGAACAGCAGTATGGGTATGAAATGCTTTTGATGTTTCTCCCATGAATTTAATGATGTGTATACATATACATAATGAATTAATAAAATACGGAGGGCAGGCATTGTATCGACAGCATCATACTTTGTTTAATAATATAATGAAGGAAGGCAGGATACCAAGAGAATGAAAAGAAAGTACTAAAATTCCATTATAGAAAAAGGAGATAAGCAAGTATTATATAATTCCCAGGGAATCGTCCATTTCGTACCACCTAAAAACTATTATAATCAGTAGAGACGGAATGCAGAATTATATAGAGATAACAGAAGAACAACAAGGATTCAGGGAAAACAGGAACACGATAGATGCTTTTTTCGCTTTAGGACAGATGTGGAGAAATTCATACAGTTTAATAACGCAGTCTACCCATATTTCGTTGACTTATCAAAAGCCTTTGATAGGATCGGAAAAAAGGATATAATCAAAACTTAATCGACAAGATGCTGATGATGCTGTACTCACAGCCAATTTAATGAAACAGCTAAGTACTATAGCATAGAAAACTCTGTAAGAACCTACGAGTATAGTAATACCAAAAGCAGCTGTACGATGTAAATTAGAAGTAGATGGTGTGTCAGTCGAACAAGTGATGAGCTTTGATTATCTAGGGACTGTGATGACCAACTATAAAGACTAACCATAGAACCGTGATTTATTTTCAAAGAATATTGTTAAGAATTTATTTTATTTACTAGCGATTCATGAAGAACATTAACACATTTAATCACACTATGTAAGCATGAAAGTAGTTGCCAGGGAGTAAATAATGAAATCATAACCAAATTCCTTGTAACAAATGGGAATTTTATTCACTTTAATAGTGCCTAAAAGCGTTTTTTAAAAGAAACAGATTTAAAATTATAATCCGAAAACATCCTCTAAATATTAAAGTTACAATTTATTCAGAGGCAGCAAGAAACAAGTTTGACTGCATGAGCTTTTGGGCAGAGAACCTTGCCGCTCCCTTTTGACACGGCCGTAGTTACAACCGCTCACAACAGCCTCTGAAAGACTACACTGGTGCAAATCTGCAACACACCAGATAACTTTAAACTAAGAGTTTTAACAATTTACACAAGCACACAAACTATGCACTACCCGTAGGAGGGATGGAAATGGTACCAAACACTAACAATTAAAATATTAACCTTGCCACCGGAAGTGCAACTTGATTTTAACTTATAAGAAAAGTCTTACGGTGAAAGGATGGCAACTTTATATACTAAAATGATCATTTAAATGAAAGCCCATGAAATGCAGTCTTATATAAAATTCTACAAGGTTGGCCAAACAATAGTTAAGATGCTCTACAGTACACAGATACCGCCTCTCAAGATCATAGGCAATAATATCAAAGTTTCCAAAGATCAAAACATATTTCAGGTATTAGGCCGTTACACTCCAAGCAATACATTCGTTAACACACCAAATCCGACAACGTGACAGAGGTAGCTACTAACGTACGGTAGATTGATAGGGAGATTACCGAACAACCCACACCGCAGGTTGCTCTAACCCGCCCCTACTCCACAAGGGAAAAACGGACCACCCAATTTATAAACAACCACCTTCCCGCTGGTGAGCAAACGGAGAAGAATGGTGGGACGACCCCAAAGCAAAACGGCTGGTGACCTCACCAAGAAAACAAGTAGAATTTAACAAGAACAAATCAAACAACATATCACCAATCACTTAACTTCTAATAAACTGCGATTTCTCGTGAAGACCTGGCGCAGCACCCCCAAATCGCTCTCCCGAACCGTCCGCTTCCAGCCGCTTCAACGGACGCAGGAAGGCGCGCCGATCTCCCGTCTCACGGCGTCGCAGCTCACACCGGCCAGACCGATGTCGCGGGTTGACTCCTGTTGCTCTCCTGTCGACCGCGAAGTCACTACCCCTCGCTGTATGCCGCGGCCCACTGGACTCACGTGGCGACCTCACACGCGCCGACGTTCAAGACGGACAAATCATCTTGTGTCTCAGTGCGCAACCGACCAACCGATCGTTCCAACCAATGACCATTGCCTGACAAGGGAACCTCCCCATCGCCCCCCCATCAGATTTAGTTATAAGTTGGCACAGTGGATAGGCCTTGAAAAAGTGAACACAGATCAATCGAGAAAACAGGAAGAAGTTGTGTGGAACTGTGAAAAAAATAAGTAAAATATACAAACTGAGTATTCCATGCGCAAGATAGGCAACATAAAGGAGAATGTGAGCTCAGGAGCTTCGTGGTTCCGTGGTTAGCGTGAGCAGCTGCGGAAATAGAGGTCCTCGGTTCAAGTCTTCCCTCGAGTAAAAAGTTTACTTTCTTTATTTTCGCAAAGTTATGATCTGTCCGTTCGTTCATTGACGTCTCTGTTCACTGTAATAACTTTAGTGTCTGTGTGATTAGCAGACGAAAGGACGTGCCTTTCCAACGGGAACCGAAAACATTTGATCGCAAGGTCATAGTGTAGTGGACTGACAAGACAGCCAGTCCACAGTGACGGGTAACCGAAAGGCACGCGTACACACACGCCGACTGGCGTGAAGTCTGGAACAGGATACGTTATTAATGCACTAAATAAAAGTACGTAGCGTCTGTTTACTTAACTTTAATTCATCCTTGTGGTACATCGCTATTGACTATACAAATGAGACTCTCTCCAGATATGGTCAATGGCGCCTTGCTAGGTCGTAGCCATGGACTTAGCTGAAGGCTATTCTAACTGTCTCTCGGCAAATGAGAGAAAGGCTTCGTCAGTGTAGTCGCTAGCAAAGTCGTCGTACAACTGGGGCGAGTGCTAGTCCGTCTTTCTAGACCTGCCATGTGGTGGCGCTAGGTCTGCAATTACTGACAGTGGCGACACGCGGGTCCGACATGTACTAATGGACCGCGGCCGATTTAAAGCTACCACCTAGCAAGTGTGGTGTCTGGCGGTGACACCACACATAGGTCAACCGATTCCTTCGTTAGCAGGAATACTCTCTCTTCCGTGCGCTGTAGTCAACTGACGTCGTGTGTTTCGATGTTTGTTTAGGTGTAGCGTCCCCATACCACGGCGCAGTTACCTCGCATCGGACGGACGGACGGACGGACAGAATAATTGTCTGAAAATAAAAAATTAAACTTTTTCACTCGAGGGAAGACTTGAACCAAGGATCTCTTGTTCCGCAGCTGCTCACGCTAACCACGGGACCACAGCCCTCATGAGCTCAGACTGTCCTTGATGTTGCCTATCTTGCGCATGGACTACTCAGTTTGTATATTTTGCTTTTTTTCATATTTCCACACAACTTCTTCCTGTTTTCTCGATTGATCTGTGTTCAGTTTTTTCAAGGCCTATCTACTGTGCCAACTTTTAACTAAATCTGAGGGGGTTGCGATGGGGAGGTTCCCTTGTGAGCAAACTCGAGCAGACTGGCGGCCTAAGGCGCAGACTCAGATGCAGGAACTAAGCCCCGACCGGGCGACCACCCGCTGAGTTCTCTTACTGGCGGAGTGGAAAGACTCTCATTTTGCCGGCTTTAAAGGTTGATCCGAACGACAGACAGACACTAACTGCCAAACAAATGCGGACGAGAGAGAGACCAGCAAGCTGGGGACGAGAGACTGACCCAGACTGATCCCCTGGTGAGCTCATAGCGCCTCTTAAATGCACGTGAACAGGCAACCTTTCCCCTTTCCCACCAGAGGGAGACACCAAAGCTGCGGTTGCCACAGCGGCGCCACCGCCAGAAACGGAGGGCGACTGCTTCACACTACGCGCTGCGGCGCGCTCTTCAAAACAGCAATTTTTACCACGGCTCAACCATGAAAGTGTAATATCAAGTATAGAGGCGGTAAAAATATGTGAAACAATGGTGTGTCCTATTCTGACAACTGCAGCAGAAACTAAAACAGAAACGTAGTCTCGTGCATAGGGCAATTAATATACCTATGAGCGAAAAATATAGGGAGACTGAAATTAATACCGTTAAGAAAATAGCGATGAATAACGGTTACAGAATAGATATGGTTAAAAAAACTGTTACGGAAAAGTAATAAGCGCAAAGAGAATAAACCTGATGGAGAGAAAGCGAAAATTATCACGATGCCATACTACGGAACAGTCTCACAAAAGATAGCAAATATTTTTAATCCATACGATGTTAAAATAGCTTTTCAGACTAATAACCTAGTGAGGTATAGCCTTAAGCACGATATTGGCGAGAAGAGAAATAAGTTTGAAAGATCGGGAGTTTATAAGATACAGTGCAGAACTTGTAATGCAAATATATAGGGCAGACAGGACGATCATTCGCGATCCGGTATAAAGAACATAAAGATGCGTTCAGGTTAGGAAATTATGACAAATCAGCTGTTTCGAACCATATATATGAAACAGGCCATCCCCTTAATAGCATAGAAGACAACGTAGAAATATTGCATGTAGAAAAGAAAGGGAGGAAACTTGATTTACTAGAGGAATTCGAGATAGCTATCCATGAAAAGAAACAAAGCAATATTCTAAATGCACAAGATAGCTTTAAAGAAATGAGATTTTTAGCGGATTTTTAGAATTATTTTAGGGTAGGTATGCGATTTTAAACTTGTAGCATGTCACTGACGGAGCTGCGAGAGACTAACGATAGCAGACCAATGCTATAAGGAAATCAAGCGCCCAATAGCATAGCGTTACCGTCAAGCACACGGCTGTAACCACGCCGCAACACCTAGGCATGTCAGTCCACAACAGCTCCCGAGCCGGCACAGTGCGACAGCATATTTGGTAGCTATGGGACGGCCATCGACTTGTGTCAACAACTTCAATGTAAGACGAGGACCCACGGTACAATATACTTTTAATTCCGTTTTACTCTATGGACTTCCCAACTATTTGTGATGGTATTTTGTCTTTTTAGTCCGTTTAATTTCATGACATAGATTTTACAACCTGATCATGGGAGCATTTTCCCTTGAAACGCGTTGTTAAAATACATGTATAAGAATCGCAGTTGAATGCTAACAGTGATAACCAGTATAACGACAACTGCTACATCGACTCCATAATGGATTATATTAAAAAGAACCGAAAAAGCTAAACAAAACGACAGTGGGGAAAAATTGGATCATGTGTTAATGATTGACCTTTCAACACTAGCTGAAATTTGTAAACATGGACGAGCAGCAAGGGAAGCAGCTACCAGGACGACCACCCAAGATATGGGACAGCAGCTGGTCCAGTACATCTACGAGGCAAACAGAGGCAACTCTAATCAACAAAAGAAGAGGAAGGAGAAGATGGAGAGATGTTGATGCTTTCTTGCACACTGCAGCTGTGCGTGTAGCCTAGTCTATTCTTTCATCTCACTCTCCAGGAAAACTACAACTTCTGCTACACCGGTAGACGGTCAGTGAGGTTCGCATTCCGGTGCGGAGAGAGGTGACGCCCACCGGGCAGTCGGCGGACCGGCTGGTGTATGACAAGTGTTGCGGCGCAGGGACGGCCCCGGACGGGCGTCGGCCCGAACGCACGCGAGCCGTCGCTGCCCCGGCATCCATTACGGCGGGCCCCGCCATTCATTCATCCGCACACGTACCGTGCCAGCTGTGCGCCTAATGACCCCGATATGTCCCGCCGAAGTGCGTCTCGGAACACGCGCGGGCAGAACGTGTCTTACAGAGTTTTTCGTTGTCGGCTGGATCTCCGGCGAACGGGCGCGACTGCGGAAGGGGACCGGTTGCAGTCCGGTTTTCTCCTAAAGATCTGGCGCTACCATATGCGCACATTAACGAAGAGCCGTGGCAGAGGGCCGTAAATTTCCTTATAATGGCTCCGCGGAGCTGCACCGCGTAGAGAAACGACCGGCCCATACTTGCAGCGGCGATTAAGCCGTACAGAAGACATCTGGAGGGGATTCGCGAACGCCTCGGTAACAATAGAGACTAATTCAGTTGCAGGTGCAGCTTGTACAGTGGCACTAAGGGATACCTATTGTCTGTCCCGTAATGTGGCACGTAAACCACACCGCGCTCGCTAAACCAACTGAAATAGGCCTTCGAAGAGTGATGTTCCGGCTCGTTGTAGCTCAACGCGTCAGACAGGACTGAGCGCCTTATTTCCATGAAACCTTCTTTATAATCCTGTTTTGCGAGAAGATGACGTCCTCGTTGGGTATCGAACTTGCAACCTTGAATCAAGGACACAGTCTTAATTACTCTGAAACGCTGTCATCTTTTTTCAGCCTGTCTACTCCCTGGTCATATTAAACATAATGATTTTAGTAATCTTGGTGGAATTTCAAAGCTGTGAATAATTTCACCAGCAGTGGTGGTACGGTAAAAGGATGCGAGAAGAGATTAAGTCTTAAGTGACAAGATACGTAGTTTTGTAGTTCGGTTGACGACTGAGAAATTAAACTAATGGGACAGATAGACAAAGTGTTAATTATTTGCTTCTACTGCAATATTAAAGACATACTGTTTAGCGTATGGAGACAAATTCGTGCCAATAACAGGACTACATACAACATTTCAGAGATACATATTCCTAAAAACCTTTATTTCTTTTAATCACAAAAACACAATACGGCTTAAATGGTAACTGATTGTCATACGACGTTGACCACGTTGGAAAGTGTCTATCACGTGCATCACTTGTGGTCTCTTAAGACGACTAAATGTATGATCGGATCAAGTCCCGCTTACAAGCGTGTACAATGTCTCGTAGAGAAGAAGTAAAAACGATTATATGATAGGAAAAGTGAGACTGGCAACGGTACAATAGTTCTCACTGCCGCACGCCATAAGGTGGCATACGAGCATAGATGTAGATGCATATACGTGTGAACCACTTTTCTTCGCTGACAGAATGTCATTGCTTCCACGAATATATGCATATGTTTATTTATGACTCACATTGTCAATACTTTTGAAATTCACTGACGGAAAACTGAAAATTAATGGTAAACCGGTGACCTAGAAATGCCAATTTTCCTGGCGCACTGATGTACAACAATTAAAGCGTTTTACCCTAACTTTATCCATATTGCAATGCAAATGGCTGAGGTCTACGATTGTCACAGAATTTGCGAAGCTTCACTCATTTTATTCCTTGATTGCTTTTTATTTCCGATAATAGCTTCACATATAGCTTTTGCAGAATTCTCGTATTTAGGTGCTCGTATATGTTACTGCAATATTTAAATAGGCCAGATTATGGACAAAGAAGGGACTACATACTGAACGCTAAATCACAAGATGTAAAACCATTGTACGAGGACTACCGAGAAGGTAATACACGTTTTGCCATATCGCGGCTCTGGGCGTGGCTGCAGCCTCCATACCGCATTCAGCGGCTGTGACGCGAGGTCTGTGTCTCCACCACTTTATTTTCTGTGACTTGTTAAAATATGAGCCGCAACAGAAAACCCCGCAATTTGGGAGGTGCGTTCCGTGGTTGGATTTTTGTTCGCAAAAACCTGCAAACCAACTGACATTTACCGCCACCTTTGTGATGTTTATGCAAAGGAATAACAAGTGAAAGCCGAGTGAGGCAATGGTGCATTGATTTTAAAAATGGCCGCACCAATGTTCAGGTTGAGGGCCGTCATGGTAGGCCTAGCCTTGTGACTAACGACCTCGTAATGACTGTAAGGAATTGATTCTCGATTATTTCCTCGAATGCGACTCAGTAATCAGAGAGGTATTGTCAAAAACTGACGAAGTTAGTGTGGGAGATACAAAACAAGCGTCGGCGAAAACTTAGTGCAAAAGTTCTGTTTTTTCACGACAACGAACGTCAACACACGGGCAATAGTGCCCGGGAGCTCCTACGGGGTTTTGGATGGGAGGTGTTTGATCATCCATCATACAGCCTGGATTTGGTGCCGACCGATTTTCATCTCTTCCGTGAAATGAGGGCATGGCTCGCTACACAGCTCTTTGATACTGACGCCGAACTGCAAGCCAATGGTTTAATTTGGTGCAATCGCAGGAGGCATATTTCTACAGAGACGGTATTGAAAAGCTTCTTCCACGGGATGACAGGTGCATCAATTTAAAACGTAATTATGTATGTATGTATGTTTGTATTCTGCTCGAGCGTTTGGGATCCCTATCAGGTCGGATTGAGGGAGGACATAGAAGCAATTCATAGGCGGGCTGCTAGATTTGTTACTGGTAGGTTTGATCATCACGCGAGTGTTACGGAAATGCTTCAGGAACTCGGGTGGGAGTCTCTAGAGGAAAGGAGGCGTTCTTTTCGTGAATCGCTACTGAGGAAATTTAGAGAACCATCATTTGAGGCTGATTGCAGTACAATTTTATTGCCGCCAACTTACATTTCGCGGAAAGACCACAAAGATAAGATAATACATATTAGGGCTCGTACAGAGGCATATAGGCAATCATTTTCCCCTCGTTCTGTTTGGGAGTGGAACAGGGAGAGAAGATGCTAGTTGTGGTACGAAGTACCCTCCGCCACGCACCGTATGGTGGATTGCGGAGTATGTATGTAGATGCAGATGTAGAAAAATAGCTTAAGAGTGTGCGTTTAAAACGCAGAAAAATTTTATTTTTCCATGTTGTTAATTCTTTATTTCTGAATAGCCCTCGTATTTATGTCTCTGAAAGAGTTTAATGTTATTTCGAATATCGTACTTGATTTGTAAATATGGTAAACATTTCAGAACGGCGGTGAAGAGCATAAATCGTGGAATAAATCGGATTTTAGCAAAGACTTCAGCCTGAGTGGAAGTGACCGGGGTTTCGGAACAACTGCCCATTATAATTGGGTTTGTGGGGTCAGCTGCAGGCGTCGATGGAAGGCGATGAAGTTCTTCGTCTTCGGTCTGAATGATAGTGGCATGTGGATTCGCAATGGTAGGCTACGGTAAAGAACTAAATGTTCAAAATGTTCAAATGTGTGTGAAATCTTATGGGACTTAACTGCTAGGGTCATCAGTCCCTAAGCTTACACACTACGTAACCTAAATTATCCTAAGGACAAACACAGACATCCATGCCCGAGGGAGGACTCGAACCTCCGCCGCGACCAGCCGCACAGTCCATGACTGCAGCGCCTGAGACCGCTCGGCTAATCCCGCGCGGCTAAAGAACCGATGTCAGCGAGACTGATCAGAAGGTGTGTGTTGGAAGCTGAACTGCGAGCGAGAGGCCCTACCACCGGGCTTTCTCTCACATTTTATCACCGCGATGTGGAGTACTTACCTGTAGAGATGAATGGATGTCAGGTAACCGTAGAAATTTGTTTCAAGTCATCGTTCTTTCTACTAGTCTGATGCTGCCTTCCTTCTTTTCCTCTTGTGCTAACTTTTTCGTATCTTCGTAACTACTACTTCCATCATCATTTATAACCTGTACTGCATTTTCTACTCATGCTCTGCCCTCTTGTTTTACCCCTCTACTGCTGTGTTCTGTATGCAGTAGCAGATGTCACCTAACGTTTCCCTTTTTCTAGTAACTGTGTTGAATGGACTTCTGTCCTCACCTGCTCGTTTTAATACGTCTTCATTTTGTACTTTGTGTCCACTTCGTTGGTATTCACATTCCGAATTCTCCCACTTTTTTCTTTTCTATTTTTCGATGGTCCAAGTTCCGCTATCGTATAAAGCTTGTGGTGCAATCAAGCCTGAGATACAGTCAGAATTCTTTGATAGTATCGGGTATCGGTAATTTCATTTATTTATTTATTTGTTTGTTTTTATGAAACTATACCTTCTAAAATGTATCATTTCATACAGAACTATCTATATCTTTTTAGAATAAATTTTGAAGATTTAATGTAAAAATCTATAAATTTGAATCTGCCAAGTTTCACTAAGTAATTATCAGTTAATTTCTTTGACAACGATATAAATGTCTTTTCTATTGATGAACTTCCTTAAGGAAATAGGAATCAACTGGAGAGATCGGAGACTTATAAGGAACTTGTACCTGGGACAAAGGGTAAAGGTACGACTGAGCTATGGAGAAACGAACAGTGTGGAAATAGGAAGGGGAGTGAGACAAGGATGTTCTCTGTCGCCACGTCTCTTCAACCTGTATGGAGAAATGCTGGCGAGAGAAGCGCTGAAAGGATGCGGAAGCTTCAAAATAGGAGGACGTCTCATCAACACCATCAAGTATGCAGATGACCTGGTAGTGCTCGCCAAAAATCAGAGACAGCTGCAACAGATGATGAACAATTTGATGGAAACGGGAAGAAAATACGGCATGGAAATCAACATCGAAAAATCAAAAGTGATGCGCATATCAAAACGTGAGAAACACTTGAAGATAACTGTTGACCATCGGGAACTGGAAAATGTGAATCAGTTCAAGTACCTGCGAAGTTTTATCACAAAGGATGCCCACTATACCAACGAAATCCCAGGAGGAATCGCTATGGCCAAACCTGCTTTCAGCAAGAAGAGGACTCTGTTGACCAGCAAGCTGAGTTTGGCATTGAGGAAAAAACTGATAAAAAGCTACATTTGGAGCATTGCACTGTATGGAGACCGTGAGAAAGAAGGAGAAAAAATACTTAGGGAGCTTTGAAATGTGGTGCTGGAGGAGAATGGAAAAGATCAAGTGGACAGATCGCATAAGAAATGATGATGTACTGCGAAGAGTAGGAGAGAAGAAAAGTATTCTTGGTACAATTCTTCAGAGAAAGGCCAACTGGATTGGACATGTACTTAGACACGAGGCACTCATACATGATGTCATCGAAGGGAAACTCAGAGGAAACGCAGGACGAGGAAGAAGAAGAATTCAACATCTGGACGACATGAAAGATGGAAGGAGATACAACAGACTGAAGGAAGAAGCTGAAGACAGGGAACAGTGGAATAAGAAATTCTCCGTACGAAGACATGGTCCTGCCACTAGGCAGAATACTACTACTAATAATAATTAACGTCTTTGCTTTAATGTTATCTTTATACTGTTTCTTATTGTTAACCTGTGGTGTAATGGAGAAAACTCATGTATATGACATGATTTTAAACATGGCTGTGGCAGCAACTGTTAAAATTCTTCACAATAAAGGATGACAGCCAAAACCAGTTGCAGGATAAAATTTATTAAAATTCTTTACCAAGGTTTCGGTACATATAAATATACCTTCATCAGAAGTAAAACTACCTGAACAGAGAGACACATTCATTAGAAAAGTCATATCAACGAAAGTGAGAAACAGAAGCTTAAGTAACAGTGAAATTACTACAGTAATGTAGGCACAAAATCATTAGTACTTACTAAAATTACATCATGTAATGGAGAATAATAAAAACAATTATGCCAAAGGCGTCGTCAGTAATTAAAACCTCATCTCCATTTGTACAACATGTGTAATGAGCACAGGGTCAAAGCGAACAGTATTAGCAGCATTACTTCACTTATGAACTATTGAGACATGAGTGTGACAGCACTAGGGCAGATGGTTTCGCCGAGAGATGGCACTTGCATGTGCCAGACTCGCGCATATTAAAATTAATAAATACATACATAAGCGCATCAAAAAATTTGTTAAAGGTTGTGTTAATTCAAACTCTGTCTTAATAAGTAAAACATATCAGGCCAATTAAAGACATTTATGTAAAATAGAAATATAGAACCAATTTATCTGTATCCTAGTGTCAAACGGATAAAACTTGCGCTTGGAACATCTGACGAGAGAGGGCACTAGTGTAATGCGCGAGAGTCTCACGTAACGTAGGCAGCGAAATACATACTAGCGAAACAACCAAAAAAATGTTATAATAAAACTAAAACATCTGTCATTATGAATAAAACATAGTAGTCATTTAACCATACATACACATTGAAATTCATAACAAACAAACATCACAATACGTAGAATCCCAACAAGACAGGAAAAGTGCATTTCACCGGAATTAACAAGCAAGAAAATAACTACTAGTCAGCCAGACTATGTTACATTAAGGCAATGAGGGGTTTGAAACTGTCTAAAAAATTTTTGTTTCGAAGCTGCACCTGTTCATTAAGAACAAAACCGTCTTTTAGAGACAGATGCTTGAAAATCTCTAATTCTTCGAGCAAGTCTAGTTTGTAACCTTTATTAGCTTCATGAAGCAGCTCTACGTCGTCCAGTTCACTTGGCGTGTGCCGTAAGAGCCATAGATGTTCAGCAAAGGTGGAATTATATACGTTTTCCCCGTTTTTACCTAACAAGTGTTCTTTATACCTAACTTTAATGGGTCTACCTGTCTGCCCTATGTAATAGTTTGGGCAGTCGTTACACGTAATTTTGTATACACCGGACTTAGTGCTGAGTTCTTCTCGTGTTCCAATATTATGAATTACTCTACGTTTCAGGCTATTATTTACGGAAAAGGCAACTCTATAACCGTACTGTTTCTGTAAAAGTCTTCTTATCTTATATGAAACGTTCCCTAAAAATGGAATAGAAATAAAGTTATTACTCTCATACTTTTTTTCCCTGTTATCTCCTAAAGTAGAAAATTTTACAGCTGTTTTTTTCTTAGCAATTTGGTCAATTAATTTAGGGTCGTATCCATTGTTAGTAGCTATTGATTTTAATAAAGATATTTCATTTTCAAAACAATTCTGTGCTAAAGGTGTGTTCACAGCGCGATGAACTGCGGAATGAAAAAAGGCGATCTTGTGAGTTTGAGGATGACAGGAATCTGCTGGAATAATATTATCAGAAAAACTTTCTTTACGAAAAATGTCGAAGCTAATAGTGTTACCCGATAACTTGAGTTTCAAATCAAGAAAATGGAGTTCTCTCTCGTTATTTTGAATCTCTTTTGTGAATTTCATTTTCTCATGGAAACTGTTGAAAACATGAAACAGTTGTTGTAGATCTTGGTCACACCCTTGAAACAGTATGAGTATATCATCAACATAACGAGCATAAAAAGAAATCTTATTGCCTAACGTAGGATTGTTTTTGAAGAAATTTTCTTCTAGTGCATTCACAAAGATGTCAGCTAAGATGCCAGCTAACGGGCAACCCATGGCTAAACCGAATGGTTGTTCATACATTTTACCATTAAACTGGAAGTAATTGTAATCTAGTACAACATGCAGTAGTGACATAAGTTCCGACAACTGTAGCTCACTTAGAGTTTTATGTTGTCGAATGTTATCTTCAATAATCTTAAGAGTGATATCCACTGGAACATTAGTGTATAAACTTACGACGTCAAAAGAAACCAAACGAGAGGAAGAAGTGATCTCTATCGATTTTATCTTGTTTATTACCTCAGCACTATTTTTAACAGAGTAGTTGTTTCCAAAAACAAAGGCTTCTTTAATTTTAGTGTGTAAAAATCTCGCTAGTTTATGATGTGGGCTCTTTATTCCGTTAACGATGGGACGAACTGGGTGTTGACTTTTGTGTACCTTAAACTGACTTCTAAGCATAGGTGCTCTAGGGTTCATATTAATTAAGGTTTTCTTTTGAAACTCTTTCATAAGATGTTTACTTCTTCTTAACGTATCCCTAATTTGCTTTTGTAACATGGGGGTATGATCCTGCTCAATTTCAAATATACCATTTTCTTCGAAAAAAGCCAAAGTTTTAGCAATATATTCACTTTTATAGGCAACAACAAGCGAATTACCTTTATCTGATTTAGTGATGAGAGCCTCATTATTTTTTAGTTTACGGTTAATACTAGTAGTAATGTTACCCCCTCGCTGTTTTAAATCACTGTTTTTTACCGACTTGACCTCTCTTTCTATAATTGCGCTACATTCATGAGCAATCCTATTTTGTTGGGATTTTTCAGTTTTTACGGAATCAAGACCAACTTTAAGGTCAACAATAAAATTATCTACCACTTTAGGATCGTTAATATTAGGCATGAAATTATATTTAAAACCTCTCGCTAGCATGGCGCTTTCTTGAGGGGTAAAGCTTATAGAAGTTTTGTTTATTATTCTGTCGAAAAATTGGTGTTCGCAATTGACAATTCTTTTTGCATGAACAACATTAGATTTTGGGGTAACATTTTCCAGTTTATGAAGTTTAAAATCATGCCTACACTGAATTTCAACCTTACGATTGTGTAACCACTCATTAACACTTTGCCAAATACTGTCTACATGAAAGTTAAAATAATCTTTAAAAATTCTAGTAATATAGAGATACAAAGAGTAAGCTTCTTCATTTAGTTTATCTTTCTTCTTATAAAGGTCACTGATTCTGTCACTCATAATTTGTTTCACCAGTTTAGCTTTAGTAGATGGAAACTTCTTACACTGTTTCACATTGATAAAGGCCTTCACGTAATTCGGTGTCAAATGGCGTCTCTCACACTGTTTAGTGAAGTCAATAGCCATACCTGTTTTCAGGATTTTAAATGAGATGTCCATGTATTTAGAAACAGCCTTTGAAACCTGGGCAGGTACATATTTCATGATTTTAAACATGGCTGTGGCAGCAACTGTTAAAATTCTTCACAATAAAGGATGACAGCCAAAACCAGTTGCAGGATAAAATTTATTAAAATTCTTGACCAAGGTTTCGGTACATATAAATATACCTTCATCAGAAGTAAAACTACCTGAACAGAGAGACACATTCATTAGAAAAGTCATATCAACGAAAGTGAGAAACAGAAGCTTAAATAACAGTGAAATTACTACAGTAATGTAGGCACAAAATCATTAGTACTTACTAAAATTACATCATGTAATGGAGAATAATAAAAACAATTATGCCAAAGGCGTCGTCAGTAATTAAAACCTCATCTCCATTTGTACAACATGTGTAATGAGCACAGGGTCAAAGCGAACAGTATTAGCAGCATTACTTCACTTATGAACTATTGAGACATGAGTGTGACATCACTAGGGCAGATGGTTTCGCCGAGAGATGGCACTTGCATGTGCCAGACTCGCGCATATTAAAATTAATAAATACATACATAAGCGCATCAAAAAATTTATTAAAGGTTGTGTTAATTCAAACTCTGTCTTAATAAGTAAAACATATCAGGTCAATTAAAGACATTTATGTAAAATAGAAATATAGAACCAATTTATCTGTATCCTAGTGTCAAACGGATAAAACTTGCGCTTGGAACATCTGACGAGAGAGGGCACTAGTGTAATGCGCGAGAGTCTCACGTAACGTAGGCAGCGAAATACATACTAGCGAAACAACCAAAAAAATGTTATAATAAAACGAAAACATGTATATGATGTGGCAGAAAACAGACATTGTAAATAGAACTGATAGCTTATCGAGGCGAATGAATATTACATTTAGTTACTTCCATAATTAAATTGTGAAAATGCAGATAATCAAACTGCATATATTTATTTCATTTTGTAGATAGAGATTCAATAGACTGTCAGAGTTCTAGCAGCAGTGAATGTTCTTTGTACAAAGGACATTTCTATAAGACCTCTATAAGAAGACAACAAAGACAGATTCAACTTCCAGCTACCTTTTCATCAGTCTATAGCTGCGTCGTGCAAGACTGCTGCTCTAGCGCCTGCTTGTGAGAGTGCAGAACGCATAGAGCGTGAGGAACGCATAGAAAATATTGTGGGGAAGGCTAACCAAAGACTGTGTTTTATTGGCAGGACACTTAGAAAATGTAACAGGTGTACTAAGGAGACTGCCTACGCTACGCTTCTCCGTCCTCTTTTAGAATACTGCTGCGCGGTGTGGGATCCTTACCAGATAGGACTGACGGAGTACATCGAAAAAGTCCAAAGAAAGGCAGCACGTTTTGTATTATCGCGAAATATGGGAGAGAGTATCACAGAAATGATACAGGATTTGGGCTGGACATTATTAAGAGAAAGGTGTTTTTCGTTGCGACGAAATCTTCTCACCAAATTCCAATCACCAACATTCTCCTTCGAATGCGAAAATATTTTGTTGACACCGACCTACATAGGGAGGAACGATCACCACGATAAAATAAGGGAAATCAGAGCTCGTACGGAAAGATATAGGTTTTGATACCTTCCGCGCGCTCTACGAGATTGGAATAATAGAGAATTGTGAAGGTGGTTTGATGACCTCTATGCCAGGCACTTAAATGTGATTTGCAGAATATCCATGTAGATGTAGATGTGAGGGGTGTCGAGGGAGTTGCCTGCCCACAGGTGACTAGGAATCGGTCAAGGGTCCTCCACGTAAACATACTTTTTGAAGGTGCTCAACAAAGGTGCATGCCAGGCATCGAAGGTGTTGTCGAAACTAAGGGTGCGTCTTAAAGTGAACTATTGTCGTTTTAGTCACGCGCAAGTCAATGTGTGCGTCTTAAAGTGAACCATTGCCGTTTTATTCACGCGCATGTTCATGTCAAATCCCTCCATGATCATGCCATTGGAGAGTGCAAAGAAGTTGACTGAAAAAGCATAATCACCATTACCTTTCTGGGATAACGTTCTAATTTCGTCGAATTGTTCTGAACGGTTCCGGTGGGTCCACCCTAATAGCAGAGCAGAAATTTAAAACGTTCTACACGTCAAAGGGGTCAGATCATTTTCAGTGTGATTGTAGCACATCTGTGTCCTTAGAGAATGGGTGAATTGTAAAGGGAGTGGGGGGGGGCAGGGGAGGAGGGGGCTATCCGGGTCAAAGGTCGTCAAGAACATCGCTCTGTTGTTTATCGCCCTGGAAACTGTCGTTTTCGTTTCGAAATATGTGTAAATCAGTGCCCGAATGGAAGGGGTTACACCACTTCCTGAGGCCTTTCTGGGTCGTTTCTGAGCGCCAGTGTGTCGTCAAGTCATAAGAAAATCACATGATTTTAACGCTGAACGTCGGTATTCTGACTTCCATCGCAGAGGCGTCAAGAGATGGGGTGAGATGTGGGTACGGAGAGCGTATGACGACCTTCCAATCTTGTGACGCGCCCACGGTGACACCGGACACACTTCTTTTGAAATTTAGTGTCAATTTGACATTATGAACCCGCCCTACACCTCCATGAACTTCTGAACTTCGGCCTCGTTTTCCCATGTGTCGACACCTCGCTGTTTGGTGGTTCGCCGAGCCCGAGGGGGGAGCTACAGGGCGCCACGGTTTGAACCGTCACAGAGGAAGGTCGTAGGCACCTATGAGCCAAATTTCACGCTTCTGCGTCGCAAGGGAGAAAACTACGTGCTTCAAAAAATGAACCCTCAATTCTTTTGCGCAGTGTACATCTGTATGAAAGACAAGTGACATTCGCGTAACCGGGCTAAGCTGCGGGCAAGAAGTTCGTTCAAATTTAATTTAATACGCGGTACATTATTGTATTTCATTTACTTTGTGGTGTAAATGTGTAGTTGTATATACGTACCTTCTCAGATAGGGTCGTCGAGCAGATGCGCAAAACTATACGCCTACATCTCTGACATCGATCTGTTGTAGAATTTTAGAACATGGTTTTTGCTCGCGTATCATGTCATTTCTGGAAACCCAGAATCTACTCTGTAGGAATCAACATGGATTCCGGAAACAGCGGTCGTGTGAGACCCAACTCTCTTTATTTGTTCATGAGACCCAGAAAATATTAGATTCAGGCTCCCAGGTAGATACCATTTTCCTTGACTTCCGGAAGGCATTCGATACAGTTCCGCACTGTCGCCTGATAAAGTAAGAGCCTACGGAAAATCAGACCTGCTGTGTGGCTGGATTGAAGAGTTTTTAGCAAACAGAACACAGCATGTTGTTCTCAATGGAGAGACTCCTACAGACATTAAAGTAACCTCTGGCGTGCCACAGGGGAGTGTTATGGGACCATTGCTTTTCACAATATATATAAATGACCTAGTAGATAGTGTCGGAGGTTTCATGCGGCTTTTCCGGATGGTACTGTAGTATACAGAGAAGTTGCAGCATTAGAAAATTGCAGCGAAATGCAAGAATATCTGCAGCGGATAGGCACTTGGTGCAGGCAGTGGCACTGACCCTTAACATAGACAAATATAATGTATTGCGAAAACATAGAAAAAAGGATCCTTTATTTTATGATTATATGATAACGGAACAAACACTGGTAGGAGTTAATTCTGTAAAATATCTGGGAGTATGCCTACGGAACGATTTGAAGGCGAATGATCATATAAAATTAATTGTTGGTAAGGCGGGTGCCAAGTTTTCATTGGGAGAGTCCTTAGAAAAAGGAGGTGGATTACAAAACACTCGTTCGACCTATACTTGAGTATTGCGTGTGGGATCCGTACCAGGTCGGGTTGACAGAGGAGATAGAGAAGATCCAAAGAAGAGCGGTGCGTTACGTCTCAGGGTTATTGGCTGAGCGTGATAGCGTTACGGAGATGTTTAGCAAACTCAAGTGGCAGACTCTGCAAGAGAGGCGCTCGGCATCGCGGTGTAGCTTGTTGTCCAGGTTTCGAGAGGGCGCGTTTCTGGAAGAGGTACCGAATATATTGCTTCCCCCTACTTATACCTCCAGAGGAGATCACGAATGTAAAGTTAGAGAGATTCGAGGGCGCACGGAGGCTTTCCGGCAGTCGTTCTCCGCGCGAACCTTACGCGACTGGAGCAGGAAAGGGAGGCAATGACAGTGGCGCGTAAGTACCCTCCGCCACACACTGTTGGGTGGCTTGCGGAGTATATGTAGGTGTAGATGAAAGAATAAGATTCATTGCAACGCATGCTGGAAGCAGGCAATCTTTTGTAATAGTTAACGCGTGGTCCTAGATTTTATAAAAGAAACAGAGAACTCTCACATTGTAATACGGTCCTTAATGATGCGTATTTATGAGTGTTGGCACCGACTAAGAGGGCAGCTGTTATCGAAGTAAATTAGGTAGCGTTGTATATTAACTGCCCCGAGCTTTGAACCACATCTTAAAATAATCATACCCCTCTGGCGCTCATCGAAGGAACACAGAACAGTCTAGAAAACACCCAGATCTTCATACAGTCCACTCTGAAGCCGATCGTGTTTGTCAGTGAGGTATGCTCTTCTAGCAGAACAAAGTTTGCTGACATGTTTCTCGTTCTACACAGCACGCTTTTCGTCACACCTCCTGGTTTCTGTGATAAACAGATCTTTGTCTCACTGAGCGTGTGTGGATCGTGATGGACCGGTGCTCCATTCGAAATGGGTTGTCCCCAGCTAGCCTTGACACGTTACGGCAACGGGCGGAAGTAGCGTTAAATTCTCTCAAGCTGACTTCAGATGCCACATGATCTTTTCTGGGAACGTTTTCAGAACAGCACAGCGCCTTAAACATGCTACACAAAGTAAATAAAAACAATTACGAGATAGTCAAGACATTCGTAGACAACCAATAAAATGTACTCGTTCGTGCCCGTTTGTGGCTGTCTAATTCCTGACGGGTCACCGACAACACTCCGTACAGCGCTGGCTCGGATCCCTTTAAGTGGTCCTACCAGCAACCGATGGGGAACAGTTAAAGGAGCGACCTAATCTTCTGGTGAAACGTTTGAACAAACATGTGAACACCTGCCCGCAGATGTACCGCAGAGCTGTACAGTGAGTGGATATGAATTTCCATCTCTAAATTATTGTGCCCACCGATTGCAATTTTTATTTTCGCTTAAAATCAATTATCAGAATTTAGAGGCATGTACACATAGAATCACATAGGTGGTTTGATTTACGAGGTGCATTCAAGTTCTAAGGCCTCCGATTTTATTTCTCCGGACTGGAAAGAGATAGAAACATGCGCATTGTTTTAAAATGAGGCCGCGTTCATTGTCAATACGTCCCAGAGATGGCAGCACCATACGGCAGATGGAATTTTATCGCCAGAGGCGAGAATGAGAACTGTTTTAAATACTTAAAATGGCGACGTTTTCCTTACTTGATCAGCGTGCAATCATTCGTTTTCTGAATTTGCTTGGTGTGAAACCAATGGAAATTAATCGACAATTGAAGGAGACATGTGGTGATGGAGTTATGGATGTGTCGAAAGTGCGTTCGTGGGTGCGACAGTTTAATGAAGGCAGAACATCGTGTGACAACAAACTGAAACAACCTTGGGCTCGCACAAGCCGGTCTGACGACATGATCGAGAAAGTGGAGAGAATTGTTTTCGGGGATCGCCGAATGACTGTTGAACAGATCGCCTCCCGAGTTGGCATTTCTGTGGGTTCTGTGCACACAATCCTGCATGACGACCTGAAAATGCGAAAAGTGTCATCTAGGTGGGTGCCACGAATGCTGACGGATGACCACATGGCTGCCCGTGTGGCATGTTGCCAAGCAATGTTGACGCGCAACGACAGCACGAATGGGACTTTCTTTTCGTCGGTTGTGACAATGGATGAGACGTGGATGCCATTTTTCAATCCAGAAACAAAGCGGCAGTCAGCTCAATGGAAGCACACAGATTCACCGCCACAAAAAAAATTTCGGGTAACCGCCAGTGCTGAAAAAGTGATGGTGTCCATGTTCTGGGACAGCGAGGGCGTAATCCTTACCCATTGCGTTCCAAAGGGCACTACGGTAACAGGTGCAGCCTACGAAAATGTTTTGAAGAACAAATTCGTTCCTGCACTGCAACAAAAACGTCCGGGAAGGGCTGCGCGTGTGCTGTTTCACCAAGACAACGCACCCGCACATCGAGCTAACGTTACGCAACAGTTTCCTCGTGATAACAACTTTGAAGTGATTCCGCATGCTCCCTACTCACCTGACCTGGCTCCTAGTGACTTTTGGCTTTTTACAACAATGAAAGACACTCTCCGTGGCCGCACATTCACCAGCCGTGCTGCTATTGCCTCAGCGATTTTCCAGTGATCAAAACAGGATCCTAAAGAAGCCTTCGCCGCTGCCATGGAATCATGGCGTCAGCGTTGTGAAAATTGTGTACGTCTGCAGGGCGACTGCGTCGAGAAGTAACGCCAGTTTCATCGATTTCGGATGAGTAGTTAATTATAAAAAAAATCGGTGGCCTTAGAACTTGAATGCACCTCGTATGTGCAGATTTGTTACGTTATCAGAATTTAGAGGCATGTACATATAGAGTCATATAGGTGGTTTTATTTATGTGCAGATTTCGTACGTATATTTTTATTGATTATGGAATGGACGTAAGTATAATGGTTGGGGTGGTAAAAGCTATAAAGGCAGTCTAAGTCGTGACTGCAGCAGGTAGGCTAATTGGACTTGCGTGGATACGCCTAGTATAGTGAGTTGCATTAAACCATTCATCGGATTTAACATTATAACAACAATACTTTTTGTAACAGTAGTCACCAGTTTAGATAGCGTACTGTTGAGACTGTCTGAGCTTTTATAGTCTTTGTAAGTACCGTACAGCTTCTGCAAGCCTCACCAATTTGAAGACGTTTACAACGTACAAATCTTGATCTCTCCTTAAAATTGCTCCCTTCACCCCCAGCCCACCCTCCATACACTTTCTTACCTGACCAGATTAACTAATACTTGATACGCACCAGTCTGTTGTCGCTCTTGCTAACAATGAAAGAAATACGGACTTAGTTGCTAAACTAAATGTACGATGTAAGCATACTCCGTCATTCGTCGTGTTGCCAAATCGCCCATTATTTGCGAAGGGAATAACCAAACTACTGCTATACATAAGGAATAGGTATGTTATGACTGGAACGTTGTCGTGGATATGAGACTACTATCTTTCACTGTACACATACTTATATCTACTGGAACTCTCTGCACAGCACATCGTATGCCAAATACGTATGCTGCTTGCCTTGAGACGTAGGCAGTTGGGACGAAAACTGTAAGTGCTGCCGATATTTCAAATGTCACGCAAAAGTCGTCCTTTCACGGAGCCTACATTAGCGCTGTCGCATCCTTGATTCATGTCTTTGAGAATATATTCACGAACGAACATGAGTCCTTCGGATTTCTAGATAAGAGGATACTTAAAGGCATTTGTGTATGCCCAACCCATCGACAATGGTGTAGACGTTAAAGGCGTGTGTGGACAATGCACTTGACGCAGTCCGAAAGGAACAAGGTGAATTTGAAAGAGTGCCTGTTTCACTGGGAAGAAGGGCTGAAGGATGCGGCGGCGTGCGTGGTGACAACTCCCGAGTTCGAGTATCGGTCCGGCACACAGTTTTAATCTACCAGGAAGTAACAACCTACAGTGTCTCCTTCTAAGAAACAAACGGAAATGAGAGGACAGTTTGGCCTATATCTCAACAGGCATTGGTTTCCAGATATACCATTACGGATATTTTCTTCCATTTTTGACAAATACAAGCTACTGTACATGTTAGCCCTCCTGATCCAAATTCTCTCTGCCGCCTCAGGCTACTTTTAAACCTGTAAAGTCTCTGACAGTGTGTAATTTTATTTGTATAAGTATCTGCACCTGGGATTCAGGTTGGATTCTCCACTTACGTTCGTTGCTGAGGTGCTGTCCCAGAACATGGAGAGCCTCAACAGTTTTATTCGTGTGTAAGGTGGAATTCAAGAGTAGACTGGGCGTCTGTAAGAATTTGGAACAAGGAGAGAGGCGTGCCAGGGTGATCCGCGCAGTTGTGCGAACCGCTGTGCCAATGTGGCTTAGTGACTAGTGTACCTGCCTAGTGATGCCGGCACGGTAGCTCAGCGTGCTCGGTCAGAGGGAGGGTAAGCTGATGTCTGTAAAAAAAAAAAAAAAACAAAAAAAAGAAAAACTGAGTTAGTGGACCAATGATGTAACTGAACAAGCGTCATGGGACGTTCGCCCTGAACAAATACAACGAAAATTAATCAACAAAATGAGATCAACGAAAATAATAAAAAAAAGTGAACAGGAGACCCGAGTTCGATTCTCGGCCTCAGTAAAAATTCTCATTCGTCATTTCAGTCCATATACATAAAATCATATCTGTACGAGACTAGTAAAAACTATGAAATGAATTACAGTAAAAACCGAACAAGTGCAAGTAGGACTTACGCTTTCAGGGTTTTGTATAAACTTACATGTATAGGTAATAATGATGATTTCGTGTAGATCAATGGCCTGGTGCAAATCTAGACGCCACTTCGGCGACTTGCGTTTCCCTAACCCAGCCCACTTATCCAACTGGGGAAGTTTAACTGTTTAAGGTGGAATCCGTACCAGGTGTCGTTTCTGGCAAGTCCTCGCATCGTTGAAGAGTGAATCCCAGTGTAACACGAAGACTGAAAAATTCGTGGTCAGACCGAGATTCGACTCCGCGACCTCCCAGTTTCAAAGGCACCCGCTTCACCACTCGGGCATCATGTACGACATGTGTGTAGTTAGCTCACGAACAGGTTTTGATGAGCGAGTATAAAAATGTGTTACACATATGGCCATATAATTGGACACTATTGACTTCGAAGCTTAAATTACACTACAGGATATTAAAATTGCTACACCAAGAAGAAATGCAGATGATAAACGGATATTCAATGGACAAATATATTATACTAGAACTGACATGTGGTTATATTTTCACGCAATTTGGGTGCATAGATCCTTAGAAATCAGTACCCAGAACAACCACCTCTGGCCGTAGTAACGGCCTTGATACGCCTGGGTATTGAGTCAAACAGAGCTTGGATGGAGTGTACTGGTACAGCTGCCCGTGCAGCTTCACTAATCAAGAGTAGTGACTGGCGCATTGTGACGAGCCAGTTGCTGGGCCACCATTGACCAGACGTTTTCAGTTGGTGAGAGATCTGGAGAATGTGCTGGCCAGGGCAGCAGTCGAACATTTTCTATATCCAGAAAGGTCCGTACAGGACCTGCAACATGCGGTCGTGCATTATCCTGCTGAAATGTAGGGTTTCGCAGGGATCGAATGAAGAGTAGAGCCACGGGTCGTAACCCATCTGACTTTTAACGTCCACTGTTCAAAGTGCCGTCAATGCGAACAAGAGGTGACCGAGACGTGTAACCAATGACACCCCATACCATCACGGAGGGTGATACGCCAGTATGGCGATGATGAATACACGCTTCCAATGTGCATTAACCGCGATGTCGCCAAACACGTGTGCCACCATCGTGACGCTGTAAACAGAACCTGGATTCATCCGAAAAATTGACGTTTTGCCATTCGTGCACCCAGGTTCGTCGTTGAGTACACCATCGCAGGCGCTCCTGTCTGTGATGCAGCGTCAAGTGTAACCGCAGCCATGGTCTCCGAGCTGGTAGTCCATACTGCTGCAAACGTCGTCGAACTGTTCGTGCAGATGGTTGTTGCCTTGCAAACGTCCCCATATGTTGACTGTACGATCCGTTACAGCCATGCGGATAAGATGCCTGTCATCTCGACTGCTAGTGATACGAGACCGTTGGAATCCAGCACGGCGTTCCGTATTACTCTCCTGAACCCACTGATTCCATATTCTGCTAACAGTCATTGCATCTCGACCAACGCGAGCAGCAATGTCGCGATACGATAAGCCGCATTCGCGATAAGCTAAAATCTGAACTTTACCAAAGTCGGAACCGTGATTGCTCCTCCTTACACGAGGCATCACAACAACGTTTCACTAGGCAACGCCGGTTAACTGCTGTTTGTGTATGAGAAATCGGTTGGAAACTTTCCTCATGTCAGCACGTTGTAGATGTCGCCACCGGCGCCAACCTTGCGTGAATGCTCTGATTTGCTGATTTGCATATCACAGCATCTTCTTTCTGTCGGTTAAATTTCGCGTCTGTAGCACATCAACTTCGTGGTGTAGCAATTTTAATGGCCGGTAGTGTATTTACACAGACAAAAGACCTTAGCCGTTGGTGATAGCCATAAATTTCATCTTGACACCTCTAGTTGTTCCTGAGAAAAACTGGTCTTTACAGATGGCCGTATCTCTTGTTTTCATCGACTTAAAAGATAAAATTTTTCATACCCCCAAGGGACTGTAGATGTTAGTATGTGACATAAATTTCAACTTCATATCTCTAACTGTTCCTGAGAAAAAGGCATCTTAACAGTTGAACAGAAAGACAAAAAGACGAGCAGACAGACAGACAGACAGACAACGAAGTGATCCTACAACAGTTCCGTTATTACCGATTGGGGTGTGGAACCCTAAAATCTAAATCACGTGGAAAAGTGTGCTATCAGATGTCCGATGGATTAGGCATGAAAACTGAGAGATCAGGGTTAAGCGTACTGTTGAGGTTAGAGAGAAGCTGAGATACTAACTAGCCGTTCTGGCATCGTGTAACGAGCTTCGCGTGTGGAATGACTCGATGCATACTGTAAGATAAAGTAGTTTAATTAGCATACTGCTGCTCATTATAAGTTGTTCCTTCTCTTTAAAAGGACACGTCAGAGCGGTTGGAAGATAAGGCTGGAGAGTAAAGGCACCATCGTATACTATTCTAAGCGGCGACGTGTGTGTGTGTGTGTGTGTGTCAGTTAAATTTAAAATCGTTCACGCTGGAATGCCGTTCCCCGTCTTATTTTAGTGTCTATAGAATCCAGTTTAATGCAGTGAGGCATGCCATCGCAGGAAATAACTGTGCTCGTGATTACATGTGGATGTAGTAAAATAATATATGTGAATGCAAGCGCTTGATTACATACGCTTTTCAGCAAGGCACGGCAGTTTTACATTAATTGTAAGTGTTCCAAGGCGATTTCAAATTTCATAGTAGTTAACAGTATTTAATTCACACTTTCTAACTAATTACTAATCGAAGAAGATTAATGATTGCTTCCAGTTAGACGAGGTAATGTGAACCTGCCCTCACTCTAAAAGTTTGTTTGAACATCAGAGTGCTTTACTAGGCATGTTCCTAATAGAGAAGGCATGAGCTTGTAGTCCACCGCCCGCTGCAGTGACTGACGTTGTCAGTTATAGGAGGCCCTTCAGTTGAACGTAGACTCCGAACGAAGGCATAACTTCAAATTCTTTTTATACACAAATCAGTGTAAAAAGCGAAGGAAACGCTAAGTGTTAGTAAACAAATCCTAGAACCTAACATTTTTAAAAATTTTTCCGACATATAACCCACATCATTTTCTTTTAAATTTATTATGTTTCACACTAGTAATGTGCAACAAGCCCACCCGGCTAGCTGTGCGGCCTAACGCAGTTCTTCCCGAGCGGGAAGGCGTACCGGTTCCCGGCAAGAATCCGCGCGGTGGATTAGTGTGGAGGACCGGAGTGCCGGACAGCCTGTGGATGGTTTTTAAGACGGTTTTCCATCTGCCTCGGTGAATGCGGGCTGGTTCCCCTTATTCCGTCTCAGTTACACTATGTCGGCGTTTGCTGCGCAAATACTGTCTGTCTCCACGTACGTGTACACCATAATTACTCTACCACGCAAACACTAGGGTTACACTCGTCTGGAAGCCGAACCGCACAATAACGCTGGGTTGGGTGTGGAGCGGCAGTGGGGTGAGTGGACTGCTGTAGCCTGCTGTGGGATTGTGTACCACTGAGGGCTACGGCGGGGACGAAGCCACTCCGTCGTTTCTAGGTCCCCAGTTTAAAATAATAAGTGGAACAAACAAGAAAACCCATTTACATATGATAGTGATAATTGTTCAAATAAGATCAGTCTGAATAAGAATTCAGACCTCGACGTTATAAGTGGAGATGTAGAGGAGGAACTATCAGCACAAAAGTACGTGTTCACCAGGGCCAAACGGGTAATTTTAAGAGGAACTGCAAATGAGACAACGTTCGAAAAAGTGCGACCGAAGCACGATCGACAGACTATTAAAGGACAGTTTCTAATTGAAACTGAAGTACTGTCGCGTCAAACCGTCCGAACTCGCGCCACCCCAACACGAGATATGTAACCGCTGCAACGAGCACCTAACAAATATGTGCAACCAAGGTCCCAAATGTGTACATTGTGTAGGTGGTATCTATATTTACATGTGCTATTGGAAATCGTGGAAATCGAAAGAACCTGAATACCCAAATTGAAATGGAAGCGACCACGCAATGAACTTCAAATTCCCAAAATGGTTCCAAGAATCTCCAGTGCAAGACTTCCAGCTCCACTGTTGACCTACCAACCAACAACCCAGAGGAAACACCGACCGGAAGAGAAATCTGCAACAGCTGACGACCTCCTTCGAGCACTAACCAAATCTCCAGTCAATATCCTACCAGAGGAGAATTCAAAAACAATAGAAACGGCCAGAGAAGTCTGCAAACGATTTTTCTTCCGGTGTTTAGAAGGCATACTAGTAGGAGACAATATCCACGCGGGAAAACAAAATCAACCAAAAACGCCGAAGGACAGACGAGGCACGAAACGCAGAACGCACCTCCCTACAGCAGCCAATCAAAGAAAGCACTCGTGAAGAAACTCCAAAAGCTCCACAAGCTCCCCTGACTTAAGTTCCACCTCAAACAACCACAAACAACGTTGAGGAAGATCAAAAGAAGAAACTACAGCCATTACATTGCAGAATTATGGAAACCAAAGCACGTTCGTTACCACTAATCACAGAGGACTATATATGCCGCCGAGTGGGTAACCAAGCAGCATCAACCACCAGATCCCCTGCAGGAGGAGTCGCAGTTTCCATAACCAATGCGCCGGCCACTGTGGCCGAGCATTTCTAGGCGCTTCAGTCCAGAACCGCGCGACTGCTACGGTCGCAGATTCGAATCCTGCCTCGGGCATGGATGTGACTGCTGCCCTTATGTTAGTTAGGTTTAAGTAGTTCTAAGTCTCAGGGACTGATGACCTCAGATGTTAAGTCCCACAGTGCTAAGGGCCATTTGAACCATAACCAATGCGTTCCGATTCAACCCACCTCTAGTATTCCAAGATATCCAAGCCTTCTGGCTCAAAATACAAACACCGAGTAGAGGCACATTCTGCCATATCTCAATGTAAATTCAACCCCAAAAGCAATCACAACAACTTTCCCAAGCACGTAGACTCGCTAGGTAACTACATGCTCATGGGGTACTCTTGTGCCGGAGCAATCACGTTTGGAAAACTTCATAACAAAGGCCTGAATAAAGGTGGATGTCTTTTATTAGTATTATTTCCGCGATACAGGACTCTCAGTGCTGTAAAAGACTTACGCAATGAAAACAATGTTACATTTGTGAAAGATGGAGGTATATGGGAATTCTGCTTCACCTATTATACAAATAACCATCGTTTATATTTCAAAAACTCTTTTCGGCACATTTGTACCATCGTCAGTGGGTATGGAAGACTGGGGGTATTGTCCAAAGGGACAACGTGGCCAATTGTAATTGCCGTTAGAATATGCCACCGACCATAAACGCTTCACCGCAGTTAGATTGACGAACAACGAAGAGCAATCATTTTGTTTTCGTAATAGTGAACATAAATTTTCTTAGTTTAAGGTAATTTTTGTGTTCTCCAAGACTACTCTCTACAACAACGATTAAAGCCCATAGATTAAGGATTATTTTGACAATTTTTGACAATGCGTACAACGATACAATTTTAAAACGCTTTCGTAGAGGAACTATAATAATTTCAATATGGTGATGGGGCACAAGGATCCACGTAGGTCCACATGCCCAGCCTACCCGTTGTCCTTTTGTAAGCACTCTTATAAACTTTAATATTTCCAGCGTAGTTAAAATCTAGATCATATCCTAAGAAATTTTTACGTAAGCAGATTGTGTCCTGCACTTAATTTAACCTGTTAATATCTATGCAAGTATGTTTGTTTGTCTGTTTTCTTCAAAAACCCCTAACTTATGTTCAGATATTCAACTAAAATTATTGTATATAAATTTTAAATTATTACTTACGGGAAACTGCAGGACATTAAGGTTCAAGAGTCAAGTCTACTTGTATCGTGGAATGCACTCATATTTTTACTTATCGTCGCTCTGTCATTTTATTTATAGGATGGCTCGAAATTATATAAATAACACAGAAAGCGACAGTGTTTCTGAAGCAACAATGAGATGAGCTGTGACAGAAGTAAAACGGCGTGAAAGACCGCTTACCAAAGTGAGCAACAAGTTTGACATTTCTATAAAAACTTTAGATAGATACTGAAAAATTTCACAGATTTAGAACCTTCTGAAACGGCAATAAAATTCTGGAATAGATTTCGCTTCGCAAAAACATTCTGGATAACAAAAAAAAAAAAAAAAAAAAAAATGGTTCAAACGACTCCGAGCACTATGGGACTTAACTTCTGAGGTCATCAGTCCCCTAGAACGTAGAACTATTTAAACCCAACTGATCTAAGAACATCACACACATCCATGCCCGAGACAGGATTCGAACCTGCGACCGTAGCGGTCGCGCGGTTTCAGACTGTAGCGCCTAGAACCGCTCGGCCACTCCGACCGGCTTTTGGATAACACATTTCCTTGTTTAGTAGTGTTGTATTTATTAGTTTCGCTGTTTTAGTAATAACAGCAAATGTAATGCAAGTAGACTGTAGCGCCTAGAACCGCGCGGCCACTCTGGCTGGCTTTCAGATAACACATTTCCTTGTTTAGTAGTGTTGTATTTAATATTTTCGCTATTTTAGTAATAACACCAAATGTAATGGAAGTAATATAGACTGCCGGGAAAAAAATTAGTAGACTTGAAAAGACAACGCTGACTTTGATCCGATGACATCGTGTGCTACCTGGGAAATAGTAGATGTACTGATAATGGTTTCAATATCGTCCACCAACAGGTAGCGTAATAGGCAAGCTATCAGAAGCGCCATCTGCGTCTACCCTTTAATAGGTAATGCTCACAGACAGAAGTCTCAATGTGGTGCAAACATGTGAAGCTAGCAGGCAAGCATATCACAGAGACACACAAGTGCTTTCTATATCCAACTGAGCGAGTTTGAAAGGAGACACATTGTGGCCCTGGAAATGGCGGAATGGTCGTTTCGGAGAACAGCCACACAAGAAGTGGTGCGTAGGTTGTGCAATAATGCTGGTTATCAGTGGTCACGTGAACACTCTCACACCTTTAGACGAGGTTCTGGTCGTCCACGTAGCACAGATGCCCGCCAAGATGGAGACAACTTGTAACTGCAGCAGAGGCAGGGCGTCCAACTACCACAGCACAGATGAGAGAAACTGTTGGGAACCGGTAATTAGCAATGGACTTATGGAAGGTGGAATGGCACGCCACGGTCTTCAGCGATGAAAGCAGTTACTTCCTGCAAGCATGCGATGTAGACGTGGTGAGCACTGTCTTATAGAGAGCATTCTTCCAGGACACACCGGCTCGATCCCATGCCTTACGATTTGGGGTGCAAGAAGCTTCGGTGTTTCTGGATGGGACGCCGACCAGCGCTCGGTAGGTGCAAAACGTTGCTAGACCCGTTCGTTTGGCGTTCTTGCTACAGGAAAGTGGTGTGCTGTTCCAACATGTTAGTGATCGTCCACACACTGCCCGTGAAACTCAACGTGCTCGGTAAGACGTGCAGCAACTTCCCTAGCCAGCACGATCTCCGGACGTGTCTCCAATCGAGCACTTGTGGGACATCATAGGACGAGAAGTGGCTCGTGCGACTCGTCTAGCTACAACTTACAGAACTGCTTGAACAGGTCGAGCAGGACAGTATTCGCCATCTCTACGATCGACTGGATGCCACAGTCAGCGCGTGCATTGCCGCCCGTGTAGGCTACAGCTTTAATAATATATGTATTTCAGCAAGGGTCGATACCTCGTATCTCAGAACAGCTTGTACTATTGATGTGTAAATATTTACATTTCATGAATCCCACATGCACTGCCCCATGAAATAAATCTTGACTGAATTGGAAATCTTTTCGGCAGTGTATAAAACTAAGTTCACTAACAATTTTCTGAAAGATTTGTCTATTTAATGACTATTTATATATATAGCTAACACAAATTCATTTTTCAAGGTGTCTGAAACTGATCAAGAAAAAATGCTTGAAGAGTACCTACTACGAAAGCTTGTGTCGTTTACGAGGGCATGCTGAAAAGTAATTCCCGCGAATTTTTCTGTGAAAACACATAAGACTATTTAAACAAAACAAACGTTATTAACATTCTACACCTTTATTTTTCATGTCTACATACGAGGGTCGTTCAGTAAGTGAAGCCCCACATTTTTTTTTTTTTTTAAAGCCTGTAACACACATAAATAGGCGATCTTGTTGGTGCCTCGCATTTTATATTTGTTGTGTGCGCCGGTGAAGTTTCGAACCGTTCTGGAAGATGGCAGAGCCGTATTACAGCGTCAAAATGGCGTCTACATATGATTCAGTTTACAAGTAGCGTGTTGTTATTCAATTCCTGTGTGTAGAAAAATAAACCGTGGTGAACATCCATAAACGTTTGTGTGCAGTGCATGGCGATACTGCAGTTGATAGGAGTACAATTGGGCGATGGGTAAAGAAAGTTACAGCCTTAGGAAATGCATGATCAGCCACGCTAAGGGACGTCCTGTCACAGCCACTGCTCCAGACATGCTGAATCCTGCGGATGCCATTATTCGTGCCGACCAGCGCATCACAACTTAAGATTGGCTCTACAGTTGTCAGTCAGCATTGGAAGTGCGTCTGCAATGATTGAGACTCTCGGATATTGAAAGAGGAGCTCAAGAATGGTTCCACGAATGCTTACACAACATTCAAAGAAAGGCCATTTCATCTGAGTTGTTGGAGGGTTTTGAGACCGACGGAGAGGCCTTGGGGAACACTGAAGATGACGAGAGTATCAGTCATGGAGTGAAAACATGGCCACGCCTACAGGACAAGAGCTTTTACCAGCAGGGAATACATGCTCTTCCACAACGTTGGCGTACAGCCATAGAACGTGATGGAAACTACATAGAAAAATAGGACATTGACAAGACATGTTGATATATATTGTCACCAAATTCTGACTCTTGACAGTAAACAATGTTCTGAGAAAAGAAAGGTGCAGCATTACTTATTTAACGACCCTAGTGTTTATTTCCCAACATTTTAACTTGCCGACAAACACGTTTCCCGCAACGACAGACAAGTCTGTTGATACCGTCACTGTAGAGTGTTTGTTGATGGAGTCACAACCTGACCTTCGCTTCACTATCAAACTGAAGTCTTTCTTAACTTCTAGAAAAAAGGGTGCTCCATGTGTAGCATGTAGTAAAATGAAACAGGATACAATGTTACAATAGACAACGATCTCAAAGTACTACATAATTTAGAAAAGAGCTGGAAAATGGACGTCTTGGAAGAAATGGAAATATTCATCCATGGTCACATGGAGAATAACGAGATCCTGAATGAAATGAAATCTTATGAAACGTCCCCTTAGAAAAATTATACATGACTGTGTTTAAACTGACACACAATGTTTTTAGCGCAACGCAATCTGACTTCAAAAACTCCCTACAAAAGAATGGCCTTGACTAACATTAACCTATACCTTTCACAAATCACTTACCTCACAAAAATCTTCGTTACTCGAACTACTGCAATACAGCGAGCGCCACTACTGCCAGCTAAATAAAAGATTCAAACTACAGAAGGCACTAACTACTGATAGGCATAGTCAGCAAATGAAAGATTTTAATAGGGAACAAACAATGTATTTACCTTAACAGTGTTGAAAAATCATAATATACATAGCAGTTCATGACATCCAGTCTTACAAATTTCAAAACTCCACCATTTCTCTCCCCACATCCACCACTGCTGGCGGCTCACCTCCAACTGCGCAACGCTGCGCGCTGTTCACATCCAGCTGCCCAACACTACAATGGCAGACAACAATGCAAACTAGCCACAGACTGCACACAGCACAGGCAGTGATTTTCATACAGAGCGTTACGTAACGTTGCCAATAAGAAAACATAAACAGCCTATTTACAATTTTAACAATTCACATTTCTTTTCCAATTTCACTACAGTACTCCTTGTATAAAAGATACATAACATGACAGTCGTTTGACTCTAGCCCCAGCAATAGCTTAGAAATATGTAAAATAAATTAATTTGTACCATGATGTCTTCAATAATATTCTAACATGTGCTTAACTGGTAATGTATTTTGTCAACCTACATCTGTAATACGATAACAAGACGTGCAGACGTCTGACACCACATAGATCGACGAATCGATAGTCAAATCGAAACCAGTTATATTTCGACCGCCATCTTGTCCACTGCACTACAGAACTGTTTGTGATCGTGTTTCCAAGTTACTGCTATGCTAATGACAATTTGTGAACAGTGACCAAGAGAGCCACGGAAATGGATACACCGCAACACATCACAACGAGACTGCCACGCCAGAAGAACAAAGTGAGTCACGGTTGTACAGCATTTTCGTGCAAACATCAGTCCAGCTTCCAAAGCGACATCGCCTCTTACTAAGTTTTCTCTTCTTCCACAGGCTGGCCATAGCATTTACGAAAAGACTATGTAATATCATTATGACCTAATTGTAAAGTTGTTTTGTAATGCCATTTAGCCTGAAAATGAGGTTTAACCCTCGAAACATGTCGATAAATGAATAAGTAATACAATATTTGACAAAATTTGTGACTGATGGCGGTAATTTTTTTTTAAATTACATATTAATAACGTTTGTTTTATTTAAAAAAAGTGTAAGAGTTTTCATATAAAAAATTCAGAGGCATTACTTTTCAGGATGACCTCGTACTTAGGAATTTAACCAAAAGAAGTTAAACGGTTTCCCTAGATCAACGCAGTTGTCTTTCAGCGTAGGATATGCCAATCGTGGACTGACTTTGGAATGGCAGCACCTGATTCGCTTTCGGGATTTCTGAAGCAACACTTGACACTCCACATTCCAGTTCTTCAAGCCCCTCAGGAAAATAGCGGGTAGGTCGGGGAAGAATGCCAGTGTGCACTCGGTGTGCTTGCCGGGGGGTCTCGTCCGTAATGTGGAGGAGGCCCTTCCGGCAGCTATTGAACGCACTGGGTGTGACCGGCTGCAGATAGTAGCACATGTCGGAACGAATGACGCCTGCCGCTTGGGTTCTGAGGCCATCCTTGGTTCCTTCCGGCGGCTGGCTGATTTGGTGAAGACAACCAGCATCGCACGCGGAGTGCAAGCTGAGCTTAATATCTGCAGCATAGTGCCCAGAGTCGATCGCGGTCCTCTGGTTTGGAGCCGTGTGGAGGGTCTAAACCAGAGGCTCAGACGACTTTGCGACTATAATGGTTGCAAATTCATCGACCTCCGTTATTGGGTGGAGAACTGTAGGGCCCCCCTAGACAGGTCAGGCGTGCACTACACACCGGAAGCAGCTACTAGGGTAGCAGAGCACGTGTGTCGTGCACACGGGGGTTTTTTAGGTTAGAGGGACCCCCCCTTGGGCGAAACGATAAAATACCTGACGGCTTACCAGAGAGGACATTATCATCGTTGATAAAGAACGTCCGTCCTCAGAGACCAAAAACAGGAAAAGTTAACGTAATATTGGTAAACTGCAGGAGTATCCAGGGCAAGGTTCCTGAATTAGTATCTCTTATTGAAGGAAATAGTGCGCATATAGTATTAGGAACGGAAAGTTGGTTAAAACCGGAAGTGAACAGTAACGAAATCCTAGACACAGAATGAAATATATACCGCAAGGATAGGATAAACGCCAATGGTGGAGGAGTATTTATAGCAGTAAAGAATTCAATAATATCCAGTGAAGTTATTAGCGAATGCGAATGTGAAATAATCTGGGTTAAGCTAAGTATCAAAGGTGGGTCAGATATGATAGTCGGATGCTTCTATAGACCACCTGCATCAGCAACCGTAGTAGTTGAGCGCCTCAGAGAGAACCTGCAGAACGTCGTGAAGAAGTTTCGTGATCATACTATTGTAATAGGGGGAGACTTCAATCTACCAGGTATAGAATGGGATAGTCACACAATCAGAACTGGAGCCAGGGACAGAGACTCTTGTGACATTATCCTGACTGCCTTGTCCGAGAATTACTTCGAGCAGATAGTTAGAGAACCAACTCGTGAAGCTAACGTTTTAGACCTCATAGCAACAAATAGACCGGAACTTTTCGACTCCGTGAATGTAGAAGAGGGTATCAGTGATCATAAGTCAGTGGTTGCATCAATGACTACAAGTGTAATAAGAAATGCCAAGAAAGGAAGGAAAATATATTTGCTTAACAAGAGTGATAGGGCACAAATCGCAGAATATCTGAGTGACCACCATCAAACGTTCATTTCTGAGGAAGAGGATGTGGAACAAAAATGGAAAAAATTCAGAAACATCGTCCAGTACGCCTTAGATAAGTTCGTACCGACTAAGGTCCAAAGCGAGGGGAAAGATCCACCGTGGTATAACAATCATGTACGAAAGGTACTACGGAAACAAAGAAAGCTTCATCATAGGTTTAAGAGTAGTCGAATCATAGCTGATAAGGAAAAGCTGAACGAAGCGAAAAAGAGCGTAAAGAGAGCAATGAGAGAAGCATTCAACGAATTCGAACATAAAACATTGGCAAACAATCTAAACAAGAACCCTAAAAAGTTTTGGTCATATGTAAAATCGGTAAGCGGATCTAAATCCCCTATTCAGTCACTCGTTGACCACGATGGCACCGAAACAGAAGACGACCGAAGAAAGGCAGAAATACTGAATTCAGTGTTCCGAAACTGTTTCACTGCGGAAAATCGTAACACGGTCCCTGACTTCAGCCGTCGCACGGACGCCAAAATGGAAAATATTGAAATAAACGATATCGGAATTGAAAAACAACTGCTATCACTTAGTAGCGGAAAAGCATCCGGACCAGACGAGATACCCTTAAGATTCTACAGTGATTATGCTAAAGAACTTGCCCCCTTTCTATCAGCAATTTATCGTAGATCGCTGGAAGAACGTAAAGTACCTAGCGACTGGAAGAAAGCGCAGGTCGTTCCCATTTTCAAGAAGGGTCATAAATCAGATGCGAATAATTATAGGCCTATTTCGCTTACGTCAATCTGTTGTAGAATAATGGAACATGTTTTGTGTTCTCGTATTATGACGTTCTTAGATAATACAAATCTCCTTCATCATAACCAACATGGATTCCGCAAACAGAGATCATGTGAAACTCAGCTCGCCCTATTTGCCCAAGAAATTCACAGTGCCGTAGACACTGGCGAGCAGATTGATGCCGTATTCCTGGACTTCAGGAAGGCATTTGATACGGTTCCGCACTTACGTTTAATGAAAAAAATACGAGCTTACGGAATATCGGACCAGGTTTGTGATTGGATTCAGGATTTCCTAGAAGAAAGAACACAACATGTCATTCTTAACGGTTCAAAATCTGCAGATGTAGAGGTAATTTCGGGAGTACCGCAAGGAAGCGTGATAGGACCTTTATTGTTTACAATATACATAAATGACTTAGTTGACAACATCGGTAGCTCCGTGAGGCTATTTGCAGATGACACGGTTGTCTACAAGAAAGTAGCAACATCAGAAGACTCGTACGTACTCCAGGAAGACCTGCAGAGGATTAATGCATGGTGCGACAGCTGGCAGCTTTCCCTAAACGTAGATAAATGTAATATAATGCGCATACATAGGGGCAGAAATCCATTCCAGTACGATTATGCCATAGGTGGTAAATCATTGGAAGCGGTAACGACCGTAAAATACTTAGGAGTTACTATCCGGAGCGATCTGAAGTGGAATGATCACATAAAACAAATAGTGGGAAAAGCAGGCGCCAGGTTGAGATTCATAGGAAGAATTCTAAGAAAATGTGACTCATCGACGAAAGAAGTAGCTTACAAAACGCTTGTTCGTCCGATTCTTGAGTATTGCTCATCAGTATGGGACCCTTACCAGGTTGGAGTAATAGAAGAGATAGACATGATCCAGCGAAAAGCAGCGCGATTCGTCATGGGGACATTTAGTCAGCGCGAGAGCGTTACGGAGATGCTGAACAAGCTCCAGTGGCGGACACTTCAAGAAAGGCGTTACGCAATACGGAGAGGTTTATTATCGAAATTACGAGAGAGCACATTCCGGGAAGAGATGGGCAACATATTACTACCGCCCACATATATCTCGCGTAATGATCACAACGAAAAGATCCGAGAAATTAGAGCAAATACGGAGACTTACAAGCAGTCGTTCTTCCCACGCACAATTCGTGAATGGAACAGGGAAGGGGGGATCAGATAGTGGTACAATAAGTACCCTCCGCCACACACCGTAAGGTGGCTCGCGGAGTATAGATGTAGATGTAGATGTAGTGGTTACAATTAAACTTCCGCTGCTTGATTCACTGTAGATGGAAAATTATTTACCAACTTTACACAAATGATGTTCAGACTGTGCGCTGCAGGATTTGCGTTGTTAGTAGTGTTACTGCCATGACACGCCGTTAGGCGCCCGTACTGGTACGACGGCGCAGGGTTGAATCACAAGCATCAGTGTGCATTACATTTGCACACAGTCGACTTTCAGTAGTCGACAAGGTAAGCGGGGCTTTACTTGTAGAGCTATTTTAGCAAAACAACTTCAATAGTGCTACAGCTCTCCGCGAGTATCGAGGCGTTAAAGGAATACTCGTCCCTCACCGGGGCTGAAGAACATGATTCAGAAGTAAGACTTAACCGGCCATTTGGGAATTATTCCTGGGATAGACCGACGACCGACTGCGCCACAAATGTTTGTGGTTACTGTTGCCATGGCTGAGAATGCTGGACGCAGTGTGCGATCTTCAAGCATTGTGCGAGATGTGTCGCGAGAGGTGGACATTTCACGGTCCACCATTAGAAAAGCACTGCGAACAATTGTGAAATGGCAACTCTTATGCGGTTCAGAGCTGTCGTGGATTCAGGTGGTCGTCACATTGAGTCACGTTTGTAGCCTGGAGCGTAAACATTGTGCACAATTAACAAATGTTACCCTTTCATGAGGAAATTGAAATGTCTTGCTTTCAATGATTTATTCATTATTTGTCTTCCGCTTATCCTTACAAATCTATCCAAGAAGTTTCATTGTCCTACGGTCACTCGTTTATCACAGAAGCCCTCTCAAGCAACGAAAGTGTCGTTATAACCACCCGGTACTAGCTTCAACAAGAAAAACATACTCTTGTTTGATAACACGAATTATGTTGGAACAAGACTGAAAGTGATCCGTGGTGAATGGACTGTAGACGAAGGTCCAAAGGACTGACAGAATATTCGATCCGAGGGAATTATGTCAAATCGGGCTGGTAACATCTGTTGAAAGAGGTTCACTTACCACTGTATCTTTAGCTGGTAGTGCGGTTGGGAATAATGTGCCTCTATTTTTCATATTCCTTAGGTTTAGCTTCAAGCCCCTTTCTATGAGACACGGTCCTGTTGGGAGCAAAGGTAGTGCCCATCATCCAGCGAGAAAGACATAAACTAAGTTCGAGAAAAACACACAGCGCTTTGTATCACATGTCCGACATTCCAAAGACTATCCTTGCTTAGTACGAATTGAGAACCATAGCCCCTGTTTATTCCATGAAGTCTTGGAGTTTTGCAAGGAGCAAGGTGTCACACTTTACTCTTTCCAGACACAAACTACAGCTCCTAGAAGTGTTTACGGTCCCTTTAAGAAGTTTACTTTGTCGACAGCAAACAAGCGACCGTATGACAATATACTACCATCCAAGCCTTATCAAAACTGCATAGCCGGACACAATTACGCCCAGATATATGTTGACTGGATTAGGGAGAGGCATCTCCCCTCTAAACAGGGACATTTTCACCAATGGCTAATTTCTGCCTACGCACATAACAGGCAGATCTGATCCTAACGCTGTTGGTCGTGGTTTAGTTGGTGAAGTTGAACCTTCATCAAGGTAGGTCTACGCTGACACTCACAATGCTTGTCAAGTTAAATGTCACATCGCCTGACCAACTGTGCATGTGCTTCCAAATATGTGAAAAAGTCAAGCCATTTAAGAAACAGCAAAAAAAAAAACCGAAAAAGGACTTCAGCAATACTGACAGATATTCAAGTGGAATATCCATTGCAACGCCACCAATAATAAGCCACCACAGACAGAAAAGAAAACACATTACAGAGAAATATGGATGTCCTGTATAAACCTAAATGCTAAAAGCCAGTTGCGGTATTCAAGCTAAATCACATGCTAACAGGACCAAATAAAGCTCAGAAAGAAAGTAGGCATCTGTAAGAAGGTTCTTCAGGATGAAAGAGATGAGGATGCCCTATGTCTCAGGCATCTTAAATTATTTTCTCTCAGCAATACAGGCGGTAAATGAAGTCAGTGCACACGTTGTAAGCGATAGGCACATCTTCGATGTGAAAAAATTACATGAGAGGACATTTTTATGAACGTTTGGACACTTAAGATCCTAAAGAAAATTTTGGTAATAATTTGGTGTCCAACTGTTATTACAACAAAGATAACACAATTTATTATTGTAGATTCTGTCATAAAGCTATAGGAATTTGTATTAAAATAAATTGTGAGTAGTGAGGTCGGTATATTTTCAATTGTATAACGAATTTCGCAACTAAATTAAATGATGAAATCAAATGGGCCAGTTCGTTCAAATTGATGGACCAGCTTGCACCATGGATGGGGTGAGTACTGAACTCGATATATTTTCAATTAAATAACCAATTTCGCAAGTAAATTAAATTATAAAATCATGTGGGCCAATTCGTTCACCTACTGGGCCAGCTTGCAGGCCCTGGTGGTATTAATGTACTAAATATTGTTTTATTAATACACAAACAGTGAGAATCCTTAATTACTTAGTTGCATAGATGCTGAAAGAATGTACGAATGTTTCTACAAAAAATATCAATGGAAAAATTTAAAATACAAGCTGGAAAAAAAAAGAAGAAAAGAATAAGTCAACCTGCCCCGGTTTCCCCTGTTCTTATTCAGGTTTGTAAAATACAACATTTTTAATCAGATAATATTGGAACCAAAGTTAGACTAAAAATATATTACATATTTTCATCTGTAGACTGTTAGGTTCAGTATGAACTTTTTTCCATTATCATATTGCTTACCATATGCAACGAACTTATGTTTCTTGAGAAATTCAATGGCAAGTCACTCTATCTTTAAATGTCTATATTTTGCTATCACTTACACCTTTTCTTGTGGCTCTTGTCCTCATGCATGCTTTTCTCTTTCAGAAATAGGCATAGAAACACGGTACATGTGTCTTGTGATCCCTCACAAGGTAATCTTAAATATTTCGCAAAATACAATGTTTATGTTTCTTCGATCTTCTTGTTCATGTTTAGCTGTTCCTCTGCTTATTTTTGCGCCTCCTTCCAACATTGTTTACTATCTTTGGTTAGCCTCAGCGCTCTCTCTCTCTCTCTCTTCTTTCTGTCTCTCTTTGTGTATTTTGTGTATGTATATGTGTGGGTGCGTGCTTGTTTTTGTGTGTGTGTGTGTGTGTGTGTGTGTGTGTGTGTGTGTGTGTTTGTGTGTGTGTGAGAGAGAGAGAGAGCGAGGGAGAGAGATAGACAGAGAAAGAGAGATAATACACGAGTAAAAGTACTCACTGATGATGCCGCAAATGTGCCGAAACTTTTGGGCAATAATAACGTTAAGAGGAGTAGTCGTAAAGTCTCAGTTATCAGAAAAAACTACGAAGGAGTGCTGAACAGTAATGTCTCCGAATTTTTTAAGTGAATACTGTTAAAGATTTTGAAGTAAAACAGCGTTATTAACATTCTACATCTTTATTCTTCACGTGTACAATTTATTTCTTAGCATAGACGCCCTGGCGACGAACACATTTCTCTCAATCAGAGACCTTTCTGCTGATACCGTCACTGTAGAATATTTGACTTTGTTGGCGGACCACAACCACACTCCTGCTTGCACTGCTTCATCACTGAAGTCCTCGAAGGTGTTTTCTTAAGTTTCAGAAAGAGATGAATTTCAGACGGGGCCAAGTCGGCACTTTATGGAGGATTATTGCTGACAGTGAACCCAAGGAGTCGGATTCTTGCAGATGTCGCAACGTTCATGTGTGCTCTGGCATTGTCATGCTGAAGGAGAGGGTGTCCAAGTGTGGACAAACTGCTCGACTCAGAAGCTCGATTACAACCCACTGTTTCTCATGCTACGACATAGTTACATTACTCGCCGCCATTTTAACGCTACAATCCTGAGCCCCTTAGCGGCAGAGGGGTGCAAGTATGTAGACATAAAAATGAGGATGGAGAAAACTAATAACGTTCGTCTTATTTTAAAACCCGTAAGAGTTTTCACATAAAACATTCGGAGACATCGCTTTTCAGTATGCCCTCGCAAATTACCAGTTAACGTAATGTGTTCCAGACCATCTAGCTGTGAAAAATGGGGAATAGCAAGAGAAGTGGATTCAAAGCTGTCCTCTCACGGGATGTGAAAACACACGTGGACGAGGAGCTGGTGACGTCACAGCTTGGAATTGCACGTTCCACTACAGTATGGAGCGTGAATTGAAGAACCTGTCATGTCAGATTTTTTGTCTCTTGGAGAGACACATGGCCAGTGAGATGTGACATCGCTCTCATCTCACAAGCAGAGCTGAGCAATCGCCATATTGCAATGAGTTAAACTACCTATTTGGTGGGTTTTCTTCCTCATAGAGTACGGGGCATGTATTAAAGCTGTCTCAAAATCATCAGTAACTTGCTAATGTCTCAGAAATGCTTCTTTTAAGATACGACTGATTATAATAAAGTGGCAAATAACTACATAGTGGTAAATATAGAGTTCTTGTAGTTGATGTTTCTAGTGTTATAACTTGTGTGCTATGAAAGTATAACGATTCAATACTGCGACACTGAGACGAAAGGGCTTCGCTTTAATGCAGATTGTCATGACACTTGTAGATACAGTCTTTAGACAATGAGATTGCAAGTTTGCGTCCACCTCTCTCCAATTTCTTTTTTCACGTTTTGTTTTCTAAAAGATTCTGGATCTTTTTTATTAATTTAATAACAGTGTGATCTGCGGTGGTCGATGTTATTTATTACAAACAATCTGCTGTAATTTTTGTAGCAAAGGCCAATGACTGGAATGTTTCCCCAGCCGACAGAAATCTTAATGTAGCTGTCAGTGTATGTTAGAAAGTAAACAGAAGTTACACACTGGAACTTTTTGCTATTATGAAACTTTCTGTGAAAATATATATATCTTTATCTAGGTTTTATGGACTGACTCATGTCTGTATCTTGTCGGTAAATATCTTTTTCAAGGATGATGAGCAGCTTGGAAAAAACTCTTCCATTACGATACGAATCTCGATCTTGAAAAATATGTGATGAAGTACTTTACTCCAGAGTGATGTAGTCAACGTAACATGGAAAGCATGGATATTATGGATGCACAAATTGACATTAGACACTATAGGTGTACTTTAGCTATATTCAATTTGAAACCGAAAATATTATTAAGATTCAGTTGAGTTAACGAATAACTTCTACTAGTATGTATATCACTTCGTTGCACAACGTTGTTCGCTGCTCAAACAATCAACGACTCCGGAAACTTCTTCCCGACTTCTTCGCTTGTCTTCGACGATCGCTAACAGAGTTAAGGGGACATTGTATGTCCTATGCCGCCAATGTTAAACTATCGAATTGTGTGACCCATTGTCTTGGAAACTTTTTTAGGACACCAACTTACAATTTTCCATAATTATTGGATGCACTGAACTGGGATTATTACGAAAATTGTATTTTGGGGCATGTTATCCTTTCTTTTTTTCAGACACTCGATTTTCGACAGAGATATTGAGGTTTAAAACTTTTTTATTACTAATTCTTTTACAGACTTACATTTCTGCGTCTTTTATGCCATAGAATTGCTCTGAATCATAGTCTGCGTCTTCTTCTGTGTCACAACAGCCCAGTACTTGCCTCTACATCTTCTTTCTTGCTTCTTTTGTCGTTTTCTGGGCAGCTAATCCTGCTTCACGTACTCGAGGCTCATCCAGTTCCCGCAGTCCTTTAGCTGTATTCTGTACAAACCATACCCCTAACTTCTCCAGAACCTCAAGTCTTTCATAGCTCCCATCATTAAAAGTTATTACAGCATCAGACACTGCTAACTAAAGAGTCATAAGGCCAACAAATACGTTTTTAGGCACACGGCAACACACAACATTATTGAAGGACTCATTCAAATTCTGGGTCTTACCATGTAAACACTTCTTTAGTAGCTCAGGATTTGCCAAATCTCTGTAAGTAGGTTTGATTGCCTCCATTACTGCCAAAGGAAGAGAGTGTTTATGTGTAAATTCATGCAGGGTGCCAGAAAATTCAGTTTGCCTGTATTTACACCAAGTGTTTGGTGGAGGGGGACACAAAGCATGACATGGCTTTTCATCGGTTGATGTTCGATGAAAAATAGTGCTCCACACAGCAATTTTCAACTTCTCTAAATTCTCACAGTTATCTTTAATGGCCTTCCCATAGTATTCCTGTATTTCATCAATTATTTTGTCCGTTAGTATTCCAGCACATTTTATTGTCTTGCCATCAGATAGTTTTGTGTTACCCAGCTTGGTTTTTAGCTTCATTAGTAATGCAAAATTCTGAGACGTAGCAGTAGGCACAAAACAAAGCAATTCAAAGTCTGTTAGACTGTGTTATTCCCAAGATATGACTGCTCAACTATGGGAGTATATGAGTAGCAGCGATATTTGACAGCCACACGTCAACATTCAAAATATTATTTGAAGGTCTCACAATTGTCTGATTTTAATGCATTATATACCAAAATGTCCAGGATAGTCCATCGTACATTATGGAGTAGAAAACAGATAATGTCAATTTTCAATTAATTTCACGTACGTCCCCTTAACACAGCTGTTTAACGCGCGTCCACTTTTGCATTCGACAGGCTGTCGCTGGAGAACGCTGAGGTTGCTAATCACGATGAGGAGCACGTTCCGTGAGATGTAGCAAGTAGTTTCACAGTGTGGAGCAACGACGATGGACACCACGTCTGGAATGCTTCGTGATGAGGAAGTTGTCGCGTGTGAAGACGGTTTAAGGGCTAAACCGTCACAAGAGCATACTACCGAAATCTCCTAAAGAGGTTGCGGGTGGTTACCAGGACGAAACGTTGCAGGAAGCTGTCCAAGAGTCTGGAGAGGGCAGTTTTACTCTACAACGCCCCAGCTATTTCTGCACTTCTACACCTAAGGTCAAAACACCCATGGGCGGGAAAAAAATATGTCGCATTAAAGGGTGATTCTGTAAAGAAAGGCAGACGCCATCACAGCTAGATGTTCTCGCACTGATAATTAAAATTTTATTACTACCCTTCGTAGTTGTTAACATAGTAGGCGGATCCAAACTCCCATAATACGACTGCTAAAAGATCTTTAAAACCAAACGCTGCCGGAGAGAATGTTCACTAGGAAACCATTAGATCAGCAGCATTAGTACCAATACTGCGTTACGCTGCTCCAAAAAGAAGTAAACAGATTATGTTGGTGACCGAGTGTGTCTTGGTTGTTAAGAGAGCGGAGTGAGTAATAGACGTGAAATGACATGCTTTAGCTATGAGCGGTGAGTCGAAGAATGGCACTGCTGTGCGATGTGGAAGCTATTGTCCGTCTCAGTTGATTTAAAACGATCATTTTGTCCCGTGTAGCTATACATGGTGGAAGTATGATTCATTGGTTGTAATCAAGGCGCTGTTACGCTCATTCTCACAGCTAATCGCAGTTGGGACGACGCAGATAAGAAGTATAAGATTATTCATCTTTGTAAGTGACTTTCACTTTCTATGAAGTGGCGAAACAATCACAACAGTATTCAATGCTATAAATCTGAATTGTCTTTTCTTATTAATAAATTCTGAATGCACTTCACTTCCACAAAGCAAACTAAATTTGTTGTTGTTCATAACATTTTTCAGCTCATGCCGTCTTTGAGCTCAAGCATAATAGACCTCAGAGTCCAATGAGTGACCATCCAAAGTGGGAATAAGAAACATCATTTTATTGGTATTGTATGTGATCGTTCATTTGACTCTGAGCTTTATTATGTTTGAGTTTACACTTCCATCAAAAGATGGCATAAGCCTGCAGCAGTTATGCCGAAAAAAATGGTTCAAATGACTCTGAGCACTATGGGACTTAACATCTGAGGTCATCAGTCCCCTAGAACTTAGAACTACTTAGACCTAACTAACCTAAGGACATTACACACATCCATGCCCGAGGCAGGATTCGAATCTGCGACCGTAGCGGTCGCGCGGTTCGAGACTGTAGCGCCTAGAACCGCTCAGCCACCTCGGCCGGCTGTTATGCCGACTGTCGCTACTATATCATCTGTAATATTTAACTACTTTGACATGAGATGGATATAAATATTTATTATTGTTCTGTAAGTTTATGTAAACTGGAAATGTTCTGTAAATCACTTTTCTCAGAGCCAGGTCATTTTCTGTTATGTCTCTTGTAATTTATAGCGACTGTAAGTGGTTAATGCTTAGGTACTGTAGTACTGTAGGGAGCAGAAAAGGTGGATGGAAGAATCTCCATAACAGAAAGATGTAAGCAAGAGTGTAAAAGTTGGATAAGACGTGAGTCAGTTTGCCAATTATTTGTGTAGAAAAGAGTCGATGGTCAACTTTCGATGAGTAAACATCCATAGCTTTGGGCTAGGCAGGCGTTCCTAGAGAAGTGGTTTAAATAGATCTCACATGTGAATTGTTATTTGCCACTGTATCATGGCATTAGTTGGCTTCCTGTGAATTTGCATTTCCGACGCCAAAAAGAAATATTCACAGCACCTAACATCTATAGCCGGCACTGTTCTGTCGCCACAGAGGATCACTGCTGCATCCAATTTCAGGTAAAATAATGTTTATCTTTGTATTTACTTGCATGGTCCAGTGCTAGGCTAAAGTTTTCGCAGTGTAAGTGCTTAATCTAGGGTGCCACTTAACTTGACGCGACCACATTCCAGTTACAAGAGTTTTCCGAGTTTTAAAAGAAAGTAAATGTATAACTGAATAATTGCAAAAAATGGAAGAATATTAAGTCGCATGGAGTGATAGTTTTTTGATTTTGCAAGTAGTTTTTTTGGTTATTGTGGTAAAGTGTTCCGTTGTATTTAAAGTTCTTAAGTTCATTTTAAGTATAGAAAAATAATGTTTAATTGAAATTTCTGTGTTAAGTGATAGTTTTCAAGAATTATTAGAATCGTTTTTCAGAACATGACATTTCCCAGAAAAACGTTGGTTACAAAACAGATCCTAAACCGTAGCAGATTAAAGGCCTATAACATTTCTACTCATGTAAAAGGCCTGTAATTGTGTATTTGTGTAGTTATATCTATGTGCTTATTGCTGTTATTTAAGGTTAAAAGCGTTAGTCAGAATGATTTATGTGTGGCAGAAGAGTTTCAGTGTCCACAGAACGAAGGCTTTCACGACCGGATGATACAGTCAATGGTAATCCTTTCGGGATGTGAGGTCGTGGTCCAAGAAACTCTTCCGTTCCTTACGTTTCGTCCAGGATTGCGCTGGGCACCTCCACAGGCGCTCTTCCGTTGAGTCTTGCCGATGACTGGTCGGACGTCCGAGAGCTACATATATACTATAGTAAAGGGGACGTGGTCGAAGTAACACGTGATGAGCAGAGATAATCCTTGTCAAAGATAAAACTTAACTATCGATTGTCGTGTTGTCAATGATAAAATTGTCTAGCGATTCTGCAGAGCTACTGTCCATATATCGCTAGGTTTCATTGCCTCCTCTTTTCTATTAAAATTATCCTGATGCTTATAAATATCAATGGCTTCTCTACATAGTCGTGAACAACAATTTGACGTTGTAGATAAAATTTCTGTTTCAGAAAACTTCACTTCGTGCTTTCCTGACTGAAGAGCATGCTCTGCTACAACTGATTTCTCAATTTTTCCTAGTCGGCAAAGACTTTTGTGCTCTTTTAGCCGTGTATTTATGCTCCTCTTGGTAGCTCCAATATAAACTTTTGTATACAACACATGTCGACAGAGGAGGGCGCTTATCCTTCACAAATCGGAGAACTTGATTGATTTTCTTTGTTGGTCTAAAGACCGGGCTGATGTCATGTTTCTGTAAAATCTTACCGATCTGATCCGTTACTTTTTTAATAAAAGGGAGAGAAACTGTATTTTTCCGTCGTTGTGGTTCACCTTGTCCTTCAGTCTTCTGCTCCTTCGTCGCAAAATTCTCTTTACCTCTGTCCCTCAATAGCCATTTTTCTCGAAGGCCTGTTTCAAATGTTTTATTTCAGCGTCCAGGTGTTCCGATGTGCATATCTGCTTGGCTCTATCGACAGGCCTTTTAGTGACACCTCTCTCTTGTTGTGGATGGTGATTGGAATTTTTATGCAAATATCTATCGGTATGTGTTACTTTCCGAAAAACTTTATGTTCCAAACTTCCATCGGATCGTCTCATAACTAAAACATCCGAGAATGAGATTCTATTATCATTTTCCATTTCCATGGTGAACTGGATTTTTCGATTAATTTTATTTAGATGATCAAAGAATTCGTCCAAAGCCTCTGTAGTCCGACCAGTCAGTCGGCAAGACTCGACGGAAAAGCGCCTCTGAAGATGTCCAGCGTAGTCCTGGACGAAACGTCATCAACGGAAGAGTTTCTTGGACCACGACCTCACACCCCGAAATGTTTACCAGCGGCTAAGTTTCAGTGTCCCATTATATTGTAGCTAGTTTGTAAGTAATTATACACTGCAAGCTCAGTTAATTGTTCTTGAAGTGATTGTGCTCTGAAAGTTATAAGTTGCAGTGTCTGATTTAAGGTGTAACAGATTCAGGTTCTCCTTAAACGATTCATGACCTGGGAATGCAAACGCCAACAAACAGGCAATGACATAACTAGCGTTCATGTTAGGGAAAATAACAAGTTGCTAATTACTTCAAAATTCCTGTTTACCAATGGTGAATTTCAGGGCTACCTCATGTCAACGTGGTTAGCACTTTTCTCTAGTTAGGTGGCATAGTGCAATTATACATTTTTATTACACTTAAAAGCTACCAGTCGTACCCTAGTGTGATGTCGTTTGTTACCATAAATGCTTAACCGATTTATTCGTGACCGTTTAAATCGTTCGTACATGATATCGTTTTCGTGTGCGATTACTAAACAAAGTTCTTACTGACGTAAAACTTAATTCAGTAATTTTTTACTCTTTGTTATACAAGTAGCTGAAATTACTTTTGTCGATTTTATACTGGCAACAGTCTTTATTTTGAATTCCGAGGCTCTTATACACCGTGATATAATATCGTTAGTTCGATTTCCACCAGAATAAATTTTCTTCCTTCCAATGTGAAGTTCAAGGAGGAACGAAAAAAAAAAAAATACGATTACCCTTCACGGTAGCACACTATCAAGGTCATTTAAAATCTGGTTAAAGCGACACCATTGTAGGGTAGAATTGATAATGTTAGTATTGTCTTAGAGTGTATAAGCCTGAAGCATTGTAGAATGGAATCGCTAGTGTTAGTATCCCCCTAGACTGTAACGAGTGTGAAGTACATTTTAAATCTGATTATCATTAACTTTCAGTATTTCAGCATGTCCTTATGTATGCCGAACAGCAACTTTAATTTAAATTCGCAACATAATTTGGTTAAATATGCAACCAATCGCTTCTTTGGATTCTTTTTTCATCGTCGTCGTCCGCAGCACCTGTTAAAATCAATTATTATTAGTTATGTCAAGTTAAGTATATGAATCTTTGGATTTTGATACGATGAACCAGTAGGTAGCTTTCAAACCACTGCAGGCTCATCATCAGAAGGTGGCGTTATAGGAACATTATCTGGATCATGTACAGCTAGGCGCTGTGGTCGTGGTGCTGACGGAAATAACATAAATTCAGCTATCGGCAACGAAAAGTTTGTGAAACGAAAAGAGTTTTATGTTTTGGGTACTTACGCACACTGCCGTGTAGTATGTATAGCAAATCCGTCAGGAAGATGTACTACATTTTCAGGTTGAACACATACATAGACAGTGTTTAGCTGCACATATTCACATTAAGTAAATACTGAAATGAATATCAATATCATAGATAGGCCTAACACACTTTGACACATCATGATCTGCGGCCTGAGATGCATGTATTACAGAACAAATATTTATAAGCACAGATAATGGGTGTAACTGAATGTTGCTAACTGCAGGTGTGCTTTTACATTGGCAATATACACATAAAACGGATTAAAAAGTTACACAAATGGGAAACAAATAGAGTGAAGTATTTACCATGTAGAGGGTTGAATAACACTTAAGCGGTTTTTTGTTCTACTGATTTTTATTTGTATGTACTAGATTTTGGCTTATTATTTTTTTATTTATTTATTTATTTATTTAACCTGGCAAGATTAGGGCCATCAGGCCCTCTCTTACATCTAACCAGGCATTCTACTTATTTTACATTCATACGTTTTAGTAGGCATGTTAAACTACATCTAGTACAAATAGTGAAATAAACAATTAGAAATACATACATATAGAGTTTATATTCGTAGATCATAAGTACTGTTATAATTAGACATTATTGAACAGACGAATTTTAGATAGGAGTGCTGGCAGCAGGGAGTATGAGGGAGACTCATGGTGAAGGGAGGAGAAGAATAGAGAGACATGATGAAACATAATTAAGGAAATATAAAGGAAAAGAAGATTGCGTGGCTAATAGAGATAGATGAAGAGGAAGGCATCTCAGGAGCGAGATAGGAGACGCTAGCTTTGCTATTTGACAGATCAGAGGATTGGCCTGGTACATTAATTATGTGGAGAACTTTATGAAGATGATAGTAGGAAATGCTTCAACTTCTTCTTAAAAGCAGCAGGAGATTGAATTTTGCGCAAGGTAAGGGGCAGTTTGTTCCAGAGGCGGACAGCGGCAACTGAGAAGGAGTTTGCAAAAGTTTTTGTTTTGTGAGTGGGCACAGTTAGGATACCAAATAAGAGTGACCTCGTGTTTCGATTATGATGGCATGACAGGTTTTTAATCTCTGAAGCAAGGTATTGGGGTGCTTGCGCGACGAGGAGTCTGTGAAGTAGACATAGAGTGTGGTAGTCACGCAATTTGTCCGGTCGCAGCCACCCTAGATCGGAGTATGAAGCACTAACATGATCATATCGGCGAATGTTGCAGGTGTAACGCACACAGGCATTCATGGTTAGCTCTAGCCGTCTTTTGTTTTCACTACTCGGGCCTTGCTGAATCACATCACAATAGTGGAGGTTCGGTAGAACGAGTGCTTGCACGAGCTGGCGTTTCAAGTCCTGTGGAAATATGTTCCGAAACTTTTTGAGAGCATAGAGACAAGCAGACGTCTTTCGGCAGACTGCGACTGTATTCTCCGCCCAGTTGAGATGCTCATCCAAAGTTACACCCAAGTTCTTCACTGTTTTCTGATATGGTATTGGAGTACCGTCGAGCAGAATAGGAGGTAGCCGTTCGCGGAAATCTGAACTTATTAGTTTCTGATGGGCTATTAAGATTACTTGCGTCTTCTTTGCATTTAGTTTAAGTCCCAGGTTTTTCGCCCATGTCACTACTGAAGACAGATCATCATTCATCTGAGCGATTGCAGTGTTTACGTCTTCAGGTCTGACGCTTAGGTAGAGTTGGAGGTCGTCGGCATAGAAATGATACTTACAGGAGGACAGAACCGACGAAATATCGTTGACATATAAAGAAAATAAAAGTGGTCCTAAGACTGATCCTTGTGGCACTCCCGAGTCCATCTTCAGATAACTACTGGCTGTTTTTTACAAGGAGCTTGTGTTCTTACGAACCAAACATTCTGGACTAAGATACAACGCACTTACATACGATCTTTAGTTGTATTGTCTTTGGAATTGTCAAACGGGTCGTTTGTCTTTTTGTTCAGTATAATTTTCTTGACATAATAAATCATATTTTATGGTTTGTCAGTACCATATATGTCATCAATTATAATTATTTAGAATGCACATTATTAGAAAATTACAAAATTGTTTTTTGTATTTGTTGTGAACAGTTGCACTGGACACTAATTGTTGGTTGTACAACAGCGATGTTTTCTTTGGGAGTTACATTTTGTTATTAGAAATTTGGGCATTAATAAATACCAAATATTGCCGGCCGGAGTGGCCGAGCAGTTCTTGGCGCTACAGACTGGAACCGCGCGAACGCTATGGTCGAAGGTTCGAATCCTGCCTCGGGCATGGATGTGTGTGATGTCCTTAGGTTAATTAGGTTTAAGTAGTTCTAAGTCTAGGGGACTGATGATCACAGCAGTTAAGTACCATAGTGCTCAGAGCCATTTGAACCATTTTGAATACCAAATATTACATTGTTACAGTTGAGTTACAATTAGCTTGTAGCAGCTACTTCTGTAAAATATCTGGGAGTATGCGTACAGAACGATCTGAAGTGGAATGATCATATGAAATTAAATGTTGGTAAGGAGGCGGGTGCCAGGTTGAGATTCATTGGGAGAGTCCTTAGAAAATGTAGTCCATCAAGAAAGGAGGTGGCTTACAAAACACTCGTTCGACCTATACTTAAGTATTGCTAAAAAATAAAGTTCAAATGTATGTGAAATCTTATGGGACTTAACTGCTAAGGTCATCAGTCCCTAAGCTTACACACTAGTTAACCTAAATTAACCTAAGGACAAACACACACACCCATGACCGAGGGAGGACTCGAACCTCCGTCGGGACCAGCCACACATTCCATGACTGCAGCGCCTTAGACCGCTTTTTTATATTATTATTATTAATCTCAACTTGTTCGCCTTTGTTCGTAGCATCTACTCTGGGCGGACGTCTTAAGACATCCGTTTAAGTTCGTCGTTTTTTTTTTATTACACGCTGAACTACCGTGCCGGCAGACCGTTCGGCTAATCCCGCGTGGCTAGTATTGCTCATCAGTGTGAGATCCGTACCAGGTTGAGTTGGCAGAGGACATAGAGAAGATCCAAAGAAGAGCGACGCTTTTCGTCACAGGGTTATTTGGTAAGCGTGATAGCGTTATGGAGATGTTTAGCAAACTCAAGTGGCAGACTCTGCAAGAGAGGCGCTCTGCATCGCAGTGCAGCTTGCTGTCAAGGTTTCGAATACACTCCTGGAAATGGAAAAAAGAACACATTGACACCGGTGTATCAGACCCACCATACTTGCTCCGGACACTGCGAGGGGGCTGTACAAGCAATGATAACACGCACGGCACAGCGGACACACCAGGAACCACGGTGTTGGCCGTCGAATGGCGCTAGCTGCGCAGCATTTGTGCACCGCCGCCGTCAGTGTCAGCCAGTTTGCCGTGGCATACGGAGCTCCATCGCAGTCTTTAACACTGGTATCATGCCGCGACAGCGTGGACGTGAACCGTATGTGCAGTTGACGGACTTTGAGCGAGGGCGTATAGTGGGCATGCGGGAGGCCGGGTGGACGTACCGCCGAATTGCTCAACACGTGGGGCGTGAGGTCTCCACAGTACATCGATGTTGTCGCCAGTGGTCGGCGGAAGGTGCACGTGCCCGTCGACCTGGGACCGGACCGCAGCGACGCACGGATGCACGCCAAGACCGTAGGATCCTACGCAGTGCCGTAGGGGACCGCACCGCCACTTCCCAGCAAATTAGGGACACTGTTGCTCCTGGGGTATCGGCGAGGACCATTCGCAACCGTCTCCATGAAGCTGGGCTACGGTCCCGCACACCGTTAGGCCGTCTTCCGCTCACGCCCCAACATCGTGCAGCCCGCCTCCAGTAGTGTCGCGACAGGCGTGAATGGAGGGACGAATGGAGACGTGTCGTCTTCAGCGATGAGAGTCGCTTCTGCCTTGGTGCCAATGATGGTCGTATGCGTGTTTGGCGCCGTGCAGGTGAGCACCACAAGCAGGACTGCATACGACCGAGGCACACAGAGCCAACACCCGGCATCATGGTGTGGGGAGCGATCTCCTACACTGGCCGTACACCACTGGTGATCGTCGAGGGGACACTGAATAGTGCACGGTACATCCAAACCGTCATCGAACCCATCGTTCTACCACTCCTAGACCGGCAAGGGAACTTGCTGTTCCAACAGGACAATGCACGTCCGCATGTATCCCGTGCCACCCAACGTGCTCTAGAAGGTGTAAGTCAACTACCCTGGCCAGCAAGATCTCCGGATCTGTCCCCCATTGAGCATGTTTGGGACTGGATGAAGCGTCGTCTCACGCGGTCTGCACGTCCAGCACGAACGCTGGTCCAACTGAGGCGCCAGGTGGAAATGGCATGGCAAGCCGTTCCACAGGACTACATCCAGCAACTCTACGATCGTCTCCATGGGAGAATAGCAGCCTGCATTGCAGCGAAAGGTGGATATACACTGTACTAGTGCCGACATTGTGCATGCTCTGTTGCCTGTGTCTATGTGCCTGTGGTTCTGTCAGTGTGATCATGTGATGTATCTGACCCCAGGAATGTGTCAATAAAGTTTCCCCTTCCTGGGACAATGAATTCACGGTGTTCTTATTTCAATTTCCAGGAGTGTATATTGAGGTTTCGAATATATTGCTTCCCCCTACTTATACTTCCAGAGGAGATCACGAATGTGAAATTAGAGAGTTTCGAGCGCGCACGGAGGCTTTCCGGCAGTCGTTATTCCCGCGAACCATACGCGACTGGAACAGGAAAGGGAGGTAATGACAGTGGCACGTAAAGTGCCCTCCGCCACACACCGTTGGGTGGCTTGCGGATTATAAATGTAGTTGTAGATGTAGATGTACCTGCCCCATACCAATGCTGCCAGCTGTTGAAGAGTTACGAAGGTGGTGGCATTACTTTTCAGTCAACCCTCGTACAATGATGAGTCTCAACGTTATGAAGACCTCCTTAACAGCGTGTTGATTCAGCTTCGGAACTCAGTACTGCGGCGATTCTGCACGGTATGGATTCGAAAAGCCCTTGGTAAGTTTACGGAGGTATGTGGCACTGTATATGTGTGTATAGGTCACACAATTTCCGGAAGTCACGGGCCGGTAATCAGTGGGTCACTGCAGCTGTAACTGATATTGGCGTTGGGTTGACAAAGGAACACGCAAGGGTCGTCTGGTGTGGAGCTCCTCGTGAGCTAAACGGTGTACTATGAAACAGTTGTGCCCGCACCAGTGTGAGTGTGTGAATTCCTAAGGGACGAAACTGCTGTCATCGGTCCCTAGACTTGCACATTGTTGAAAGTAACTTAAACAAACTGATGCTAAGAACAACACACACACACACACGCACACACACACACACGCACACACACACACACACACACATGCCTGAGGGAGGACCCGAACCTCCGGCGTGAGGGGCCGCGCAGTCCGTGACATGGCGCCTCAAACCGCGCGGCCACTCCGCTAGGCTCCTGCACCGTTACTGCACTCTGCCGTCAGATCTGTGACAGATCACCTCCTGTCCTACTCTGCAGAGAGTGATGAGGCGTGGAATTCGAGTACCTTGTCACCTCCACGTGGATTCACCGTCTCCCATCCACTTTCCATAGATGCTCGCGACGGTGGCGCGCGCACACCCGTCCAACTTCGCCGTTTCCGACATGCTCGTTCCAGGCTCCGGTGCGTAACTATCTACCGTTTGCCAAATTCTCTTATGTCTGTGGATTTCCCCATTTGTTTCCCTTACCGTTGCTACAGTGTTTATACACTTTCCTTCCCTCGTCACGTGCCCGCAAAGACACCAGGAGACATTCATTCTCGCGGTGGGCAGTGAACCATAACGTTTTGGCTCGTCGCTGTAGATTTAGGTGTACACTCTAATTTGAAGAACGATGATCAAGAGGTGTTTTTCGAAAGAGTGAGACTACACACTGGATATTGACCTTATTTCTTTGTTTCAAGGCATTTTCAATACGTATATAAGAACAAATATAGACTGTCCAGTCACTTTAATGCAACACAACACACGTTATAGGCATCCAAGATATCCAGTTTTGTAACTGACACAAGTATGGGGAACGTAGCGAGATGAAGGTGGATTTGGCGCCATCCCTTCGCTCTAAGTAGCCGATTACGGAGGGACAGTGGTAAGAAGTTGGACGTGTATTCATGGAGACCGAGGTTTTTCTCCCCAGACATAGGTTTCCTGATTTTTCTAAATCCATAAGATAAAAGCCGGAATGGTTCCTCTATCCTCATTCCTGTCCATTCCGAATATGCGCTCCGTCTCTGATGCTTTCGACCTCAATGGAATGTTACATCTAAATCTTCTTTCCTGTTTTTATTGTGTATGAGTAGTAAGCGAGCGTAAATTCTTGTCTTGTTTCCTCTTAGTTTGCTTATATTTCAGAAACTGTGATTAGAACACATCCGACCACAATAACGAAACAACCATAAGAAGACTTATTTTCCATTCATTAAATGTCAATGATGTAGGGCCTAGTGAAAAACACCTCTAGAGTTTGTAAGTATTTTAACGTGAGCCGTAAGTCAAAAGAGCTGAGTAGACAGAAACATAAGTGTAGGCACTTGAGAGCACTTGGTAAACTAGATGACCAAATTTGCCTCTTATAAACGCTTTTAACGTCATGACGTCATTGCAGTCTAATGACAGTAAAAATTTTAGTATGGAGATGGGACACAATGTGTGGCCTCCTTATTTGCAGTTCCTCAAAACTGTATCGCCTAAACCCTTTTACAGACCATGTATTACGACCACATTTCGTGATAATCCGTAGGGTTCTGGTAATCATTTCAGAAGTCAAAGCGTCGGTATAAAATGTTCAAATAAAAACACGTTTTCTTTGCTGAGTACATGGTGAAATGTCACACTACAGATGAGAAGACTCGGGTTGCTGTCGGTTAGCGCTCGTATAATCTCTCTTACGACAATTTGCGACTTATGGGAATCCTTTGAGTACGTCAGTAAGAACGAAAAGCACCGCGGTTAAGACTCTACATTAAACTGCTGCCACTCTTCGTAACTAATGCTGGACGATACGACGCAGTGCCTGAGGTGCTCAGCTTGCATTCAAGATGGACGGTGCTCAATGACCCGTGGAGTCATCCGATTTGGTTTTCCGTGGCTTCTCCTAAGTCGTTAAAATGTGTGGTTGGTTCCCCCGACCTTGCGCCATCGATGTGTGGTTGGTTCCCCCGACCTTGCGCCATCGATAACTGCGTGTGCCGACTCACAGATCGGAGAAAAGAGAGTTCATGTCCTTATGATAGGACCACTTCTAGCAAAATTCTGGAGTGTTCTACAAAACGCACGTTTTGACAGTTTCTTTACTTTCAATAAGCGTAGGATTAAAATTCGTGATGAAATATGGCAATGATTAAATTTGCTGATGACATTGCTATCCTCAGTGAAGCTGAAGAAGAATTACAGGATCAGTCGAATGGAATGAACATTCCAATGAATACCAAATATGGACTGAGAGTAAATCGAATCGAGGAAAATGTAATAAGAAGCAGCAGAAATGAAAAAAGTGAGAAGCTTAAAATCAAAATTGGGGATCACGAAGTGGACGAAGTTAAGGAATTCTGCTACCTTGGAAGCAAAATAACGCACGACACACGGAGCAATGAGGACATAAAAAGTGGACTAGCTCAGGCGAAGAGGGCATTCCTGGCAAAAATAATTCTACTAGTATGAAACATTAGGCTTAATCTGAGGGAGAAATTTCTGAGAACGTGCGGTTGTAGCGCAGCATTGTATGTTAGTGAACCATGGACAGGGGATAAACCAGAACAGAAGAGAATCGAAGCGTTTGCGTTGTGGCGCTACGGGAGAATATTGAAAATCAGGTGGACTGATAAAATAAGGAATGAGGAGATTCTCTACAGAATCGGCTTGGAAAGGAACACATGGAAACGCTGACAAGAAGAAGGGACAGGATGAAAGGACATGTGTTATGACATCAGGAAGTAACTTGCATGATACCAGAGGAAGCTATAGGGGGTAAAAACTATTGAGGAAGACAGAGACTGGAATACATTCAACAAATAATTGAGGATGTAGGTTGCAAGTGTTACTCTGAGACGACGAGGAGCAGGAGAGGAATTCGTGTCGGGCTGCATAAACCACTGAAAAGACAAAAACTCGGAGTATAGGAAATATATTTCTTTCTGAAACAATACGTAAAAAATCAGCGCTACACTGGCTACATTCTGGTCGAAGTGTAAAGATAAAATGTCTTTCGTGAGTACTGCTTTATTCACTGACAAGCGACGTGCACCGGCTTAACACGGGTTGCACTAAGTACCTACTGACGGATTGCCTTAGTGGCAATGAGTTATAAACACAAATCTGGTGAAAACCGCATCAATATCCCTACAAAAAAATGGCTCTGAGCACTATGCGACTTAACTTCTGAGGTCATCAGTCACCTAGAACTTAGAACTAATTAAACCTAACTAACCTAAGGACATCACACACGTCCATACCCGAGGCATGATTCGAACCTGTGACCGTAGCGGTCGCTCGGTTCCAGACTGTAGCGCCTACAACCGCACGGCCACTCCGGCCGGCAAAGTCCCTACAGTAGTTCCTGAGATCAGACTTCACATATAGAGAGGAAAACGAGGCGGGGGACTTCGATTTACAATATGTACAGATATAATGTAGACAGTGCAAATGTCTTTACAGATTTGTCAGTGTCAGTAGGTAATAGACAAGACAATTTGAAAACTTATGGTCTTGCGTTGATCCATATACTATTACTTCAGACGTGTATTACTTCTTCCGTGTGTAGATCACGTCGCAGCTTACTTCATGAAGTTTTAACTTACTAGGGGTGACCAGCGTTTTTCAGTTGTAAGTCATCACAAAAAAGCATTGCATTCGCTCATGTTAGTAATTTTTCTTATTCCACTATTTCGTGTATTCGGTCTTCATCACTCTCTCTTCCCCAGCGATTATTCCGTCATAATGGGTCCGCTGTTTTTCATGATTTGGAGAAGCTGTTTTATTTTAACGTTGTAGTCGGATGGCCTTCCCCCACCTCAGGCGTCAGTTAACGTAAGGAAGGAAGTGGTGCTCGCCATCTGTCTGTGAGGAGAGTAAACGTTCTTCTGTCTATTTTGTCTAGTTGTGTATCGTATTTTTCGAGGCGGAGAATATGGCCCAGCTCAGCTTTTGCCCAAACGACCGCGGAACCCGCCCAAAAACCACAGGGTGTTCGATGTTCCACACCAACGGTTGTTAACAAGCCCGTGCCAATGTGACCGGGGTGTACCGTACCTCCCTGTCCCACAGAATAGCGTTCTGTGTGTTAGGCTATACGAACAGGTCATTAAAAAAAGGTGCAACATGTAAATAGATATTTTGGGCTGGTAGGATTCAGAAGGTCACGAAATTCTTCGAACGTTATTTACCGAAGCAGATAATCTTTTTTCTGGCATGATACACACACAGGTTACGTAACGTGCCCTACTAAATAAAAGGCTGCAGACCAGGACGTTCATGGCTGCCTTGGTACGAAAAGCAAGGAACGCAGCTAGGGATTGTAACGGCCCACCAACTTTAAGGTGAGTATAGGCGGAAAACTAACTTGTTAGGAATAGGTTGGGCAATGAATCGGCCGTGGCCATGTTGCAGAAACAATCTCGGTATTCGCTTGAAGTTAATTTAAGGAAATCACGAGACCACACACACCGGAAAGGGAAATGGTAAATTTCAGTCCTGCTTCAGTATGTTAACCACTAGGCTGCCTCGCTCCGTAGCGTATACCTGGTGTCCCAGGAGGAAAGGCCAGTGTTCAGGGAAATGACAGGAACGACCATTCGAAGCAAAAATGTCTACTAAGTGTTGGCTCTAGAACGTATACTTTAAGTGAGCAGTTCTTCATCTACGATTCTATGAAACGAATCTCTTCCACTGCAAGCTCTTCGCTTTTCATATTTTGGGAGGAGGTAGTATGGACCAAAACAAAAAATCTACGTCTACATCTACATCCATACTTCGCAAGCCACCTGAGTGGCGGAGAGCACCTTGAGTACCTCTATCGGTTCTCTCTTCTATTCCAGTCTCGTATTGTTCGGGGAAAGAAAGATTGTCGGTATGCCTCTGTGTGGGCTCTAATCTCTCTGATTTTATCTTCACGGTCTCTTCGCGAGCAATTATACTGCTTGACTCCTCGGTGAAGGTATGTTCTCGAAACTTCAACAAAAGCCCGTACCGAGCTACTTAGCATCTCTCTTGCAGAGTCTTCCACTGGAGTTTATCTATCATCTCCCTAACGCTTTAGTGATTATTAAATGATCCTGTAACGAAGCGCGCTGCTCTTCGTTGGATCTTCTCTATCTCTTCTATCAATCCTATCTGGTACGGATCCCACACCGGTGAGCAATGTTCAAGCAGTGGGCAAAAAGTGTACTGTAACCTACTTCCTTTGTTTTCGAACTGCATTTCCTTAGGATTCTTCCAATGAATCTTAGTGTGGCATCTGCTTTACCGACGATTAATTTTATATGGTCATTCCATTTTAAATCACTCATAATGACTACTCCAGATAATTTATGGAATTAACTGCTTCTAGTTGCTGACCTGCTATAATGTACCTAAATGTAAAGCATCTTTCTTTCTGTGTATTCGTAGCACATTACACTTGTCTACATTGAGATTCAATTGCCATTCCCTGCACCATGCATCAATTCGTTGCAGATCCTCCTGCATTTCGGTACAATTTTCCATTGTTACAACCTCTCGATATACTACAGCATCATCTGCAAAAAGCCTCTGTGAACTCCCAATATTATCCACGAGGTCATTTATACATATTGTGAATAGCAACGATCCTACGACACTCCCTTGCGGCACACTTGAAATCACTGCAGAAGACTTATCTGCATTGAGAATGAAAATATTGTCTAGAAAACATATACTCTAAAATACTTATCTTAAGGGCTGTAATCACTTGTTCAGTGGAAGAGATGTTCCACAGTGGTGAAGTTGAACAAGTGCTCAGACCCCTTAAGGTAGATCCCAAGTTCAGCAGAAATTTTTTCTAGTTTGTGTCCATATTACCACCTCTCAAGAAATGGGAAAGCAAACAGCTCGTAGTCGAAGAGATTTGTTTCAAGGTATCGAAAATGAAGAAATGCTCACTAATCTTAAGGTATGCGTTTTAGAGCCTATGTTTACTGGATTTTTTATTTATTTTTTTTTTATTTTTATTTTTTTTTTTTTTTTGGTGCTTCGAGTGATCGTTCTTGTCACGTGCCTGAATATTGACCATTCCTCCTGGAAAATCCTGTGTAATTAGACTGCATAGTAAATCCTTGTGTCCTCACAGAAGCAGAATGCACAAAACGCTTGAAAAGTTGTGGCTGAGACGGGGACACTGTTACCTACTACCTTACTCGTAAGTCTATTCAGTGTATGCGGTGCTAAATACACATTACGATTGTCTACGATTTTTTTCTTGAAATATTGTAAATTACATCAGGTGCTGCAAGATATCGTTTGATATTAGCTCTGCATACCCTCGGTTTCAACATTTCTTTCTTATAATTTAGTCTCAGCGACTTTAAACTGCAGTCATAGACCCATTTCCTCTTTCCTTGGTTTTCCATGAACACAATAGTTAAGCTTTCAATAGATAACCTTGTCACGGAGGCAGTTTGGATCGACGTCATTCTTGATCATATTTCAAATGATTTAATGCCTTGTTGGCCTTTAATCGACCGTGACTGTTTCAAAACTGTGGAAAGGTTTTTCAGATTCAGCTACCAGTCAGAAAACTTCTTGATTACTTGAAGCATTTAATTGCTGCACTGGGTTACACCCCATCTTCAGCGTCAGCACAATTAGCGTTTTAACGCAAATGCACTCAGACGTTAAAGTATCTTTGTACTGTTTTGGTACGTGCTGTAAGCATCCTGTGGGGAAAGAGAAGGCGATGTCAGTTTGTATGTTGGTCTGTTGTTCATATGAAAAAAAAAGATGACTACTCACTTTGTTCCTGTGGCGTGGCAGTCTTCTTATAATGAGCCATAGAAATGGAGGTACGACAGCACATTGTAAGGAGGCTGCCAGGCCACAAGAATAAGGGGACTGTTAAAAGAAAATATCATGTGAAGAGCAGACCGACATACAAAGTGACATCTCCTCTTATTACAATATAATTTTTCTTTCTTCATATGGTAACCACAGCTCATGCCAAGACTAAACACAGAGATTTTAATATCTATACGCACTTGTGTTAAATGTTTTTTGTACTGCCACTGTTATCTAAATAATTTAACAAGCTGCGACATCGTCGCGAAAATTTGACGATGCGACTATGACTGCAGTACCTTAGGACTTTGTTTTTATGAAACAGATCTGATGATGGTCATTAAAGACCGAAACCGGTAATCTGTTATCAAACAGTTTGTGACCATAGACGTAAATTAAAGGAAACTGATTAAATAACTTAAGTTGTATAATTTTGTGACCGGTAGCGGTATCTGTAAAACCTTTTTATATACATCAAATGACAGCAGCAGTTGTTTATATAGCTTTCTTCACTTATCCCGGAAACGAAACGACACAACACTGGAACTGCATTATCAACTGCGAGATAGTTCCTGTGGGTGACCCAGCTAGAGTTTAAGTGCCGGTCACTCGCGAACGCGTGCTACCTGCAGCAAGTTTGGAAGCAGAGAGAGGACGCTGACCTTCACCACGAGCTTTCGGACGTCGCTGATGGGGTCGCCCCGTATCGCGGGCAGGCACGACGCATCAGCTGTCGCTATATGATTTGAGTCTGAAAGGTCGGGATGTTGTAAGGGGAAGGCCCCCCACTCCATGTCCTACCTCACATCCAGAGCATGCCGGCAGTGGTGGTGGCCGGGGGGGGGGGGCTACAGGGGTGGGGAGGGGCCAGCCCGGTCGTTCACCCCGCGCCACAGCCTGCTCAGCAAGTTGCTCTTGCTTCGCGTCGCCTCTGTCCCGGCTACCACAGGCCGCGGGCAAAATCTTCGTGGGAAATCGCAAAGTGACAAATTGGTGGTGGTCTAAGTACACCCACCGACACTGAGGGTAGCCACGGAGAGAAATACAGGGGCTGCGGCGAGATCCTTAGTCGCTGGAATACTGGTAAAAGGCGACTCGCTGGGTGTTAATTGAGTATTCGTGGTGCCGCGGCGACGTAGATGGTGCGCTACGATATAAAGACGCGTAGGAACAGGTGTAATAAAAGGCGCGTATCGACCCGCGAGATACAAAGAGCGGAGTCAGTGACCCCGCCGGCTGTGGGCCGGTCGGCGGTCGACGCTGCCCGGCCGCGCGTGGCTATTTCTGTCGCACGCCTGACGTCCCTCGTCACAACATTGCCCTGACACGTGCGCGCGCGTTCCACCGACCCATTCGCGGGCGCTGCCGGCTACTCTGCACCAGATGCGCTGCCGTTTACCATCTGACACTTACTCTGACCTCAATTCATAGGTAGTGACGCTACAAAGAAACAAAGTGGTGGCCTTTGTTGACAGTAGAATTATAGTGATCCACAAGCGGTTTGCCAATACGGCAAGTGTAAGTACATGATACAGGCCAGCCCCGTCAGGGGCCGCAGCTGCTACGCTGCTCAGTTTTTAGGAGGAAGAGTAACCGTTCGCAATTCCGATCAGAAAATAATAAATAGTTACACTGTGTAGGATTACGTGCTTCTGATTCCCATCATCAGACACTGAAGGCAACGCTTTGTTGATGTTACCCTCCATCTCTCTCTCACCTAGCGAGGTGGCGCAGTGTTTAGACACTGGACTCGCATTCGGGGAGACGACGGTTCAATCCCGCGTCCGGTCATCCTGATTTACGTTTTCCATGATTTCCCTAAATCGCTCCAGGCAAATGCCGGAATGGTTCCCTTCAAAGGGCAGTTTGGTATTTGGTGCGTCAGATATTGGCTTTTCTCACACGCACGACTCCCGACAGGACAACTACCCGATCACTTCTTTTCCCCGATAAGATTTATTTCCCAAGAGCAAAAACGAACTCTGTGACGTGGATCAGCGGCCACGCTGTTCACTATCTATTCGGTAATGGCGAAAAGACAGTACCCGATTTTTGGTATTACCTCAAGGAACGACATTGTGCGATCGTCAAGAACCCTAAATATAGGCAATATTTTTCTAATTTTCTTTGGAGCGCTTTCCATAATCCACCTCGCAGCTGGATTATCAATGACATGAGAAGATAACCATAGCACCTCTTCCCAGTTCCTTTTTTTATGAGACAGAACAAACAACGGAAACAACACAGCAACGAGACGACAGTCATCGAAAAATTCGCAGCGGGCTGTAGTATGGAGCATGCTTTGTCGTAACGGGACGACTTCCTATTATTCTGTTTATCTAGCCGAAGAGGAACGGCCTTCCTTTTATCTATTTGTATAAAAATAAAATAAAATAAAAATAAAGAAAGCAGAAAAACAAACTTTCCAAAATCCTTTTTCCTTTTTTTCATTTTTGTTAAAAAAAGGGCACGGCCGACTTCCTTCCTCGTCCTTCCCTAATCCGATGAGACCGATGACCTCCTTCCCCAAACAACCCCAACCCATCTCTGTCTCTCGCCATTTTTCCTACTTTCATGTAGTTGTTGCATTTCATACCACTGATAACACTCGATAATATGGATGTTCTGGACCTGCCTCTAGAATTTTTTCCCGGCATTTTCACTTCTAAGACTTTTTTAAGAAGTTGTTATGTCGAATTATGTGCCCAGTGAACTTAGTTTCTCTTCACTGCATCATTTAATCAGTCTTTTTCTCTTTAATTCAGTGAATGCTATAGGTTTATCTTTTCAGTCCACTATGTCACAGTGGCTCTTCTGCATATTCACATATCTTTTGCTTCTAATACTTTATTCTCTCGTTTCTTCAAAGTTTCTGCTCCGCATCCATATATAAAACGCTCGAAGCAAGCGCTTTGAGGAATTTATTTATTGCGTATGCATTAAGGTGATCGTTTTGACACACTAATATCATTTCTGAAGACTTGTTTGGTCATTGTAATTCTTCTTTTGATGTCCATTGTCCTACTGTTTTAATCTTTTACTGTTCTTTCTACGTAGCTAAATTCACTTACTTTCATTAGTGTAGTATTCTCTACTTTAATGCTGGCCCTTACCTGTCAGTTCGATGTGCGTTTATTTTCAGTCCAAGGCACCAGACAAAAATTTTTGACGTACAGTTCACATAGTTTTCAGAATCACCTAAGATTACAATTTCAGCAGTACATATAGACAATGTATTCGTTCACAATTAATTTTGATTCCATTGGTGCAGCCTTTCGCTATTTGTACTGCGCTTTACTAAGTCAGTTAAGTCAATTACAGAGAGAGGACAAACTTGTCGAACATCTTTTCTTTTCGTAATCTCTTTATTAATTACATTGGCATCTGTTTCTGTTCTTTTATTTTCGTACAGGTCGAGAATCAGTCTTTTATCTCTCCAGTCTATTGCAATGTTATTCAATTCCCGTGATTGTACAGCACTGGAAATAATCGACGATTGACGTAAAACTGCGTCTATTCTAGAACATTTGAAGAATACATTGGTCGTAATCCTAATCTAATTAACAACATTTTTAATATTTGATATTATCATTTGTATTTAATATTATTAATAATATTTCAAATACTTACCCGACTCATACAGCTACAGTTGGTGGCGACTTTAATTTATCCTCGACATATTGGCGAAAAAACATGTTTAATTCCGGAGGTACGCATAAAACATCATCCGAAATTGTGCTACACGCATTCTCTGAAAATTATTTCGAGCTGATAATTCATGAATCCATGCGAATAGTGAACTGTTCCGAAAACACACTTAACCTCCTAGCAATAAATGATCCTGAGCTAGTAACAAATATCAAAACGGATACAGGGATTAGTGAACACAGGGTTGGTGTAGCGAGACGAATATTGTAATCCCCAAATCCTACAAAAATAAATGAAAAATACACCTATTCAAGAAAGCAGATAAAAATTCACTAGTTGGCTTTCTGGGAAGCAATCTCCACTCCTTTCAAATTAATAATGCAAGTGTAGACAAGTGTAGACCAGATGTGGCTTGAATTCAAAGAAATAGTACCGACAGTAATTGAGAGATTAATACCAAATAAATGAACTCACGACGGAGGAGATTCTCATTGGTACACAAATCCAATCAGAACACTGTTGCAGAAGCAACGAAAAAAACATGCCAAATTTAAATGGACGCAAGAAGCCAGAAATTTTGCGTAGACTTCAATGCGAGATGCTTATAATATTTTCCACAACGAAACTTTGTCTCGAAACGTTGCAGAAAATCCAAAGAGATTCTGGTCTATGTGGAGTATATTGACGATAGCAATGGAAATACTATCGAAGACAGTGCTGCCAAAGCAGACTTACTAAACACAGCCTTCCGAAATTCCTTCGCCAAAGAAGACGAAGTAAATATTCCAGAATTCGAATCAATAACAGCTGCCAACGTGAGTAATGTAGATGTAGATATCCTAGGAGTAGTGAAGCAACTTAAATCACTTCACAAAAGCAAGTCTTCCGGTCCAGATTGTATACCAGTTAGATTCCTTTCAGAGTATGCTAACACAATAGCTCCATACTTAACAATCATACACAACCGTTAGCTTGACTAAAGATCCGTACCCAAAGACTGGAAAGTTGCACAGGTCACACCAATATTCAAGAAAGACAGTAGGAGTAACCCACTAAGTTACAGGCCCATATCATTAACGCCGATATACAGTAGTATTCTGGAACATATATTGTGTTCGAACTTTATGAATTACTTCGAAGAAAACGGTCTATTTACACACAGTCAACACGAACACGGATTTAGAAAGTATCGTCCTGGTGAAACACAATTAGCTCTTTACTCGCACGAAGTGTTGAGTGCTATTGACAAGGGATTTCAAATTGATTCTGTATTTCTGGATTTCCGGAAAGCTTTTGGCAATGTGCCACACAAGCGACTTGTAGTGAAATTGCGTGCTTATGAAATATCGTCTCAGTTATGTGACTGGATTGGTGATTTCCTGTCACAGAGGTCACTGTTCGTAGTAATTGACGAAAAGTCATCGAGTGAAACAGGAGTGATTTCTGGTGTTTCCCAGGGTAGTGGTATAGGCCTTTTGCTGCTCCTTATCTATATATACGATTTGGGAGACAATATGAGCAGCTGTCTTCGGTTATTTGCAGATGACGCTGTCGGTTATTGACTATTAAGGTCATCAGATGACCAAAACGAATTGCAAAACGATTTATAAAAGATATCTGTAACGTGCGAAAACTGGAAATTGACCCTAAATAACGAAAAGTGTGAGGTCATCCACGTAAGTGCCAAAAGAAATCCATTAAACTTCGGTTACACGATAAATCAGTCAAATGTAAACGCCGTAAATTCAACTAAATACGAAGGCGTTACAATCACGAACTACTTGAATTGGAAAGAACACGTAGAAAATATTATGCGGAAGGCTAGCCAGAGACTGGTTTTATTGGCAGGACATTTAGAAAATATAACAGATCTACTGAAGAGACTGCCGGCCGGAGTGGCCGAGCGATTCTAGGCGCTACAGTCTGGAGCCGCGCGACCGCTACGGTCGCAGGTTCGAATCCTGCCTCGGGCATGGATGTGTGTGATCTCCTTAGGTTAGTTAGGTTTAAGCAGTTCTAAGTTCTAGGGTACTGATGACCACAGCAGTTAAGTCCCATAGTGCTCAGAGCAATTTCTTTTTTACTGAAGAGACTTCCTATACCACGCTTGTCCGTCCTCTTTTAGAATACTGCTGCTCGGTGTGGGAGCCTTGTACATCGAAAAAGTTCAAAGATGGATAGCACGTTTTGTATTATTGCGAAATTGGGAAGAGAGTTTCAGTGAAATGATACAGGACTTGTTGTGGACATCATCAAAACAAAGACGTTTTTCGTTGCGGCGGAATTTCTCCTCCGAATGCGAAAATATTTGTTGACGCCGACCTACAGAGGAAGAAACGATCACCATAATAAAATAAGGGAAATCAGAGCTCATATGGGAAGATGTGGACGTTCGTTTTTTTTCGCGCGCTATACGTGATTGGAATAATAGAGAATTGTCAAGGTGGTTCGATGAACCCTCTGGCACCCACTTAAAATTGATTTACAGAGTATCCATGTAGATGTAGAAGTAGATGTGATATTACAAATTCACAGGCACAACAATTTAATTTATCTGCTACGAACGTGCATCACTATATTGTCGCAGAGATTGTTTGCTTTAAATTCTGTTACAGAGCTCGCCTAAGAATTCGTTTGTTCTCATACCTTCGAACAAAATGAAACGATGTAAATCACTAACCGCAACAGTTGCACATTCAGTATTCGTTGTAAATACGATTAGTGATAATCCAGTTCACTTTGCGGAGTTTCTGCGATCTCAGTCCTTACACTAATTTCAAATTAAAACTGTACGGCCTTACAAAAGCTCTGTCTGTTGTATTTCGACGTATTTCTGTAACATTTAAATACGAATTGGATGTATGCAGCGAGTCCCAGGAAAACGCCCACAAATTTTAGGGCAAGGTTCCTTATACAGATATAAGTAGAAAAGTCTATAGTAAACATGGGCTCTTAAATGCGTACCTTTGAGCTATGGGTGCTTGTTTATCTTCAAAAAAATGGTTCAAATGGCTCTGAGCACTATGGGACTCAACTGCTGAGGTCATTAGTCCCCTAGAACTTAGAACTAGTTAAACCTAACTAACCTAAGGACATCACAAACATCCATGCCCGAGGCAGGATTCGAACCTGCGACCGTAGCGGTCTTGCGGTTCCAGATTGCAGCGCCTTTAACCGCACGGCCACTTCGGCCAGCGTTTATCTTCAATAGTGTGGAACAAGTCTGGTACTGACAAGATCTCATATCTCTTATGGTATGCGTTTTAGAACACATGTTTACCAGACATTTTTTTTCTTGTTTTGGTCCATAGTATCTCCTCCCAAAATATTGAAAGCAAAGAGCTTGCAGTAGAAGAGACGTGTTTCTTATATTGGTATCGAAGTTGAACAAGTGGTCATTTTTTTTTGTTTTGTTTTTTGTTTTTAGGACACCCTGTATATTCGTTAGACATAGCGAAGATTATAATAAATCACAAAGTGAAAATACATCACAATAATTAGTCACAAAGTGAAAAAGCCGAACCATGGTATACCAGATAGAATATGAGAAAAAGAAAATAAGTATAGAGGAAAATATACTATACGAAAACGAACTGTAAACTGCGAGCAGATAGCACATCTGAATTGAAAAGCACAAACATCAAAAATCTAAAAGAATTATTTTTAAGAAAGGTCTATTACTGAGTTAAGACATACATTACACACACTACAGTCAAATAGCACGCAAATATAATCTATAATGCAGAAGCTTAATGACAAAATTGGAACTTGCAGATGACCCTTTCTGTGAGTGCTGTGATCTGTAGTTTTGAACCCTTACGGATACGTCGATGTGCTCCTGCTCTCCGCCGAAAGTTGCAGAATTAGCTTTCCAGTTTTCTTCCAACTGTCAGTTGGTGGCGTTTTACTAATTTTAAAAATGGTTCAAATGGCTCTAAGCTCTATGGGACTTATCAGCTGAGTTCATCAGTCCCCTAAACTTAGAACTACTTAAACCTAACTAACCTAAGAACATCATACACATCCATGCCCGAGGCAGGATTCGAACCTGCGGCTGTAACAGCCGCGTGGTTCCGGACTGAAGCGCCTAGAACCGCACGATCACCGCGGCCGGCGTGGCGTTTTACTGTGGCTCTGAGCACTATGGGACTTAACATCATGGTCATCAGTTCCCTAGAACTTAGAACTACTTAAACCTAACTAACCTAAGGACATCACACAACACCCAGTCATCCGTTTTACTGTGTAGCGTAGTCTTACGGAGTATGTGTCCCGAAATGTTGTTCTGTTTGGAGATCCCAGCATTATATATGTTTATAATATAACGCATTTCTGTTTAACGCGAGTTGCAATTAATGTAGAGAGAGCCTGGAAACGGCGGCAATTGTAGTTTTGGTTCGACGTTAATTCGAGCGATTGTACAGTGGTTGCTACTCTTCCGACTAGAGAAGGAAAAGTCGGGTCATTTGGCAGTTTCAGTGTATAGACGCTCTTTTGGATACTGTATGTTGTCTATTTTGACAACTGAAGTACTTGTACAGGCTGGTTGGTAATGGATTTCGGTAGTGATGTTGTGATTGCTTGTGAATTTCCTGGAGGAGACACGCGGTAAAGATACGAAGCCTGCAAAATATTTATGGGACGCTGTTACCATTTCCAGAAACAGAAGCACAAGACACGTTATAAAATTCGTAGCTTAAATGGGCGTCTTCTAACCAAGCACTGATTCATAGTGTCTTGCTGCAGACACTAGTACAGTCAGTAACGTAAGGTTCATAGTCATAAATAAGTAAGTAAGCTTTTAATCACTACAATATGCTCGACTTTTTCCTCACTACAATATAGTCGACGGTATAGACGTCAGTAATCTGCTGTCCAGAATCAGAGTTTTCCATCCAGGTGATATAAATAGAGTTCTCTTCTCTTCAGCACATCACGATCTTTGACTAGTCGGAAGATATTACATGTAGCTTCCATATCACAACAACTGTCAGATAAATGTCATCAAAAGGGTCGTAAATCGTACATAATTTCTTTATCTTCGCATACAAGTGATGTTAGTCTATCTCTGTGTGGTATCTGTCGGCAAACAAGGCAAAAATTTCAAAGATCGCGAAGCTGGATGTGCTATATTTCATATCTTGCTGCTCTTAGCGCTAGAGGCGAATGATTACAAGCTGTATGTTAAATCAAGTGCATAAAATACTGTGTTTTTGCGCTTACGTATAATGAATTCCTTTAGAGTGGCATTTTCAGTATGGATAAAGTAAAATTAAACTATATTTGGCATAATTTCATTGAGTTTATTACTTATTGTGTATACACTTCTTCGTAGATTAAAACTGTGTACCTAACAGAGACTCTAATTGAGAACCTTTGCTTTGTGGGGTCAGGTACTCTAGCGACTGTACTGTTGAAACGCGACTCACGACCGGCTCTCAGAGCTTCCGCCAGCCCGGCTCTTCTACCTCCATCTTGCCCGCTAGGTACGACCTTCGGATCCCTGTCGGGTACACAATTTTATCTGCCACAAAGTCGCAGATCAGCACACACTCCGCTGCTGAACGAAAAATTGCTCCTCTACTCTATACTCCATTTACACCTCATGTGGTAAAGAGGTGGAATGAATCAATTTAAAGTCTATTATTTAATTTTTAACTGATCCATATGTTGCCTGTTTAAAAATGAGTTCCCAAATAGGTCAAATACGTAGGTTTACCGACAAAATATTTGTGTGTTTTTCTTTCGTACTGCGTGTAATACAGATTAGTAAATTAAAGCTTTACGTGATACAAAGTGTTAAATGATACCAATAAACACCGACATAGTTTTTAGTACAGTACCTTGTCCAATCGGCAGTATAGGTAGTGTAACATAATGTCCTCCTTACAATTATAACAGTGTCGCCGGTTAATTTTACTGTTTACTCTTTCCTCGTTTACAGCTAACTGAGCACACGCAAATGGCCGAGACCAGATTTGTACAGGCAAAAGGCAGTTAATTATAGATTGATCACCCATTGGGAATTTCACGAGAAGCGCAGGGCCTGTGGAAATTAATAAAGGAAAATCAGTGCATAGACCGATCATTCGCTTTGTATAGCTGTTATTTATGCCGGTATAGGAATTGAGTGACATTGCTCAACAGTAGATCGCCTGCATTCTGGCTTACACATTTATCGGGTGTCATTAACCACCACACGATATTTCACAGGTGTGAAGAATAGATCTCACGGTTGTGAGTATCCCGTCTTGAATGTAGATCTCCTGTTTTTACAGCGGTTCAAGTTCTATGTTCGTGACTGCAGCGGTCTTTCAGAAAAATAGTACAGCATAGAAAAGCTTCGCAGTCCGCACAGTCATGACATGATATTCTAAAACGCGCCCTTTTATAATAATCGACAACGTCCACAGAACTATACAACCGTACGTGTCCAGTTCCCCACAAATTTCATGTTTTTATACCCTGTGTGGTCTACATTTTAGGAGGAGTGACTGTCCTTCACTGAAAGTCCAGGTAAGACAGATGGCGTGTTGGAATGCACCTTTAGAACGCATAATGCACACGGCAGTTTTCCAGTCTGGACATGTTGATTCAAACCGCCACATATTTGTGCAAGCTATCTGAACAATGTGAAATATGAGGTCATTAGCAGACGCCCTGTCGCAATCCAGCCCTAGCATTAGCTGCGCAACAAAGGAATGTTCTAGCTCGAATGGTGCGCCAGCTAATGGCCTGTCGCTCGTCAAATAGGCGGCGAACGACACAATCCCTTATTAGCACTCTGTCAATACAGGCAGCGCACTTCTTGACAGGAAGCTGGTCAGATCCTTACACAAACAAATATACAGTCGTCTGCAAGAAACTTGAACCACTGTAAGAGCCCAATTTCAAATACGAGCTTAGGAGTGTCGACCTCACACGCGTGTTTTCCTGTTTGATAGTAAGCTATGCAAGGAACTGTTATGAACAGATGAACAATAACATAAAAAATAATGGCAGTATTAAGTTTCCTAATCGTTTTAAATTAATTTACTTTTTATTACGTAAAGAGTAATATGTAAAACGGCACTAATGAAATCCTGTTTTTGTTCCTATTATGTGACGCGAAATCATACATGACAGAGAAGGACACTCTCAGAGCGGACGGTGAAGAGATAATATATGAAAACTTCCGTCAAGAAGCCACGGTAATTCTACGCCTGGACAACAGATGGCTCCAATATTCCGCCCAGATTTAATATTTAATAGAACCGTACTCATAACAAGAATGTACAAATATTGAACTTGATTTAATGTAACTCATCGTTTTACTGTAAGATAAAATAGTAAAATTCTGAAACCATAAAGAAAACGGTATCTAGACTATTGTTCTAAAGACCGTCACAAGGAAATATATCTGACGACTTGATTTTAAATTTGAATTTGTGAATTCCCAGATTGTTGAACCGCACAAACGCAGGTTTTCGCTTTAGATTGTATTATACCTAAGAGCTGAGCTGTATTTATGTATTTATCACTGCTTTTCATTTTAATGGATTTATGAATCCAGTAATTAGACTACTTAAGAAGAACACAAATCTAAAAACTCCGCAAAACGCACGATCAAGTAAGTAACATTTCTGACCTTGTTAGATCAGTTTAATCTAGTATGAAAGAAAAACGCATACAAAATTTATTGTATATTGTGTCTTCTAATTATTTCATTAATTTATATTTATCCGCTAGATTTTCTATTGGTGTGGTAAGATTCGTGGTGGGATAAAAAACGGACGAGTGGGAATCCTATAATGAATTGCCCAAATAGATAACTTTGAGCATATCGATCACATGCTCTCTTAGGACGTTCGCGAGTAGTCGTAACTTGCTTTCCGACAAAAGCAATAGAGACAGAAATTCCCAGAAAGACTTCCTGGTATTGTAGGACTCCTACGACCAGCAGTTTTGTCTCTACATCCTACATAACTTGCAAATACATTTCACCCCGTCATCGGTAGAAAAACCTTAGTTGTCGGGTTTTTTATGCTAAATACTTCACAGAAGATATTTGTAGAGGAGCGGTAAACCGTATACTACTCTGCATTTTGATGTCATCATATGTCAGCCTAATGAAAGAGCAAACAGCGTGTGGTTCAGTGACTTGGTACAAGTTTTTCAATAGGACGCCACTTCGGCGACTTAAAGCGTCCCTAACTTACCCCAGTTATTCAGCCGGGCTAGGGGACCTACACTGATGCGGGGAGAGCGATGTGCTCATATACAGATGATGGTAGTATCAGGTACACAACGTAAAAAAAAAACAGTTCTCTAGCACAGCTGTCGTTTGTACTCAGCTAAATCCTGTGAAAGTGTTTCGGACGTGGTTATCAGCGCGCAACGGGAATCAACAGACTTTGAACGCGGAATGGCAGTGACGTTAGCGTGGTGCTGTCAGTGCTTACAGATAAACAACACTGCGAGAAATAACCGTAGAAATCACTGTGAGACGTGTGACGAATCTATGTTAGGACAGTGTGGCGAAATTAGGCTTTAACGGGCTTCTGTCAACAGAACGACATCGCGTGCTGTGCCTCTCTAGGGCTCGTGACCATATCGATTGGACCCAACACTACTGACAAACCGTGCCGTGGTCAGATGAGTCTCGATTTCAGTTGATGCGAGCAGATGGTGAGGATCGAGTGAGAAGCAGGCCAACAAAGCTATGGAGCCAAGTTGTCAACAAGGCACTGTGCAAGCTGGAGGTGGCTCCATAATGGTATGCTTTGTGTTTATACGGAATGGACTGGACCCTTTGGTCCAACTGAAACGATCATTGTCTCTAAATGGTAATGATCGGCTACTTGGAGATCATTTCCAACCATTCATGTACTTCATTTTCCCAAAAAAACAATGGAATTTTTGTGGACGACAATGCGCCATGTCGCCTGACTGCGATGGTTCGCAATTTGTTTGAAGAAAGTTCTGGACGAATCGAGCGAATGATTTGACCACCCACATCATCCGACATGAATCGCATCGAACATTTATGGGACATGATCAGGAGGTCAGTTCGTGCAAAAATCCTTTACCGGCAATACTTTGGCAATTATGGTCCGCTATAGATGAGGCATGGCTCAATTTTTCTGCAGGGAACTTGCAACGACTTGTTTAGTCCACGCCACGCCGAGGTGCTGCACTGTGCCAGGAAAAAGGAAGTATGACGCGATATTAGGGCGTAACCCATGAATTTTTGACCTTAGCGTATAGTTTAACGTGGATTCCGAACCACTTGTCGTTTCTGGGGAAGGTTAGGTTAAAGGGAGACCGAAAAAAAAAGATTCGATCCTAGGACCTTTCCGTTTCCGGGTACACGCTTTACCGCTAGATCGCCTTGTGCAGCTAGAGATAGATACGGTTTATCTGTCAAAAATGATGAGAATGTAGACTTTTACCGCTGATCCTTTACTTTCAGATGGATATTAGTATACCTTATGGATATCGCTAAGATGAACCATGGACCTTGCCGTTGGTGGGGAGGCTTGCGTGCCTCAGCGATACAGATGGCCGTACCGTAGGTGCAACTACAACGGAGGGGTATCTGTTGAGAGGCCAGACAAACATGTGGTTCCTGAAGAGGGGCAGCAGCCTTTTCAGTAGTTCCAGGGGCAACAGTCTGGATGATTGACTGATCTGGCCTTGTAACATTAACCAAAACGGCCTTGCTGTGCTGGTACTGCGAACGGCTGAAAGCAAGGGGAAACTACAGCCGTAATTTTTCCCGAGGACATGCAGCTCTACTGTATGATTAAATGATGATGGCGTCCTCTTGGGTAAAATATTCCGGAGGTAAAATAGTCCCCCATTCGGATCTCCGGGCGGGGACTACTCAAGAGGACGTCGTTATCAGGAGAAAGAAAACTGGCGTTCTACGGATCGGAGCGTGGAATGTCAGATCACTTAATCGGGCAGGTAGGTTAGAAAATTTAAAAAGGGAGATGGATAGGTTAAAGTTAGATATAGTGGGAATTAGTGAAGTTCGGTGGCAGGAGGAACAAGACTTTTGGTCAGGTGATTACAGGGTTATAAATACAAAATCAAATAGGGGTAATGCAGGAGTAGGTTTAATAATGAATAGTAAAATAGGAGTGCGGGTTAGCTACTACAAACAGCATAGTGAACGCATTATTGTGGCCAAGATAGACACAAAGCCCATGCCTACTACAGTAGTACAAGTTTATATGCCAACTAGCTCTGCAGATGACGAAGAAATAGATGAAATGTATGACGAGATAAAAGAAATTATTCAGGTAGTGAAGGGAGACGAAAATTTAATAGTCATGGGTGACTGGAATTCGTCAGTAGGAAAAGGGAGAGAAGGAAACATAGTAGGTGAATATGGATTGGGGGGAAGGAATGAAAGAGGAAGCCGCCTTGTAGAATTTTGCACAGAGCATAACTTAATCATAGCTAACACTTGGTTCAAGAATCATGAAAGGAGGCTGTATACATGGAAGAAGCCTGGAGATACTGACAGGTTTCAGATAGATTATATAATGGTAAGACAGAGATTTAGGAACCAGGTTTTAAATTGTAAGACATTTCCTGGGGCAGATGTAGATTCTGACCACAATCTATTGGTTATGAACTGCAGATTGAAACTGAAGAAACTGCAAAAACGTGGGAATTTAAGGAGATGGGACCTGGATAAACTGAAAGAACCAGAGGTTGTAGAGAGTTTCAGGGAGAGCATTAGGGAACAATTGACTGGAATAGGGGAAAGAAATACAGTAGAAGAAGAATGGGTAGCTCTGAGGGATGAAGTGGTGAAGGCAGCAGAGGATCAAGTAGGTAAAAAGACGCGGGCTAATAGAAATCCTTGGGTAACAGAAGAAATATTGAATTTAATTGATGAAAGGAGAAAATATAAAAATGCAGTAAATGAACCAGGCAAAAAGGAATACAAACGTCTCAAAAATGAAATCGACAGGAAGTGCAAAATGGCTAAGCAGAGATGGCTAGAGGACAAATGTAAGGATGTAGAGGCTTGTCTCACTAGGGGTAAGATAGATACTGCCTACAGGAAAATTAAAGAGACCTTTGGAGAGAAGAGAACCACTTGTATGAATATCAAGAGCTCAGATGGCAACCCAGTTCTAAGCAAAGAAGGGAAAGCAGAAAGGTGGAAGGAGTATATAGAGGGTTTATACAAGGGCGATGTACTTGAGGACAATATTATGGAAATGGAAGAGGATGTAGATGAAGATGAAATGGGAGATAAGATACTGCGTGAAGAGTTTGACAGAGCACTGAAAGACCTGAGTCAAAACAAGGCCCCGGGAGTAGACAACATTCCATTAGAACTACTGATGGCCTCGGGAGAGCCAGTCATGACAAAACTCTACCATCTGGTGAGCACGATGTATGAGACAGGCGAAATACCCTCAGACTTTAAGAAGAATATAATAATTCCAATCCCAAAGAAAGCAGGTGTTGACAGATGTGAAAATTACCGAACTATCAGTTTAATAAGTCACAGCTGCAAAATACTAACACGAATTCTTTACAGACGAATGGAAAAACTGGTAGAAGCCGACCTCGGGGAAGATCAGTTTGGATTCCGTAGAAATGTTGGAACACGTGAGGCAATACTGACCTTACGACTTATCTTGGAAGAAAGATTAAGAAAAGGCAAACCTACATTTCTAGCATTTGTAGACTTAGAGAAAGCTTTTGACAATGTTGACTGGAATACTCTCTTTCAAATTCTGAATGTGGCAGGGGTAAAATACAGGGAGCGAAAGGCTATTTACAATTTGTACAGAAACCAGATGGCAGTTATAAGAGTCGAGGGACATGAAAGGGAAGCAGTGGTTGGGAAGGGAGTAAGACAGGGTTGTAGCCTCTCCCCGATGTTATTCAATCTGTATATTGAGCAAGCAGTAAAGGAAACAAAAGAAAAATTTGGAGTAGGTATTAAAATTCATGGAGAAGAAGTAGAAACTTTGAGGTTCGCCGATGACATTGTAATTCTGTCAGAGAAAGCAAAGGACTTGGAAGAGCAGTTGAACGGAATGGACAGTGTCTTGAAAGGAGGATGTAATATGAACATCAACAAAAGCAAAACGAGGATAATGGAATGTAGTCAAATTAAGTCTGGTGATGCTGAGGGAATTAGATTAGGAAATGAGACACTTAAAGTAGTAAAGGAGTTTTGCTATTTAGGGAGTAAAATAACCGATGATGGTCGAAGTAGAGAGGATATAAAATGTAGACTGGCAATGGCAAGGAAAGCATTTCTCAAGAAGAGAAATTTGTTAACATCGAATATAGATTTAGGTGCCAGGAAGTCGTTTCTGAAAGTATTTGTATGGAGTGTAGCCATGTATGGAAGTGAGACATGGACGATAACTAGTTTGGACAAGAAGAGAATAGAAGCTTTCGAAATGTGGTGCTACAGAAGAATGCTGAAGATAAGGTGGGTAGATCACGTAACTAATGAGGAGGTATTGAATAGGATTGGGGAGAAGAGAAGTTTGTGGCATAACTTGACTAGAAGAAGGGATCGGTTGGTAGGACATGTTCTGAGGCATCGAGGGATCACAAATTTAGCATTGGAGGGCAGCGTGGAGGGTAAAAATCGTAGAGGGAGACCAATAGATCAGTACACTAAGCAGATTCAGAAGGATGTAGGTTGCAGTAGGTACTGGGAGATGAAGAAGCTTGCACAGGATAGAGTAGCATGGAGAGCTGCATCAAACCAGTCTCAGGACTGAAGACCACAACAACAACATCGCTAAGAAGGCTGAATGAAGTGATCGACAGCTCGGTTTGTTACTGCGTAACACTTACTATACAGCCATGCTTAGTTGATATATCATGCATCCTTTTAGCGCACGACCTGCTATTATGTGCTCTTGCTATTCATTAAAAAAATGGTTCAAATGGCTCTCAGCACTATGGGACTTAACATCTGAGGTCATCAGTCCCCTACAACTTAGAACTACTTAAACCTAACTAACCTAAGGACATCACACACACCCATGCCTGAGGCAGGATTCGAACCTGCGACCGTAGCGGTCGCGCGGTTCCAGACTGTAGCGCCTAGAACTGCTCGGCCACCCCGGCCGGCGCTATTCAGTCATGAGTTGTGCTAGAGTACAAATTACTCCAATGCCTAATTACGGCTGGCCGAAGTGGCCGTGCGGTTCTAGGCGCTGCAGTCTGGAACCGCGAGACCGCTGCGGTCGCAGGTTCGAATCCTGCCTCGGGCATAGATGTGTGTAATGTCCGTAGGTTAGTTAGGTTTAACTAGTTCTAATTTCTAGGGGACTAATGACCTCAAAAGTTGAGTCCCACAGTGCTCAGAGCCTAATTACGCGGACTTGTATTTGTAGAAAATACAAGCCCGTCTAGTAAGGAGATGCTATGACAACAATAACTAACTTGCGATTACATACAACTATGCCTAGAGCACCCTTGGATGATTATTCAAAATAACTCATCCTATTATACTTTCTCTTTGTACATTGAGGAAATCATGTTAAAATGAGATTGAAAACAAATCATTGCACTGTGTGGAATTGTGGACAACGATTATAGTTCTGAAACCCAATGGTGATAACACGACATCTTTGTGATTTATATGGACCTATGTTTGAGCGCAGAGCAGGTCGTATGAATGTGTACAGTGAGGTAAGGACTGGTAGACCAGACCTTCAGGTTTGTAGAATCTGGCGTTCTGCATGTGAACGAAAAATTGCTTGGAAACGTCTCTTTACAATTAGTCAAGTTGATGTCAAGTTTCCACAGGTGCGCCGTGCAACATTGTACAGAACTGTATGCGTGTAACTGCAATAGTGAAACACTGTGCCAGATGGTCATAAAAAGTACTGAGTCCTGCTGACAAAACACCAACAAATGAAACTAGACGGATGAAGAGAAGTTATTCGTATCACATCGTGAGACGAAGGGGAACGTACGCGACAGTCCAAATACACTACTGTTTGTAAAAAGTGAATCACTCAGAAGTAAAGTCTGCAACACTGCATTATTAGAGGACGTGTAGAACAGCGGAACCATAGCAAGTGATGGTAGAGAGGTGGCGTGCACTTAGGCTCAGCAGCGCCCTCATTTATGGACCGGCCAGGTCAGTGTTACGCAACGCTTGCTCGGTGCGGAACCATTGTACGAAGTGGTTGCGTGTAACCAAGTGCCATTGTGACTTACCGAACTCACGGGGTGGAATATCGGCAGGTGAGTGCGATCGAAGGGGGCAGAATGATTGATCTCAGGGAAGCAGGTCTGTCGTTTCGTGACCTTGCGGCTTGTGTAGGGCAAGCTGTTTCAACAGTGAGGCGTCTGAGGAACCAGTGGATCAGCCCAGACAGCGTACTGGACGACATAACGTGACCACAGCGCGAGATGGTTCAAATGGCTCTAAGCACTATGGGACTTAACATCTGAGGTCATCAGTCCCCTAGACCTAGAACTACTTAAACCTAACTAACCTAAGGACATCACACACATCCATGCCCGAGGCAGGATTCGAACCTGCGACCGTAGCAGCAACGCGGTTCCGGACTGAAGTGCCTAGAACCGCTCGGTCACAGCGGCCGGTCAGCGCGAGGTGAACGGCATTTTACCCATTAGCAGTAACATCTTCGTCCACATTTTTGACAAGACGTTGGAGCACTTCCAAATGTGTGGACAAGTCTGCGTCGACGATTCGACGCCGTCTTCTGCGGGCTGGACTGGCGGCACGCATGCCACTGTGCCGGCCGGCTTCCATCGACCAGAATCCACCAACGCCGCAGACTACAATGGGCCCGTGAACGCCGACACTGGCGTGCTGAGTGGGTGGAATGTGGTGTTTTCGGACGAGTCCCGCTTCATCTTATTCTGCAGTAATGGTTCCATAGGCGTTCGACGCCGCCGTGGTGAAAGTAATTGTTGAGCGGCATAGCGGACAAACACTAAGTGTGATGGTTTTTAGCGCCATTTCCTGTAATAACCGATATTGGCTCCTATGTCTTGAGAGCAATCTCAACAGCTACCGCTACATCAGTGATGTTTTACAACCCAGCACTGCCCCTCCTGCAGATAGCTGACAGATACCATATTAAAATCTATCTCTTTACAGGGTGTCCCAAAATAATGTATACACCCTTTGAAACTGAACATCTCTTTAATGAAAGGGGTTAAAAATACAATTTTAGTGGTGTTAGGTGCCTCATGGTCCGACTTAAGGAGGTAAATGTTCAAACTGGAGTCTGTCCATCGCAATACACCGCCGACAACGACTTAACGACTGAGCGACATGCCAACTTTATTGTTTTCAACTTAATAGCATCATAGGCTTGTCAATTTGCACTCTTAAGATCAACCAGTGTGTGTGGTCCCGCAGCGTAAACTGTGTTCTTGAGAGTACTCCACAGATGGAAGTCTAGAGGAGTTAAATTTGGAGATCGCGCCGGATACTCCACACACCCTCTTCGTCCTATCCATCTGACAGGAAATGTACGATTGAGAACTGCCCCATCCTGTTGAAAGTAATAACCTTCATTTCTAAACACAACGCTACGACCAGTAGTTATCATTTCCAACATTTCCAAGTACGAGTCGCCCGTGACAATGCTGCCAAAGAAATACGGCCCGATTAACCCTCCAGAAGACAGATCACATCAAACTATTAATCCTGGCAGATTAACATGCCTTGTTCGGTTACGTATGGATTCTTCTTGGTCTACAATTATAACGGTTAATTGTTCCATCAAGTTTAAACGTCGCTTCATCTGACCAAAGAAATCGATCTTGGAAACGCTGCTCTTGTTCACGTCTGTTAATGAACCAATCACAAAATTCGCCTGTCAGGATTATCCTCGTTAAGAGCATGGAGAAGCCTTGGAATGTAAGGCTTAAAGTTCTGAGACCTCAAAACTCTATGAACACTGATTCTGCAAATCCCAGTTTCACGAGAGCATTGCCTCACAGGTTTCTTCGGGGATCTTGTGTATGCCTGTATTACCGCATCAACACTCTCATTGTCTGTTGAACTTCTCTTTCGTCCGCTAAGTCCCTTCTTCATGTCGTGCACCGTTCCTTCGACATCAAACTTACCTCTTATTCGTGTAAGTGTTACTCTTCTCGGTGGTGGTGTTCCAAATTCAATTCTCCAACGTCGGAGTATAGCACTCACATTCTCTGTTTTCCAGTAACACTTTAGCACCCATTTCCGTTGTTCAAACGATAACGTCATGTTTGCTGACAATCCTGAAACAAAACAAAGCATTGTTATGTTTTTCACCGCCTTCTAAATTATTATCAATAAAAATTGTATTTCAGTCTCCTTTAATTAAAGAGATATTCTGTTTCAAAGAGTACATTAATTTGGGACACCCTAATATCGATTAACCATCGGTAGTTTTGTGCAGGTATTTCAGTTGAAAAAATACTTTTATTTTTTTAAATACAATAATACGAGATATGAAGATTTTGTTTTATATATAGTAAGGTATTTCAATTCTTCTCCTTTCGTCTGTGCGTTTTTGATTAATTATTTCTCCTGTCTTGAAGAAAGCCCTCTCTGCAGCAACTGAAGTTGCTGAAAGCAAATATTTAGTGACCATTTCACGCAACATTCTAACACACAACCATGCTTGTATATTGTAGATTTTTCAAAATACTGATGAAGGTCGATTACGGAATCGCTGACTGGTGTAACGACATCAACATTACGCTCTTGCTGATTGGACAAAAAAAGTAAATCATCCGATTTCAAACTGGTAGATTTATTTGTAGACATATTAGTACTGCTCATGGATGCTTCTGTTTCAAGTATTATTCTTGGTGCTGATGCGATGATAGCAGCATACTCTTACTGAAGTAATTGTGCAGTATCTTCTGCCTCTTGAAATATCGACAGTTTATCGACGTTTAAGTGACACTACCTTCAGGCCGGGCCGTATGTGGCGAGGAATTTGCGGGTACCACTCCTTCCCTGCCCTACTCTTTAGCCTGACATGGCGCCCATCGAACATATCTGGGATATGGTCGGTCGACAACTTATTCATTCAGGTCCTCCTGCAGCCACAGTTGATGCTTTGTGGACTTGCCTACAAACCGCGTGGCAGAGTATTCCTCAAGTGTTCTTTAATTCCATGCCACGACGTCTAGCAACTCCGACTGCAGCACTTGATGGCAATACTCTGTACTAAATTACCACTGTTACAGGCCGTGTACAGTTCTGTAATGCTAATCATTTATGTAGTGTCATGTGCTTAATCGGAAGAACAGATTTCGTAGTGATAACATCTCATGGTCTTGGCGTTTCACTTCTTCCAGACAGTAGTGTAGTTTCGCCTGACGCGTTACACGACGACGGAATTCGAATAAATTCCATCAACACGTCAAGTCATGACAAGAATGTTTCATGACTAAAAGGTATGCTTTCGTTGGATTACACGAAGAGGGCCGTCAATAACTGTGTAGATGTACTGTCAAATACTGTTGATACCGGATGAAAAATACAAATTGTTGAAAATACCTCTTGCACTGCGCAGATGCTTCGAAACATAGGGGAGAACGAACTTAGAGGTAAATTCTCCTAGTACTTTAGTTACAGGCTTCATGTGACAACAATTGACTACTACTTCTCCCTGAACACCGCGAAAAAGGTTACTTTCTCAATACTCTGAAGATACGTAAGTGTTGAAACCCAAAGGGTTAAAACCCAAGATGGCGCAATTTTATGCAAAAATCTTAAAGTTACTTCTTGCTGTCAAAAGTGACTGAGGAGTAATAGTGACAGTGAAGGAATACAGTTTTGTGTTATAGTAATGGAAGATGCTGACAATTGTGGATATTACAGTACTATCAGTTTCAAAAATCACGGTTACAAAATACTGACACCAACTGAGCACACTGAAAGAGAGGTAGGAAGCAACCAAGGAGAGAATCAGTTTCCGGTCTCAGGCGCTGCAGTCATGGACTGGATGGAACTCGGAAGATGCGAGAGCCGGGCTGTAGGGTTGGTTCAAAGGACTCTGAGCACTATGAGACTTATCTTCTGTGGTCATGAGTCCCCTAGAACTTAGAACTACTTAAACCTAACTAACCTAAGGACATCACACACATCATTCCCCGAGGCAGGATTCGAACCTGCGACCGTAGCGATCGCGCGGTTCCAGACTGTAGCGCCTAGAACCGCTCGGCCACCTCGCCCGGCGGCTGTAGGGTTGATGAAGAAGAACAGTCCAATGAAGTTTTGTAAACTCCGCTCGGATGCGAAGACTTGTGTGAGGCCTTGCGTTGTCCTGGAGAAGGAGAAATTCGATTCCATTTTTGTGGTGACGAACACTCTGAGGTCACTTATCAGTTTCCTGAGAGTAGCATAATACACTTCAGAGTTGATCATTGCACCCTGAGAGAGGACATCAAACAGCATATCCCCTTCACAGTCACAGAAGACATTCGCCATGACTTTACCAGCTGAGGGTGCGGCTTTTAACATTTCCTCGGAGGACATGTAGTGTGTGGTGCACCTCCGGACTATATTGATTGAATCACGAAGTACAACTTTCTATATTCTTTTCGTTAAATATGACATTATCCATTGGTTGACTGTACCAGCAATGCCATAAAATTTCAATTTATCTAAGACAATATCTTAGATAGGTCGCATAAAATATCAACCGGAGTTATTTTGTTATTTAATGTTTGTGAAATTGGATGAGTGAAAATGTAAATAGCTTTCTCAGTAGAAATGATTATTGCCTTGTCTTATGTCTAGGTTGTGCCATTGCGGTTTGCACAGCAAAGAAGCAGATCGTTAGCGTGAACGTGTAAATAGGACGCCGGTACGCTGCCTTGTGGTAAACCGATAATTTTGATGGCTCTTGTTGCTGGGCAGCAGCGGTGGTGTGTGGTGTGTGTACGCCGCAGCCAGTATAGCGCCGAGCGCCGAGCGCCGCCGGCGTTCAGCTGGCGGGGCCGGGGTCGACCGCCGACCGCCGACCGCCGGCCAATTTGTCGGGCCCAGCGGCCAGCACGAGGCGCCGCTCCTTTGTTTGTCGCCGGCCTCCTCGAGCTGGAAACGGCGGCTGCCGCACCTCTGCACGCCCTGCGCCTGCGCTCTACAGTCGCCGGTACATTTCACGCCGGATTCGTAACTTACACAGATAACGTAGTCACTTTGCAATTAATTCTTTCACCTGACTCTAGGTTTTCTCTCATGTAGTTCGTGTTTTGGTTGGTTGGTTGGTTTTGGAGGAGGGTACCAAACAGCGAGGTCATCGGTCCCATCGGCTTAGGGAAGGATGGGGAAGGAAGTAGGCGGTACCCTTTCAAAAAAAGCCATCCCCGGCGTTTGTCTGAAGCGATTTAGGGAAGTCACGGGAAACCTAAATCAGGATGGCCTGACGGAGTTTGAACCGTCGTCCTTCCGAATGCGAGTCCAGTTGGCTAACCACTGCGCCACTGCGCACCTGGTAGTTGAGTGGTTAGCCGGCACGGTAGCTCAGCGTGTTCGGTCAGAGGGTTAGCTGCCCTCTGTAATAAAAAAAAAACTGAGTTAATCGATTAACAACGAACTTAAACGGGTGTCTTACGACGTCCGCCCCGAGCAGATGCAACGAACAAAAGCGAACAAAAAGAGATTAAAAAAAAAAGTGGTCAGCGCGACGGCATGTTATACCTAACGGCCCGGGTTCGATTCCCGGCTGGGTCGGAGATTTTCTCCGCTGAGGGACTGGGTGTTGTGTTGTTGCCCTTATCATCATCATTTCCTCCCCATCGACACGCAAGTCACTGAAGTGGCGTCAGTTCGAAAGACTTGCACCAGGCGAACGGTCTACCACCGGGAGGCCCTAGCCACACGGCATTTCCATTTCCACCACTGCGCCAGCTCGCTCGGCACTATACGTTTTATTGTGTTGATTGTTCACCTGTTGTTATTCCAATTGGTTTCACTGATGTGTTATGTCAATAGTGTAGACTATTACTGTATACTACGCTCTATGCGCTATTCTGTCCACACTTTTACATTCCACCCCTCCAACCTGACCCCTCCCCCCCTCCTGTCTAACCCACATCCCCCTGCCACACTTCCCCTATTACCCCTCATCGTCGCTTTGGGTCAATACCACAAACTTTCAAAAAATAGTTCCTTCTAATAGTAAAGAAATTTAATTACGTAGAGGTTTTGGTTTTATAGGCTTATGGATTGGAATTAATACATCCCATAAGCCGGCCTTACTAGAAACCTTATTGTATAATCATGTACCCTTTCCGGATGGATACGCTTGACTCACTTTAATTACTGGCTGCCTAGATTGCAAGATTAATTTTGAACGACACGGAAATTTTTGTATGGGCTGTGTACTTGCTGCGTATTTGGTTCATTCTATACGGCATAGCAATATACAGGGTGTTATCAAATCCCCGTTACAAACTTCTAGGACTTGAAGAGGGGAGAGAGTACAAAGTATCTGAATAGAAACTCATGTCCGGAAACGTATAGTTTCCGTTCTACGACGGTTGGAAATTAAATGGTTAACTCATCCACTTCTTATTATGTAAATGGAAGATGGGAGGGGGGGGGGGGGGAAGGAAAGGAAAGGGGCTGTTGATATCAGCTATGTAGGAACTTGATGCGGTATCAGTGGCGACGAGTGAAAATACAGTATGTGATCAAAAGAATCCGGACACCCCCAAATACATACGTTTTTCATATTAGGTGCACTGTGCTGCCACCTACTGGCAGGTACTCCATGTCAGTGATCTCAGTAGCCATTAGACATCGCAAGAGAGCAGAATGGGGCGCTCCGCGGAACTCACGGACTTCGAACGTGGCCAGGTGATTGGGTGTCACTTGTGTCATACGTCTGTACCAATATTTCCACACTCCTAAGTATTCCTTGGTCCACAGTTTCCGATGTGATAGTGAAGTGGAAAAGGTGAAAGGACACGTACAGCACAAAAGCGTAAAGGCCTACCTCTGTTGACTGACAGAGACCGCCGACGGTGGAAGAGGGTCGTAATGTGTAACAGGCAGACATCTATCCAGACCATCACAAACTGCATCACGGTACTATGACGAGGGAGGTGAGAAAACTTGGATTTCATGGTCAAGCGGCTGCTCATAAGCTACAAATAACGCCGGTAAATGCTAAACGACGCCTCGCTTGGTGTAAAGAGCGTAAACACTGAACGGCTGAACATGGGAAAAACGTAGTGTGTGTGACGAATCACGGTACACAATGTGATGATCCGATGGCAGGGTGTGGGTATGGCGAATGCCCGGTGAACGTCACCTGCCAGCGTGTGTAGTGCCAACAGTAAAATTCGGAGGCTGTGGTGTTATGGCGTGGTCATGTTTTTCATGGAGGGGGCTTGCACTCCTTGTTGTTTTGCTTGGCACTATCACAGCACAGGCCTACGTTGATGTTTTAAGCACCTTCTTGCTTCCCACTGTTGAAGAGCAATAGGGGGATGGTGACTGCATCGTTCAATACGATCGAGCCCCTGTTCATAATGCACGGCCTGTGACGGAGTGGTTACACGACAGTAACATCCCTGTAATTGACTGGCCTGCACAGAGGCCTGACCTGAATCCTATAGAACACCTTTGGGATGTTTTGGAACGCCGAAATCATGCCAGGCCTCACCGACCGACATCGATACCTCTCCTCAGTGCAGCACTCCATGAAGAATGGGCTGCCATTCCCCAAGAACCCTTCCAGCATCTGACTGAACATATGCCTGAGAGAGCGGAAGCTGTCATCAAGGCTAAGGGTGGGCCAACACCATATTGAATTCCAGCATTACCGGATACTTTTGACCACATAGTGTATGTGCTAAACCTGGGATTTCCTGCTTACTATGCAGCTGCGTTAAACACTGCACCATTGGACACAATGTTAATTGCCCGCATCTCGTGGTCGTGCGGTAGCGTTCTCGCTTCCCACGCCCGGGTTCCCGGGTTCGATTCCCGGCGGGGTCAGGGATTTTCTCTGCCTCGTGATGGCTGGGTGTTGTGTGCTGTCCTTAGGTTAGTTAGGTTTAAGTGGTTCTAAGTTCTAGGGGACTGATGACCGTAGCAGTTAAGTCCCATAGTGCTCAGAGCCGTTTGAACCATTTGACACAATGTTAATCACAACTGCGCGGACTATTCGCCTCTCTGGCAACCCACTTTCCCACCCAGCGCCATGTCCCCCATGCTCGCAAAATGTCGGGCGTAAATGTGCATCGGCACTGAAGGTGGTGGATTTCTTGATCATCGAGGCGAATCAGTTAGATGAATGTATGGTGTCTGTTCTTTCAGACATGCCCGAAAGAACTCATCCATTTCTGCTTGAAGAATTGAATTAGGTGTGACGCAGTACAGTTATCAGGTAACTATTCAAAAGAAAACGTAACAGAACATCCATTCATCATTAAGGGCATTTGTTTGTATTAACACTTAAACATCTGAAAAATACCGGCTGTATGACTTGTTTGAAGAGACCTATTCACCTCCAGTACAGTACTACATTATAAAGAGAATAACAACGTTCATGTATAGAATAGTACTGATGCAACACGACAACGGCTCGATGTGGCGATCACCAACGTTGCTGCACGCATTATACCTACGAAGCATGATCTGCTACGTACTTTCCATTCCACCTCGTGTCTCTTCGCTTTGTAGTGCGGCGTCCAGAACGCATGCTGGCAGATCTTCCTCTGTCTCTAAAGGAGTGTAAAAAAATAAACCTTGCATGTGACGCCAGAAGAAGTAGTAAACGTAATCCTGTCTACCCTAATGCATACCAGCGGAAGCAGCTCCGAGGCTTTTTCCCTTTCCCTCAGCAGAATGGACGCGTTACGCATCTGCACTGGAATGTAAACGGTACGTTTCCGGATATGGGTTCCCATTTAAAATATTATGTACTTACTCCAAGTCCTAGAGGTCTGTTAGGAGAATCCTGTACATACTTATCGTATATGTTATTGCTACCATGTGTATCCTTTATACCATGCTCTTCTTCGGCACTCACTGAACCCTGTGTTCCCTTTCTTCCTTCACTCCCCCTTCCCCACTGCCCCCCCTCAGTCTCATACCCCCATATTTTTCACCGACACACCATGATTCTCTATTGCCTTCACCCCTCTACGATATTTTTAGTTAAACCAGTCCATGTCAGTGGATTACAATGTGTCTCTGTTACGCTACACCAGACGAGTTGGCAACGTAAACATAATCCTACTATTATTATTAAAATCATGTGACCTGTTCACATGCATTTATATTAAATCGTTTTTTCGCTTCCTTTTGTAAACCACCTAGCTCGTAATGATTACAGATATCAGTTACGGATGAATCACAGTCACCTTTGCCATATCTCACTCTGCTCATTTTCCTGCCTTCATGCTTGATACGTGAAGCCCAGTCTTTGTTCATTATTGTTTTGCATGATTCCGTGCGCCTTACCAGTGGAGAAATTTTCAGTTGATATTATTACTCTACAATCGGTAATGTAATCTAACGTAGTGTTACATCTGCCCTCTGGTCTCCAACCTTATCTTCCTTGTCCCCTCAGTCTCCCTACGATAGTTACTAGTCTGGCACCAGATGTTACTTATACATCTAGAAACGCACGTATCGTGTGACCCTCTGTGCACATTGGCAAGTTTTCATGTATTGCATTTTGTACAACAATATCGGAAATTGAGTCTGCCTTGATGCAAAACACCTTATTATTTGTTTACTTATTTATTTCCCAAACTAGTTTCGGCGACAAATATCACCATCATCAGTGGGTTTTTTAAAGTCTAAAACGTCCAGAAAATACCATAGTATTACTATCACAGTAAGACATTATTACTGTTCTTTTTTTGCATATATACAGGGTGTGGCACGAAATGTGTTACCATTTTGTTTTTCAATAGAAACTTAATTGTCAATACAATCTGAAAGGAACATATACTACAATGAAGAGCCGTCCATGGAGATTTGTTCTAACTCAGCACATGCTGAGTATGTCCACCATATCGTTTCCTAACTTCCTTCAAACGAACACTGAAGTTAGTGATTACCCTACGGCACATGTCTTCCGTACTTTCACTGCAAACTTGAAGAATAAGTCCTCCAAGCTTCATTAAATTCCACAGCTTCTTGCTACTGCCTTGCCCTTCAACACGCAGTGGTTCATGCAAGATGGAGCAAGGCCAGATACTGAAAACACTGTGTTGAAGTTTTTAAACAAGCATTTCGACATGCGGATCATTTCACTCAGGTTTCCAGGTCGCTTCAATGACGGACAAAATTGGTCCCCAAACAGTCCAGACCTCAATCCATGTGACTTTTTTCTTTGGGGGTACCTAAGGGAAAAAAATTTCCCTAAACGTCCACGTGATTTAATGGAGCTCAGAAGACTTATTCTTCAAGCTTGCAGTGAAATTACGGAAGACATGTTCCGTAGGGTAATCACTAACTTCAGTGTTCGTTTGAAGGAAGTTAGGAAACGAAATGGAGGACATATTGAGCATATGCTGAGTTAGGACAAATCTCCATGGACGGCTCTTCATTGTAGTATATGTTCCTTTCAGATTGTATTGACAATTAAGTTTATATTCAAAAACAAATTGGTAACACATTTCGTGCGCGACCCTGTAGTTTTTTATGGTTACTTCCATACTACCTTATTTATTGAATGTTATGGCATGTTTTTAAGAATAATTGTCACTGTTTGCGGCATACTCGTATTTCCTGTGCTTTTTTCTGTTGGCGTTTTTTCTCAGCGTATATCAGCAACCGTGTGAGCGGTTGTTAGTAAACAAATACTAAAAGGTGAACTTAGGATGTCAGCGTTATACACTTGGGGTTGCGATAGTGTTATTTAATCCAGTTTTGGCGTGTCCTGGGCTATTACTTAGTCACTCGTATACTCACGTTCGTTGGACGACACGTAGCTGAGTCTATACACAGAAAAACCAAACTTTCGCACTTTGTTTATGATCAAGAACATTACGCCACCTTTCTGTTCTCGTGTGTCACGAGAGGTGTATCGCATGTTGCGAGAAGGCTATGAAAAACTGTAGCGGCAGTTACGACGACTTCTGTCCGTTATTTATGTATCTGTGTGTGATGGGGAAGCGTTTCTTTTGCGTGTGTATGCTTTCTGTTCCGTGTCCTTGGTCAGTTCTCTCAGAGCGGTAAAGAGTATGTTGTTGCAAAGTGTTGTATTTTCGTTTATTACCTTTTTCCCTTCCACTATAGCCATTTGTATACAGTAATTTTCTTCTGTTTTTAGTTGTCGGTATATACTGTTGCTGTGTTTCAGAATGTGTAGATCGTTTTCAATATTAGTGGGATTATGGTTTTTGTTCATTAGGTGTTCTGCAAAAGCTGAATGTGTGTTGTCACTCTTCCAAGATAAAGTTACCGTTGCATTTTGTACTTTGTTAGTGCCTGTTATAATTTTTCATATTCTATGTACAAATTTGTTCTCACCTTACTTTTTAGACATCTGACGATGGAAATAAATTCCAAACGCGTCAGGTGAGGAAATAATAAAGTCATTTTTCATCGGCTATATGACTAGTTTGAAGAGACCTATTCAGCTCCAATACAGTACTACATTATAAAGAGAATAATAAAGTTCATTTGATGTGTTCCGAAGCAAGAGGAATTAGACAAGTGCTGTACTATTTTACGTCCTTGTTTGTCTATATCTCTCTAAACGCGAGGTGTTAAGAAAAAGTGTCACATATTGTTATAGGTGGTACTGTGTCAAAACTAGAAGAAAAGTTCCCAGTGATATGTCAGGAAACCAGTACCTGTTCATATTCGGCCTATCTCTCTCTCATTCCCCTCTGCCTGTTATGTAGTAGTAGTTACTATAGGCGCTGCTGCGTTTGGTTGACACATCTCTCATCTCTTAGGCGCGGTGAATCGTTCACTCCTAGAAACATCCGGTTCATTCGGATTGCGTCACTGGCGTTGGACACACTTCCTGTAACGTCTGTACGTTTTCGATATGTTGAACGTACACCAATGCCTTTAAACGTCCCCACAGCTATAAATCTATCGCATTTAGGTCCGATGAAAGGGCAGGCCATGCTACTGGATCTCCTTGACTAATCCTTCGCCCGCGAAAATATGCCCTGAAGCACCGTCGCACTGACCGCAGTAGTTGGGGTTGATCCCTCGTGCAAAAACCAGTTATTCACCTCCCTGCAAGAGTAACGTTCTCCAGTATCACACGTAATTCTTCGCGGAGAAATCGGTGATGCAAAGCACCTGTTAATCTGTCTGGAAAATTGTATAGCGCTATAAGTTCTTCACCGACAATTCCTGCTCATACACTGATACTAAAGCACTCTTGATGCCTCACCACGATTGCTCGGGGATTTCCATCTGCATACACGTGAGACTCGTGGTAATTTAGTAAGACATCTCTAGTGTGCCCCGGCTCATATACACATTATTAATTACAGGAGCTCTTCTTCTACATTTCACTATTACCTCTTGTAACAAAATGTGGCAGTTTTTTTTTTTATTATCAAAACCATCGTATGTATTGTGGAGGTTCCCTTTCACAGAAAGGAGGGGGGACGTATTCACCTATTTCTAGGCTCCAATCCTGATCGCTGCACCTCAGCCTAAACATGCGTTCATTTTGTAATTTGCCTCCGATGGGCCACCATATTGATGTGGTTAGATAAAATTGCCTCGGATACTTAAATTACCAGCATAAAAATTGTAAGTCGGCCCTAGATTCACCATCTGCCTGCAATAAAATGTTCCACTGCATTGGGCGGCACTAACAAAACAACAGGTCACTTTATGCTAAAAAAGTTTTGCGGAGGTAGTTCAAAATGGTTCAGATGGCTCTGAGCACTATGGGACTAACTTCTGAGGTCATCAATCCCCTAGAACTTAGAACTACTTAAACCTAACTAACCTAAGGACATCACATACATCCATGCCCGAGGCAGGATTCGAACCTGCAACCGTAGCGGTCGCGCGGTTCCAGACTGTAGCGCCTAGAACCGCTCGGCCACCACGGCCGGCAGCCCATTCATCAGTATGAAATTGCACCCCCTTTGACATGGAATAATGCACTAATTCAGGTGGGAAGGGTATCACAAAGCCATTTAAGGCAAGCCGGCCCACAACTGTTGAACGAGGTGCATTCAAGTTGTAAGGCCTCCGATTTTTTTTCTCCGGACTGGAAAGAGATAGAAACATGCGCATTGTTTTAAAATGAGGCCGCGTTCATTGTCAATATGTCCCAGAGATGGCAGCACTGTACGGCAGATGGAATTTTACCGCCAGTGGCGAGAATGAGAACTGTTTTAAATACTTAAAATGGCGACGTTTTCCTTACTTGAACAGCGTGCAATCATTCGTTTTCTGAATTTGCTTGGTGTGAAACCAATTGAAATTCATCGACAGTTGAAGGAGACATGTGGTGATGGAGTTATGGATGTGTCAAAAGTGCGTTCGTGGGTGCGACAGTTTAATGAAGGCAGAACATCGTGTGACAACAAACCGAAACAACCTCGGGCTCGCACAAGCCGGTCTGACGACATGATCGAGAAAGTGGAGAGAATTGTTTTGGGGGATCGCCGAATGACTGTTGAACAGATCGCCTCCAGAGTTGGCATTTCTGTGCGTTCTGTGCACACAGTCCTGCATGACGACCTGAAAATGCGAAAAGTGTCATGCAGGTGGGTTCCACGAATGCTGACTGACGACCACAAGGCTGCCCGTGTGGCATGTTGCCAAGCAATGTTGACGCGCAACGACAGCATGAATGGGACTTTCTTTTGGTCGGTTGTGACAATGGATGAGATGTGAATGCCATTTTTCAATCCAGAAACAAAGAGCCAGTCAGCTCAATGGAAGCACACAGATTCACCGCCACCAAAAAAATTTCGGGTAACTGCCAGTGCTGAAAAAATGATGGTGTCCATGTTCTGGGACAGCGAGGGCGTAATCCTTACCCATTGCGTTCCAAAGGGCACTACGGTAACAGGTGCATCCTACGAAAATGTTTTGAAGAACAAATTCCTTCCTGCACTGCAACAAAAACGTCCGGGAAGGGCTGCGCGTGTGCTGTTTCACCAAGACAACGCACCCGCACATCGAGCTAACGTTACGCAGCAGTTTCTTCGTGATAACAACTTTGAAGTGATTCCTCATACTCCCTACTCACCTGACCTGGCTCCTAGTGACTTTTGGCTTTTTCCAATAATGAAAGACACTCTCCGTGGCCGCACATTCACCAGCCGTGCTGCTATTGCCTCAGCGATTTTCCAGTGGTCAAAACAGACTCCTAAAGAAGCCTTCGCCGCTGCCATGGAATCATGGCGTCAGCGTTGTGAAAAATGTGTACGTCTGCAGGGCGATTACGTCGAGAAGTAACACCAGTTTCATCGATTTCGGGTGAGTAGTTAATTAGAAAAAAAATCGGAGGCCTTAGAACTTGAATGCACCTCGTAAGTGGTCGCCGCCGTATTCGCCTGCGATGCTCACACCGACTAGTGGAATACCGTGATGCGTAGCTGAACACACTGCGACGCCATTCTTCAGGAGTCGGGGCTTAGCTGGTCACGACACCAGTCCAGTCGCAATCCTTGTGTTGCGGTGTGACCGCCAGCCTACAACAGGTTATTCCCTAGTCCGATAGCTGATAGTCTCCTACCAATGGTGCTGGATAACACAGAACGTTCCAGAGAATCTATAATGTGTTTTCATATTGTAGACGTTGATGTAAAGCGGCACGATGTATTTGGTGGTCAATGCGGCTATCCTCCTTTGTAGGGGTCAGACGCAGTCGACCAGAATCATGATGATGAACATGATCGTCGTCACGTCCCCATGCAATCCAGCATCTGTCAAATCCGAATGCCCCACAAATTTGGATATTGCACTATTCCACCACGAGAGCAGAAGGAGACGTACAATGAGGGTCCTTTTAAACTCTCGCACGTGCTGATAACGCTCTCTTACTCGCGTATGTGGCATATCCGTGTCCCTCACAGCGATCACTCAACATCTTAAACTGTTCACGCTTCCTTTATACCCTGCCAAAGCTAGGAAAAGCACCTTTGCTGCTCTTCCTGCCACACTCGTAACTGTTAAATCATTTACGTACCCGCCGATGGTATGCACATCAACACCTGTCCAAGTGTTCTGGGTACTTCACTTTCTCTGTCAGGCAGTGTTGATATGTGTGAAATGTATGTGGCATACACATTCGGGAGTGAAGCCGTTGGAAAAAATCTACCTTAACGATATTTCACTTTTTTATGTGTTTCTACAAACTACATTCCTTAATTTTTCCGCCTCTGTTTAAGTAAGTAAAGCACAAAAATGTGGACTACTGGAGTATTTATTTATTTTATTAACAGTTTTCGGCTTATAAGGCCATCATAAAACTATAAGGGGCCCTTATCAAAGTGGACACATTACAGGCGAATAGCTTGGAAAAATATATTACACGTGAGGAGTAAGTATCACAGTAAATCTCATCTCCCACAGTGCAAATGTTGTGTGTAAGGATGAGTAGACAGTCTGAAAATAAATAAATAAATAATAAAATATAATAAAATAAATACAAGAAGATTGGAAACTACGAAGCAATGCTGAAATATACCAAAATATAGAAAATGTTTCAAACGTAATGAGAAAAAGAAGACCTGTGTTTTGGACTTCTATCTCGAATGCAAGACAGTAGATTAACTAATAAGATTTTCAAATATTTTTGGGGTAAGAAGTCCACAACAAGCTGGGTCAATGATGTAGAAAAGGGTTTATAAAGAAACAATATAAAAACAGAAGATATAAACAACTGAAAGCGTTTCGGGAAAAACTATTGGAAATGGAAGGATTCCAAAACACGGTAGCTAAAAAGACTGGTTCAAAATGGTCTGAAGACAGAAAGAAGAAACACAGTAAACATATGAAGGCATATTGGAAGAAAAGAAAAGAACAAAGAACTAAGAATTGTAATTTGAACGTGGTTCTCAGATGGCCTATTGGCAATAAAAAGAAATGCAATATAAGGGTTTTCTGAGAATAACTTTAAAATGTATTACAGCTGGAAGGTGATACAGAAACAGAATAAAATATGTCATCTTTTAAATAGCTGTATACTAATACTGCACCTTCCCTGAAGAAGATAGTTATGGTCTGATGATGGACTTACAATCCGAATACTGGTTAACTAAATAAATTTATTACTGTATCACATCGACATTTTCGTTTTTCCATTTACAAAAATTCTGCTTACGAGTTTTCAAGGCGAAAAATCAGTAATTTGAATTTTATACATATGCTGGTTGTGTCACAGTGATGAGCTCTCATATTTTGTGCAAAGGACAGCTATACCTGTTGTTCAGCAAAAACCACTTATTGTCCAACTTCCGATCGTGGAGGTACTCATGCTCGAAGGAGGACGCCTTCAAGCTGTAGTTCACTAGCACGTCCGCTGAACAATCGGTGAGAATCTCACGCCATCACCTTTGGACGGTGACTTTCCTCCCGATACCCTGGCGCAACTCACGGCCTGTCAAGATTGGCCTTTTACCGTCGACCGCACTACCTCTCGTACATGCACAGTTAGTCCAATACTTTATTAGCCGGATGGTTACGGTTATGCTTGCTGATCGGTCCAAAAGCGACCAAGCTTTTATCCCTGTTTTGTTTTGTATTAAATTTAAAACAATACTCTGATTTCGGGTATTAACGTCTTGACGGCCGAAGGAATTATGATATTCTTTATTGAATCTGGGCAGAACAGGAAATGCTATGGACTAATTTGAGAAAAAGATAAACGAGACTGCTCACATTAAGAAGGAAATATATCTTCTTCTTTATCTTTAGCATTTGTCCCGTCTGGAGGTAGGGACCGCTGATTGGATTCGCTTTCTCCACTTTGTTCGATGGTGAGCAATGTCTGGAAGAAGATTTACAGGCTTCAGGTCGTTGTGCAGAGTGTCGGTCCATCATTGTCCATGTCGCCCCTTGGGTTTCTTTTCCTTCACTTACACGGTCTTTGCCGCCTTTACAATGGTATCGTCCTCTGCGCGCAGCAATGTCCAAACCATCGCAGACGGCTTTCTCGTATTTCCTTCTGGATCGGTGGGAGCCCGAAACGTCTCCTGATAGTGTCATTAGAAACGTAATCCATTCCAGTGATGCTTCATGTCCATCTTAACATCTAAATCTCCAAGACCCCCAGTCGTCGTTCTGCCTCTTTAGTAATTGGTGAACACTTGGTGCCGTAGAGAGCAACAGGATGGATGACAAGTCTTTGACTTCAGACGATCCATAATACTATCGCATGTGGTTCTCCTTGTCGTTCGTCATTTCCTCCAGTAGTTCGCCTGATTAGCTGGCTGGTAACGTGCTCGCCTCCCCTTCGGGTTCGATTCCTGGCGGAGTGGGAGATTTTCTCCCCTTGGGGACTGATTGTTGTGTTGTCCTCATTATCATTTCGTCCTCACCACCGGCCACAAGTCGCCCAATGTGGCGTCGACTGAAATAAGACTTGCATTTGGCGGCCGAACCCGACTAGGATACCACGGCCAACAGTGCCATACATCAGTTCATTTTCATTTTCTCCAGCTTGCCTGCAAGTTGGCCATCGTTAGAGATTGTAGAACTGAGGTACTTAAATTTTCTTACTCTTGGTAGATCTTCTCCGTCAATGCTGATGGTTCCAACTCCAACTTCTTGCGAATCTAATGCCATGTACCCAGCGTTGTTTTTGTGGATCCGCAGGCGAGTCGTTATTTATCGCTATGTATTTGCGCGGAATTGTTTTTCAACTTTGAACTGAAAGTTTCACGATGCCGATAAATTCAGTGGCAGCGGACGAACATATGACTGCAAACGTGTTTCTTGTGTTCATCCGTGGATTAAGAAAAAAATAATTGTTTGATTAAAACTCAGTTTTTAAAATACTATGTTTTAAATAGAACTAAAAATATAAAATAATTTCTCCTAGTGCAGTTGTGAGCAAACAGCAGCGCGCGAGCCATATGCGACCGGCTAATGATTTCTGTGCTGCCCGTCAAGACAGTCAGAAAAATCCACTTTGAACCGACATTCCTTCCTGAGCGCAATGGAAGATCCTGTCTGGGACGGCCATGTCAGTAAGCATGTTTGTTCACTGTGGATACTATTCTTACAAACCAAGTTGACAGTCGGTACTCCCATCAGCCACCGCGCCCAGTGTCAACTTGGTTTATACGAGCAGTACGACGTGCAGTGCTTCTCCGGTTGATCTGGTTTATTTCCATTTCGTCTGTGCAAAAGTAAGTATATAAATTTCCAACTTTAGTGGAACCATGAATCCTCCAAAGAATGGGCAAACACATATGTCTTCGCTGATTGAGAGAATAAAGCAGTTTGTTTATTGCGTCGTGAAACAATAGCCCTGTTTAAAGAGTACAATCTGAAACGACATTACGGAACAAAACATAACGGATTTGGCTGCAAACTTTCCGAGGAGCGACGCAAAATATAAGCGGCAGAGTATGTAAAAAGGCTGAAGAAGCAACAAACATTATTTACAAAGCAATCAACACTTCCAAAAACAGCGCCAAAGAAGCAAGTTTGAAAGGAGCCTACAACCTTGCTAAACGTAATAAGCCTTTTTCGGATGGCGAGTTTATTAAGTAGTGTATGGTAGTGTTCAAGCATATTGTGTCCTGATGTTAAGAGCAAATTTGAAAGCTTTTCATTGCCAGGAAGGACTATAGTGCGCATTGATTTGATTAGTGACGAACTCACAGAACAGCTGAAGACAGCGAACGAAGATTTTGTTTGGTTTCCTTGGCAATGGATAGGAGCACGAACGGCGAAGACGCTGCACAATTACTCACCTTTAACCATGGAATTAACGAAAATTTCGTCATCGCAAACGAATTACTTAGCGTAGAATTTATTAAAGATAGAACCACTGGTCAGGACTTGCTTGACTGTGTAGTGAATTGTGTGGAGAAAAATGGCTTGTCCTGGAACAAAATAATAACCATTACAACAGATGGGGCCAGAACTTTCAGCAGGGAGAAGTAGGTACCGTAAAGCTTTTAAAAAACAAGTTTCAAACACAAGGCACAGTGATATCGTGCCTCTTCCTTTCATTTTGCATCATGAGAGCCTTTTTAAAGCTGCACTTCACTTAATGCGTGTGGTAGATCCTGTTGTTGATGTTGTGAACACAATCTCAGCAAGGGCATTCCACCATCCACAGTTGAAATCTCTTCTTGAGGATGTGGGAGCGGAGTATGAAGACGTAATTTACCATAGCAGTGTGATGTGGTTGAACCTGGGAAAAGTGTTGAAACAAGTCCGGCTCGCAGAATGACATCCTCTATTTCTCGACGCTAAAGAGATCTACATCTACATGGATACTCTGCAAATCACACTTAAAAGTGCTTTGCAGTGGGTTCATCATACCACTGTCACAATAATTCTCTAGTATCCCAGTGTCGAACAGCGCTCGGAAAAAACGAACACCTATATTTTTCCGTGCGATCTCTGATTCCCTTATTTTATTATGATGCTCGATTCTACCTATGTAAGTCGGGGTCAACAAAATATTTTCGCATTCAGAGGAGAAAATTGGTGATTGAAATTCGTGAGAAGATTCCGCCGCAACGAAAAACGCCTTTGTTTTAGAGATTGTCCACCCCATGTCTTGTATCATGTCAGCGACACTCTTTCCCCTATTTCTCGATAATACAAAACGTTTTCCTCTTCTTTTAACTTTTTCGATGTGCTCCGTCAGTCCTACCTGGTAAGGATCCCAGACTGCGCAGCTGTATCCTAAAAGAGGACGGACAAGCGTAGCGTCAGCAGTCTCTTTTTAACAGATCCATTGGATCTTCTAAGTGTTTCGCCAATTTTACGCAGTCTTTGGCTCCCCTTCGCCAAACATTTTCTACGTTTTCTTTCCAATGTACGTTGTTAGTAATTGTAATTCCTAGGTATTTAGTTGAATTTACGGCCTTTAGCCGGCCGAAGTGGCCGTGCGGTTAAGGCGCTGCAGTCTGGAACCGCAAGGCCGCTACGGTCGCAGGTTCGAATCCTGCCTCGGGCATGGATGTTTGTGATGTCCTTGGGTTAGTTAGGTTTAACTAGTTCTAAGTTCTAGGGGACTAATGACCTCAGCAGTTGAGTCCCATAGTGCTCAGAGCCATTTGAACCATTTGAACCATTTTACGGCCTTTAGATTTGGATATTTATCGTGTAACCGAAGTTTAACAGATTCCTTTTAGCACTCATGAGGATGGCCTCACCCTTTTCATTATTTAGGGTCAATTGTCAGTTTTCGCATCATAAAGATCTCTTTTCTACACTGTTTTGCAGTTTGTTTTGATCTTCTAATGACTTTGCTAACGATAAAAGACAACATCATCCGCAAACAACCTAAGACGGCTGCCCAGATTGTCTCCTGAACCGTGAATATAGATAAGGAAGAGAAAAGGCATATAACACTACCTTGGGGAATGCCAGAAATAACTTCTGTTTTACTCAATGATTTCCCGTCATTTAGTACGAACTGTGACCTCTGTGACAGGAAATCACGAATCTAGTCACATAACTCAGATGATGCTCCATAAGCACGCAATTTCTCTACAAGCTGCTTGTGAGCTACTGTGTCAAAAGCCTCCTGGAAATCTAGAAATACGGAATGAATTTGAAATCCCTTGTCAATGGCACTCAACACTTAGTATGAGCAAAGAGCTAGTGACGTTTCACAAGAACGATATTTTCTAAATCGATGTTGATTGTACAGGGTGATTCAAAAAGAATACCACAACTTTAGGAATTTAAAACTCTGCAACGACAAAAGGCAGAGCTAAGCACTATCTGTCGGCGAATTAAGGGAGCTATAAAGTTTCATTTAGTTGTACATTTGTTCGCTTGAGGCGCTGTTGACTAGGCGTCAGCGTCAGTTGATGCTAAGATGGCGACCGCTCAACAGAAAGCTTTTTGTGTTATTGAGTACGGCAGAAGTGAATCGACGACAGTTGTTCAGCGTGCATTTCGAACGAAGTATGGTGTTAAACCTCCTGATAGGTGGTGTATTAAACGTTGGTATAAACAGTTTACAGAGAATGGGTGTTTGTGCAAAGGGAAAAGCCACCAGGCAGCCCGTGACAGAGCACTTCATCACTGGCCTCCAAGAAGCCCTGATCTTACCCCCTGCGATTTTTTCTTATGGGGGTGTGTTAAGGATATGGTGTTTCGGCCAGCCACCATTGATGATTTGAAACGAGAAATAACAGCAGCTATCCAAACTGTTACGCCTGATATGCTACAGAGAGTGTGGAACGAGTTGGAGTATCGGGTTGATATTGCTCGAGTGTCTGCTGGAGGGGGCCATATTGAACATCTCTGAACTTGTTTTTGAGTGAAAAAAAACCTTTTTAAATACTCTTTGTAATGATGTATAACAGCAGGTTATATTATATTTCTTTCATTAAATAATACACATTTTTAAAGTTGTGGTATTCTTTTTGAATCACCCTGTATTTCAATAGACCTTTCTCTTCGAGATAATTCATTATGTTCGAACACAATATATGCTTCAAAATCCTGCTGCATTTCGACGATAATGATATGGACCTGTAATTTAGTGGATCACTCCTACTGTCTTTCTTGAATATTAGTGCGATCTGTACAACTTTCCAGTATTTGGGTATGGATCTTTCGTCGAGAATGGGGTTGTACATAATTGTTAAGTACGGCGCTATTGCATCAGCATACTCTGAAAGGAAGCCCATTGGTATACATTCTGCACCGGAAGACTTGCTTTTGTTAACTGATTTAAGTTGGTGTTTTGAGTAGGTATATTTTTCGTTTGTTTTGGGAAGATTTTGGAGTTGCTACGACAACCCCGTGGTTACTAATCCCTGTGTCCGTTAGCTCAGGATTATTTGTTACTAGTCAAGTGTGTTTTCGCAACCGTTTACTGTTCGCGTGGGCTTATGAACTAACTGCTCAATACGATTTTGTTACAAAAATAACATGTGAGGAGTGGAGATATGAGATGATGCTTGCAGCTGACATATTTGAAAAATTGAGTGAACGAAATGTGACGTTGCAGGGAAAATGGTTGTTTTCACATGAAATGTGGATGCATCTAAAACCATTCAAAGCGCAACTCGGTCTATTGGCAGGGCAGGCACGATAAGGAAATTTTCTGTCATTTCCCTTTATTACGAACAGGAAGTGCCTGAAAACGTTTCTGCTAAAACTGAGGATCATCTGCAGAGTCTGGAGGAAAGAGTTCACAAGGACATTTCAAGACTTTAAGAAAATTGTACCCCTGTTCCGTTTGTTATATTATCCCATCACTGCTGATGTTGACACAGCACCTGAGGAGGTGCAGCTTGAACTTATTGACATCCAGTCAGATCACAGTGTGAAAGAAATGTTTAATGCTGTAATATTAGTTGACTTTTACAAATCTTTGCCAGCTGAAAAATCTCCAAGTGTGAAAGAAAATGTTCTCCATTTTTGATCTACAAATATTTGTGAGTAAAGTTATTCTTTTTTTGAAGATCAACAGGAGTAAATATCGATGATATTTGACATACATTAATTTGTAGGCTGTGATGAGAATCTCAACAAGCAATCTCACTCCTGGATTCAATGGAATTGTAAAAAAGTGTAATAGATTACATTTGTCTCATTGATATATTCTAATACTAAATATAAATGCACATGTAGATGATACAAAGGTAGCAAAAAAGAAAAATGAATTGAATGAAACTACAATTACTTCATTTACGTTTATTGATTTTTATGGTACAATTTATGCGTCTTCTGAAATGCAAAGTTAACTGATGAATGAAATCGTTCTAAAAGGTGCCTCACTTTGTTAACACCTGGCTCCACAATGCCGCTCCCGAGCCGAAATAACTTGACCACTCCTAACCACACACAGATAGTCCTGGAAACTGATTTTGAATTTTTAATAACTTTGTACAGAAACCAGATGGCAGTTATATGAGTCGAGCGGCATGAAAGGGAAGCTGTGGTTGGGAAAGGAGTGAGACAGGGTTGTAGCCTATCCCCTATGTTATTAAGTCTGTATATTGAGCAAGCACTGAAGGAAACGAAAGAAAAATTCGGAGTAGGTATTAAAATCCATGGAAAAGAAATAAAAACTTTGAGGTTCGCCGATGACATTGTAATTCTGTCACAGACTGCAAAGGACCTGAAAGAGCAGCTGAACGGAATGGAAAGTGTCTTGAAAGGAGGATATAAGATGAACATCAACAAAAGCAAAACGAGGATAATGGAATGTAGTCGAATTAAATCTGGTGATGCTGAGGGTATTAGATTAGGAAATGAGACGCTTAAAGTAGTAAATGAGTTTTGCTATTTGGGGAGCAAAATAACTGATGATGGTCGAAGTAGATGGCTAAATGGCTCTGAGCACTACGGGACTCAACATCTTAGGTCATAAGTCCCCTAGAACTTAGAACTACTTAAACCTAACTAACCTAAGGACATCACACACACCCATGCCCGAGGCAGGATTCGAACCTGCGACCGTAGCAGTCCCGCGGTTCCGGACTGCAGCGCCAGAACCGCACGGCCACCGTGGCCGGCGGTCGAAGTAGAGAGGATATCAAATGTAGACTGGCAATGGCAAGGAAAGCGTTTCTGAAGAAGAGAACATCGAGTATAGATTTGTCAGGAAGTCGTTTCTGAAAATATTTGTATGTAGTGTATCCATGCATGGAAGTGAAACGTGAACGATAAATAGTTTAGACAAGAAGAGAATAGAAGGTTTCGAAATGTGGTGCTAAGAAGAATGCTGAGGATTAGGTGGGTAGACCACATAACTAATGAGGAGGTATTGAATAGAATTGGAGAGAAGAGAAATTTGTGGCACATCTTGACTAGAAGGAAGGGATCAGTTGGTAGGGCATATTCTGAGGAAACAAGGGATCACCAAGTTAGTATTGGAGGGCAGCGTGGAGGGTAAAAATTGTAGAGGGAGACCAAGAGATGAATACACTAAACAGATTCAGAAGGATGTAGGTTGCAGTAGGTACTGGAAGATGAAGAAGCTTGCTCAGGATAGAGTAGCATGGAGAGCTGCATCAAACCAGTCTCAGGACTGAAGACCACCACAACAACAACAATAACACTGAAAATACTTGTTAAGTTTACAAGGGCCGTCTGCAGTAGTAGTCTCACTTCTTTGTGGAAGACTTCAAAGGCAACGTTTCCTGGTTCATGACAACAATATATACGTAGCAAACAGCTCATCTGACTTGGTGAATTGAGATGAAACGTGTCACGGTGTCAGGGGCGCTATTCAAGCTTGACAAACAGTAGCACATTAATAACCCGCTACTAGCTGTTCCTAAGTACTGATAGCAGGCTATTCTCTGTAGTATCACGACAGTGAGTTTGGAAAACGTAGATAAATGGAGGAAATATGCGTGCGATATTTTGGTTAATTTCTTGTAAGAAGTAAATTGAAAGGAAAACAGTGTTAATTTCCAAACTGAATACAGTTTGTAGAACATATTGAACTTACACCTGAGGTTTGTGATGAAAGTTAAAAGTGAGTGCAGAAGGGACGAGCCTTAACGATTAAGTGGCAGTGGTGGAATCAGAACACGCATAACGGCGAGCACTTGTGGAAAGAGAATGCGTCGTTCAGTAAGCTATTTACCTCTATTGATTCATTTCTATAATTAAGAGTTACTGCCGCGTGGGGTAGCCGTGCGTTCTAGGGCGCCTTGCCACGGTTCGCGCTACTCCCCCTGTCGGAGGTTCGAGTCCTTTGTCGGGCATGGGTGTGTGTATTGTGCTTAGCGTAAGCTAGATTAAGTAGTGTGGAAACCTACGGACTTATGACCTCAGCAGTTTGGTCCCATAGGAAATTAACATAAATTTCCAAAAAATTAAGAAGTATTGACTGAATGAATATGAAATTTCAGTACAAGAATAAAGATGTAGGAGGCAATGGAAGAAAAACATTAAAAGTCGTCTATAACACTACTGTTCTGGCTGATGCACTGAGGCTGACTCTAACTTCAGAAAAAAACTAATTGTAAAATTAATGTAGAAGGGAAACAACGGAAAAATTAATAAAAAAAGGGATGTTTAGCTACATAAACATATTTTACTGTATCAAACCAAAGATTAACCTCGTTATCTCGTTGAATAAAAGGTACTAGCAAATTAAACCTACATGGTTCAGGAAAACTGATATTAGAGTCTCTTGTAACATGTTGATGACAAAGTTTATTTACAATAACACGAGCAAGCCAAGTAGAGAACGAATAGTAAGAACTGAAGGGCGAAAAGACGTTTCCCCCCCAGGCTCGCTGGCTGCAGTAAATATGCGAAAGACAGTCAGACTACTTAAGGCTACAGCATGAGAGTGGTAGATAGTGTGCCAATATCGTGAATTAAATCAGTGTTACGCGTACTAATGCCTAAGATACTGCTTATGATAGAAGAAGTCGAAAGTACGAATCAAAATGAAGTTTTAATAGCAATCACATGATTCGTTCAAACGGTTCAAATGGCTCTGAGCACTATGCGACCTAACTTCTGAGGTCATCAGTCGCCTAGAACTTAGAACTAATTAAACCTAACTAACCTAAAGACATCACACACACCCGAGGCAGGATTCGAACCTGCGACCGTAGTAGTCGCTCGGCTCCAGACTGTAACGGCTAGAACCGCACGGCCACTCCGGCCGGCACATGATTGGTACAATAATGTATTCCTGCTGCTCTAACATTCACAGCATTTGGTCTGATAACTTTTGGATTACCCTCAAATTATTATATAGTTATTTACCACGTGTAAATAAATATTTCGTCGCATTCAGCATGCGCTATAATACATGAATCCTATATTATTTACGATTTGTTGTTGTAACGCTTCATGCAGAAGTATTCGTGTATCATAACTTTTGGTTTCCTTTTTAATTTTAAGCTCCATGTGATGCAGGACCTCATCTGACAATTACAGGACTGTAAAGAAAGTCTTTTTTTTAGCATATCTACGTAGTTACTTTGCCATTATTTTCAATCTAGTGACTGGTGAGTCAGTAGACGTGTTAAGCATGACCTTCGTGTGGATTTTGGGACATACCATTAACGCATTTACTGCCTTGACATAATGCGTACACAGCCATAGATTTTTATATCATGCGCCGATAAAACTTTCGGTTCGTGATAAATGAAGAGTGCTTTCAGTAACTTTACTTTGCATTCAGTTTATTATTTTTTCTTTAACAATAAATGGCAGAAAAACATTTGGTACCATTAATTTTTAAGAGTCTCAGAATCAGCGGCTGAATCGAAAGCGTTGTCTTGTTGCCGCGAATTTGGGACCTCACTTACGAGATATGAGAAAATGTTGTGCATATGACTGTTGTTTACAGAAATGGATGTACAATGGTGTGTGTGTGTGTTCATGTGGAGGGCAATGGAAGGAATGAGAGATGAGGGATAACTGGGTAACATGCGTAATACTGACAAACGTGAAATATCCGAAGGATGTTCCTCGCTGTTGACCGATTTCCTTTGTAATGGCGAGGATGACGCCGGTTGACATGGGACAGCTCATAGCTGAGTCTGCCACGTCGCAGTTTAGATGCTGATAACGTCGGGTGAAAGCGCCTCGGGGCTTGTCGAGCAAGGGTTGCACAGCCATTAGTGCAGATACAGTGTTGCCACGTCTTGCAGTGAAGCTGAGGCAGTACTGTAACCAGACGAAACTGAATACGAGAGACGTCCTTTATAAGGAACTAGCGTCTGGTATCTGAAACGTCTTTTATGTTAGAGGTAACTGAGTTTCAAACAGACGGGGTATATATACAGAGAGAGACAGGAGACGGAGGTTGTATGCAGTTAGTGATTTTGTCACATCCCTGAGATAAAGAAGCGTTTTTTGTTGGCACCTTAGAAGCCAAAATCAGGTATTTTACTGTGTCCAGTACATAGTTGAAGCATGTCCTCAGTTTCTTGCAGGTATAACCAGGCTGTGGTTCTATTTTAATTTGGAAAAGAAAACAGTATCTTATGTAGTTGTCCACAACAAAAATTATCCCGAGTTTTAATGTTCTAGTGACTTCTGGAATCGTGGTGCCTGAACGTCATTCTGAGTTGTTTCCCCCGCTCGTGCACAATATGGGGAGAAAACTGTTCATAATACTCAGTTTGTCGACTATTGAGCGGCTTATATGCTAAGTACTCCGCAAAACTCGAAAACCTAAGGGCACGTACCAGACAAAATGCGATGAAATACAGGTATTAAAAAAAAGGCAAAGTGTCACAAGAGTAATTCTCAATCAGTCTTCGGTGAAAGAGTAGTTCTTCGACGTAAGGCAAGACGTTTTATCAGGTGTATACAAGAAAATGTAGTAGCTGAGAAAATGGCGAAGAGACTACGGTTGCCTACGGACGTAGGGTGATCGATTTCCTCCAATGGTACTGAGTTCGTGACACTATTACGCTTTCGGGGGTTGATACGAAATGCTGTGGCAAAATCGAAGTAGTAGTAGTAATAGTAGTTATTATTGTTCTTGTCGTTGAAGTAATAGTTTTCTTCATCCATATAACACCTTTGCAAGGATACTGGACATATTCTGGTATTACAGATTAAGTGAAACGAAAACAATGAACTTTATAACACAGGCATTTACTTACTTGCAGGTTTAGCTTGACGAGTCGGCCGTGGCCTTATAGTAGGAACCATCCCGACATTTGCTTGAAGCAATTTAGGAAACCTTAAGAAACCTAAATCAGGATGGCCGAATGCAAAGTGGAGCCTCCACCCTCCCGAATACATTGCCAGTCTGTTTAAAACAGTGCTATCTCATTCCGTTCATGCCTTGTATATAAACTGAAAAGAAATGGCGCAGTGGTTATCAAACAGGACTCGCATTCGGGAGGACGATAGTTCAAATTCGCGTCTGGCCATCCGGTTTTAGATTTTCTGTGGTTATCCTAATCACTCCAGTCTAATGCTGGCATGGTTCCTTTGAAAGGGCAAGGTCTATTTCCTTCCCCATTCCCGAAAGAATCGAAACCTTTGCTCTGTCTCTAATAACTTCATTATCGACTGGACGTTAAATCCTGATCTTTCTTCCTTCATTCCTAGTGGTACAATTATGTTTTACAAATAAATTACTTAATAATATGGAAGATTAGAGCTACACTGTTCATTCATTTCTTATATCAGTGAGCGCACGCACTATACGCCTTATTTCATAGCGTTAACACTACACACTCTGTCAGCAGATGTCAGGATCATTGCGGCGGCGATGCGTGGTTTTCATTTTGTGTTCCGCAACTTCCCATTTGCTAGACTGTAAAACCAAGCCAGTATCCGTCTACAACGAGTGAAGTATAGAGCTCAGAAAGAGGTTAAATATACATTACATAGCAAAGCAGTTACGCATAGATTAAAATATAACTTTCCTTAGGAAAATAGATGGAAACCATGAGTGAAGCGTGTAATTTGATACTGTGATTTCATTATTTACTTAAGTAATTTTTGTGTGCTGATCATGCGCATACGTATATTTCTGCTTGGTTCATCACATCGGCATAGTAAATTCCGGCCTGGATCATGTACACCATACAGAAATTAAATCTCAACATCTGCTACCAATATTTCCAAGCATATTGCACTGAAATCATTGGGCGGCAGTTTAAACAGTATCTAAAAACACCATTCCATCTGTCTTATCATAAGCCCACTTGCTGTCACGTAATTTATTCGAAATTTTACTTGTTTGAAAATAAAGAACAATGTGGCCAATTAACTAAACAAAACGATGTAGACGACAAACTAAACAAAAAACCTATAAATACATAAGTAACAAATAAATACGATCAATATAATAAAGCTGCGTCTTGAGAGTGGTTCAAATGGTTCAAATGGCTCTGAGCACTATGGGACTTAACATCTGAGGTCATCACTCCCCTAGAACTTAGAAATACTTAAACCTAACTAACCTAAGGACATTACACACATCCATGCCCGAGGCAGGATTCGAAACTGCGACCGTAGCAGTCGCACGGTTCCGGACTGAAGAGCGTAGAACCGCTCGGCCACCGCGGCCGGCGTCTTGAGATTCTCCGACGCTACTAGTCTCAGGATTCTACAGTAGACTATATCCTCTTAGTCGGAAATTACGTTCCAATTACACTTAGAACTCCACACATTATTTTAAATGATACTAAAAATTTTCTTTCTGCTGCTGAAATGCGCAATGAGCATTTTTCGTATACTAGATGTTCAATTGTAAGCTTTTAAAGCTGACGTAGAAAGTATCACAATGATTGCTGTTGACTTATACTATTACTGACACTGAATGGTTAATATAGGCGACATAACTACTTCTTACGAGCCTTCTCCCACTACTAGCTGATAGTCTGAACCTTGACAAGATTTACACCCCCTAAATTACTCCGAGATACTATCGACGTAATACAGCAGATGTATGTGTGATGAACATTGCAAATGACCAACAGCTGTATGGAAAGGCTGCTTCACATTGTACACTCCTAATCACTGTACCGTGTTACTGACGGCTACGTGCGCCTGTACGCATAACCACAGGCTGAGCCCGGAAGAGTCTGAAAAAGGCAGAGACGGGAGCAACGAACGAACGGGGTCTTTCACACGCAAACCGGTTACCAAGTATGTAATCGCATGATACTTGTGGGCCGGCGAAACGGACAATTAAACTCTTCATCGGTGGATGTAGACTGGATCAGTTGTACGTTCGGTATCGTACATGATTCATGGCAATAATTGTGATAAAATAAATTCATAGACGCCTACCTTTTGAGACCACAATTATTTATGTTTTTATGATCTAAAGGTGTATCAATACAACTGCATTATCTTAAGTGGGGACTAATATTTTTACTAATCTGTAATTACTTATGAGATGAAAACAATCATATTTTCTCTTAAAGGGTGAGGTACTGTTTTCAGTGTTCTTCTTTCTTTACTTCTTTCGTTACTGAGTTTTTATCTTTAGTAGGCACGATGTAGCGAGTGTCCTCTAGTTTTTATACTACTGTATGTCATCTGCAGCTGCAAGAAAGTTAGTCAGCTAGTTAGTTATTTTGATGTTCAACGGATCATTTTACAAGATAATTCGTAATGATGTGGCATGTGTGATTTCGTATTAACATTGCGTATATATACACTCCTGGAAATTGAAATAAGAACACCGTGAATTCATTGTCCCAGGAAGGGGAAACTTTATTGACACATTCCTGGGGTCAGATACATCACATGATCACACTGACAGAACCACAGGCACATAGACACAGGCAACAGAGCATGCACAATGTCGGCACTAGTACAGTGTATATCCACCTTTCGTAGCAATGCAGGCTGCTATTCTCCCATGGAGACGATCGTAGAGATGCTGGATGTAGTCCTGTGGAACGGCTTGCCATGCCAATTCCACCTGGCGCCTCAGTTGGACCAGCGTTCGTGCTGGACGTGCAGACCGCGTGAGACGACGCTTCATCCAGTCCCAAACATGCTCAATGGGGGACAGATCCGGAGATCTTGCTGGCCAGGGTAGTTGACTTACACCTTCTAGAGCACGTTGGGTGGCACGGGATACATGCGGACGTGCATTGTCCTGTTGGAACAGCAAGTTCCCTTGCCGGTCTAGGAATGGTAGAACGATGGGTTCGATGACGGTTTGGATGTACCGTGCACTATTCAGTGTCCCCTCGACGATCACCAGTGGTGTACGGCTAGTGTAGGAGATCGCTCCCCACACCATGATGCCGGGTGTTGGCCCTGTGTGCCTCGGTCGTATGCAGTCCTGATTGTGGCGCTCACCTGCACGGCGCCAAACACGCATACGACCATCATTGGCACCAAGGCAGAAGCGACTCTCATCGCTGAAGACGACACGTCTCCATTCGTCCCTCCATTCACGCCTGTCGCGACACCACTGGAGACGGGCTGCACGATGTTGGGGCGTGAGCGGAAGACGGCCTAATGGTGTGCGGGACCGTAGCCCAGCTTCATGGAGGCGGTTGCGAATGGTCCTCGCCGATACCCCAGGAGCAACAGTGTCCCTAATTTGCTGGGAAGTGGCGGTGCGGTCCCCTACGGCACTGCGTAGGATCCTACGGTCTTGGCGTGCATCCGTGCGTCGCTGCGGTCCGGTGCCAGGCCGACGGGCACGTGCACCTTCCGCCGACCACTGGCGACAACATCGATGTACTGTGGAGACCTCACGCCCCACGTGTTGAGCAATTCGGCGGTACGTCCACCCGGCCTCCCGCATGCCCACTATACGCCCTCGCTCAAAGTCCGTCAACTGCACTTACGGTTCACGTCCACGCTGTCGCGGCATGCTACCAGTGTTAAAGACTGCGATGGAGCTCCGTATGCCACGGCAAACTGGCTGACACTGACGGCGGCGGTGCACAAATGCTGCGCAGCTAGCGCCATTCGACGGTCAACACCGCGATTCTTGGTGTGCCCGCTGTGCCGTGCATGTGATCATTGCTTGTTCAGCCCTCTCGCAGTGTCCGGAGCAAGTATGGTGGGTTTGACACACCGGTGTCAATGTGTTCTTTTTTCCATTTCCAGGAGTGTATATATATATATATATATATATATATATATATATATATATATATATATATGTATGTATGTATATGTATATGGCACGTGTGTCCGCATATTTCACTTCGTAGCCCAAACTATTCACTGCAGACCAATGGAGTTTATGCATGGGAGCACTACGGTGTTTTGGTCGTGGTAGGTGGCAAAAATTTTAATGCTAACTTATGAAGACAAGCCACTGCCAACAAAAATTGCCTTGTGTAAGTTCTGTCTACCGCGTCTCAACATTGTTTATAACAGTCGCAGGAAAAAGATAACAAAGGAAAAACTACTGGTGAAAACTGAGGTTCATTTCCAGTTCAACATTTAAAGGAGGATTAATTAATATCTGTAAGCTACAATAAAGAACGTGAAAATATATTGGGGCAAAATATCCAAAGGTAAAACCAACTTTTCGCGACCTCGTATAGTGCCGAAAAGACAAAAGATGGCGCAGAACAACGAAACCGATCAAGAGAGAGAAGCATTTCTAGCAGTGTTATGACAAAATTCTCAGCGAAGAAGAAATAATCTGACAGAAGAGCAACGCGAAAGTATCAGGTAGAAAGATCGGACAAGAAAGCAGTCAATAGCAAAATAGGAAGAATATCGGGTAGCAGTAAAAGCGATGAACAGAATACAGAGAAATAATAAATAATCGCTTAGGAAATCAGGTCATGGCACAATCATTGAAGACATCTTCAAAAGCTGGATGCGCAAGGAGGCAAGGACGCCACTGTATTAAAAGTGAGGCATTTCATTACGATCCAATTATAAAAACATCCAAGTATAGAAACGGGGAGGATGGATAAACTATGTAAATACTGTAAGGCGGAAAAAATTTAAAGGAGAAACACCAAATATGTGTTGCTCAAACGGTAAAATTACGTTGCCAGCATTAAAATTACCTCTACCTGAATTCTCGGAGTATATGGAAGTCGGAACACTGATATCGAAGGACTTAAAAAAAGAAACGACGCTGTAATGGAAGCTTCCTGACATCATTTGGAGCAACAGCAATAACCGAGGTGGAAGAATTTAATCCGGTGTTTAGAATCCAAGGACAAGTGTATCATGAGACTGGGTCATTGTTACCATTTGAAAATGACACGCCGAAGTTTTTAAACGTTACTTTGTAGGAAATGAAGATGGAGAAGCTGATCAGCCCTCTTTGAAAGTCACTGAATTGCATCGAGATGTAATTCTGCATCTGCAATGTTTCCTATACAAAAAAGAATTGTTACGAATGTTTAAAATCCAAATCGAAAAAGTAGTCGCAGATAATTACAAAATAATAATTCGGACTGATAAGAGACCAAGAGGCCAGCATGACTGACGGTTCAAAGCACCTCAGTGAAAAGAAGTAGCCCTAGTAATTCTGAACAATGAAATTAGCTATTGTGATACTGTGATACAGCGAAGGACCTATATAATGCAGCATATCGCTGAAACAAATCGCACTTATCATGCCTTACAATATCCAATAATTATTTGTCAAGGTGAAGATTTTTAACGTTTCAATGTACACCAAGTTGATCAGCAATCAGGTAGATCAATAAACAAAAAAGTCTCGTCTCAAATGTTTTAAGCATATCGTATAATGGACAGACAAAGCGAAAATAATCATATACTTGACTGTCGACAATTGTTTCAACAGTTTACTGTCGAATTGTATGCAAAAATAGTCAGATAGGTTACTCTACCTACGTAAAAAAGAAAAAAAAATGTGGACAGATGAATATATTCATTTACGCGATGCGATGACCAGTGATGCAAATTTTGAAAATCTAGGACGATTAGTAAATTTGCTTTCTACGTTCAGCGGCAGTCCCAGATGTACGCATGAGCATGCACAAGATGATATGACTTATGTCGGGAAACACGGCCTTACAGTCAATAAGGCTCAGGGCCAAACATTTCACTACTGCAGAGTTAATTTGAAGGAACCCTGCTTCTCACATGGTCAGCTCTACGTTGCGTCTTCACGTGTCGGACAAGCAGACATGTGTTTCCGCCACACAACCAGACATCAAATGCAGTACATAAGAATGTGATTTAATGTAAAGAGTTTATATACAAGATATATGTCCAAATGAAAGGAAACAAAACGAAAAAGTCGTTCACTACAGTTTTTTGTCCATTATTACGTTTATAAAACTACTGACAGAAAACTAATACCCCAGTGAAGCGGGTTATTATCAGCTAGTTTGTAAAAATGGCTGCATGCTGGACATACATAAGATTATTATTAAATGTACAGATGTGAGCTAATAATTCCTATCCACCAGCCTTTACACATTCCAATAATAGATATTCTTCTACGGAATAGAAGGAATTATCAAGAAGAAACTTTTCTTTTCCGACTTTACTTTGCCATCCCTGAGACATTTTATATCACTGGTTAAGTTACAAAAACTTTAGCTGCAACATTGTGCAGCCCTTTTTGTGATGAAGACACCCTTAAAGTGGAGAAATGAATGTAACTTTTCTTTCTGGTATTGTAATTATGTTCATCATTGTTTCTTTTGAACTGCAGTGGATTATTTACAACAAACCTCATGAGGGAATAAATACACTGTGAATCAGTAATCAGAATACCCATCTACTTACAGAGATGTGTGCAAGATGATCGTGGGTGAGCACCACATAGTATTCTTACAGCAAGTTTTTGACCAATGACTGTAAGTGCAAATCGAGCAGAACTAATTCGTTTTAAGAGTTCTCATCTATCCAGACACCTAAGAATTTTGAAGTTTCCTCCCTATTTAATATTTCTTCACGAAGCGTTACACTTCTCATTGGCGTAGTACCACAAGATGTGTAGATTTGATTATGTTGTGTGTTTTTGAAATTGAGGGTGAGGCCACTCGCAGAAAACCAATCATTGATACATTCAATAACATTGTTTACCATTTTTTCTGATGCAGTATGTTTTGTTGGGTTTATTACAGTACTAGAGTCATCTGCAAAAATAACTAAGTCTGCTTATTGGATATATATATATATATATATATATATATATATATATATATATATAGAGAGAGAGAGAGAGAGAGAGAGAGAGAGAGATTGGTGTATATGAAGGTCAACAATGGCCCTATGACTGAGACTTGGGGAACCGCAAAGGTGATTTCTTCCAATAATGTCGCCGGATTACATGAATTTTGTATGTTATTTGAACCAAATAATTTAGTCTAGCTTTCAATTATGCAGTCCTAACTGAAATTTAAAATCGTTAAAAATGAAAAAAAGATCTCATTGCAACTTGTGCATAATGTCGCACAGAAATTATACACAGAGTAACTAAAGTCATGTGGAGACACCGGAGGTTGTGTTCGGTTGCTGGATGCTGGAGGCTATGCTTTGTTTTTTGTCTCCGTTCAGTTGCGTTAGAAATGAGTATTTGACACCCCACACTCAAATCGGCGGCGATCTCTCACAGCAGACAGCTGATCTCTCCGTATGTATATGCAGAGGCGTCGTGACGTCCGTTGCTCAAACACTTGTGACCGTCCTGTGCGGCGGTTTACGCGTGTGAAAACATTTGTCTCTTCGAAACTCTACACTTATAATTCATGTGTACTCTTCGATGACACTTCTTGGACCGATTATCATCTCACATTAACTACTCAGCTATGTGTAACAAACTGCTGAGATACTGTATCTACTCTTACGTCATACACCACAACTAGCCGCAACAGGGCATATTCAAAAAGGAACACCCTTTTTGTCACTTTCGTTCACGCAGTTTGACAGTGAACGAAGAGAGTTGCACCTAATGACAAAATTATTCTTATATTAGCTTACAAATCTGTGTTTGATTTCCATCAGGTGATGCTGTTTTAACGAAATAAACTGGGAAAGGAAAAATACCATCATATGATCACTTTGATGCTAAATACTGTTTTTTTTTTTAAATTAAATGTTTACAGTATGTTTTGTGATCTCCATTAAACAATCTGTTAGTACACGGATAAATTACAACGTAAGTCAGTTCAGAGATCAGAAAAAGGCACTGTAATACCAAGACGATGGCGTTAACATCGACAATGGAATTGACGGTCACTCTATTTAAGGCTTAGAACTCGTTTTGTGTGAAAGTCAGAATTTCTAAGATATGAGTAAATCTTGCGCAACACAGCACAAATAATGAAAACTCCAGGAAATTCGAGTCAGCTATAAATTCCTACGTAAGACATTCGTTTGTTTGATCGCATCAGTCCTTTCTGTGCTTAATTAAGCTGGATACGATCTGATAGGCGAAGGGGTTTTCATACGCTCTGTTTACTTCATCAGTTTCTTAGTTCCTAGCGGCCTCAGCACCTCTCCTCACATACCTAACACCTATCACGGCTGGTTGAGTCCAGCACTTTGGCTTAATACTAAATGTCTCTCCATGTTCTCCATTTCAGCAATATGGTGTGCAATATACGAGCGACAGCTATACGACACTGGAGCAAACTGTACTCTAACTTGTATCTTGCTAAATTTAATTCGAGAGGAGATACACTGCCCAGTCAGATTAATGTGAACATTTGTCAAAAACCTGAATAACCACCTTTCGCAGCGCGTACCGCTGCGAGAGGTGCAGGAGGAGGGTCAATAATGTTCTGGAAGATACCGACAGAGATGTAGAGCCATGCCCACTCCACTACCGGGGCAGCTGCGCTACGTTTCTTGGTTGAGGATCCACGCCGCGAACAGCCCGGTCTAGGTGGTCCCACAGATTGTATACTGAGGTTGAATGCGGGAAGTTTGGTGGCTAGGGCAGAACGGCAAAGTCATCATGGTGCTCTTAGAACCACACACGTACATTGCGAGCTGTATCAGCTGGTGGATGCCATCGTGCCGAGGAAAAACAAACTACATGTAGAGATGGGCACGGTATCCAAGAACAGATGCATACTTGTTGAGTCGTGGCGACTGGTGCTAATTATGCTCCACTTGCGTCGCTGATATCGACACTGGTCTGGTCTTGTATCTCTGACTGTTCCAACCTTCTCCTCTGTCCATATCCTCCACCCCTCTCTCTTTGATCATATTCTCCTCTCTCTTCTCTCTGTACATCTCCTCCTTCCCTTTTCTCTGTTAGCCCATTCCTATCCCCTCTCTCAGTCCACCATCTCCTCCCCCTTTTCTCCGTCCATCTTCCCCCCCCCCCCACCTCACTATCCATCTCCTCCTCTCTTGTCTCTCTGCTCGTCAGTGCCCATCTGCATATAAAGCCCCTGGATTATACTCTAATACAACCTATACAACACGCCTGTCATGGAGAGGAGCCTCGATGTCAGGATGTGAAGGGTTAGCAAGCCTTCCCATCCCTCACCCCTATGGAGATACGTGCTTCTTATCCCTACAATACTTGTTCCCAGACAATAAGTGTATACATGTAAGTGGTTACATCTTTGTTTCCTCATTTTTAGGATCTGAAAGCTTCCTCTAATATTAGATTTGGTAATACAAATTTGCCTTCTGACTTCGCTATCGATTTTAAATTTCGTATTGGTGTTTCACTCTTGAGTATGCTAATATAGGATGAATCAGTGCCTCCTTTCTTAAGGGCTGTTGATACATATTTGCTTGAAACTGAATAGAAAATATTGTCTTAAAAGCTGAGAATCTCAGATATGCTAGGAAATAATACTCATAGTTCTTTCCATAATTTCGGTCACAAATAGCAATTAGTCGGTTGTGCTATATTGACTTCCAAAGCTATAATATACAATTACTTAAATAAAATCTCAAGACATTGTTATGTAACTGGTGATAATTTTAGTGAATTTCTCCGGTCGGCGTTCAACGAGGCATCATGTTTTGAAGGCAGGCGCTCGTCTCGATCCGCTGTGCCTGGGCCGCGCCGTCCTCGCCGTTTTGCCGCGCGCCGGGTGTGCAGTGCTGATTAGCCGACGCGTCTGCGTGCGAAACGGTGGCGGGTCCGTCATCTCAAGCTGGACATCTCATCGCTTAACTGGAAGCATGAAGTTACGTATAATTCATATTCTGCTGTTAACCTTTGAAGATTGGTGAAACTTATGGTGGCATGTCGTATCTACCGGTGATCAGTTAAGGATGGTTTTGAATAAGATAGTGTTATACGGAACTTACGAAGTCTAAGGCTTCGAAGTGTTGTTTCCACCGAGCGGAGTTTAATTATTTCGGTAAATGCAAAACGGAATAGAGTTTTACTGCTTGTTTTAAAGGTTCCTTGCAGTGTGAATTAGGCGTTGTATGCTAATTTGTGTGCTTTTCGTCCGGTTTTGGCTTTAGACTTTCTTTTAGTATGAAGGGCAGAGCTTTTGTTAAGCCAGTGCAGTTTTAACTGTTCTTTTATTCGGTAAATGTCTCAGTTTGGTTTTCAGTTATGTTACAGATAGCCACGTAGTTAGTAAGCCTTGCATCACGAGTTGAATTTGTCTGCCCCGTGAATTATTTGCTGTTGCAGAAATGGTCTGGTATGTGAGGCAGATGGGGTTTGTATCCTTGGCGAACAGGCTGAGATCGTGTGTGTGTTCGGCGTGTTTTCTGCCCTGGCTTGCAGCCTGATCGTCTCCGAAATTGCTTGGTGGTTGCTTTCTACTCGTTTGTTCCTAGTACCACCGTGTATACGCCGCGCATCCATCCTTCAGTTAAATATCCGACCTGTCCGCCGGGACGAGCGAGACCGTCTCATAAGTAACTCAAGGTGAATCATTAGTGTTGTGTAAATTTTGGTTACGTAAGCAATGAACTTAATAGTGTCCTTATGGTGGTGACTGTCTGTGATCCTTTTGTAATCAGATCTAATTATTATCTTTAAAATACTGTTTGCTATATTAATTCATGATCTAATTACATAGTTTTTCTAAGTATGGCGAAGGCCAAGCGTTCGAAATTTAAAGACTTGATCTTTGGTAATTGCATTTGCATCTTTTTTTAGAAAAAAAAGAAAAGGGACAGACGGTGAAAGTCAGTTGTATATTTCCTTAAGAGGACATAGGTCCGAATTAAATTTTTATATTGTTATTCTGATTATGTAATTCTGTAATAATGAAATTTTTTCTTTAGTTGCAGTTAAAATTATGTACCAACTGCAAGTTTGTCCATCAGCAAAGATCCCTTGCTTCCTATCTCCTTTTAGTAGCTGTGGTTATATTGCGGTTTTGGTTTCTCTAGCACGTAACTTGAGCAGTGACACAGCTCACTTGTGTTGATCCTCTGTGCCTTCCAGAATGACAACAGCATCTAGGGAATGCAACGAAAATATTTTCCAGGCCATAACGCTCCCTACGCCGCCCCGACCCTTCCGACGATCGTTCCAGAGTGTTTGCTTTCTGACGCTCCACGCCGTTTACACCACGGCCATCTGTCCCACGGAGCATAAAACGTGATTCACCCGACAAGGCCACCTCGATTTCTTCCTTTGCTGTTATGTCAAGGACCAGGTTTGCCAAACACCACCGGAGCGACAGCGAAGCATTACGGCGCAAAATTATTGACTTTATAGCACACATCCCTCACGAAATGTTGACCAACACATGGGTGGGATGGGAATATCTTCTGGGTATCCCTCCGGGCAACTAAAGGAGCACACGTCGAAATTTGTTAATTGAGTGCTCATATACAGAAACTTGAATGTATTATCTTCGAGATAGAAGATGTATGTCTAAGCGTCTTATTTTCTGCCTTGTGCATGTTTGTAATCAGGAAAAGACTCTTTGACACCCTGAGATTATAGACAAATTTTGATTTTTTTTCCTAAATCTAACAAAGTTAATAGAGTGGTTTCTTTTTTCCACGAATATGGCTGTTTATTATTATGAAGTAAGAACGACTGACGTTTCAGTTTCGGCTTTGACAAGTAGCAGCAACGGGGAGCGTTTAAATGGAAAACTGCCTAACTGGACTTTAGTTCCAGAATGAGATTTTCATTCTGCAGCGGAGTGTGGGCTGATATGAAACTTCCTGGCAGATTAAATCTGTGTGCCGGACCGAGACTCGAACTCGGGACCATTGCCTTTCACGGGCAAGTGCTCTACCAACTGAGCTACCCAAGCTCGTTCCGACACACAGTTTTAATATACCAGGAAGTTTCATATCAGCGCACACTCCGCTGCAGAGTGAAAATCTCATTCTGGAAACATCTCCCAGGCTGTGGCTAAGCCATGTCTCCGCAATATCCTTTCTTTCAAGAGTGCTATTTCTGCAAGGTTCGCAGGAGAGCTTTTGTAAAGTTGGGAAGGTAGGAGACGAGGTACTGGCAGAAGTAAAGCTATGAGGACGGGGCGTGAGTCGTGCTTGGGTAGCTCAGTTGGTAGAGCACTTGCCCGAGAAAGGCAATGGTCCCGAGTTCGAGTCTCGGTCCGGCACATAGTTTTAATCTGCCAGGAAGTTTCAGAACTTTTGTTGTTTCCACAAAAACCTGGAAACATACACACGTTTGAAATAGTTTTCCTAAGCCCTATCTGATGCGTCACAAGCCAGCACATGCCGTAGTTCCATACCTGACCCTGTGTCTATGTCGTATAGGAAACAAGGTTTTATCCTAGTAGCGTAGGCCTGCCTTGCTGCAAATATCGATGTAGCCACGCATAGGGGCGCTGCTTGGCGATGTTTACACCAACATAGCTGACTCTGGCCACATTGATTTCCAATTGTAGTACATTCCTCGGACTTTTCTGCGTAGAGTTTCAACATCAACAAGTATTATATCAGTGTACTCGTCTTTTGAGGCTCTTCCGGATGTCTTTAAAAAAGCGTATCATTCTATTTACAAAATCATATTTGCTTCAATACCTCTATCCATACAAGAGTTAAGATTCTTTATCAGACACCAAAGCACATGCCCCTTAACGATTTGCCGGAAATCTTGTTCCGATATCTGGAACCGTTCACGAAGTAGAAGGTGTGTTACGTCTTACGTTACTCATCCTCCATAAGGAGCCCAGATGGAAAGGAGACTACAGTTATCTGTAAAGAAAATTTAATAACAATATTATACACTGAAGAGCCAAAGAAACTGGTAGGGAAACTGGTACACCTGTCTAATATCGTGTAGGTCCCCGCGACCACGCAGAGGTACCGTAGTGCGACGTGGCATGGACTCGACTAATGTCTGAAGTAGGGCTGGAGGGAATTAGAAACATGAATCCTGCGGGGATGTCCATAAATCCATAAGAGTACGAGAGGGTCGAGATATCTTCTGAATAGCACGTTGCAAGGCATCCCACATATGCTCAATAATGTTCATGTCTGGGAAGTTTGGTGGCCAGCAGAAGTGTTTAAATTCAGAAGAGTGTTCCTTGAGCCACTCTAGCAGTTCTGGAGGTGTCGTATGTCGCATTGTTCTGCTAGAATTGCTCAAGTCTGTCGTAATGCACGGTGGATATGAATGGATGCAGGCGATCAGACAGGATGCTTACGCAAGTGTCACATGTCAGAGTCATATCTAGATGTATCAGGGGTCCCATACCATTCCAACTGCACATGCCCCACACCATTACAGAGCCTCCACCAGCTTGAACAGCCCCCTGCTGACATGCAGGGTCAATGAATTGATGAGGTTGTCTCCATACCCGTACACGTCCATCCGCTCGATACAATTTGGAACGAGACTCGTCCGACCAGGCAACATGTTAGCAGTCATCAACAGTCCAATGTTGGTGTTGACAGGCCCAGGTGAGGCGTAAAACTTTGTGTCGTGCAGTCATCAAGGGTACACGAGAGGGTCTTCGGCTTCGAAAGCCCGTATCGATGATGTTTCGTTGAATGGTTCGCACTTTGACGCTTGTTGATGGCCCAGCATTGAAATCTGCAGCAATTTGCGGAAAGGCTGCTCTTCTGTCACGCTGAACTATTCTCTTAAGCCGTCGTTGGTTCCGTCCTTGCAGGATACTTTTCCGGCCGCAGCGATGCCGGAGATTTGATGTTTCACCATATACCCGATATTCGCTATACACTCGTGAAATGTTCGCACGAAAAAATCCCCACTTCATCGCTACCTCGGAGATGCTGTGTCCTATCACTGGTGCGCCAACTATAACACCCGTTCAAACTCACTTAAATCTTGATAACTTGCCATTTTAGCAGGTACACGATCTAACAACTGCACCAGACACTTGTCTTACATAGGCGTTGCGGACCGCTGCCTGTTTACATATCTCTGTATTTGAACACGCACGTCTATACCAGTTTCTTTGGCGTTTCAGTGTATTACAGTTTTTGTGGACCGATAATACATAATTGCCATTGACTCTGATACACCAATTGCAGCGCTTAGGAAGGTAGTGGAGGGCTTCAGTGAAGAAATTCCTAGGTTGTATTCAGCTTTCCCCCGTGGGCTCTGAGCACTATGGGACTCAACTGCTGTGGTCATAAGTCCCCTAGAACTTAGAACTACTTAAACCTAACTAACCTAAGGACAGCACACAACACCCAGCCATCACGAGGCAGAGAAAATCCCTGACCCCGCCGGGAATCGAACCCGGGAACCCGGATTTCCCCCGTGTTTTGAACTTTCTTGTCACTGGTGAACCTCTGACCTTACAGAGATTTTTCTAAGGGTCACAGGTAAGCCAGTCATATCCATAGATATCGGGGCTGTAAGGAGGATATTCCAGGACCTCATACAGAAATCTTTGAAGTAACTTGAGGGTCGAATGAATGGCTCTGAGCACTATGGGAATTAACTGCTGAGGTCATCAGTCTCCTAGAACTTAGAACTACTTAAACCTAACTAACCTAAGGACATCACACACATCCATGCCCGAGGCAGGATTCGAACCGGCGACTGTAGCGGTCGCGCGGTTCCAGACTGTAGCGCCTAGAACCTCACGGCCACCCCGGCCGACAACTTACGGTCGTTTGGCCACATGTGGCCTAACGGTGTTCCATTCGAGAGCAGGGTCAACCCTGCACTTGTTTTTCACAGCCTGTTTGGAAATCACCAAAGTGTTGTAACACTGTTCAGCGTTAGCTATTTCACCCCAAGGTAGCCAGTCAATGAGTAGACGTCCTTCTTCGTCAAAAACGAGACTGAGGTTCACCTTTCCGTCCTTTGGGGCACAGTGGGCTTTTTTTCTGTTTTTGTTTTGTTTTTGGCGAGGGGGGCCGGGATTCCGGCACTATGTTTGGAGACGTGGTCGAAGTGTCGATACCACATTTAATCTGACCAAAGAAATCCCTTGCTCGATCCATCTAAGTCAACAGTTCGATCTGGCAAACTCCCTTTTTCGCCGTCTTCTTATTTTCCGAAAAATGCTTGGTCACCCATGTGCACAACTTGACGGTAAGGAATCTTCTCATGGATCACGTGATGCATATTTTCTTTGCTTACCGACAGTTTAGCAGCAGCGTCACGTGTGATGGTCAGACGATTCATCTGTGTGAACTCCTTCAAATCCGAAAAATTGGGAATCTGTAGTAAGTTCTGTGGGATCAAATTGCTAAGGTCATCGGTCCCTAGGCTTACACACTACTTACTCTGATTTAAACTAACTTACGTGAAGGACAACGCACACACCCATTCCCAAGGGAGGACTCGTTTCTCCAACGGGGCGAGCCTCGCGAACCGTGGCAAGACGCCATAGACTGAGCGGCTACCCCGTGCGGCTCCAAATCCGAAATCGTGACACTGGTAATGACAAAGTTTGCCTCCCCCGTCCATGATATTTACTCGTTCCGTCTCAAAATGCTGACACCACCGAAATATCGTGGATTGTGCGAGACACTGGTCTCCGTACAACTCTCCCACCCTGCGATAAACTTGTAAAACTTGCCCCCTTCCTTCGCGAATAGTGGAGAACTGTTATGTGCTGGAGGAATTCATCATTCAAACCACTGCGGAAAAGAATTCTCCAGATATGAGGAAAAGTTTGCGAAGCCGTCAACTCCGCTTGTGCTACTGGAGATACTATCACAGCAAATTTGGGCATACTTTATACTGAGTTGAGAAAAATCATGGGATACCCCGTAATATCGTGTCAGACATCCTTCTTCCCGACATATTACAGACGTTCGACGTGGCATGAACTCAGCAAGTCGTTAGAAGTCATTTGCAGGACCATTCTGCTTCTGTAGTCGTCCATAGCTGCGAAATTGTTGCCGGTGTAGGATTTTGTGCACCAACTGACCTCTAGAATATGTCCCATAAATGGTCAATGACATTCATATCGGGCGAATCGTACTATACACAATGTTCTTCAAACCAATCGCGAACAGTTGTTCCCGATTGCCATAGCGCATCGTTCTTTGGGAACACGAAGACTAAGAATGGCTGCAAATGGCCTCCGAACACTCCCATCGCAGCCAGTGATCGATCCAGTTGAACCATGTAAACCCAGCCCACACCATTACGGAGCAACCACCACGTTGCTCAGTGCGTTGTTGACAACTTGGGTCCATGGCTTCGTGCGGCAAGCGCCACACCCGAGCTCCACCATTAGCTCTTTCCAACTGAAATCGGGATTCATCTGACCTGGCCACGGTTTTGTAGTCCAACTGATACTGTGACGAACCCAGGAGTAGTGCCGTAGGCTATGTCGTGCTGTTAGCAAACGGACTCGTGTCGGTCGTTCGCTGCAATAGCCCATTAAAGCGAAATTTTGCCGCACTGTGCTGACGAATACGTTCGTCGTAGTCCCATATTGGTTTCTGCGGGTATTTCCGAAGAGTTACTTATCTGTAACCAATGACAACACTACGCAAGCGCCACTCCTCTAGGTCATTAAGCGAAGGTTCAAATGGCTCTGAGCACTATGGGACTTAACTTCTGAGGTCATCAGTCCCCTAGAACTTAGAACTACTTAAACCTAACTAACCTAAGGACATCAGACACAGCCGTGCCCGAGGCATGGTAGCAGCAGCGCGGTTCCGGACTGAAGCGCGTATAATCGCTCGGCCGTAGCGGCCGGTGCTGCAACCTCAGCCGGTAAAGTCATGGTGATGGTCTTCTGGGACTCTGTTTGGGTTATTCTGTTTGATAGCCTCCGTCATGGTGCACCTACGAACACTGATTTGTACTGTGCTACCCTCAGGAAATGGAAGAAACTACTTCAGCCTGTTCCACTCCATGAAATTGGAAACGAAGTTCTCGTTTTATGTGACATCGCAAGATCTCACGCAAGTCTGCACACCCGAGAGTAGTTCACAAAACTGCACTGGACTTTTCTTCTTCGTCCACCCTACAGCCCGGATCTCACACCTTCGACTGCCATCCGTTTGCCCCAATAATGGATGCACTCCGCAGGGGGCAGTACTTGGATAATGGGGAGGTTATTGGTGCAGCAAGGCATTAGTAGAGTTGTACCATGCGAGGGTACACACACCCTCCCAGTACGGTACGTAGGGCTGTTGCACTGAACGGAGGTTATGTTAAAAAATAGAGTTTCACAACCAAAGTAGTGGAGAATAATGTGGTATATTGGAATCCTGAATAAAACCGATCTACTTTGAGAAAAAAAAACTGTGTTGCATTATTTAGTGAACGACGCTCGTATCTCTCCCGTTGGGTCTGCCTTTGTTTGCTTGCTCTAAGACATTCGAGCGTTTTCTCCTCCTCAGATATACAGAACGTTCTCAGACGTAAAGCTCGTTGTTTTCGACAGGGAGAAAGGACTCGAGACTGGCTTTTGAGATGTATTAGCTTCGTAGGGCAAGAATTCCCCAAATTTAAAGGCTTGATCGCTCGGTCAGACGCTTGACGAGAGACGGGCCTAATTAACGGTGCGTAACAGGAGTAGCAGCAGTTGCAGGGCGAGGGAGAGGGAATGCCGGGATTCCCGATTCCTTCCGGCAGCAGCGCCGGTGGACATTGCTCCCGCGCCGCACCGACCCCATAAACACAGCCGGCTGTCGCTCGTCCCTAATACGGTCCCAGCAGCGCCGCTCCCGCTGCCCAAACACGCCAGCTAATTATAACAAGCACGCCTCGCCAGGCCACGCCAGTGGCTGGAGCGCGCAGCCGTGTCTCCAGACGCGGACACTTGGCTATCAAAACTCATGTGCTCCGTGGGGAGCCGTTTCTGGGAGCTGAAAAGACTGTTTTTTTTTCTATTATCTCATTTCGCTTTGCTGGCTGTTTTTCATTAATAGACCTGGCTATGAACTGCCTAACGTTTGGTAAAAGCTGATGTCTGTAGCGCTCAATCCGCGAGCGGGCTTGTGGCCTGACTACGTAGAGTACTGGCTTTCCGTCGCATTGGTACTAGAAGGGGTAGGGGGGAGAGACCAGGATTGAACCTGAGACCTCCAGAGTCGGAGTTTAGAGCACTACATACTTCCCCCCCCCCCTAAAAAAACTGAAAAATTCGTGGTTTCACCGAGATTCGATCCCTCAGTCTCTCTGTTTGCTGGCACGCGCTTCACCGCCTCTTTTTTCGATCTCTCGTTTTCTAGTTACACGCTTTACCGGGAGACGTGGCAAGTCGCTGGTAGTCCCCTGCAGAATATTGGACCGTCCTACCTCTATGGCCGTCCCTAATTGCGATAGTGTTCCCAGTGTAGGATTTTGTGCACGAACTTACCTCTTGATTACGTCCCATGTCGGGCGATCTGGGTGGCCAAATTACTCGCTCGAATTGTCCAGAATGTTCTTCAAATCAATCGCGAACAGTTGTGGCCCGATGACATGGCGCATAGGTGACCATAAAAATTCCACCGTTGTAGAAGTCCACAAGTGGCTGCAAATGGACTCCAAGTAGCCGAACATAGTCATGTCCAGCCGATGATCGGTGCACAGCACACCACACAATTATGGAGCCACCAGTAGCATGTGCAGTTACTTGTTGACAACATGGGGTCCACGGTTTTGTCGGATCTGCGTCACACTCGAACCCTAGCATCAGCTCTTACCAACTGAAATCGGAACTCCTCTGACCAGGCCATGGTTTTCCAGCCATCAAAGGTCCAACAAATTTGGTCACGAGCCCAGGGAAGGCGCTGCAGGCGATGTCGTGCTGTTAGTAAAGGCACTCGCGTCCCTCGTCTGCTGCCATAGCCCATAAAAGCCAGAGTTCGCCGCACTGTCCTAAGGGATAGAAGACGTTACTCGCACGTCCCACATTCATTTCTGTGGTTATTTCGCCCAGTGTTACTTGTCTGTTAGCACTGACAACTCTACGCAAACGCCGCTACTCTCGGTAGTTACGTGAAGGCCGTCGGCCAGTTACTGTTTTACTTTTTTTTATTTTATCAATCCTTTGAGGGGTAATACCTAAAATCTGGTATTCTCGGCACACTCTTGACACTGTAGATCTCGGAATAATCATCCACGCGTTTAGCTACTACTAACATTCAGCGTTCAGCGTCTGTTAGTTTCGATCGTGCGGCCACGATGACGTCGGGAGACCTTCCACATGAATCACCCGGGTATAAATGACAGCCCTTCCAACGCACTGCTCTTTTATACATTACGTACGTGATACTACCGTCATCTGTACGTGCGCATGTCGCTATCCCATGATTTTGTCACCTGAGTGTAATAAGACCAGTGCTGCAAAAAAGACAAATTTTATAAAAGGCAAAAAAACGGGACTCAGTCCAGCTATCCACCGAGAAAAGAGTCCCAAGGGTATCCACTATTTAAAAAATTGAAACAAGACCAATAGGACCACAAAAATAAAATAAACTGCGAAACAATATACCTGAAAATGGCCCCTGACTAGAAAGGCACAATGAGCTACTAATACAACCGATACCTTGACGACGAAATATAAGGTTCACAATATTGGCGATACCGTGGCAGGCACAAACATTTCTAATATGTAGACTGTTAACGGAAGGTGAGTTCATATCGCCCTCCATCTACAGTGAAATGAACATAGTGTCCCAACAGTCATGCAGTTGGATTTGACTTTTCCCTCGGAAAGGAGACGTCTGGACCCAACAGGATATCAGCCGAAAAGGCAGTCTCAACCGATCGAGTGGGAGACGCTAATTTTCTTTTAAGCAAGAGCCATTTCATCTTCAGAGCATAACAGATAAATCTATGTTGTAGTGTACATATGGCGGGATAGTGACTGCATTGATACGTGACACCAAGTCCAATTCTAAATTGGCAGTCGTCGGTGGATAAAAGGTTGAGGAGCACTTGACACAACGAGGATGTCACCGTCGTTGTTAGAACAGGAAGGTGAAGATGAAACCACTCCAAGAAGTTAGCGGCGATACCCCTTCAACAGGGGCCGTACCATCAATCCATTCCCTGCGCATTAACGAAAATTCGGTAGCGAGATGCGGTCTCTGTAGAATATCAGCCCCTAAGTAACTGACAGCAACATAAAACCCGCTAGACCTCCATGGCCACTTATCTTTAGGACTTATGGGAAGCAAAAAATACATGTGTGCTCAGTTCGTGTTTGCGCCGTAGATTTTTCGTGAAAAAAATAGGGGTGTAATCATAACAAGCGTTTCACAATAATATATACTTTAATTATCAATCTATTAAATATACTGAGGTTATGTAGGGTATCACAATTCTGTAGTTACAGAAAAGGTAAGTACAAGTTTGGAGTTTCGTTGGCCGATATATGCGCGACGGACCAGATAGTCATTGCTTTGCGCTGTTTTGGATTTTTTAAATTTTTTTCCCGTTGTTTTCGACGCTGCCCTACCTCTCGCTTCGCTCCCCATTGGACTTTTTCGACTTCAGATTCCTTTCGACGCGACCCTTCATGTCGACTTGCGTTTCCTATCATTCCAAGCATTCTTATGAACCACATGAGACGGCGTCTTTCACTATTTGTAATTTTCATTTTAATACTGAATTTTACTTATTCGGACGAATACTGTTATTGTTTCACTTTGTCATTGTTTCACTTTGTCTCCTGGTAGTACTCTGAAAGCCCTTCACAATGACGACAGGATCTCTGTCCTAGCTAAACGCTTTTCCACGCTCCACCAATTTATGTCTTTGCAAAAATATAATTCGTACCGGTACGGACAGGAGTGTGAGTTACAGCGCCGCTTCCGGGACGAGGAAGAGCACCACCCCGGATCGAATTCGCCCTGAGGATTAACGTCGTTGTCGGTATGTCAGCCATCCTCTATGTGCTTTTTAGGCAGTGTCCCGCATCCCACTTGGTGAATAACTAGTCCCGCCTCAGTTACACGATTCTCAAACATTTAGAAAGCGTCCGTTCACCTCCATATCACTAACACTTCACGCAGACAGTTTGGATACACATAATCCGTCCCGGAGGGGTTGTCGTGCGAGGGAGGCAACGGCCTAGCGGCAGGTTCGGTCAACTCTTACATTGAGGTGACAAAAGTCGTGGGATAGCTCCTAACATCCTGTCGGACCTCCTTTTCCCGGCACAGTGGAGCAAATCGACGTGGTGTGGACTCAACAAGTCGTCGGCAGTTCCCTTTTCAAATGGCTCTGAGCACTATGGGACTTAACTTCTGAGGTCATCAGTCCCCTAGAACTTAGAACTACTTAAACCTAACTAACCTAAGGACATCACACACATCCATGCCCGAGGCAGGATTCGAACCTGCGACCGTAGCGGTCACGCGGTTCCAGACTGAAGCGCCTAGAACCGCACGCCCACACCGGCCGGCTCGGCAGTTCCCTGCAGAAATATTGAGCTATAATGTCTCTATACCCTCCGTAAAAACGGAAGTGTTGCTACTGCAGGGTTTTTACACGAAGTGACCTCTCTACTACGTCCCATAAACGTTCGGTGAGATTCATGCCGATGGATCTGCGTGACTAAATCATTTGCTGGAACTGTCCAGACTATTCTTCAAACCGATCGCGAGCTATTGTGATCCGGTGACATGGCTCATTATTATCCATAAAAATTCCATCGTGGTTTCGGAACATGAAATTCATGAATGGTTGCAAATGGTGTTTGAGGTCTCTAAGTAGTTGAATATATCCATTTGCAGTCAATGATCGGCGCATTTCGACTAGAGAATCCAGTCCATTCCATGTAAAACACAGCCCACACCATTATGGAGCAACAAAGGTTGCTCTAGGCCTTGTTGAAAACTTGGGTCTATAGTATTTTGACTATAGTTCAGTCTTGATCACACCATTTATGTTTCAATGACATACGTAACCGGTTTCGGTTATTTTTACATAACCATCATCAGACCCATGGCTCCGTTAGGATGGTAGGCGGAGCTCTCCTCAGTTGACTTCGTAGCGGCTGAGGAGAGCTCCGCCTACCATCCTAAGGGAGCCATGGGTCTGATGATGGTTATGTAAAAGTAACCGAAACCGGTTACCTATGTCATTGAAACATAAATGGTGTGATCAAATATAATAATCTATTGATCACTGTATTCCAAAAATGTTTACCAAAATTGGGTCTGTAGCTTCGTGAGGTCTGAGCCACACTCGAAACCTACTATCACGAACTTAAATCTGGACTCAGCCGTCCAGGTCAAGGTTTTCCAGTCATTTATGCCCTGAGAGATATGGTCACGAGCCTGGGAGAGCCGCTGCTGACGATGGCATTCTGTTAGCAAAGGCACTCGCGTCGGTCATCTGCTGCCGCAGTCCATTAACCCCAAATTTCGCCATACTGTCCTAACGGATACGTTTGTCGTATGTCCCACATTGATATCTGCGGTTATTTCACACAGTGTTGCTTGTCTGTTAGCACTGACAACTCTACGCAAACGCTGCTGTTCTCGGTCGTTAAACGAAGGCCGTCGGTCACTGCTTTTTTTTTGGGGGGGGGGGGGGGGAGCAGAGAGGTAATGCCTGAAATTTGGTACTCTCGGCACATTCTTTTCACTGCGGATCTCGTAATATTAAACACCTAACGGTTTCCGAAATGGAATGTCCCATGGATCTAGCTCCAACTACCTGTCCGCGTTGGGAGTCTGTAAACTCCCGTCGGGCGGCCAGAATCTCGTCGGGAACCTGTTTACATGAATCACCTTAGTACAAATGACAGCTCCTCAAAAGCAATGCCCTTTAATACCTTGTGTATGCGACACTATCGCCCTCTGTATATGTGCATATCGTTAACCCATGACTTTTGTCACCTCAGTGGAAATTTGGCATGCCACATCCGTTAACAACCAAGCTGACTCTGCGCCGATGCGGGACAAAGCAACAAGAAGAATAAGACATAACTATAACACGCATTTGCCTACACTTTCACGATGATTTCACAGGCAAAAGAAACACTATGCAAAACAAAAACTTAACAACACGATCATCTCAAAGATAAAAGCAAAACAGAACATAAAAATGAGTAGAACCCGAAATTGCGAACTGATGACTTGACCAGAGAGGAAACAATGTCGTGTTTGCACACGAGAAAAAGGGAGCCATTGTGGCAATAGCGTACACACCAGTGGGCTTGCAAGTGGAATGGTGCCACACCCTACACGACAATGCCGTGTGCAGCACAGCATACATTGACCAACAGTTACATTTGGCTGTACTACGTCCTCACTGTCACTTCAGTAACGTTTATTGGAATGTTATTTGTATGAATAAGCGTTTCTTCTGAATAATCCAATAGCTACTTTAATTCTGGCTTCATTTCTCGCAATTATCTAACATGGTCTGGTTTAGCTTGAAGCTTCTCGTCTCCTTCGCTCTAGATGACTCGTTCATCCTGGCACATTTTAAAATCAAATGCGAAAGCCAGAGTAATTATTCTGAGTCTTTCCTTGCCAATTCAGTTCTGCGCGAAAAAAAAGGGAAGAAATTTCCGCAAAAGTGGTATTTCATTGTATTACTCATACAGTCGCAGCAAATCCTACCTAACAACATGTTTGTCCATATTCTCAATGGGCTATTTATTGTGTGGACATCGTTTCTTTTCTGGGGTAGATATTTGAATCTCACTTCGTCAGCATCGTATCACTCCGCCGTAATTTGCATGACATTGACTTGCTCTAGCATTCAGCTTTTCTGTTTCGTCAGCTCTTTGGTTCAGTACTTTCGCTTCTTTCTCCCTAACATAATCTTCAAATTAAATTATGTAACATAACGGCGCACGTGCCCACGGAGCCATCACCTGCTACTCTAGCACTAAGAGAACGCGCTCTACTTTGAATTGAAACAGTCACGCGACCGAGCGGAGTCTCGTAGCAGTCGGGTGTATAATTAGCTTTGTCGAGTAATACAAATGCATGGTTCGTTTCGAGAGCAGCAACGATCAAATTCCAATAATGAACCATGTTGGACGGAAAACGTCGAGGGACTGTTCAGTGGAGAAGTATTCTTCAAATTTTGCACTATTTCACCTTTTGTTCGCGAAGTGTTAACGCTACGCTGTAAATGAAACTCTTTCCCTATTTCACTGCTGGAGGCCCCGGAAGAACGCGCACAGTGTGTGATCTGGTCGCAGTGTTGGCCTCAACATGGTGCTACGACGAGCTGCCATTACTGCTGGCTCATATTACTTATTTACTCTGAACAAGAAACTTTAGAAGCAAAGTACACTTCGTATATTCTTCATTGTTGACATTTCTCAAAGCATACACCATTACAACGAAAAACTTGTTAGGAATAATATACTCTTTGGGGGACAGCCAAGACTCTTGCCAACATTTTCATGATGAATAAATCCATTCCAGTTGTACTTGACATACACTTTACATGGGTACAATCGTACACGTGATCCGAGTTTCAGGACGTAAATCCCGTCATCAGGTGCGCAAGAGAAAATCGCACCAATCGTGCTCAACAACCAACAAATTTTTCAAGTAGCATGCGAGATCCTGAGCAGGTGATGCGTGAACACGTTCTTCGAGTCAGCCAGTACTACACCCGGTAAACGGGGCCTAACCGGAAACAACCATGCATCTATCAGCAAATAAACAGTCGTTGCTAGTCTGATATAACCTACGAACCACTTGAACGACCGGACATGTGGCATAGGTTTAATAAAATAAAATGAAGGAATAAATGCCATAGAATACCAACCTGTGAACCTCAAAAGTAGCTTATTATACATTCTGAGAACCGAGAACATTATGACCACCGGCCTTCTATCGATATAAACCCGTCCAGTCGAGGAATGACTGCTAGCAAGACACACGCACGGTGTGTGTAGTATCAGTGACCGTGCTGTCCGTGTGTAGAATGGGGAAGGCGCATGATCTATATGCGTCTGACTGATGGCAGATTGTAATGGCCCAGAGGCTCGAGAAGAGCATTTCGGTAACTGCACAACGTGTAGGGTGTTGGAGGAGTGATGCGTGAGTGTGTTAAACATGTGGTAAAACAAGACGCCATGGGGTTGGGCGGCCACCCGTCATTCAGATGTCGAAGTCGTAGGCAGGGCGGTCTGATAAAACAGGGCAGGTGGCGAGATGTGGCGGAACTAACATCAGACTTTGATGCTGGGTGGAGTACAAGTGTGTCTGAACACACAGTACACCGAACACTCCTAACCATGGGCCTCCACAACTGGCAAACCATGCGTGTACCAATGTTAACACCACAGTATCGGCAACTACGACTGAAATGGGCTCGTGACTATCGGCACTGGACGTTAGTGCACTGGCAAAGGGTTGCGTGGCGTCAAGAATACCGATACGTTCTCCGTCATACCGATGGGAGTGCGCGAATCCTTCGCCTTCCAGGAGAACAGCTCCTTGCCACCTGTGCTGCGGAACGGAAGCAAGCTCGCAGCGGCTCCATTACGCTCTGGGAAGCATTCGTGTGTGAATCCAAGAGTCCAGTGGTGCTACTGCAAGGCATCATGACGGCCAAGGAGTATAGTTCACTGGCTGCAGACCACGTACACCCGTTCATGACGAACATATTTCCCGAGAGCAGTGGCATTTTTCAACGAGATAATGCGCCACTTCTCAAGGCTAGAAGTGTGATGGATTGATTCTTGGAATGGAGCGGCGAGTTCCAATTGATGTGCTGGGTCCCCATCTCGCCAGATCTGAACCCGATCGAACACATCTCGGATGTGACTGAATGTGGCGTCGTAGTTCACTGCCCTCCTCCCCGGAATTTACGGGAATAGCTGACTCGTGTGTGCACATGTGGTGCCAACTCCCTCCTTCGCCTACCAAGGCATCATTGCTTCCATCCCACGATGAGTCGCCGTCATTATAAGTGGTTTTAATGCTTGGACCTACATTTACTTCTGTCTATTTTATTATTGACTTACATTTAAAACTTCTGCATCTAGATGTACAATAAACATAATTTGCGGCTGATTTCTGTACCCTTTACTACTTAAATATAGAGAATGGTCCATTGTCCCTCGTAATGGAGTAGAAAAATCTACGAAAGATGACTTATTTTTTGCTTCCTGTGGCGAGGTGGCATAAGAAGCCCTGACAATTTCATTGGCTTGGGCGCGGACTCTTCGCACGTCTATCTGCACCAATCACGTAACGTCATTTATAAAAGTCGCTGTGGCAACGCCTCAGTGGTGTCGTCGTTCTATAGAAGACTATACTGGTTTCTGCTGTTAATCCTTTCGGGATGTGAGGTCGTGGTCCAGGAAACTCTTCTGTTCCTGACGTTTCGTTCAGGGAATGCGCTGGACATCCTCAGAGGCTCTCCTCCGCTGAGTCTTGCCGACTGATGGGTCGGACGTCCGAGAGCGACACAAATACTGCAGGGGGGGGGGGAGGGGGGGGTCCGTGGTCAAGGTAATACGTGGATTAGCAGAGATAATCCTTGTCAGAAATAAAACTTATCGATTCCATTGTCGTCTTGTCAAAACTGTCTAGCGATTGTGCAGAGCTACTGTCCATATGTCGCTAAGTTTCATTGCCTCCTCTTTCCTATTAAAATTTCCTGATACTTATAAATTTCGATGAATTCTCTGCATAGTCGTGGATCTTAATTTGGCGTTATAGATAAAATTTCAGTTTCAGAAAACTTCACTTCAAGTTTTCCTGACTAAAAAGCTGATTTCTCTATTTTTCCTAGTCGGCAAAGACTTTTGTGCTCTGTTAGCCTGTATTTACGCTCCTCTTGATAGTTCCAATATTAACTTTACCACACGTACACGGAATTTTGTATAAGCCACATCTCGATAAAGGAGGGCGTTTATCCTTCACAGATCGAAGTACTTTTCTCTTTGTTGGTCTAAAGACGGACCTGATGTCATGTTTCTGTAAAATCTTACCGATCTGATCCGTTACTTTTTAATAAAAGGGAGAGAAACAGTATTTTTCCGTCTCTGTGGTTCATCCTTACCTTCGGTCTTCTGTTCCTTGGTTGCAAAATCTCTTTACCTCTTTCACTAAGTAGCCATTTTTCTCAAAAGCCTGCTTCAGATCTTTTATTTCAGCGTCCAGGTGTTCCGATGTGCATATCCGTTTGGCTCTACCGACAAGACTTTTAATGACGCCTCTTTTTTGTTTTGGATGGTGATCAGAGTTTTTATGCAAATATCTGCCGGTATGTGTTACTTTCTAGAAAAAAGGATGTTCCAAACTTCCATCGGACTGTCTCATAACTAAGCATCCAAGAAAGATTTTCTGTTATCATTTTCCATTTCCATGGTGAACTGGATTTTTGGATTAATTTGATTTAGATGATCAAAGAATTCGTCCAAAGCCTTTCTAACAAGGGGCCAAACCACAAATATGTCATCTACAAACCGGTATCAGCGAGATGGTTTCTTCTTTGCTTTGTCAGAGCCGATTGTTTGAATTTCTCCACATAGAAATTAGCGATCGCAGGACCTAATGGATTACCCATTGCTACACCATCAAGTTGGTCATAAAATTTTATCTCTGACAAGTATTATCTCCGCTCATCACGTGTTACCTTGACCACGCCCCCTTTCCTACAGTATTTATGTCACTCTCGGACGCCCGACCGGTCAGTCGGGAAGACTCATCAGAGGAGCGTCTCTGAATATGTCGAGCGCAGACCTGCACGAAACGTCAGGAACGGTAGAGTTTCTTGGACCGCGACATCACATCCAGAAAGGATTACAAGCAGCTATGTCGTCCGGTCGTGAAAGCCTTCATTCTATACTGTTCTCACTTGCAGCCGTTAGCGTTTCGCAGCTGAAAGCTGGCAGAAAGGCTGCCGGATGTCAGGGATCGTCTTGACTATAGCAAAGAAAGTATTTCACTGGACGGAGATAATTTCCCATTAGAATTTTACTGACCCATTTCCATTTGTCTTACCCCATTTAAGTAAGTCAAAGTAAATACATCGAGTATTTCAGACTGCTCCCGTTAGAATAACACTTCAATATGGCGTCATGAGGGGCAACCAGCCGAAGAAGCAAGTGCTAAGAATATACAGAGGTTGGAGAAAAATGTGGAAACATCAAAAACAAATTTAACCCCTAACACGGTGCAGGAAACCCGTTGGCGTGGAAAACCGCTTCAGTCGTCTAGGGTTGGATGAATACAGACCCCGTATGGTTTTCAACGGAATCACTTACCATACTCCCTGCAAACTAGTGGCAATTTCATGTAACGATGACGCAGGTAGACAGCGATCACTCGCTCTCCTCTCCAGAGAAGAAAACAGAACCTGGAATCTGGTGATGCGATAGTCGGAGGAGATGCTCGTACTTTCAAAACCAGTCCTGGACGATGTATGAACAAGGGCCCTGTCATCCTGGAACAAAGCTTCGCCATTAGAAAAGAAATATTGTACCATGGAATGGAACTGATCAGCCAAAGTGATCACTTAATACTTGGTAGTATTGCGGCCTTGTAGAGTAACAATGGGCGCCATGATACGGGTGCCCAAATCATCAGTGAACCCCCTCCGTGTTTCATCTTGAGACACAAACTCTGCCAAAAGTTGCAAACGTTGTGAAACAAGACTCATTCGACCAAATGATTTTCTTCCATTGCTCTGTGGTCCAGATTTTATGGATCTGGCACCAAGCTTCCTGTTACATGCAACTGCATTACTGATGCGTGGTTTTGGAGTTACAATTCGGTCTGCAATTCCTTGCTAATGGAGCTTCCTTTGTGTCTTGTGCCGACAGGGTTCGCGAATCCGACATTCGTTTCTGCAGTGACTTTTGCAGCTGTTGTCCTCTTACTTTTTCGTCACAGTCCTCTTCAATGACCGTCTGTCACGATCACTCAACACACACTTTCGTCCGCATTGTGACTTAGCCGATGGTGGTTTTCGCTTTCCCTGTATGAGGTACAAATCTTCGCTACTGTGACTCCTGAAACACCAAAAACCTCGGCTGTCTTGGTCACGGCAGCACCCTCTATAGGAGCACCAACAATTCGCCACTTTCGATTTCACTTAGCTCCGACAAAATACGCTCACAACTACGAATATTACTGTTCTGATCACTATTGGCACATGCAACATGTCGAGAACAACACACAGTCTCCTTTCGTGTGAAATACAACATCGCAGACTGCAGGTCTGGGTATCATCTGCATTTATGTCCAAGCATGCATTTCTTGCTGTGTTTCGTTATTTCTCTCCAACCTCTGTATAAATAACCAATACCTCATTTTCTAAGGCGCTGACACTGCAATGCTGGATACATGAGTAACAGAAATTTTGTTGTACCATCTGTGGTATCACTTTTCACATACTTACTATTTACGAAAGAATGCTGTAGCGCACAACATATCAAATGAAAACAACGAAAAATAAACAATACCATGCAGTTACAACCAGAGTGAAGTTAAAACAGTGAATAGGACAGAATCAGACTTTTCACCAGGACGAAACGAAACTCAGCTAAGAATACTTCGCTATAACATCTACATCTACATCTACATCCATACTCCGCAAGCCACCTGACGGTGTGTGGCGGAGGGTACCTTCAGTACCTATATCGGTTCTCCCTTCTATTCCAGTCTCGTATTGTTCGTGGAAAGAAGGATTGTCGGTATGCCTCTGTGTGGGCTCTAATCTCTCTGATTTTATCCTCATGGTCTCTTCGCGAGATATACGTAGGAGGGAGCAATATACTGCTTGACTCTTCGGTGAAGGTATGTTCTCGAAACTTTGACAAAAGCCCGTACCGAGCTACTGAGCGTCTCTCCTGCAGAGTCTTCCACTGGAGTTTATCTATCATCTCCGTAACGCTCTCGCGATTACTAAATGATCCTGTAACGAAGCGCGCTGCTCTCCGTTGGATCTTCTCTATGTCTTGTATCAACCCTATCTGGTACGGATCCCACACTGCTGAGCAGTATTCAAGCAGTGGGCGAACAAGCGTACTGTAACCTACTTCCTTTGTTTTCGGATTGCATTTCCTTAGGATTCTTCCAATGAATCTCAGTCTGGCATCTGCTTTACCGACAATCAACATTATATGATCATTCCATTTTAAATCACTCCTAATGCGTACTCCCAGATAATTTATGGTATTAACTGCTCCCAGTTGCTGACCTGCTATTTTGTAGCTAAATGATAAAGGATCTATCTTTCTGTGTATTCGCAGCACATTACACTTGTCTACATTGAGATTCAGTTGCCATTCCCTGCACCATGCGTCAATTCGCTGCAGATCCTCCTGCATTTCAGTACAATTTTCCATTGTTACAACCTCTCGATACACCACAGCATCATCTGCAAAAAGCCCCAGTGAACTTCCGATGTCATCCACCAGGTCATTTATGTATATTGTGAATAGCAACGGTCCTATGACACTCCCCTGCGGCACACCTGAAATTACTCTTACTTCGGAAGACTTCTCTCCATTGAGAATAACATGCTGCGTCCTGTTATCTAGGAACTCCTCAAAGGTTATATGCTGACCATTGACGTCAGCGGTTTGTACACGAATGTTAACAGAGTTTGAAAGTTGTCTATCACAACTGCAACTCTCAGTTCTGACTTTCCTCTTCGCGTATGCTAAATCGCCGGCACTATGCAAAGATGTTTACTATATTGAGAAATCGATCTCCGAAAGCAAGAGAATATGGAGAATATTCTCAGCAGGAAAACCTGCGGAAACACTTTAGCGAGACGGCTCCGGCAGTCAGTCAGGGGCGACCGCGCCGATCGGGTCTTCTGGGAATATTACAGATTGGACTTACAAAGGGAGTGTAGTTCGAGGCTGTCGGTACGCATGGATTGATAAACAGAGACCCGCTGCTATGGTTGAATAGAGTTAAGCAGACTTTAAGTTAATTTTCGTTGTTCTTCCTCAGGTCTTATACCGTAAATGTCTGTGAAACCTTATGGGACTTAACTGCTAAGGTCATCAGTCCCTAAGCTTATAAAGTACTTAACCTGAATTATCCTAAGGACAAACACACACACCCGTGCCCGAGGAAGGACTCGAACCTCCACCGGGACCAGCCGCACAGTCCATGACTGCAGCGCCTCAGACCGCTCGGATACCGTAAATGCCTGCCTATTTTCTGGACTATACTGGAAAGTTTGATGTAGTGCTATTTACGGCATTTCCAGATCTTTAACGAGCACTTATCTGCCTTATGTAGATGTTCGGTGTTCGGTGAGATTGACAGTTTTCGAACCACCGTACTGAATCGGGTTTACATTAGTCAACGAATGTTGTGACATTTGTATTCATCACACTCTCGTTCTGTAACCGTTTATCAGTACTGTCTAAGGCATATCCTATTCTTTTTGATTATATCTTTTGATTTTCTTAGTGTCTTGTACCACGGGTTCCAAGCACAGATGTGTATCTCGAATTGGTCACAATCGTGTTTTAAATGCAACGTTTCCGTGTGAGGACATTGTTGCAGCTTTTATGCAACGTAGTGCGCCGCCATTGTGGGCATATAAGCACCGACAAGCAGGCAAGACAGTAATGAGGAAACGTGACCTATACGGAGATGACAAAAAGTCACGGGATAGCGATACGCACAATACAGATTGCAATAGCATCGCGTACATAAGGCAGTGGAGGAGCTGTCCTTTGTACTCAGATGATTCTCGTGAAAAGGTTTCCGACGTGATTATGGCTGCACGACGGGAATTAATAGACTCTGAATGTGAAGTGGTATTTGGAGCTACCCGCATAGGACATTCGATTTCGGAAATCGTTGGGGAATTCAATATTCCGACATCAACAGAGCCAATAATGTGCCGAGAATACCAAATTTCAGGAATTACCCTTCAAAGGACAACGCAGTGGCAGACGACCTTCACTTAACTACCGAGAGCAGCGGCGTTTCCGTGGAATTGTCGATGCTAACAGACAAGCAATACTGCATGAAATAACCGCAGAATTCAATGTAGGACGTAAGACGACCGTATCCGTTAGGACAGTGTGGCGAAATTTCGCGTTAGTGGGCTTTGGTAGCAGACGACCGACGCGGGTGCCTATGCTAACAGCACAACATCGCGTGTGACGCCTCTTCTGATCTCGTGACTGTATCGATTGGACCGTAGACGACTAAAGACCGCTGCCCGGTCAGGTGAATCCTGCTCTCGGTTGGTAAAAGCTGATGGTAGGGTCCGAGTCTGGCGCAGCTCCCACAAAGCCGTAGACCCAAGATGTCGACATTACACTGTGCAAGCTCCATAATGTTGTGCACTGTGTTTACATGGAATGGACTCGGTCCTCTGGTCCTAACGAGCAGAACACTGACTGGCAGTGGTTGTGTTCGGCTACTTTGAGAACATTTGAAGGCATTCACGGACTTCATGTTCCCAAACAGCGATAGAATTATTATGAATGACAATGCCCCAGGTCACAATTGTTCGCGATTGGTTTGAAGAATATTCTGACCAATTCGAGGAATGATTTGGTCACCCAGACCGTCCGACATGAATCCCATCGAATATTATTGGGACGTAATCGAGAGGTCAGTTCATGCACAAAATCGTACACCGCAACACTTTTGTAATTATAGATGGCTATAGACGCAGCGTGGCTCAGTATTTCTGCTTGGGACTTGCAACGACTTGTTGAGTCGATGTCACGTTGGGCTGTTGCACTACTCCGGGAAAAACGAGGTCCGACACGACAGTAGGACTTTTGTGACCTCAGGGTATGGCGACGTTGTTTGTAGATGCCTCCAGAAAGAACCAGCGTACTGTTAATCTTCATTTGTAATGTAAAACGTGATAGCCAGAGTTGGAACTAAAATGGATGTTTATTCAGCCGGTGACCGGTTGCGGGCTGTGCCTGTTCTCAGATCAACCAGTGTTAGCCAAGTAAATTGTCCGTCAAAAATAACAGTAAATAATGTGGCTACAAATGTGTGTGATCCCTACTAATGTTGTCTCATTAGCTGGGTTTGGATATATCTACTCGCTTTATTTACTGCTATTTTTGACGATCGTTTTGCTTGGTAAGATTAGTAAGGTGTGAGAACGCGTGTAACCCGAAATCGTTCACCGACTGAATAAACATCCATTTCAGTTGAAAATATGCCTCTTTCTGCATCAAAATCTAAAATAAGTTGATGCGCCACTAGACCCAGCACCCTGGAGTTATGCATTTATTTATTTATGGCTGCAGTACATTAGGACTTTGTTTTTATGAAACAGATCTGCTGATGGTCATTATAGACCGAAACCCGTAATCAGTTAACAAAAAGTTTGTGACCATAGACGTAAAGTAAAGGAAACTTATATTTATTTGTTTTTGCCGTCGAAGGGTAGACAGACATTGGAGAATGAAGGATGTGTTTGGTGCAGCAGGTCCGTTGAAAACCGCCGCTGTGAAATGGAAACAGCTTCATAGTACGCACGTCCCATATCGCAAATGTCGTTACACCGAATTTATGCCATCTCAAGTGGGAGACTCTCGAGCAACCGCCCTAAAGTTAGCATTTCTCCCCATGCGATTATTACACCTTCGGTCCCTTAAAAAAGGCCTTGAAGGGTCGGCGATTCTCGTTGGTCGAGGGTGCGCAGCACGCAGCTACGGAGTTCCTCATGTAGCAGGCCACCGTATTCTGCCAAGCGGGTATCTTCACCCTGTTGTGTCGGTAGAATGGCTGCCGCAGTGCTCATGGCGATTTTGCCTCATTAGCATACCGATTCTGTACTGTACGCCAGTCGAATGGCAACTTTTTGATCGTCTCTTACATACGAGGGTTGCCCAGAAAGTAATGCACCGCATTTTTTCTTCAACAATCCTTTATTGAACATTATGAGAATTACACGCAAGAAAGAATGGTGTTTTATTTAGACACCCTACTTTTCTACGTGATCTCCATCCCGTTCTATGGCCTTCCTCCTAGGCGAAACAAGGGCGTGTATGCCCTGTCGGTACCAATCCTTGTCCTGGTGGCGGGGCCAGTGCTTCACTGTGTCAATCCCTCCGCATCATCCTCAAAATGTTTTCCACAAATGGCATCCTTTTAATGGCGAATGACAACATCAGATCGATGCAATATGTCAGGTGTGACAGCCGTGGATGGTGTCCACGATCGCTGCAAATCGTGGAGCTCCGCCAAACCGTCTTATGATGACCTCATCGCCCGTGCCCGGCGATTAACTGTACTTCTGTCGACAGCGGATGCCCCATAGACTTTGCACAAGCGTTTGTGAATATTCCCCACAGTTTCTTTCTCTGCAGTGACAAATTCAATGACGGCACGTTGCTTGTAACGTACATCACCTACAGACGCCATTTTGAAACTGTCCTGCAGTTATCTGTCGGAAGTGAAGGAAACGTGGCGCGTTCGCTCATGAGACTACGTAACGTTTCGCATTCCTAGCACTGTTTTCGGCTGAGAAAAAAATGCGGTGCTTTACTTTCTGGGCAGCCCACGTATTTTCTTTATCTACATTTCTAAGGTTTATTCGTGCTCCCTTGTCAGTGATATAAGTCTTACTGGCTCAACATTGCAATCAACAGACATCTTTCTCAAAGCAGCAAGCAGTAGCACACTAGGAATATTTCTTTGCGTGATCTTTCAGCCCAGATGTGGAGTTTCAGAGAGAGAGAGATGTTGTTTCTCATTTTACATACGACGTGAGAGCTTCGTGACGGTAAATTTCAGTTTTCTAAATACTGAAAATCAGGTTAACAAATCCAGCCAAGCTCCTTTATTGCACGTAACTCGACTATAGGCCGGGTCATTTACCCGTTATTGAAGCACTGCCCTGAGTTTGCTACAAATTAGTTCGATCACGGACTCCGGTGAAATGTTCATTGAACGGTCAGTACTACTATCTTGGCGCAAAGTAAGATACACCTGTCTGAAATCTGTCCTTTTTCTCAAAATATTTGTTGTCGGATAACGTCGAAATACAATTTTTCGGTCTACATTTTACATAGAAGAGGGCTTTCATTCGTGGCATAACCTCAACTTGCATACATGCATCTTATCCGAATTTTAAAAAAAAGAGAAAAGGCTTACGAGTCACAGTCTATGAATACATTTAGTTAATTAGAGGTGATCAAATGTTATTTAGGCTGCGTTATATGCTCCTTTCTTTTGAAAAGTAAATTTCATTTTTATTCCTAATATTGCAAGTACATGTACGAACGCTAGTGCTCCTTTCGACGATCCAGTAGCCCATCTTGTGCATGTATGCAAACTAGATTATTCAGCATACTATGCTGTACACAACAGGAACTCAACATATACCTGCTAACATTGCTACCGCATTCTCGTATTAATGTTAACAGAACATTTGACATTGTTAATATTTCATAGTTACAATGTTAATTTGGCGTATTTAAACAACAAGTAATTCTGTATAACTTGAGCTCCGTTTACAACACGCCTGAAAACAAGTCGACTTGTTTTGAAGGAAAAAAATCGTGAGAGTGTAATGTTACTCTTATCAGCACGACATGAATTTTTTATAACAGGATACAGCAACTTTTGCTACAGCAAAATAATACCTCGATTGATTCTGCAATTTTGGAAAATGCTAATCAACATAGTAACGAAGTAATTTCACTCTCTTATCAGTTTCGACATCGCAACAGTCTAATCCAGAAGATGAAACGTTTGAGCAGAGTATTCAAGATGTGGTACTTTGTGAAACTGTATGTATTGAATGTACTGTTGAACCAGTTAGAGTTTGAAGATGACAGTTGCATGTTCGAAACCAGTACCAGTATGACATCGCAATAAAATATTGCATATGTCGGACAACCGCTACAGAGTCTTACGAAGATGACAGACGGTCGAAACAAGGGACAATGCCATGTTATTTGCTGTCCGTCGAAACAGGTGAATAAACGTTTAGAGAGATAAACAGTCGTGATAGTCTCCGTTATGGCATTATGTCATTTTAGCAAATTATTCAGTAATTTATTTCAAAAATGTTTGCTTACAATAAATAATATAGTCCCTTGTTCAATGTTTGTGATACTAAACATTGTTTCAAATTTACAAACTTTTTTCGCGTTTGAGACAATGAACAGTTAGGCGTGACGGGAACTCCATGCGCCATCTAGAGACATTTCATACGCCCACCGCAAATGCAATACATCCTCTGTTCAAATAAACACAAACAGCAGTCGATCTGCTGAAAACGTTGATTCATTTCTAAAACTCATGTTCGTATCATTTACCTGTTAGGAGATGAGTTAAAGTACTCCTGCGTTTCTTGTAGCCAGAAGTTGTCAACCGTATTAGTAAAATTCAGATTCAAGCAAAAAGACCAAAGATTTAAGGCGATGAAAATTTTTATGGCTATATCTATTATTACTTTTTTTAATCTTTTGTAACATAAATATGAAACTTAAAATGACATTATTAGTATTTAACATTTTCGGGACGGTGGAATGTTGTTAGTGTACGTGGCTTACGTTTTCCGTCCATCAAATAAATAAGGTTAAGCAGGTTTAACGCTTTTCATCAAGGTTTGCACCAATAAAATTTATTAACAGTAAAAAATATGCTGCAACCACCCTTTTTTCCATGTCTTATCCTAAAAGTAAAATTGTAATATCATAGAATAGCAGCATCATATCTTTGGTTTTTTAACCAGTGAAAATAGAATACACGAGATTTGAGTTTTATTCCCATTAACAATTTTATATTAACTGGAGTTCCACTCAATCAAGAACCGTGAAGTCCCTGTAGAGAGTACTTTCGTGAAATCTTGACGTTGTGCACCGAGCTGGTCTCGTACAGGTTCCACAAACGTAATCTATAACCTGTTCTTTATTACAGTAAAGGGAACAACAAAAGCGTCATAACTGAAAAGCTGGAAAACCCCGCAGCGCCAAATACGGAGCCGCGCTCGTTCGCGGTTATGTGGTTGGTTCTCAGGTAACGACTGGCTCCCAAACTGTGGCACCAAAAACGTGTAAGGGAAGGGACCAGCAGCGGAGCACAGTGGCCTTTTACTGAAGCACACAGAGTGTACCTAATGACTGACACTTACGTCGCGAATACATGCAGCAGAGTTCGCGCAAGCAGACAGCACGAACGAATACTGCCGGCGGATTGTTTCACAAGTACCTGTGGGGAAGCCTGACATTGTTTTTAGTTACTGCCCACAATCGATATAAGAAACAGATCCAGCAACTGCCCTACTGATTTCTCTTGCAGAGGTACCCATCTCAGAAATAAAATAAATAATGGAGCTTGATGGAACAGAGTAATTTTTCTTACGATTGCGTTCACGTTCTTCTTGTTATACATTACACTGATAAGCGTTACGTTATCTCTCTCTTTACCGAAATACATGTGGATGTATGTGTCTATTCGTTACTTTGTTATTTGGAAACTGAAGTGTACATTTACTATCAAAAACAGTCTTGATCACAAATTATTTATTCCGGTGACCGGTTTCGACCACAGCTGTGGTCATCTTCAGACTAATGAGTAAGCACCTCCTTCTGGTGTTAAATCACTACTCACTAGTGATTTACCACCAGAAGAAGGTTCTTACTTATTGGTCTGAAGATGATCACAGCTGTAATCGAAACCGATCACCGGAATAAATAATTTGTGATCAAGACTGTTTTTGATTGTAAATCTTTGTAACAACATTGATCACTGTACACTCTCGCAATGTATTCAAAAGTAATGAAGTGTGTACGTCTATAACAAAATACATGTGATGCATAAGGCCGAGTATTTTGGATCGCAAGTGTTGTAATCTACTGAGTTCGCACTACACAGCACACACATATCACACCATTTAATGCTCAGAAAATTATGAAGTGGCTCGATATTTCAACCCCTGAATAAACAGTTAACTATTTGGTACTACCAGTTAACAGATTTGTCCTTTAATGTAGCTCTTGAGTACGAACTTGACTTTTAAGTGACAGCAGTCACTGCCACGAATCACGAATAATTACAGTGAATGTCCAAAGATAAAGTTCTGAACTGATGCAGTTATCATCTTTTAATTCTGTGCGAAAGAATTATTTAACAGCATAATCCATCGATATAGCTTTAACTCTTGACCTCTCACACAACACACAGTTTCCGCTAACACGATGAAGTTTAGTCAGATTTTACGCTAATTTCGGGAAGCTGCTGCGCCCCATGAAATCCTTTAATACGACACACACAGAAATAGTTCCTACACCATTCGTGGAGCGGAGTGAACGCGTTTCCTAGTTAAATTGTCCAATAATGACAAGAGGAATACTAAGACCGTATAAAAACTGCAGATTCTTCCATGCAACCGAATTATATGCAATCTAATCTAAAGCGTATTAGTCACTCAAAGATAATGGTTCTTTGTACGTGAAAAATTAATTATGAAGGCGGACCTTAATGTTATAGATGTACTGAGTAATCTTCTCACAGCACTCTCCATACAGTTGAAATCATTCTTTCACATCCATTTAACTTCAAATATGAAAATTCTCTTACGTGTCTAAGATGACGCACGGCAATTAACAAGAAATAGTCCAGTGTAGAAGACGTCTACCTTCATGAATTATGGTGGCCGAGCGGTTCTAGGCGCTCAGTCCGGAACCGCGCGACTGCTACGGTCGCAGGTTCGAATCCTGCCTCGGGCATGGATGTGTGTGATGTCCTTAGGTTAGTTAGGTTTAAGTAGTTCTAAGTTCTAGGGAACTAATGACCACAGCTGTTAAGTCCCATAGTGCTCAGAGCCATTTGAACCATTCATGAATTATTTAAGTTTGAGTCACTCCCTCTAAGTCTTATTACAATTAGCAATTATCTAAAGCTAAAAATAACCAAGAATTCAGCGACAATACTGCACCGAGCGGCGCACAACATGCATAAGTAGTCCGGCAATACCGTATACAGTATCATTGGTGTCAATGAACCCACCAGCTTAGAATAGCAATATGGGAGGCGAGCGCAAAGAACGTGTAAACAGCTGTTCATTTACTGATAGAACACTCGTAGGAAATGGGAATAGATTGCCAAAACTACCTTACCTTTAGAATTTTAACGTAATGGTCATTACATGCGTCGTGTTTAGCTGTGACTTTATGTACAGCAGACGGGAGATGTAAGGAATTGAACGTGTCTCAATGCAACTATAACTAGAAACATCTTACGTGTTTTTGCTTTTGTATTGTATGTAAGCCTAAATAATTACATTTCAGTTTGTCATATTCGAAATGCTGGCAGTATTTAAATAGGCTATGTATATTTAAGGGGTTTAATAATCTAGTATTAACAGACGTAGCTTAATTATGTGCGTTTAACCAGTTTTGATCAACTTCGGCTTTTCTTCGAATAGCATGCTCGTTATGAAATTGCTCTTATAAGCAGAACGTGTTATTCGTCATTATTTATTTGAGTGCTCTTACGAAAACTACAGTTTGCTTTAAAGGTGTATATATCTAATTTGATGCTTTCTCAAAACACGATTCTACTTGAATGTGTTAACTTTCTCTGCCTCGTGATGGATGGGTGTTGTGTGCTGTCCTTAGGTTAGTTAGGTTTAAGTCGTTCTAAGTTCTAGGGGACTGATGACCATAGATGTTAAGTCCCATAGTGCTCAGAGCCATTTTTTTGAATGTGTTAAGCTTACTAGTACGTAAATATTTGCTCAACTGAAGAAATTCTTTAAATCACCTCGTAAAGCTTACAATGCCACGTCGTTTCAGAAAATCGTGCTTGTAGCACACACAAACTTCTTGGTGCCGCCATCTTACCAAACGTCAGGCTTCAGTAAAAGCTACATCTTTGCCAATCTAATAATGTATGTCTGGAGAGCGGCGTCTGTATAGTTGTCCCTGGGGCCTGAGGTTACACCTTTCGCATTCAACTACTCAGATGCGATTTAGGCTAGAGCACGAAATGCACTAATCAGCACCGACTGATAGCACCTCAGTGCAGCGTTTTTTGCACTTGTTACGAGTTTACACAGGAAATAAAAGGAGGTTGTTCAGCGCAAACTCTACGTCTTCTTCCTCAATAACGTGTTGCAGCACCGCTGGAACGCAATCTTTGCGGCACATATTTGTCAAGCCCTTGGTAGGTTTACAGAGATACGTGGCACCGGATGTCTAGGCATAGCTAACGCAATTCCCGTAACTTACGAGCAGGTGATTTGTGGTTGCTGCTAGGCGCCCGCAGCGTTGCAGGTATGTTCCAGGTGGTTCGCACAGAGTGAGTTTGGTCACCAAGGTAGGGTCATTATCATCGTCCTCACATTTAGTAGGATTATGACCTTGTAAGCAATTCCTTCGATGGAATTACAATTTCCTTTTGTAATCACTACAGATCACAAGAAAGTGCAGATGAATGTCCCCAGAAAGCATAACACGCCCCCTACAGCTCTGTGTCTACCGCGCGGTGCACGTTTCGAGCAATGACTGCGATCTCGTGTACCAAGAAACGTGAGACATCCGGCCAAGCAAAACGTTTGCTTTGAGCCACGGTCCAACTGATGATATGGGAGGTTTAACATGTGAGAGGATTGTCTGCAGCGGAACCACCTTTCCCAACAACTGGTGCTGAACGGCATTCCCCGAAACAGTCATGCCTGCACCAACATTGTACTCTGTCGTCGGATTTTCCACACATCGCCACCTATCCAGCTTTACAGAGCGGGCAAGCCTCCAGGCTCTGTGATGAAGCGTGGACGTCCAGCACCTTGTCGCCATCTCGTGGTTTCACAGTCCTTCAATCGCATTCCATAGATGCTCACGGCAGTAGCAGGCCAATAGCCAACCAGCTCTGCCATTTCCTTGATGCACCTGGCCTTAACATTCTGCCCTTTAATCAAATTAAACTATGGTTCCAGAGTGCTTCTCACGTCTCAGATATCTGTGGTTTATATTTGCCGAATGAAGCGACGAATTCCAAAGCAGGACCTCGAACTTAGGTCTCCACATCGCGAAGAAGATGCGCTAACCACTACGCCAACCTGATACAAATTTTCATGCGTCTCTTCAGTCTGCATACATATACAGGGTGGTCCATTGATAGTGACCGGGCCAAATATCACACGAAATAAGCATCAAACGAAAAAACTACGAAGAACGGAACTCATCTACCTTGAAGGGGGAAACCAGATGACGCTGTGGTTGGCCCGCTAGATGGCGCTGCCATAGGTCAAACGGATATCAACTGCGCTTTTTTAAATAGGAACCCCCATTTTTATTACATATTCGTGTAGTACGTCAAGAAATGTGAATGTTTTACTTGGACCACTTTTTTCGCTTTGTGATAGATGGTGCTGTAATACTCACAAACGTATAAGTACGTGGTATTACGTAACATTCCGGCACTGCGGACGGTATTTTATTCGGGATACATTACCCGTGTTACAATAGACCGTTTACCAATACCGGGAAAGGTCGAGATCGTGTTGATGTATGGCTACTGTGTTCAAAATGCCCAACAGGCGTGTGCTATGTGTGCTGCTCGGTATCCTGGACGACATCATCCACGTGTCCGGACCGTTCGCCGGATAGTTACGTTATTTAAGGAAACAGTAAGTGTTCAGCCACATGTGAAACGTCAGCCACGACCTACAACAAATGATGATGCCCAAGTAGGTGTTTTAGCTGCTGTCGCGGCTAATCCGCACGTCAGTAACACACAAATTGCGTGAGAATCGGGAATGGAATCTCAAAAACCTCGGTGTTGAGAATGCTACATCAACATCGACTGTACCCGTACCGTACTTCTATGCACCAGGAATTGCATGGCGACGACTTTGAACGTAGTGTACAGTTCTGCCACTGGGCACAAGAGAAATTACGGGACGATGACAAATCTTTTTCACGCGTTCTATTTAGCGACGAAGCGTCATTCACCAACAGCGGTAACGTAAACCGGCATAATATGCACTACTGAGCAACGGAAAATCCACGACGGCTGCGACAAGTGGAACATTAGTGACCTTGGCCGGTTAATGTATGGTGCGGCATTATGAGAGGAAGGACAATTGGCTCCCATTTTATCGATGGCAATCTAAATGGTGCAATGTATGCTGATTTCCTACGTAAATTTCTACTGATGTTACTACAAGATGTTTCACAGCATGACAGAAAACCGATGTACTTCCAACATGATGCATCTCCGGCACATAGCTCGCGTGCGGTTGAAGCGGTATTGAATAGTATATTTCATGACAGGTGGATTGGTCGTCGAAGCACGATACCATGGCCCGCAAGTTCACCGGATCTACGTCCCCGGATTTCTTTTTCTGGGGAAAGTTGAAGGCTATTTGCTATCGTTATCCACCGACAACGCCTGACAACATGCGTCAGCTCTTTGTCAATGCATGTGCGAACATTACGCAAGGTGAACTACTCGCTGTTGAGAGGAATGTCTTTACACGTATTGCCAAATGCATTGAGGTTGACGGACATCATTTTGAGCATTTATTGCATTAATGTGGTATTTACAGGTAATGACGCCATAACAGCATGCGTTCTCAGAAATGATAAGTTCACAAAGATACATGTATCACATTGGAACAACCGAAATAAAATGTTCAAACGTAGCTAAGTTCTGTGTTTTAATTTAAAAAAACCTACCTGTTTCCAACTGTTCGTCTAAAATTGTGAGGCATATGTTTGTGACCCCCCCCCCCCCCCATGAACCATGGACCTTGCCGTTGGTGGGGAGGCTTGCGTGCCTCAGCGATACAGATGGCCGTACCGTAGGTGCAACCACAACGGAGGGGTATCTGTTGAGAGGCCAGACAAACATGTGGTTCCTGAAGAGGGGCAGCAGCCTTTTCAGTAGTTGCAGGGGCAACAGTCTGGATGATTGACTGATCTGGCCTTGTAACATTAACCAAAACGGCCTTGCTGTGCTGGTACTGCGAACGGCTGAAAGCAAGGGGAAACTACAGCCGTAATTTTTCCCGAGGACATGCAGCTCTACTGTATGATTAAATGATGATGGCGTCCTCTTGGGTAAAATATTCCGGAGGTAAAATAGTCCCCCATTCGGATCTCCGGGCGGGGACTACTCAAGAGGACGTCGTTATCAGGAGAAAGAAAACTGGCGTTCTACGGATCGGAGCGTGGAATGTCAGATCACTTAATCGGGCAGGTAGGTTAGAAAATTTAAAAAGGGAGATGGATAGGTTAAAGTTAGATATAGTGGGAATTAGTGAAGTTCGGTGGCAGGAGGAACAAGACTTTTGGTCAGGTGATTACAGGGTTATAAATACAAAATCAAATAGTGGTAATGCAGGAGTAGGTTTAATAATGAATAAAAAAATAGGAGTGCGGGTTAGCTACTACAAACAGCATAGTGAACGCATTATTGTGGCCAAGATAGACACAAAGCCCATGCCTACTACAGTAGTACAAGTTTATATGCCAACTAGCTCTGCAGATGATGAAGAAATAGATGAAATGTATGACGAGATAAAAGAAATTATTCAGGTAGTGAAGGGAGACGAAAATTTAATAGTGATGGGTGACTGGGGGGAAGGAATGAAAGAGGAAGCCGCCTTGTAGAATTTTGCAGAGCATAACTTAATCATAGCTAACACTTGGTTCAAGAATCATGAAAGGAGGCTGTATACATGGAAGAAGCCTGGAGATACTGACAGGTTTCAGATAGATTATATAATGGTAAGACAGAGATTTAGGAACCAAGTATTAAATTGTAAGACATTTCCTGGGGCAGATGTAGATTCTGACCACAATCTATTGGTTATGAACTGCAGATTGAAACTGAAGAAACTGCAAAAAGGTGGGAATTTAAGGAGATGGGACCTGGATAAACTGAAAGAACCAGAGGTTGTACAGAGTTTCAGGGAGAGCATTCGGGAACAATTGACAGGAATGGGGGAAAGAAATACAGTAGAAGAAGAATGGGTAGCTCTGAGGGATGTAGTGGTGAAGGCAGCAGACGATCAAGTAGGTAAAAAGATGCGGGCTAATAGAAATCCTTGGGTAACAGAAGAAATATTGAATTTAATTGATGAAAGGAGAAAATATAAAAATGCAGTAAATGAAGCAGGCAAAAAGGAATATAAACGTCTCAAAAATGAAATCGACAGGAAGTGCAAAATGGCTAAGCAGGGATGGCTAGAGGACAAATCTAAGGATGTAGAGGCTTGTCTCACTAGGGGTAAGATAGATACTGCCTACAGGAAAATTAAAGAGACCTTTGGAGAAAAGAGAACCACTTGTATGAATATCAAGAGCTCAGATGGCAACCCAGTTCTAAGCAAAGAAGGGAAAGCAGAAAGGTGGAAGGAGTATATAGAGGGTTTATACAAGGGCGATGCACTTGAGGACAATATTATGGAAATGGAAGAGGATGTAGATGAAGATGAAATGGGAGATAAGATACTGCGTGAAGAGTTTGACAGAGCACTAAAAGACCTGAGTCAAAACAAGGCCCCGGGAGTAGACAACATTCCATTAGAACTACTGATGGCCTCAGGAGAGCCAGTCATGACAAAACTCTACCATCTGGTGAGCAAGATGTATGAGACAGGCAAAATACCCTCAGACTTTAAGAAGAATATAATAATTCCAATCCCAAAGAAAGCAGGTGTTGACAGATGTGAAAGTTACCGAACTATCAGTTTAATAAGTCACAGCTGCAAAATACTAACGCGAATTCTTTACAGACGAATGGAAAAACTGGTAGAAGCCGACCTCGGGGAGGATCAGTTTGGATTCCGTAGAAATGTTGGAACACGTGAGGCAATACTGACCTTACGACTTATCTTGGAAGAAAGATTAAGAAAAGGCAAACCTACGTTTCTAGCATTTGTAGACTTAGAGAAAGCTTTTGACAATGTTGACTGGATTACTCTCTTTCAAATTCTGAAGGTGTCAGGGGTAAAATACAGGGAGCGAAAGGCTATTTACAATTTGTACAGAAACCAGATGGCAGTTATAAGAGTCGAGGGGCATGAAAGGGAAGCAGTGGTTGGGAAAGGAGTGAGACAGGGTTGTAGCCTCTCCCCGATGTTATTCAATCTGTATATTGAGCAAGCAGTAAAGGAAACAAAAGAAAAATTCGGAGTAGGTATTAAAATTCATGGAGAAGAAGTAGAAACTTTGAGGTTCGCCGATGACATTGTAATTCTGTCAGAGAAAGCAAAGGACTTGGAAGAGCAGTTGAACGGAATGGACAGTGTCTTGAAAGGAGGATATAAGATGAACATCAACAAAAGCAAAACGAGGATAATGGAATGTAGTCAAATTAAGTCGGGTGATGCTGAGGGAATTAGATTAGGAAATGAGACACTTAAAGTAGTAAAGGAGTTTTGCTATTTAGGGAGTAAAATAACCGATGATGGTCGAAGTAGAGAGGATATAAAATGTAGATTGGCAATGGCAAGGAAAGCGTTTCTCAAGAAGAGAAATTTGTTAACATCGAATATAGATTTAGGTGTCAGGAAGTCGTTTCTGAAAGTATTTGTATGGAGTGTAGCCATGTATGGAAGTGAGACATGGACGATAACTAGTTTGGACAAGAAGAGAATAGAAGCTTTCGAAATGTGGTGCTACAGAAGAATGCTGAAGATAAGGTGGGTAGATCACGTAACTAATGAGGAGGTATTGAATAGGATTGGGGAGAAGAGAAGTTTGTGGCACAACTTGACTAGAAGAAGGGATCGGTTGGTAGGACATGTTCTGAGGCATCGAGGGCAGCGTGGAGGGTAAAAATCGTAGAGGGAGACCAAGAGATCAATACACTAAGCAGGTTCAGAAGGATGTAGGTTGCAGTAGGTACTGGGAGATGAAGAAGCTTGCACAGGATAGAGTGGCATGGAGAGCTGCATCAGACCAGTCTCAGGACTGAAGACCACAACAACAACAACATGTTTGTGACTATTACAGCGCCATCTATCACAAAGCGAAAAAACTGGTCCAACTAAAACATTCATATTTCTTTACGTACTACACGAATATTTAATAAAAAATGGGGGTTCGTATTTAAAAACAAACGCAGTTGATATCCGTTTCAGCTATGGCAGCGCCATCTAGCAGGCCAACCATAGCGCCATCTGGTTTCTCCCTTCAAGCTAGACAAGTTTCGTTCTTCGTAGTTTTTTCGTTTGACGCTTATTTCGTGAGATATTTGGCCCGGTCACGATCAATGGACCACCTTGCATAAAGATGTTCGAGACTTGAGAAGGTTTCTGGAACCATATAGTTTCGTTTGCTTGAAGCAGCTGTGCCAGGGTTTCAAACAGAATTCCCTGTTTCTTTCGATGCTGAGCAGCAATTCCAATACAGATGGTGAACCTTTGCAATGCTATTTGAGTTTATGGGGGATACCAAGTGGGCTGAGAAGTGAATGGTATCTTGGATTGGAGAAAAAGCCATGCTACGGTAGTCTGTGCCGTTGTGTAAAGGAACAGTGCCTGGGTGTCTTAGTGATTAGCGCAATTACCTAGTGAGCAGAGACCTGGGTTCGAATCCTGCGCTCGGTAGGAATTTTCATTTGTCGGGTAAGCCTATATAATCTTCCCTTTGTGAAAGTCGCTTACGTCAGTGGATTTCCCCATATGAGTCCCGCATCGTCGCTAGAATGATTCCTCATTCGTCTCTGCTCCGCTTATATACTTTCCTTAATGCGTCACGTGTCCGCCAGGAGGCATTCAGTCTCGCGATGGTTAGAGGTCACTATGTTTCAGCTCATCAGTGTCACTTTCCGTGCACTCAATTTACACTGTGGGAGAAATAACAGTCCTTCAGATCTCACACTCGTCATTCACCCCTGTGTAACAAATGCACCTTCATAGCTGAGTCGCTACTGCAGGTCTGTACAGTGGCGCGACTCGCAGGTGACCGGTTCGAATCGAGAGGATAAAAATATTCGCTGTCAGTGTTTGGCCCACTAGGGGAGGAGAGGTAATGGAATTGAAAAGTGATCACCAGAGTTGGCGGGCGAGTAAGCTATGTGCCGACACCCTATCATCATATAACACAAACCTGACTCCATAAGAGACACACACATTCATTAATGTCATCTGCACGCAGATGATACATTTGGGAAACGCATCACTGCTCGATGAAGAAGAAAACGTACTGACCCTCAGAATATCCCAGAGAACAATGCCATATGACTCCTTCTGCATTATCACAGCACAATTAACCGACATTGAACAAGAGCTTCCCAGTCAGAGTTCATTCACTAGTGAAACCATCAAAATTTCTAGCTGATATATACCTGCCGAGTTGCTGCAAAGTACACGCCAAATAAAATACAAAAAATAAAACAAACAAAAAACTTTAAAATAAAAAAGCTATTCACTTCCTAAAAGCACAATACCTTTTCTAAGCTGAAATCTCAGAAATGACATGTATCTTTTCTGTAGGTTCTGTGATTAATTATTCCAGTACATTTATGTCACATCGTGAGGAATAATTATTGTTGTTCTTGTCTTCTGCACGAAGACTGGTTTATGCAGCCCTCCATTCTATGAAAGTCTCTTCATTTCTGCTTAACTACTGCAACCTACATCTGTTTAAACCCGCTTAAAGTACTGAAGTATTAGTGTCTATCTACAGTTATTAACCCCCTCTCCCCGACACACACACACACATACACACTTCCTTCCGTTACCAAATTAACGATTCCTTGATGCCCCAAGATGTGTTCTCTGAACCGAGTCCTTATTTTAATAAGTTTTTGACACAAATATCCTGTTTCTCCATTTCGGTTTAGTTGCTCCTGATCCGTTATTCTATCTATTAATCCAATTTTCAACACTCTCCTTAGCACTATATATAAAAAGTTTCTCTCCTCTTTTTGTCTGATCTGCTTATTGCCCACGTTTCACCTCCATACAACGCTACACTTCATAAAAATACCTTCACAAAATACTTCCTAATCCATAAAATTATCTTCGTTCTTAAAACATTACTCTTTTTTTTCAGAAACTTTTCTTGCTGTCACCGATCCCCTCTAATTCAGCCTACATCACTTATTTTGCTGCACAAATAAAGAAGTCATCGACTACTTATAGAGTCTCATTTCTCAATTCAGTTCTGTGGGCATCTGTAATTTAATTCGACTACGTTTCGTTAACTTGTTTTAATTTTCAGTACAACGAAAATCGAGTCCAAGTTGAAAAATTTTAATTCCTTCGTGTAGAACCACAGTCATGTAGAATTTTTTTTAAAAGAGATTCCGTCATTTGCCTGTAAAATGTTCATTTATTTTACACAATCATGATTTCGGTTTTATAGCCATTTTCAAGCGTTTGTTGAATATTAATAAGGTGTACATAGCATACGGTGCAGGGCATAGGAATAAGGAGTCATTACGTATCTGGAAACATTACTTACATGTTAAAATATATCTGGCCTGTCTGTGACATATCATCGTTGAAAAAACATATTTCTAGCCTCATAGACCAGCTGTATTACAGGTTATGAGTACATAACGAAGATACCTAATGTGACTGACATTGTGCACATTGATAACCATTAAAACGTGGTATGGTACATTTAACAAGCAATATATTCCTGTGACCTGTATTCGTCACTTCTGTTCATCAACTGACGTTAACATATGTCAAAACAGTGGCAAAGATCGGTAACAAAGTGTTACCCTTGTGTGAGCCACATAATCTTTGGTCTACCAGAGGTATTACGAGGAAACGGAGTGTGGATAGTTGTTTAGCTAAATATCCAACATCTCCTTGTAAGACACGTTCATAACAACCCCTTACAGGGATACGTTGTAATACTCCATACTCACAGAATAAATATAACCATTTTAGATGCACAACAAAATTTTGATAGTGTGGCTGCAATATTACGAGTAGTAATTCACTGATTCATGGAGACTTACACAAAATATGCAACAACTTTCACGACCCACGTGAAATGGCAGGGCTACCGCAACTCCCAGAAATTGGGGGATCCTGAGCCAGAACCTGTTCAAAGACACTCTCTATACATTCCTAAAATACGATAGTCCCCATATTAGAACACGACTATTCAGTAGAGGAAGAATAAAAAGCGAATGGGGGCGGGGGTGGGGGGGTGGAATTTTTTTATTATATTTGATTTTTGGGCATAGGCACAACAAAGGCGTAATTCTTTGCCTAACGTTTCGTCTTCAAAGATGGAGACATCATCAGAGGCTTTTGTCACTCAGATAGCTGTTACAGATTCTAAAAGCTCAGGAAGCCCATCTGGTTATATGGTATCCACGCAGCAGTCGATTCGTGACGTCTCAAACCGCAGTCGAAGATAGTGAAGTTGAGGGGCATATGCTATAGAACCTGCAACGGGGAAGAGTTTGTGCACGCAAGTTGCGGGCCTTAGTACTAAATAAAACAGCGCCATCTCTTCCCCAAACAAGTTTCGTAGCATACATCGGCGCGACTTAATGATCTTAGGCAGCGGTCCCTGGTAACATCACGAACCGACCGTAGTGTGGATATCATTTATCAGTTGGGCTCCCTGGGCTTGCTTGCGTCTTTAACAGCTTTCTGAGTCGCTAAAGCCTACGATAATATCTTCAGCTTCGGAATACGAAACGTTATGCAGAGAATTATGTCTCGGACCACGGCCTTATGGCCTTAAATAAAAAATAAAGCAAGTATCGGCCGTGAAGGCCTGCTTTCTATGCTCAAAGTTTCTGTTTCTACTCCCTAAACTTTATTTCTCTTCCCAAATTTCTCCTTGGTTTCCTTTACTGCTTTCTCGATACAGGATGTTCTGAAATTAGCATTACAAACTCCTAGGACTTGTAGAAGGGAGTGAGTACGTAATATATGGTTTCAGATCAAATGCAAAACTGATGTAGGCTTGACGCCGTACATTTATTAGGTAACAGTTTGGAAGGAAACATAACGAAACATCCATTTATCATTTAAGCACATTTGTTTGTATGAACACTTAAACATTACCCGTATACATCATTTCAAAACATAAAAGAACCCAGCATACTGTAGTACAGATGCATTACAACAGCGGCTCGATGTGGCGACCACCAACGTTTTTACAGACATTGAACCTACGAAGCATATTCCGATACACACTCTCCTCATCTGGTATCTCTTCAGATTCTAGTTCAGCGGCCAGAACTCGTGCCAAAAGATCTTTCGCTGTCTCTACAGGACTCTCGTAAATTAAACTCGCAACAAGACAGGCGTTAAATGACATCAGGTGACTGTCTGACGTAGTACACGTCATCCTGTCTGCCCCACTGCAAACCCGAACAAGCAACACCGAGACTTTTCTCTTTCCCTTAGTAGACGTTGACGCGTTACACATCTCAACTGAAACCGCCATAGGATTCTTATTCAAAACATATGTACTCACTTCCCTTTACAAGTCCTAGAAGTTTGTAACGGAAATTTCCGAACACCATGCATACAAGCCGAATAACATCGGTGACCGGTTACAACCGTGTCCCAACAGCTGCTTCTACTACGTGCCCTTCAAGTCATAACTGCAGACTGGCGTCTGAGTCAGCTGTAAATAGCTTTTCCATTTCTGTACTTTATCTCCGCTACCTTCAAAATTCCAAAGAGTATGTTCCAGTCAAATATTCAAAAGCTTACTTTGAATCAGCAATTGTTGTATACGTCGATTTCCGTTTTTTGAAGCTATCTTCTAACATAAGTCATAGGTCAGTATGACGTCGTTTCTGCCAGTTTTTTCATACTTCTGAAAAAATTCATATAATTTCTTTGCAATCTTCACTTATTAAAATGGTGATCCAATAATATTCAAACCTGACAGCACCTTCCTTCTCTGGATAAGGTGTTAAACAATCTAGTAATCTTACTTCTTGTACTTCACAAACCGAGTAGCTAACTATTAACTATATCTTTCGTTACGCCATGTTACACGCACATTTAAATGTCATTAAAATTGCATCAAAAGCGGTTCTTACCAAACTTCTAAGTCACAGTTTCATCTGAAACATGATTAAAACACAATTATCTTCTATCATACAGCAGTAGGATAAATATAATGAGATAATATAAGTTTCAAATGACTCAGTAGCATAAATACACATACAGTGAAACTACGTGAATTGTTGCTGGAAAGCAAGGGTTTACTTAATTAAGTTTCTTAAATTACATTACTATACAGTATCAGTTTCGTTGGTGATGGGCGAGCCCTTTACCGAATTAACTGAGCCCTAGCCTCAAGTTGCCGTTCGGCTACTGCCTGCAATTTTGCCAGTGCCTGTTGGCGTATTTCGTGCCCCAGTCATTACACTCCATCAACTTCACCCCAGATTTAGTGACTGTAAATTCTCAAAGCACACTTCTGACGGTAGTCCACCCATGTGGAACCAATTAGCCAGGAACCAAGTGTAAATTATAACGATAGGCTTTGCAATTCGGCTTCCGCATTGCAGTGCCAATGCTCGTTTGAGGACCGTTTTAGAGACTTCATAAATAACGCTTAAGTCAGCAGCAGCTGGTGCGCTTTACTAACTGTACTTCTCTTACCTCCTCATCAAACTGACATCGTCCGCACAGTGGTATTCAAATGCAAACATAAAAACCTTTTAAAAAATCTGAGAGAGACAAGAAAAACCTTCACTTGTGTGATAACGCACTGCGGATTCGACGTGACTTCAGTGAAGATAGATGGCCTCAGGGGCAGTATAATGTTAAAATAAGACTGAACAAATAAGCCCTCTGAGGACGAACAACTAGCAACGAAACATGTCTGGGGCATAGACAGGCTGAATATGTGTTTTGTTAAAGGATTTCAGTATAAGCGAACTGTTGTTATTACGAAGCGAACATGAACAACACGTCAGAATTTACGTGCATCCATATATAAATTGTTTAGTACAATTTATGAACCGTAGTAGCCTTCAACCTACTACCTTCAAGAATACCACATTAAACTACATTAGCCATCATGCAAATCGTTATATAAAATATACATTTACATTTTATCGACAAAAAAAGTGACAGTTACAGCGACAGTTAGAAACAGGTCACATTCCTTCAACAAGTGCAGGTTTAGCTGCTTTGCACTTTGACAGCTGAGATTTCTCTTATGACCTTTAAACAAACAAAGAAAAGCATATCAAGCTTCCGATAAACTTTTAGTGCAACAGAATGAGTCACGGTACAATGAGTGGTACAATACAGGGGAAAATTTCGTCATAACGGCTAAACAAAGCAGACGTTTGTAACGAAAATGATGCATTTGGTGTACCAACAGCAACTCATGCAGTGTTTTAAATTATAAGTAAATGTAGTAGGCTTCGCCGTGAATTAAAGCTGACAGTACGTGATAGTTCTTAAAAATCCTGTATGAATTGTCTAACACTTCGGTTAGGTTTAGCACTGGTTATTCATAGAAAACTGGGCGACTGTAAAGCGTAGCAGGTACGTCGTGCGTAAGATTGGCGTCTCTTCGGTGTTCTACGATCGAAATTGGATTTAAAGACACCGTTCCCTTTCGGAGACTACGAAACAAATATTTATGTACCACGTCACAATGTAATGAAATCAGAACTTACCACAAAAAAGAATAAACAATACGGGCGAAGCACAACTAACTGAAAGAGCATTCTGGACACAGGGAAAATCTACACTCATGCTCATAAATTAAGGATAATGCTGATACACGGTGAAACAACTCTCTGGTGGGCGGTTTGCGGGTTTAAATCACCTCGGGGTATGACCATGCGGTGCATTTGACCTGCGGTGCAGCACGGTGGCTCTGGCAGCAGGACACATACGCAGAGATGCCACATACGCATGTCGGAGTACGGTGCAGCGAGTAAGTGTGCAGACATTTTCAGACGTGCTAATGGTGACCGTGTGTTGAAAATGGCTCAGAGAACACATATTGATGACGTTATGAGGGGTAGAATACTAGGGCGACTGGAGGCTGGTCAAACACAGCAGGTCGTAGCACGGGCCCTCCGTGTGCCACATAGTATGATCTCAAGATTATGGCAACAATTCCAGCAGACAGGAAACGTGTCCAGGCGCACAGTAGGGGACGTCCACAGTGTACAACACCACAAGAAGACCGATATCTCACCATCAGTGCCCGCAGACGTCCACGGAGTACTGCAGGTAGACCTGCTCGGGACCTTAACCGTAGCCACCGGAACAGTCGTCTCCAGACACACGGTCTACAGACGAATGAACAGAAATGGTTTATTCGTCCGTAGACCTGCAAGGTGCATTCCACTGACTCCTGGTCACAGGAGAGGCCTTAAAGCCTGTTGTCAAGAACACAGTACGTGGTCATTGGAACAGTGGACCCAGGTTATGTCCACGGAAGAGTCCAGGTATAGTCTGAACAGTGATTCTAGTCAGGTTTTGATCTGCCGTGAACCAGGAACCAGATACCCACTCCTTAATATCCTTGAAAGTATGGGGGTCGTGGTTTGATGGTGTGGTGTGGCATTATGATTGGTGCACGTACACCCCTGCATGTCTTTGACAGAGGAACTGTAACATGTCAGGTGTATCGGGACGTTATTTTGCACCAGTATGTCCGCATTTTTAGAGGTGCTGTGGGTCCCACCTTCCTCCTATGGATGATAACGCACGGCTCCATCGAGCTGCCATCGTGAAGGAGTACCTTGAAACAGAAAATATCAGGCAAATGGAGTGGCCTGCCTGTTCTCCAGACCTAAACCTCATCGAGTGCGCCTGGTATGCTCTCGGTCGTATCGTTGCACGTCTTCAAACCCCTAGGACACATCAAGAGCTCCGACAGGCACTGGTGCAAGAATAGGAGGCTATACCCCAGCAGCTGCTCGACCATCTGATCCAGAGTATGCCAGCCCATTGTGCGGTCTGTGTAAGTGTGCATGGTGATCATATCCCATATTGATGTCGGGGTACATGTGCAGGAAACAGTGGCATTTTGTAGCACATGTGTTTCGGGACTTATCACCAATACCGTGGACTGACAGATCTGTGTCGTGTGTGTTCCCTATGTGCCTATGCTATCAGCGCCAGTTTTGTGTAGTGCCACGTTGTGTGACACAACATTCTGCAGTTATCCTTAATTTATGAGCATGAGTGTTCAAATGGTTCAAATGGCTCTGAGCACTATGGGACTTAACTTCTTAGGTCATCAGTCCCCTAGAGCTTAGAACTACTTATACCAAATTAACCTAAGGACATTACACACATCCATGTCCGAGGCAGGATTCGAACCTGCGACCGTAGCAGTCGCGCGGTTCCAGACTGTAGCGCCTAGAACCGCTGAGCATATCTTCTTTTAAATATCTCTAGACTTAAAATCTCGGTCAACAGTTTTTCTGTGAGCATTCGGGACACTTGTTAGGCTGTGACATTTTGTGAAAGTGAAACGTTGAAAGCGGAAAAACTGGAAAATAAGAGGCATTTCAGATATTTTTCTTCTTAAGCTTTTTAAGAACTATGTGGTACATGTGAAGAAAGCAGTTACGCAGGGACTTCAGAAAGTAAGTTACGGATTTCCTGCAGACACAGTTGTGCTGCTGTACGGATAACAGCGGCAAACGGAAACTTACTCCAAAGTCCAAGTGTGTTGGGGCAGTACAATTCTAGTGGCCAAAATATCTAATTCGCACGCAGACTCACCGTTAAGTACTGGCGGTATATGGACCAAATACAGTGTCGTGTCCAACTGTAGTGGAATGGTTACAAGAATCTGGCCAAGGCTGCACAAAAGTTGATGATGCCGACCGGGAAGAGCAGATGTTGCGGCTTGCGATTTTCATCTTTTCTGCACGTTGGAGCAAATAAACGATTGTTACAGTGTTCCAACTCGTGTTACACAGGCTTAATGACTATGCTGGAAAAACACTGACACACACACTGAACTGCCACAGAAACTGACATAGGCATGCGCACTCAAATACAGAGGTATGTAAACACGCAGAATACAGTTCTGCGGTCAGCAACGCATATGTAAGACAAGTGTCTGGCGCATTTTTTAGATCGGTTACTGCTGCTACAATGGCAGGTTATCAAGATTTACGTGAGTGTGAACGTGGTGTTACAGACGGCGCGCAAGCGATGGAACACAGCATCTCCGAGAAAGCGATGAAGTGGGTATTTTCCTAATTTCACGAGTGTTGCGTGAATCTCAGGGATTCGTCAAAACATCAAATCTCCGACATCGATGCGGCCGGAAAAAGATCCTGCAAGGACGGGACCAACAACGACTGGAGAGATTCGTTCAGCGTCACAGAAGTGCAATCCTTCCAGCCGGCCGGAGTGGCCGTGCGGTTCTAGGCGCTAAAGTCTGGAGCCGCGTGACCGCTACGGTCGCAGGTTCGAATCCTGCCTCGGGCATGGGTGTGTGTGATGTCCTTAGGTTAGTTAGGTTTAAGTAGTTCTAAGTTCTAGGGGACTAATGACCACAGCAGTTAAGTCCCGTAGTGCTCAGAGCCATTTGAACCATTTGAACCAATCCTTCCACAAATTACTGGAGATTTCAATGCTGTGCCGTCAACAAGTCTCAGCGTGCGAACCATTCAACGAAACATCATCGATATGGGCTTTTGGAGCCGAAGGTCCTCTCGTGTACCCTTGATGACTGCACGACACAAAGTTTTACGCCTCATCTGGGTCTGTCAACACCGACACTGGACTGTTGATGACTGGAGACATGTTGCCTGGTCGGACGAGTCTCGTTTCAAATTGTATCGAGAGGATGGCATTGTAATGGTATGGAGACGACCCATGAATCCATGGACCATGAATGTCAGCAGGGGACTGTTCAAGCTGGTGGAGATACTGTAACGGTGTCGGACACGTGCAGTTGAAGTGATAAAGGACCATCATACATCTAGATACGATTGTGATAGGTGACACGAAGGACAGGTGGCACGAACGTAAGCATCCTGTCTGATCACCTGCATCTATTCGTGTCCATTGTGTATTCCGACGGACTTGGGCAATTCCAGCAGGACAATGCGACACCCCACATGACCAGAATTTCTAGCAACACTCTTCTGAGTTTAAGCACTTTCGCTGCCCACCAAACCCCTCAAACGTGAACATTATTGAGCATATCTGGGATGCTTTGCAACTTGCCGTTCAGAACAGATCTCCCCCTCCTCTTACTCTTACGGATTTATGGAAAGCCCTGCAGGATTCATGGCGTCAGTTCCCTCCAACGCTAAAGTAAACGTCCGAACAGGCCCTGAAGGCACAACGGTACCGACCGGCCGCCGTGTCATCGTCAGCCCACAGTCATCACAGGACGCGGATATGGAGAGGCATGTGATCAGCACACCTCTCTCCAGGCCAGTTTATGAGACCGCCTCCCGTTCTACTTCAGAAATTAGTCGAGTCCATGCTACGTCGTGTTGCGGCACTTCTGTTCGCGGGAGTTCTATACGATATTAGGCAGTGTACGTGGAGAAAGCAATTACATAGGGACTTCAGAAAGTAAGTTACACATGTCGTCTCACGCGAAGACCATTGTGCAATTAGAGTGGCACATTGTCAGAAGAGAATACACGTTCCGGGTTTCCTGGAGAGACAGTTCTGCTGCCGTACGGATAACACATGCTTCAGAGCTTGTGACTGGAACGACAAGGCAACCAGAAACGTTTTAGAAAGTTGAAATATGTGGGGCAGTACGGTTCTTGTAGCGAAAACATCTAAATCGCACGCAGATTCATCGTTAAGTACTGGCGGTATAGGACCAAACGCTGTGTCGCGTCCAGATGTACTGAAATGGTTACAATAATTTGGCGAAGACTGCGGAAATTCCGGCGATGCCAACCGGGAAGTCTAGCAATTCCACCATGCAATTTTCATCTTTTCTGCACGCTAAAACAGCTGAACGATTGTTAGAACGTTCTGACTGGTGTTTACAGAGACTTAATGACTATGTTGGAAAACTAGTGACATATTGTGTGTCCCTTAGAAGTATTCAATAAAAATTAAGAATGAACTCGCAAACTGCGCGCATGGTGGTAGAATATTTCATAGCGATCGAAAATTTGCGCCGGACAGGGGCTCAAACGTGGATTTTTCCGCTTGTCGCGAGCGGTCGCCTAAACCACGCTATCTGCTACTTGTTCTGAAATATTCGACAGCTGATGCTGAACCATAACTGCAGTTTGCGAGTTCATTTTTTATTGAATGCGCTGTGCCTTAGACATTGCACTGCAGCAATAGAAGTTACTCGGCCTGCCACAGTAATGTGGTTCAAATGGCTCTGAGCACTATGGGACTTAACATCTTCGGTCATCAGACCCTCAGAACTTAAAACTACTTAAACCTAACTACCCTAAGGACATCACACACATCCATGCCCGAGGTAGGAACCTGCGACCCTAGCAGTCCCGCGGTTCCGGACTGAAGCGCCTAGAACCCCACGGCCACCGCGGCCGGTCCACAGTAATGTGTACCCTACTTTTTAAAATCTCCTCGTACCTTAAGAAGAATCTTATAGATGGAACAAGTGTAGTAACTATTTAGAGATGTAAAGTTTGGCATACGCGAGAGATAAATGGATAAAGTCAAACCACACATAAATAGCACAATATTGAAGACATTGGGCAGGCAGAAATTTTAGCTCAATTTTTTTTTTTTTTTTTTTTTTTTTTTTTTTTTTTTTTTTTTTTTTTGCCTAGTGAAACCAAGCGGTGAAGAAAGCTACGAGAAGTTTATTCTAGCCCAGATGAGGAAAAAGAGGTAGTTCGGCCTGAATTTAATGAAATCAAGTGTTGAGTCATCAGAAAACCAGTGCTCGATAACGTGACGCGGCTTGCTTCCGTGGGAAAACAATGCGGTCTGACTGAGACGCTTGGTGACGAAGAAGCTACTGGATACTGCGACCCCTCCTGGAACTGCCCTGCGCCCCCACACGCTGTGCCCGTCAGCTTCCATTATTGCGGGCAGCCTCCAGATGCTGGTATGAAACAGGACACCCGAGAAGACTACGTCTCTTTCCCGGTCCTCTGATTTACGTAGGACCCACAAGAGATGGACGAACTAAAAATGAAGAAGACCTTCAAACTGCTTCTACGTTCACTGATCGGTAACTAGCGAAGGGATCAGCCATAAGTGTAATTTTTATTTCGTAGTCTGCATCTAGCTCGAAGGAACTGGTTGCGCACCTTCCCTTGTTGTTTCGACTATATTGGATCACATACGCTTTTCTTTCAGTAGGTCCACCGTGACGAGCAGAGATGTACTAAACTAAATTAACATGTCAACCCAGAGATTGGTTTGACCACTTCTGCGCATTAATGGGCTTAGTCATGTTGTGTGGTAGTATGCTGTAACTTTCCTCCGACCTTTGAACTAACCTACATCTACATCTGCACTCCACAAATTAACTTATGGTGTGTGTCGCGAATGGCTAGCAGGTAGAACTACTGTTGGTAATCCTCCATGTGAGGATCTTAATTTTACCTTCGTGGTCTTCTCATGAAGGGAACAATATATTGGTTGCATCTTCTAAGCAGGTGCGCTTCCCGAATTTTGACAATAACCACACTGAGATGCAAAACGCCTGTGTTGTAGCGTCCGCCACTGCAGTTGGCTGAGCAAGTCCATGACGCTTCCGTGCTTACTAAAAGAACCAATAGCGAAAGGCGTACCTCTTATTTTAGTCTTCTCTGTTGCCTGTATCTTTCCTACCTGGAACGGATCCCAGAAGGACGAGCAGTACTCAGGTATTTCAGGGTTCTGTAAGCTCTCTCCTTCTGGGTGATTATTCTAATAACAGTCTGGCATCTACCTCAACGGCTGTTAGTTTTATGTGCTCGGTCCACTTTAAATCGCTCCGTAGGCACAGTTCTAGAAGTTTAATGTATGTGACTGCTTGCAGTGGTCGTTCTGCAATCGTATAATCATACAATAATGGATAGACATTACATACATTTATTTTAGGGCTCAATTACCAATCTCTGCATCAAGCTGCGATCCTCTCTAGCCACTCCCATATTTCGCTACATTTTTGTAAAGTTGCGGCATCATCAGCGGAAAGCCAGCCATATATATGAACTATGGTCCAACTTGGCATTTTCACGCAGATCATTTCCAGATGTTAATAAATCGATGAGCGACGGGAAAACATTTTCTCCTGTGTCGATTTAGGATTGAAACCCAGAGTCTGATACGCAGTCAGCCACCGTGCCAAATGACGATGTGGTGCTTTTGTGGATTTGTTGGACCTTTACGCCAAAAAATTAAAATAACTTGTGTTTATAAATTAGACCCACAAAAGTGGTGGTGGATTTGAAGTTTAAAGGACCAAACTGCTCTCAAAAGTAACATTTAATTGTGAAATAGATAAATTGAGAGGTTCCATGCCCTCTTTTTCATGTATCCTCTCGTTTTCATCAATTTTACTAATGTTTACTCCATTAGACGGTGGTAACAGGCCGAATAAGATAATTCTAATGAGAGTATTTGTGCTGAGAGCTCAAAGTACTTTCCACTTGATTGATATGCATGTTGAGAACTGTATGTGCTCTGGCTTTTAGTTTCCTCAGTTACTTCCCCGGGTGGCCTGTGCAAGGTGAGCACTGGAGGACGCGGTACACTGCGTTTCCGGTGGGGGGCTGCACTTCCACGAATACTGACAGTCCCGTACATCAGTGGGCTTGAGTGACTGGTGGGACAACTAACCTCGGTCGAGTGTCGCCTTTTGTAGGCAGGGCGAAAGGACATGTGAGCTGTCTGATTGTGTTGCCGCAGATTATACACTCCTGGAAATTGAAATAAGAACACCGTGAATTCATTGTCCCAGGAAGGGGAAACTTTATTGACACATTCCTGGGGTCAGATACATCACATGATCACACTGACAGAACCACAGGCACATAGACACAGGCAACAGAGCATGCACAATGTCGGCACTAGTACAGTGTATATCCACCTTTCGCAGCAATGCAGGCTGCTATTCTCCCATGGAGACGATCGTAGAGATGCTGGATGTAGTCCTGTGGAACGGCTTGCCATGCCATTTCCGCCTGGCGCCTCAGTTGGACCAGCGTTCGTGCTGGACGTGCAGACCGCGTGAGACGACGCTTCATCCAGTCCCAAACATGCTCAATGGGGGACAGATCCGGAGATCTTGCTGGCCAGGGTAGTTGACTTACACCTTCTAGAGCACGTTGGGTGGCACGGGATACATGCGGACGTGCATTATCCTGTTGGAACAGCAAGTTCGCTTGCCGGTCTAGGAATGGTAGAACGATGGGTTCGATGACGGTTTGGATGTACCGTGCACTATTCAGTGTCCCCTCGACGATCACCAGTGGTGTACGGCCAGTGTAGGAGATCGCTCCCCACACCATGATGCCGGGTGTTGGCCCTGTGTGCCTCGGTCGTATGCAGTCCTGATTGTGGCGCTCACTTGCACGGCGCCAAACACGCATACGACCATCATTGGCACCAAGGCAGAAGCGACTCTCATCGCTGAAGACGACACGTCTCCATTCGTCCCTCCATTCACGCCTGTCGCGACACCACTGGAGGCGGGCTGCACGATGTTGGGGCGAGAGCGGAAGACGGCCTAACGGTGTGCGGGACCGTAGCCCAGCTTCATGGAGACGGTTGCGAATGGTCCTCGCCGATACCCCAGGAGCAACAGTGTCCCTAATTTGCTGGGAAGTGGCGGTGCGGTCCCCTACGGCACTGCGTAGGATCCTACGGTCTTGGCGTGCATCCGTGCGTCGCTGCGGTCCGGTCCCAGGTCGACGGGCACGTGCACCTTCTGGCGACCACTGGTGACAACATCGATGAACTGTGGAGACCTCACGCCCCACGTGTTGAGCAATTCGGCGGTACGTCCACCCGGCCTCCCTCATGCCCACTATACGCCCTCGCTCAAAGTCCGTCAACTGCACATACGGTTCACGTCCACGCTGTCGCGGCATGCTACCAGTGTTAAAGACTGCGATGGAGCTCCGTATGCCACGGCAAACTGGCTGACACTGACGGCGGCGGTGCACAAATGCTGCGCAGCTAGCGCCATTCGACGGCCAACACCGCGGTTCCTGGTGTGTCCGCTGTGCCGTGCGTGTGATCATTGCTTGTACAGCCCTCTCGCAGTGTCCGGGGCAAGTATGGTGGGTCTGACACACCGGTGTCAATGTGTTCTTTTTTCCATTTCCAGGAGTGTATGTTTACCGTTCCGGCGCATCTGGACTGAAGACTGCTGGTGCCGACTGACTGCATTGTCCTCATGATTCTGAGAATACTTGTGGACTGTGCCCAGCTGGGCGCGACTGTCTGGCGCTGGATGGCCAGTGGTCTAGGCAGGTTGTTTTCGTAGCTGTTCAAATGGCAAGTTCAGTGCCCAAAGCTAAATAGCAGAGGCATGATTAGACAACTTAAACTGAGACGAGCTGGCGTCATAAAGCCCTGCTCGAAATTAGAGGCAACGGTCGCTATTGGCACGAATGATGTTCTGAGATAGTGTGGGGGAATTATGGAATCAGCACTGAATGCTGATCCACAGTTTTCGAGGATAGTGGGGAGTTGAGTAACGTTGTCTTCGCTCTTGCGTTGCACGGGCGCAATACATTTGGGATCTGATCTTCGTAGGAGTCAGACGGTCTTGCGACTTAGTCGCACTTTTTCGGCAGAACTTGGCAGCCTTTGAGGCCAGAGGTTGAAACAAAGTTGCTGCACAGCAGATGTCGGCGCATACATAATCAGAATGCTGCCTGACGACGACGTGCTACAGGTTTCAGGACTGGAAAAGTATTTTGCGGCTCCGGCATTGTACGGCCTATCAGTTTTATATTGAATTCCTCAGCAGTACGCGTGCTCGCTTTGCTTCAAGTTCATCTTGCTTGTCTCTCCATGTGATCCCATTTGAGCTCTCGCTACTAATCGCAATACCGCATTATAGTCGGGGGTGTAACATTTGATTCATTAGAACCTCCAGTCATTACCGTCAATCTATTGCATCACAGAGAGTAGGAGCCCCTTGTTCTCGAGCCATCTCTTATTCTCATAATAGTTCAGTATAACCTACCTTTAGCCTACTGTTTGTATTGACAGTCAAGTACCTTTGTGTTCTGATTTATAATAAATCACATTGTAATATTTAATCCGCATATCATTTCATAGATAGATGCAGAATCCCATTTCCTGTCGTTTTTATGATAAAATTGCCTTTTTGTTTACTGAGAAGATAACATTTTTATTAAATTATTGTGAGTGTGCACTCCTTATTTTATCAACTAGCAGGATCCACCATCAATTCCTTTCGTTACTGTTCTGCACATAATCAATAGGATGGTAGATAAGGAGAGGGTCTAGTACATGTCCAGTACTTATGCAGAATTCGCCAGAATTAAAGAGGTACAAACTCTTCTCCATCCCAGAACCCCACAAAATAACTTAAAGAAATTTTACTTTTAATAATGAACAGCCTCAGTTGCACCGTTTACCTAGAAATTTACTTAGGTTTCAGTCGGGAGAGCCCAACCTTCATCAGAATAATAGTATCTATCGTCAAGCTAAAACTACAAATCCATAAATTACCATCAGAATGTACACTGCTGGCTATTAAAATTGCTACACCAAGAAGAAATGCAGATGATAAACGGGTATTCATTGGACAAATATATTATACTAGAACTGACATGTGATTACATTTTCACGCAATTTGGGTGCATAGATCCTGAGAAATCAGTACCCATTGATACGCCTGTGCATTGAGTCAAACAGAGCTTGGATGGCGTGTACAGGTACAGCTGCCCATGCAGCTTCAACACGATACCACAGTTCTTCAAGAGTAATGACTGGCGTATTGTGACGAGCCAGTTGCTCGGCCACCATTGCCCAGACGTTTTCAATTGGTGAAGAGATCTGGAGAATGTGCAGGCCAGGGCAGCAGTCGAACGTTTTCTGTATCCAGAAAGGCCCGTACAGGACTTGCAACATGCAGTCGTGAATTATCCTGTAGGTTTGATGCAGCTCTCCATGCTATCCTATCCTGCGCAAGGTTCTTCATCTCCCAGTACCTACTGCAACCTACATCTTTCTAAAAAAAATGGTTCAAATGGCTCTGAGCACTATGGGACTTAACTGCTGAGGTCATCAGTCCCCTAGAACTTAGAACTACTTAAACGTAACTAACCTAAGGACATCACACACACCCATGCCCGAGGCAGGATTCGAACCAGACTTTAGCGCCTAGAACCGCTCGGCCACTCCGGCCGGCTACATCCTTCTGAATCTGTTTAGTGTGTTCATCTCTTGGTCTCCCTCTACGATTTTACCCTCCACGCTACCCTCCAATGCTAAATTGGTGATCCCTTGATACCTCAGAATATGCCCTACCAACCGATCCCTTCTTCTAGTCAAGTTGTGCCACAAATTTCTCTTTTCTCCAATTCTGTTCAATACCACTTCTTCAGTTACGTGATCTACCCACCTAATCTTCAGCATTCTTCTGTAGCACCACATTTCGAAAGGTTCTATTCTCTTCTTGTCTAAACTATTTATCGTCCACGTTTCACTTCCATACATAGCTACACTCCCTACAAATACTTTCAGAAACGACTTCGTGACACTTAAATCTCTACTCGATGTTAACAAATTTCTCTTCTTCAGAAATGCTTTTCTTGCCATTGCCAGTCTACATTTTATATCCTCTCTACTTCGACCATCATCAGTTATTTTTCTCCCCAAATATCAAAACTCATTTACTACTTTAAGCGTCTCATTTCCTCATCTAATTCCTGCAGCATCACCCGATTTAACTAGACTACATTCCATTATTCTCGTTTGCTTTTGTTGATGTTCATATTATATCTTCCTTTCAGGATCCTGTCCATTCCGTTCAGCTGCTCTTACATCTCCTTTGCTGTCTCCGACAAAATTACAATGTCATCGGCGAACCTCAAAGTTTTTTTTTTCTCCTTGTATTTTAATACCTAATCCGAATTTTTCTTTTGTTTCCTTTATTGCTTGCCCAATATACAGATTGAATTACATCGGGGATAGGCTACAACCCTGTCTCACTCCCTTCCCAACCACTGCTTCACTTTCATGTCCCTCGACTCTTATAACTGCAATCTGGTTTCTGTACAAATTGTAAATAGCCTTTCGCTCCCTGTATTTTACCCCTGCCACCTTCAGAATTTGAAAGAGAGTATTCCAGTCAACATTGTCAAAAGCTGTCTCTATGTCTACAATTGCTAGAAACATAGGTTTGCCTATCCTATCTATTTTCTAAGATAAGTCGTAGGGTCAGTATTGCCTCACGTGTTCCAACATTTCTACGGAATCCAAACTGATCTTCGCCGATGTTGGCTTCTACCAGTATTTCCATTCGTCTGTAAAGAATTCGTGTTAGTATTTAGCAGCTGTGGCTTATTAAACTGATAGTTCGGTAATTTTCACATCCGACAATACCTGCTTTCTTTGGGATTGGAATTATTATATTCTTCTTGAAGTCTGAGGATATTTCACCTGTCTGATACATCTTGCTCACCAGGTGGTAGAGTTTTGTCAGGACTGGCTCTCCCAAGGCTGTCAGTAGTTCTAATGGAATATTGTCTACTCCTGGGGCCTTGTTTCGACTTAGGTTTTTCAGTGCTCTGTCAAACTCTTCATGCAGTATCATATCTCTCATTTCATCTTCGTCTAGATCCTCTTCCATTTCCATAATATTGTCCTCAAGAACATCGCCCTTGTATAGACCCTCTATATACTCCTTCCACCTTTCTGCTTTCCCTTCTTTGCATTGAACTGGGTTTCCATCTGAGCTCTTGATATTCATGCAAGTGGTTCTGTTTTCTCGAAAGGTCTCTTTAATTTTCCTATAGGCAGTATCCATCTTACCCCTAGTGATATACGCCTCTACATCCTTACATTTGTCCTCTAGCCATCCCTGCTTAGTCATTTTGCACTTCCTGTCGATCTCATTTTTGAGACGTGTGTATTCCTTTTTGCCTGCTTCATTTACTGCATTTTTGTATTTTCTCCTTTCATCAATTAAATTCAGTATCTGTTCTGTTACCCTCGTCTTTTTACCTACTTGATTCTCTGCTGCCTTCGCTATTTCGTCTCTCTAAACTACCCATTATTCTTCTACTGTATTTCTCTCCCCCATTCCTGTCAATTGTTCCCTTATGCTCTCCCTGAAACTCTGTACAACCTCTGGTTCTTTCAGTTTATCAAGGTCCCATCTCCTTAAATTCCAACCTTTTTGCAGTTTCTTTAGTTTTAATCTACAGTTCATAACCAATAGATTGTGGTCAGAGTCCACATCTGACCCTGGAAATGGCTTACAATTTAAAACCTGGTTCCTAAATCTCTGTCTTACCATTATATAATCTATCTGAAACCTGTCAGTATCTCCATCATGTGTACAACCTTCTTAATTCTATAACTGAAAACGTAGTCTATTCTAGTAAGTTTAGCAGACGTGCACCGCTTAACTTGGCACGGAGAGGTGTGAATGAAAGAGTGAACAGGTGCGAGGCCACCTGCTGGTTTTTAATATTGGGACGAGAGTAGGCGCGACGCCGTCTGGGCGGATACAGAGCTGGGTATTCCCAGCGTCAGTATGACGCGCATCTCTCGCAAAACGTGCCAGCTGTATTCTCGGAGCGGCCGAAATACAACTGGCAAGCGGTGTCCCGCCACGACAGACGAGCTGACGATGAAACTCGGGCCAAGGCTGGGCCGCTGAAGCGCAGTTTCCGTCCCGAAGGTCCGGAGTTCTCGCTTTCTTCGTCCACACGCGTCACACTCGTGAGCCATAGAACTATGACCAGCTGCAGTGCCGGACGGAGGCAGCGTTCCTGCGCACGCGGCGATTGGAATAAGAGTGGCACGAGACTGGGATGTCGTGAGGCATGCACAGGTCGTCACCATGGCAACCAGACACAGGATGGGAAGACTGGATCAGTGTATTTGATTGCGGCCAGATGGTGGGTGTCCGCCACCCGATGAGTCGGAGAACGATGATTGTCAGATTTACCTTCCAAACTGGGCAGTATTTCAAAATTGTAGTAAGTGAAATGGTCACGTGCCCTTGTAGTTCAAGAGTATAAAGAAAGAATTAATATGATTCTGGACGATCATTCTGGGACGGCTGGAGCTCCACGCACTTTTGACGTCTAAGTTGGCGGATAAGGACTAACGAACTAGCTACAAGTCGCCTACACAATTCACTATTCAAATAAACTAGAGCACAGTGAAACTCATATCTACTCCAGATGCTAGCAGAGTCATGTTACGTACGGACCTCTGAAGCTCACAAATGGTGTTCATTTTATCGACAGTGCACGAACGACCAGCGATGGCTTGACTGGTAATTGGAGATGAGCCGCCATCTCTGAAGGGTCCTCTTTTTTTGAGTCACTGTCTGGTGAGAAATGAGAGGAGAAATATAAACATTGGTAAAAGAATGTAATGTGGGGAAAGTCTGGGCAAGATTAGAATGTTGGGAACATTTTCGTGGCATTGTCCATTAATCTGGGTACTTCCGCGTTGTGTCCCGTTGTGAGGATGGGACATATAAATATGAGAATGTGCCCCCCCCCCCCCCCCCCGCACGGTTATAACTGCCTACAATTGTGTGGATTCAAGAACACATCAGAGTATTTCCAGACCTCTCGAATCTTCTCGAAGCTTAAAGATACCATCACACTTCACGATAAGGACTCCAAACATCGCTGGGAGCTTTTATGATTTATGAAGGTTCGATCACTGCGCCAACTTAGTGAGGCTGTTTGTTGGAACTAGATCTAAGTCATGGTTCGTGTATTTATTATAACTTGTTATGTGTTAGTTTCTGCCAAAACTGTCGCGTAACTTATTTCTATAATTTAGATCCCACGGGACAATATAGTCAACTCCTTAACGGTGCATGAAAACTGGAGACAATATTTGCGCTGCCAATAATTGCACTTCGTCATCTCTTTTCCTGTTAATACAGAAAGGGAGACCTGTTATTCCTGCAGCCTTGGCGCCTTTGTTTAGCTGGCTCGTAACAGGGAAGTTAAATTAGGAGGATCGCAGTTGTTTGGTGCTGAAAGCCTTCTTCAAACAGGCATACAACGAGGAAATGACAGTCTCTCTTGCCCGCACAGCAGGAGTGTGGGAGAGACAGGACTGCATTCAATAAAAGCTGTATTGTACAAGATACTAAAAGGAATCCTTCTAGCTGTATAAGTTCTGAAGGCCACGTGCAAACAAAGAGCTTCAGATCCTGGGACCAGACATTACATGCTGCCATGCCACGCGGGAATGTTTGTTCGAATCCTAGCAAAGGTTTCTGTGATTGGCTCACAGTAATATTTCAGTAGAAGGGGCAATTTCCCACAGGCGCATGTGTGCAAGGCTTTTGGTTGGCCCTGGCTGGGAATCAGTCATATAGCAGGAGAGGTTTTCTGCCTTCCTTCCCGTGCCATGCCTTTTGGTGAGAGTACGAAATTGTTCAGCTTGTTTATAAAATTATTATTGCTCAAATCTCACAAGAGCTGCTGTAGCTAGCTTGCTCTGTGAGATACGGACGCTCCCTGAACCAGTTAAGTTTCACAGCGTCAGAAGGCACTTGCTTCAGGGAGATCGAAGAGTAGACTTGTGGTGCGGAGATAGGAGAGGAGACATGCTTCGAAGACGTCGTTGAGAACGTACTACACCTTAGGCAGTCACAGAAGATGTTGACAGAGAGAGATGTCTCCGACGCACTGAACAGTACTGAGGCCGAGCTGACTCAGAATTCACAGCCGCTACTGCGCTCTTCTTCCACACTCGCACCATTTAAATATGGCAAACACGTGCTGTCGATGCAGCCATCAAGGCGAGGCGGTTGTGAAGTTAGTTAATTTGCGTCAGCGTTTCATTGCACAGATTTAAAGTTCACAGCCAGCTAGTTGGATCCATCATGTGCTTTAGCGAAAGTACCGGTATTGGTTTTCATTCTTGCTTTTCCAGGGATCTTTAAATCACTAATCCTTTTCGCAGTCACTGGCCGTACCCACGATATAGTTTCATATTATGCCTTCATATGTCCTTACATTTGTGCCAATGCTGTGGTTGGTGTTCTCAGTCTCTTGTCCACTTATTCCCGTATTAAATGTTAGTATCCTTGATTTAGTGAGTCTTCTGCGTTCAACGTGGTCTAGGCCATAGAACTGCCTCATCGTTTAAGCATCCAGACATCTTTTTCTTGGTCTCTCTACAGATCTTTTACCGAAAGGTTTAAATTTTAAGGCTTGATTTCGTAGTCTTGAATCTGACATTCTTTGTACAAGTTCTGGCCAGCTTTGTTGATTAGACTTAATCTTCTCATTTATAGAATATATCCGAAGCTCTGCTCTTATGTCTTCATTTCCTAGTCTATCCTGTACAGCCCTTCGCTCCTCTTAGAAATTTCATTTCTGTCCCTTAGATTCTACTTTCTTGCTTTTTAGTAGTTGTCCATCTTTAGCTTCCAAATAGCAACTTGGGAGTGGTCATTACTTTATAAAACCTGATTTTTGTGTCTTTTCCCACTTTCTTTTTCGATGTTCTATTGTATGTTCCGCATCTCATTTGATATTTCTAAAGTTTGTTACCAAGTCGAGTACACTCTGGTAGCTTCAATTTCCCAAGGGAAATGAAGTGACTAACTTGTTGAATGGTTTTGTTTCGTATTATGATCTTAGTTCTCAGTTGTTTTACCCCTTTGAAAGCCATCACTTTTGCTTTTGGAATTGATATTTTCGTATTATATTCTTTAGGAATTTGGTTCTGCCTGTTATTTCTGACTCTGTGATGTTGTTTCTTCCTAGATCTTTTCTTATTCCTGTAATCCACGCTACTATTGATTTCTTCTTCCAGAAATACAGGAATATTTGTTTCTCGAGCCGGTTCCTATTCGTTCGGTAGAGGTGAGGAAAAAGATTAATCTTCTTTCAGCCATTACTACTGGTATTTTCTCTATATTTTTGTAGAGCTCCTTATTATCTATTATTTTTCAGCCATCTGTAGTTTGTATTGCACCCATCATTTCCCTAACTATCCATCTTTCACGTACCTCTGCTCTGTCCAGCTAAAACTCACATCCATATAAAGAATATGGTCGTACCACTGTGGAAAAGTACTTTAGTTTTGTTTTTCTAGATATGCATTTCTTGTTGCAAAAATTCTTTGCCAAATCATATCCCCTTCCCATTTTATTAACACCTGCATCTACTGCATGTTTTTCTAGTCCATTCTGTTGTATAGTTTCTCCAAGACATTTGAATTTATTTACTCACTATGACTTCTTTATGGTTGTCATATTTTCTTTTTTCATCTGAACTTTTGAGACTACTTCTAATTGCTGTTTTTCCAGAAGATTTATTTGAATAACTGCGTCTGTAAAATTTTCAGAAACTTTTTCAAAATGATCTGCAAAAGCTAAGCAGTTCACCTTAATTCCACTTTTTTTTCTTCCTAGATTAATCAGTTCAATTTTGTGATTCCTTACGTCTACATTTCAGATCTTTACAATTTTTTCTAGAATGCAGTTAAACAGAAAAAGTATTAAACCATCCCCTTGTCTAAAACCAGATTTTATTTCAAGTGGCTGAGATAGTTCTCCCATAAATTTGACTATAGATATCGTCTTTGTTGGAGTTTCGTGAACTACATTTACTTATTTTGCTTTAACACCAAATTCTCTAATCTCTTGTCTGTTGGTTTCTCTGTCTGCAAAATCAAATGCTTTTTTGAAATCAATAATTGATACTATTGTATGGTTACTGGTTAACACTCTGTGGCGAATTATGGATTTTAAGTAAAAAATGTGTTTTGTGTGGTATCTGTCCTTTCGAAAACTTCGTTGATATTATCCCAATTATTTGTCAAAATTTTCCAGAACTCTGTCCAGGATAATATTTGATAATATTTTGTATGCTACTGGTAGAATCACACTCCTGTAATTGTTGACATTTTGTTTGTCTCCTTTTTTTGTAGTGCATGTATTAACGCTGTTTTCCACCCTTTTGGAATCTTTTAACTTTCCAAAAAGCTGTTGTAAATCATTTATAATCTTTGGTTCTGACTATTTTAGTAATTCTGCTCTAATGGAGTCTTTACCACTTGCTTCATTGTTTTTGAGTGATTTGATGATTTCATGCATTTCTTGCTCTGTTGCTGGGAAATCTTCCTACAGATTTTGTTACATTTTTGGAAATTACTATTTAATTATTGGAACTGGATAGTTTCAGAGCCTGTCAAGAAATTTTTCGAATGTTTCACAATTTTCTTTGTTGTTTAACCTTATTTTTCCCGTTTCATCTTTGAAACCAATGCTTTGTGCTTGATACCCTCTAAGTACGTGTTTAAAAGTTTGGTAAAAATTTCTAGTAACATTTTTGGTAAAATTTTCTTGTATTTTCCTAAGCTCTATTTTTAAAAAGCTGTTTTGATTGTTGGGCATGTTTTTGATGTTTCTTTTCTTTGTTGACAGAATTCTTCTAAATGTTGCTAATTTTTTATCATCTATACTTTCTCCAGTTTTGAGCTCTTTGTTCTAGTGCTTCTTCACAGTCTTCGTTCCACCATGTCTTCTTTTTATCCTTGGACAGTCGTAAAGTTTTCTCTGTTGCCTTAATAATTTGTATCTGAAGTTCATGCCAATTCACCTTGTTTTGTTGTCTCAATTTCTTCTTTAAATTTTTCTACGTTTTGTACTGTAACATTAGCTGTAGTGGAGTTGTATCTGATTACTTTCTCGGTTGTATTTATAGTTTTAGATAGGAGAAATCGTATTTTAATCTTAGAGAGATAATAATCTGAATCAAATTCCCCACTTCTGATTACTTTAACACTCATAATTACCATGATATTCCTTTTAGATATGGCTATGTGATCCAGCTGAAATTCTCCTGGGTTTGGATTTGGAGATGTCCGAGTTTTGGCTTTTCTTGGTAATTTGCTCATCTGCATTAACTAACATTTTTCAACATTTAGAACAAGTTGCCCTTCATGACACGAAATAAAAATTCTATCTGAGTCGGTCTGTATCCTCCCACAATCACTCAACAACACCACATTCTCGTATACTTCAGCGTCATCAGCGAACAGTTGCAGACTGCTGTTCTGTCCTGTCTGTCAGGTAATTTACGAATAGAGAACAAGAGTAGTCCTATGGCTCTTCCCTGCGGCACCCCTTACTGTACCCTTGTCTCTGATGAATACTCGCCGTCTAGATCATCTTATTGGGTTCTATTACTTAGGAAGTCTTCCAGATCCTCACATTTCTGCGAACCCTTTCCGTACACTCGGACCTTCGTTAACAGCCTGCTGTGAGGCATAATCTGAAACGCTTTCTGGAAATTATGAATATGGAATCTTCTTGTTTCCGATCATACATGAGAAAAGGACTGTCATAGTATCGCACGAGCAATGGTTTCTAAATCCGTGCTGATCTGTGGTCAGCTTTTCTGTCTCAAACAAATTTATTGCATTCGAATTTTCACTTAGGTTCAAAAATTATGCAGCATACCGTTTTTAAGGATACTGGCATGTAATTTTGCTGGTCCGTTCTTTTAGTCTTCTTATATACATGAGTCACTTGCCCCTTTTCCCGGCCGGCCGGTGTGGCCGTGCGGTTAAAGGCGCTTCAGTCTGGAACCGCGTGACCGCTACGGTCGCAGGTTCGAATCCTGCCTCGGGCATGGATGTGTGTGATGTCCTTAAGTTAGTTAGGTTTAATTAGTTCTAAGTTCTAGGCGACTGATGACCTCAGACGTTGAGTCGCATAGTGCTCAGAGCCATTTGAACCATTTGAACCCCTTTTCCCAGTCACTTGGGACTTGGCACTGGGCGAGAGATTCGCGATAAATGCAAGCTAAGTTAATGCCGAAGAGTCCTGTCTGTAAAACTAAACTGGGATTCCATCTGGACCTGGCCAGTTATTTGTTTTCAATTCTTTCAGCTGCTTCTCAACGCCAAGGATATGCAGATGTATACCCGAGACAGGTAAGTCTGCGCTACGGTCAAACGATGGTACGTTTGTACGATCCTCTTGCACGATGATTTTTTTAAACGCTAAATTTAAAACTTCTCGTTTCCTTTTGCTGTCTTCTATTGCCACCCCAGTCTGGTCAATCAGTTGGGTTGTAAATGATGGTAGTTCCGAAAAACCGTACCCTGCACAAAACTTCGCATCACGATGCTGATTTCGTAGAGAGCATTAGGAAAAATGTAACTGATTCTGGCTAGATAGAAGCCTTTGAGCTGCTTAGTGATTTTACATATGACCAAAATTTTCTGGACAAAATCTTTCACTTAGGTGGAACGCTGGAAGTTGTATGCAACACTCATCGATCTTTTTATAACGGGCTAACTTCGACTAACTTTTGCCTGTCGTCTTTCTGGTATCACATGGATTGTCTTACGTCCAATGCGATGTCTTCGATTAGCTGCGACAATATATCAAAAGCTATAGATACTTGTGGCTGTTGTAGATTACCATCAATAAAACGCCGAACAGTGATGCTATTCTTGAAAAGCACCACACATTGGCCGAGGTCTTTGTTTATCGACTGCTCCCATTCAGCGTGTATTTTGAACTGAAATGTTGTGTATGTTGCGATTAGTGATGTACCCGTGGTTTGTAAATGATGTTTGTTCCGAGAAACCGTACCCTGCGTAAAACATTGCTTGACAGTGCAGATTTCGTGGGGAGCAATCGGAGAATTGTAACTGATTCTGAAAGTTAAAAGCGGGTAATTAGTTTTTTTGAATGGTAATGTACAGTTATGTGTGGTGATATATTGTCTGTGTGGTATTGTGAAACTGAACTCGTGATTAGACAGACAGTTGAGCTCGTAGTCACGTAACTTCGTAAGTGATCTCGTAATTCTTGAAAAGTGATCAGCAGTGCCAAAGTTAATCAGAAATGCAACCATCAAACTGTGTACTCATACGCTCGCAGCGAGGGTAATCTGTAATGTTAAATTTAAGAAAACTGTCCTATTACCGATAATACTAGCAATGTTACTGCGAGAAAAATATGAAATATAAATAACTACCATAACTGCCGTGCCTGAAAAGTATGTCACTGTTAAACGTTAATTGTATCAAATGTAAATTATAAATGGCCTACCTGTTTGCG